>NC_135810.1:5035071-5635071 GCF_964213995.1 Mustelus asterias | reverse complement strand
GGAGAAAACAGGAGGAGGAAAGGTAAGTTTAAAATTTTCATTCACTTTTTTTTCCCTGTGTGTTTAAAGGGGCAATTATGAGTGTGAGGCCAGTATGTTGTTCCCAATGTAGGATGTGGGAGGTCCTGGAGGCTCCTAGCCTCCCGGACGACCATATCTGTGCTGGGTGTGTTGAGCTGCGGTTCCTAAGGGACCATGTTAGGGAACTGGAATTGCAGCTCGAGGACCTTCGCCGGGTTAGGGATAGTGAGGAGGTCATTGACAGGAGCTATCGGCAGGTGGTCACACCGGGACCACGGGAGGAGGGTAACTGGGTAACAGTGAGGAAGGAGAAAGCTCGGTTGATGGTGAGCACCCCGGTGGATGTGCCCCTTAATAATAAGTACTCCTGTCTGAGTACTACTGGGGTGGACAGCCCACCTGGGGGAAGCAGCGGTGGCAGTGTCTCTGGAGCTGAGCCTGGCCCAGTAGTGCAAAAGGGTAAGGAAAGGAGGGTAGTGCTAATTGGGGACTCTACGGTGAGGGGGTCAGATAGGCGTTTTTGCGGACACAGACGGGACTCTCGGATGGTGGTTTGCCTCCCTGGTGCAGGGGTCCGGGATGTCTCTGGTCGAGTCCCAGAAATCCTGAAGGGGGAGGGAGAGGAGCCGAAGGTCGTGATGCATATAGGTACTGCTGACATAGGTAGGAAGAGGGAAGGGGTCATGAAAAGAGAATATAGGGAGTTAGGTAGACAGCTGAGAAAGAGGAATGCAAAGGTAGTAATCTCGGGATTGCTGCCTGTGCCGCGGGAGAGTGAGAACAGGAATCGGTGGAGAATGAATGCGTGGCTGAGGGACTGGAGCAAGGGACAAGGATTTGGGTACTTGGATCATTGGGACCTCTTTAGGTGCAGGTGTGACCTGTTTAAAAAAGACGGGTGGCACTTGAATCCCAGGGGGACCAATATCCTGGCGGGAAGGTTGGCTAAGGCTACTGGAGAGACTTTAAACTAGAAAGGTTGGGGGGAGGGAATCGGAATGAGGGGACTGAGAGCGAGGAGGTTAGCTCGCAAATAGATAAGGAATGTAAACAGGGTAAGAGGGAGGTTAGACGAGTGATGGAGAAGGGAAGTGCTCAGGCTGAAGGTCTGAGATGTGTCTATTTTAATGCCAGGAGTGTAGTGAATAAAGTGGATGAGCTTAGAGCGTGGATTGCTGCTTCGAATTGTGATGTGGTGGCCATTACGGAGACTTGGATGTCTCAGGGACAGGACTGGGTGCTTCAGGTGCCGGGTTTTAGGTGTTTCAGGAAGGACAGGGAGGGAGGCAAGAGAGGGGGGGGAGTGGCACTGTTGATCAGGGATAGTGTCACGGCTGTAGAGAAGGTGGACGCCGTGGAGGGATTGACTACGGAGTCTCTGTGGGTGGAGGTTAGGAACAGGAAGGGGTCGGTAACGTTGCTGGGTGTTTTCTATAGGCCGCCCAATAGTAACAGAGATGTTGAGGAGCAGATGGGGAAACAGATCCTGGAGAGATGTAGGAATAACAGAGTTGTCGTGATGGGAGATTTTAATTTCCCAAACATAGATTGGAATATCCCTAGGGCTAGGGGTTTGGATGGAGAGGAGTTTGTTAGGTGTGTCCAGGAGAGTTTCCTGACACAGTATGTGGATAAGCCTACTAGAGGAGAGGCTGTACTTGATCTGGTGCTGGCTAATGAACCTGGACAGGTGGAGGATCTCTCGGTGGGTGAGCATCTTGGGGATAGCGATCATAATTCTATCTCCTTTACGATAGCATTGGAAAGAGATAGGATCAGGCAGGCTAGGAAAGTGTTTCTCTGGAGTAAAGGGAAATACAGTGTCATCAGGGAGGAAATTAGACGGGTAAATTGGAAGGAGGCATTCTTGGGGAAAAGTACCGAAGGAAAGTGGAGGATTTTCAAGGAATGTTTGTCTGGAGCTCTGCATGACAACGTTCCGATGAGACAGGGGGGTGTTGGTAGGGTACGGGAACCGTGGTGCACGAAGGTTGTGATGAACCTGGTGAATAAGAAAAGAGAGGCGTACAGAAGGTTCAGAGAGCTAGGAGGTGTTAAGGATTTAGAGGAGTATACGGGATGTAGGAAGGAGCTTAAGAAGGAAATTAGGAGAGCGAGAAGGGGTCATGAGAAGGCCTTGGCGGGTAAGATTAAGGAGAATCCCAAGGCTTTCTACAAATATGTCAAGAGTAAAAGGATGAGATGTGAAGGCATAGGACCCTTAAAAGGTGAAGGGGGAAAAGTTTGTGCGGAACCGTTAGAAATGGCGGAGCTGCTTAATGAATACTTTATCTCGGTATTCACGGTGGAAAGGGATCTGGGTGGTTGTACTGCTGGTTTGCGGTGGACAGAAAGGATCGTGCATGTGGACATAAAGAAAGAGGGTGTGTTGGAACTATTGAATGGCATCAAGGTTGGTAAGTAGCCGGGACCGGATGGGATGTACCCCAGGTTACTGTGGGAGGCGAGGGAGGAGATTGCGGAGCCTTTGGCGATGATCTTTGCATCGTCGATGGAGACGGGAGAGGTTCCGGAGGATTGGAGGATTGCAGATGTGGTCCCTATATTCAAGAAAGGGAACAGGGACAGCCCGGGAAATTACCGACCGGTGAGTCTAACCTCAGTGGTTGGTAAGTTGATGGGGAGGATCCTGAGAGACAGGATTTATGATCATCTAGAGAAGTTTAGTATGATCAAAAGTAGTCAGCACGGCTTTGTCAAGGGCAGGTCGTGCCTTACGAGCCTGGTTGAGTTCTTTGAAAATGTGACCAAACACATTGACGAAGGAAGAGCGGTGGATGTGGTCTATATGGACTTCAGCAAGGCGTTCGATAAGGTCCCCCATGCAAGACTTCTTGAGAAAGTGAGAGGGCATGGGATCCAAGGGGCTGTTGCCTTGTGGATCCAGAACTGGCTTGCCTGCAGAAGGCAGAGAGTGGCTGTGGAGGGGTCTTTCTCTGCATGGAGGTCAGTGACCAGTGGAGTGCCCCAGGGATCTGTTCTGGGACCCTTGCTGTTTGTCATTTTCATAAATGACCTGGATGAGGAAGTGGAGGGATGGGTTGGTAAGTTTGCTGACGACACCAAGGTAGGTGGTGTTGTGGATAGTTTGGAGGGATGTCAGAAGTTGCAGCGAGACATAGATAGAATGCAAGACTGGGCGGAGAAGTGGCAGATGGACTTCAACCCGGATAAGTGTGTGGTGATCCATTTTGGCAGATCCAATGGGATGAAGCAGCAGTATAATATGAAGGGTACCATTCTTAGCAGTGTAGAGGATCAGAAGGACCTTGGGGTCCGGGTCCATAGGACTCTTAAATCGGCCTCGCAGGTGGAGGATGCGGTCAAGAAGGCGTACGGCGTACTGGCCTTCATTAATCGAGGGATTGAGTTTAGGAGTCGGGAGATAATGCTGCAGCTTTATAGGACCCTGGTTAGACCCCACTTGGAGTACTGCGCGCAGTTCTGGTCACCTCATTACAGGAAAGATGTTGAAGCCATTGAAAGGGTGCAGAGGAGATTTACAAGGATGTTGCCTGGATTGGGGGGCATGCCTTATGAGGATAGGTTGAGGGAGCTTGGTCTCTTCTCCCTGGAGAGACGAAGGATGAGAGGTGACCTGATAGAGGTTTACAAGATGTTGAGAGGTCTGGATAGGGTAGACTCTCAGAGGCTATTTCCAAGGACTGAAATGGTTGCTACGAGAGGACACAGGTTTAAGGTGCTGGGGGGTAGGTACAGAGGAGATGTCAGGGGTAAGTTTTTCACTCAGAGGGTGGTGGGTGAGTGGAATCGGCTGACGTCGGTGGTGGTGGAGGCAAACTCGTTGGGGTCTTTTAAGAGACTTCTGGATGAGTACATGGGATTTAATGGGATTGAGGGCTATAGATAGGCCTAGAGGTGGGGATGTGATCGGCGCAACTTGTGGGCCGAAGGGCCTGTTTGTGCTGTGGCTTTCTATGTTCTATGTTCTATAAACGCAATATTATTTTTTAAAATCCTACCTTGTTACTGGACGGTCTAATTTGGTTCAAAGTCTATTTTAAAGTGTGATTGATAGACTAGAAGATGGCGGAGGGGATTCAGTCAATCCAACCTGTTCAATCAAAGACCAATCCAACCATTTTCACTTTTCCCCTGTCCTACACCAACCTCTGTTTATTCCTTACTGTTTCAAGGATGTTCCAATTTCCTTTCAATAATCTGATACCCAGAGCACGTAATACACTAGTCAGAGCAAGCCATGAACCAAACTGCAGAACGTTTTGGTGAGGTTATTTATTTTGAGCATTGCCACCCAGACACAATCAAATGTTGAAACACTAGCGTTCTAATGTTTCATCTGGGCCATGGCAGAATAAATCTATACAGCATCCTCCATAACCTCAGGACCTCCCTCGACACTTTGCAACTAATGGCATCCTTTCGAACCACTGTTGTAATGAAGGAAACAGAACAGCCAATTTTGCACTAGCAAGATCCCACAAATGGCAGTGAATATTGATAATGAATAATCAGTTTGATAGAAACATAGAAACATAGAAACCCTACAGTACAGAAAGAGGCCATTCGGCCCATCGAGTCTGCACCAATCACAATCCCACCCAGGCCCTATCTCCATATCCTGCCATATTTTACCCACTAATCCCTCTAACCTACGCATCTCAGGACACTAAGGGCAATTTTTTAGCATGACCAATCAACCTACCCCGCACATCTTTGGACTGTGGGAGGAAACCGGAGCACCCGGAGGAAACCCACGCAGACACCAGGAGAATGTGCAAACTCCACACAGACAGTGACCCAAGCCGGGAATCAAACCCAGGTCCCTGGAGCTGTGAAGCAGCAGTGCTAACCACTGTGCTACCGTGCCGCCATTACCCAGGATGCCAGGGAGAACTCCCCCTGTTCTAAGAGGCGGCACAGTGGTTAGCACTGCTGCCTCACAGCGCCAAGGACCCAGGTTCAATTCCCGGCTCGGGTCACTGTCTGTGTGGAGTTTGCATATTCTCCCCATGTCTGCGTGGGTTTCCTCCGGGTGCTCTGGTTTCCTCCCACAGTTCAAAGATGTGTGGGTTAGGTGAATTAGCCATGCTAAATTGCCCCTTAGTATCAGGGGGATTAGAAGGGTAAATACGTGGGGTTGCGGGGATAGGGTCTGGGTGGGATTGTTGTCAATGTAGGCTGGATGGGCCAAATGGCCTCCTCTGCACTGGGGATTCTATGATATTCTATGATTCTTACTCAAAATACAGCCACATAATCTCTCACACACATGCAAGACAGGGATTCCGTTTTTTTGATTTGATTTGATTTATTATTGTCACATGTATTAGTATACAGTGAAAAGTATTGTTTCTTACGCACTATACAGGCAAAGCATACCGTACATAGGGAGGGAAAGGAGAGAGTGCAGAATGTAGCGTTACAGTCATAGCTAGGGTGTAGAGAAAAATCAACTTAATGCGAGGTAGGTCCATTCAAAAGGCTGACGGCAGCAGGGGAGAAGCTGTTCTTTAATATTCCAGCTGATACCCCAACAGTATAGCACTCCCTCAGTACTGTATTAGAGTGGCGGCCTATATTACAGTGCGCTAAAGTCCCTGGAGTGGGACCCACAACCCTTCTATCCAAGAGATACGTAAATGTGCACTTTTACAGACTTCATCAGTGAACAAAAGAAGGATTTATTAACAAGAATTGTACAGTAGTCTTGTGGCTGTAGCCATCTCCCAAAATGTCCCTGTCTGGGATCCCTTCTCATCAGAGGTTAATTCCACAATCTGAGTCTTGATTGGTCACAGAGGCCATGTGACCCCTTACTCTACTGTGTTGTCCTTAAAGGGACAATCACCACACCCCTCCCCCTTTAACTCCTTTGTGCAATCTTCAGTAACTAATTCATTCAGTCCCTAAGTAGTAACTAAACATTATATATGAGTTGGACAGTTATAAATCGCGTCTTTGGGGGGGGTTTCTGTTCCTTGTAGAATGACGTAATTCTGTTGCTTGCGATTCTTCCACAGGATCGATGGTAACAGGAACTGCAATGACTGGTTCTTCTTCTGGCACAGGCCATTCATCACTATTTGCTTCCATGGAGATATCAGTTATGGCAGTAACTCGTGACTGAAGCACATTCTAAATGGAGGTGAAGTAATCTACATTACATGCTACCATCAAAAGATTACACCAATGCTTTTCAACTCACGGACCACCTGAAGCCACGGTATCCGACAATGGAACCCATATTCACAAGAGCTGAGTTTCAAAGCTTCACCACTCTCAATGGTATCAAACACATTAGAACTGTACTTTACCACCCAGCATCAAACAGTCCAGCCTAGCGAGCCATCCAGGTTGATCTTTCAGATTCTAAAATATTTCTTGATGGCAACACTGGCTGTTGGAGCGTCTATCCACTCCTCAATTGGTCCACGTGTTTATGAATGATCTGTCCCTCCATGTTCACTTAGTATGAAAGGAGTCTGGAGTCAGGGACAATAATTCTGAGGACCTAACTTGATCCACCTCCAAATTCCTCACGTATACATCCTCATTTACCATAAAGAATCATGCTGTGAGTCGTGGTTTGCTTTCTGATTACTTTAGCTGGCCTCCACCATCCCTGGCAGATTTGGAAACACGAGACTCAGTCTCGTTCTGAGATGACTTCTCATTAGCAGCTCTGTTGGTGGAACTCCCATCGTTGCATGTGGAGTGATACCGATAGCTAAGGCGGAATCGCGAGACCGTGGCTTCTTTAGGCCAACGCGAAAGTTTGGATGGCTCTCTGAGCTGGGTGGTAAGGTGCAGTTCTAATGTGTTTGATACCATTGAGATTGGGGGAGTTTTGAAACTCTGCACTTGTGAATATGGTTCCAATGTCTGAAACCAGGATTTCAGGCAATCTGTGAGTTGAAAAGCATCGATGTAATCTTTAGTAGAAATATAGAAGATAGGAGCAAGAGGAGGCCATTCGGCCCTTCGAGCCTGCTCCGCCATTCATCACGATCATGGCTGATCGTCCAACTGAATAGCCTAATCCCCATAAGGCTGGGAATACTGCAGCGAATAACAAACTCTCTGACTTCCCAAAGCCTGTCTACCATTTCCAAGGATCAAGCCAGGAATGTAAATGAATATTCCCCACTTACCTGGATGAGCGCAGCTCCAATAACATTCAAGAGGTTCGACACATTCCAGGATAAAGCAGCCCACTTGATCTTCATCCCATCCACCACCATAAACATTCACTCCCTCCGAGTGGCAGCAGTGTGCATCGTCTACAAGATTCACCAAGGCTCCTTCAACAGCACCTCCCAAACACATGGCCTCTACAACCTAGAAGGACAAGGGGCAGCAGACACATGGGAACACCACCATCTACAAGTCGCCCTCCAAGTCACGCACCACCCTGACTTGGAAATATATCAGCCGTTCCATCGCTGTCGCTGGGTCAAAATCCTGGAACTCCCTCCCTAAAGGTACTGTGGTTGTACCTACACCACACGGACTGCAACGGTTCAAGAAGGCAGCTCACCACCACCTTCTCAAGGGCAATTAGGAATGGTAATAAATATTGGCCTTGTCAGTGATGTTCACATGCCATGAACAATTTTTTTTTCAATCTGTTATACAGACATGTGAGTGGAGAGAGACACACCTTTGCAGTCAAATCCCAGAAAACAACAAAAAGAATCACATTTCAATTAATATGCAAGCACAATATGGTAATGAGGCAAGCAGCAAGTCAGAGGGTTAATTTGAGCCCTGCATCATACTGGTGAATATGATTCATTGTATGCCGTTCCTCCGATTATGGCCTGGTTTCCCAGTCGCATTCGATTGTGTGTTTAGCATCCAAAGTAACCGGAGATGTTGTGTATAAGATTAGAAACCAGAGGTGGAAAATGCAGCAGTGGGAAGGTCCCAGGGGAGTGGAATCGTTCTTTTCAAGTAGGAGATAAAACCAGGAGGGTATCTGTTTCCCTCTGTAATTAGCGAATCCAGTAATAAGATCTGATTCTCAGCAAATTGTACATTTCAAGCTGTGCATTTGGGCAATTTCATTAGCAGGTCTGTTAATTAAAGATAAATATCTCTGTACCATCAGCTGAAAGGGTGAGTGAGTGAGTTAGTGAGTGCTTAATTAGTTGATTGATTGATTAATTGATTGATCAATCCTCACAAGCTCTCCCCCACCACCACCCCCCCCCCCCCACCGCACCCCCCCCAACCCCCCCCCCCCCCCCCACCGCACTCCCCCACCCCCCCCCACCCCCCCACCCCGCCTACCCCCCCATGGAGCAGGGTCATAGCCAATAAGAATTCTCAGCCTGAACTTGCTTCTAACTCCAGAATGGGTAGAGAAGCAGACAGACAGATTAAAGGAAGCAGGGATGTGCAGGGCTCCGGGGCAGAAAGCAAGGGGAGTGGGACTAACTGAAGAGATGGCAGCAGCATGATGGGCCAAATGGCCTCCTATTGTGCTCCCCGATTTAAGCATAACTGGTTTTCGGTGGGTCAAATGAAAGGTTTTCCTCGAAAAACAGCTTGTAGGAGCATTCAACCAAAGACAAATCACATATCAGGATAGAGTTTGCATGAAAGCGTGTAACACTCCCCAGAAGGTAGGGAAAGTTTACAGTTTGAGTTTATTTATTAGTGTCACAAGTAACAGTAAGTAGTCTCACAACACCAGGTTAAAGTCCAACAGGTTTATTTGATAGTGCGAGCTTTCGGAGCAGCACTCTGAAAGCTCGTGCTATCAAATAAACCTGTTAGACTTTAACCTGGGTGTTGTGAGACTACTTACTGTGCCTACGCCAGTCCAACGCCGACAACTCCACATCGTGTCACACGTAATGCTTACGTTAACATTGCAATAAAGTTACTGTGAAAATCCTCGAGTCGCCACACTCCGGCGCCTGTTTGGGTACACTGAGAGAGAATGTAGCATGGCCAATGCACCTAACCAGCACGCCTTTCGGACTGTAGGAGGAAACCAGAGCACCCGGAGGAAACCCACGCAGACACGGGGAGAATGTGAAAACTCCACACAGACCGCGACCCAAGCCAGGAATCAAACCCGGGTCCCTGGCACTGCAAGGCAGCAGTGCTAACCACTGTGCCACCGTGCCGCCCGTCCACAAAGTTTGCCTGTGCGCAAAGTGAACTTTACCTATCGCTCTCCCGGCTTCGTTGGCAATGCACATTTCTGCATTCTTGTAACGTTATCACAGAATCCAAGAGTAAGTAAGAATGACAAGCTTCATGATGCCAATCAGATAGAAGCATTAACGATGGAGATAAATAAAGTCAGATTGGACAACTTAGGACAGGTAATAATTCAAAAACACAATGAAATGAGAACAGGAGGCTTCTTATTGCCGAATTGAAATCCAATTTTGACAACTGTGAACCAATATTGAGCGAAGCAAATGTCCCAAAATGTTGTTTTCTTGAAAGAAATCTATCCAATTTTCCTTGGAATGAATCAATCCGAGCTGTCTCTCGGCAGTCAGTTCCATAGATTGACCATTTGATGAAATATTGTTTCCACAGATTAGTTTTGAATGGAACAAGTCGCCATTTGTACTCCTTCATTCTCTAATGTGTTGTTTTGTACACAGTGCTGCGAACACTTGAAGAAAGCTACAACGGGTACACCCAATGGGATTACAGACCTAACCTGAAAGGTGAGGCACCTGTGGTGATCTGCCCTTCTAACATTCAGGAACATTCTGGAATGCAAAGAGGAATCTGCCTCTTTGGCCCAGCTTCTGTTCACCTGCCACCTGGGGTGGCACAGTGGTTAGCATCAGGGACCCGGGTTCGATTCCAGCCTCGGGTGACTGTCTGTGTAGAGTTTGCACGTTCTCCCCGTGTCTGCGTGGGTTTCCTCCCACACTCCAAAGATGTGCAGGTTAGATGAATTGACCATGATAAATTGCTGCTAAGTGTCCCAAGGTGTGTATGTTAGATGGATTGGCTGTGGTTACGGGGATAGGGCAGGGGCAAGAGCCTGGGTAAGATACTCTGTCACAGAGTTGGTGCAGACTTGATGGGCTGAATGGCCTCCCTCTGCACTGTAAGAATTCTATGTTTTCAGGTGACTCAACATAATCTCTCCAATCACATTTTCCTGTGAAGGGCTCTGGGTTACTTCACTATGTTAAAGATGCTCTACAAATGCAGGTTGTTGCTGAATGTACTGTCCTTAAGCACAGGTCATGTTCTTTGGTTCTTCTGTTCCATACAAGGTGCAATCGCTGGTTCTGAACAAAATGATCTCATCTCTTATCAATCCTGAAAATCCTATCAACTATAAACCTTTCCTTTTCCGTTGAGAAGATGTAGAACTTCCATAACCACTGCTCCCAATTCAGACCCTCTGTCCCCTCAATCATTCCAGCTGCTCTCTTTCCTATCCCTTCACTGCAATATCCTTTCTGTACAATAGCCACTGTACTCCAAGTGTGGTCATGCCATTGATTTATAAAGTTGTCAGATTCTCTCAGCATTTCAGCTCAACACTGACCTTTGATTATATTCCCATATCCGATTTGCCACACTCACTGTCACCAAGCATTGTTGCAATAGCCTCAGTTCATTCTTCATCAGAATCCCAGAACTCTTCCATTGCGCGTACACATTGTACCCTTTCTCTCTAAGCATTGTCCCTTTTTGGATTTTCTGTCTCTATGTGAAACAGTTTGCATTTCTCTGCATTGAATTTCAGCCACCAAGACAGGATATACTTCATCCATTACGCTGTCATCCACAATTCTGTTCTATATCCAACTAGTTCCCCCTAATAGGAACATAGGAATTAGGAGCCCTTCCAGCCTGCTCCGCCATTCAATCAGATTATGGCTGATCTCTCCCTGGTCTCAAAGCCACCTCCCCATCTCTCCCCCACATCCCCTTGTCCCTTTTTTTATTCAAAAGATATCTATTTTCTTCTTCAAACCATTCAATGATTCAGACTCCACCGCGCCATGCGGCAGCGAGTTCCACAAATTCACCACCCTCTGCGAGAAGTAGTTCCTCCTCATCTCAGTTTTAAATCTACCTCCTCTCAACCTATACCTGTGACCTCTTGTTCTGGGTTGCCCCGTAAGAGGAAATATTTGGTCTACATTTACTTTATAGAATCCTACAGTGCAAAAGGAGGCCACTCAGCCCATAAAGTCTGCACTGACCACAGTCCCACCCTGGCCCCATCCCCACAACCCCATGCATTTACCCTAGCTCGTGCCCCTGACACTAAGGGGCAATTTAACACGGCCAATCCACCTAACCCACATAGCTTTGGACTGTGGGAGGAAACCAGAACACCCGAAGGAAACCCACGCAAACACGGGGAGAATGTGCAAACTCCACACAGACAGTGACCCAAGCCAGGAATCGAACCCGGGTCCGTGGTGCTGTGAGGCAACAGTGCCAACCACTGTGCCACCATGCCACGGTACTTTATTCATCCCTTTTAAAATTTTATATATCTCGATCAGATCTCCTCTCATCCTTCTGAACTCCAACAAGTACAAGCCCAAACTGTCTAATCTCTCCTCATACGTCAACCCTTTCATTCCCGGAATCAATGTGGTGAACTTCTTCTGAACTGCCTCCAATGCCACCACATCCTTCCTCAGCACAGACTATCTGAAGCTTCTGGGAAGTTCCTGATTTGATTTGATTTATCATTGTCACGCGTATTGGGATACAGTGAAAAGTATTGTTTCTTGCACGTTATGCAGACAAAACATACCATTCATAGAGTACATAGGGGAGAAGGAAAGGATAGGGTGCAGAATATGGTGTTGCAGTTACGTGTAGGGTGAAGAGAAAGATCAGCATAATATATGATAAGACCATTCAAAAGTCAGATGACAGCAGGGAAGAAGCTGTTATTTAATCATAGAATAGAATCATAAAATCGCTACAGTGCAGAAGGAGGCCATTCAGCCCATTGAACTTGCACCAACAACAATCCCACCCAGGCCCTATCTCCGTAACCCTACATGTTTACCCAGATAATCCCTCTAAAACTAAGGGGCAATTTAGCATGGCCAATCAACATAACCTGCACATCTTTGGACTGTGGGAGGAAACTGGAGCACCCGGAGGAAACCCACGCAGACACAGGGAGAATGTGCAAACTCCATACAGAAAGTGTGGTCGGAATTGAACCCAAGTCCCTGGTGCTGTGAGGCAGCAGTGCTAACCACTGTGTCATCATGCTGCCCACGTTCCTGAGTCTGTTGGTACGTGTTTTCAGACTTTTGTATCTTTGTCCTGAAGGAAGAAGGTGGAGGAGAGAATATCCGGGGTGCGTGGGGTCCTTGATTATGCTGGCTAGTTTCCTGAGACAGCGGGAAGTGTAGACTGCATTAATGGATGGGAGGCTCGTTTGAGTGATGGACTGGGCTTCTTGTGGGCTTGGTCACAGCAGGAGTCATACCAAGCTGTGATACATCCAGAGAGAATGCTTTCTATGGTGCATCTGTGAAAATTGGTGAGTGGTCGTGGACATGCCGAATTTCCTTAGCTTCCTGTGAAAGCAGAGGCGTTGGGTGAGCTTTCCTAACTAAAGTGCCGGCCATTGCATCACACAGGGGACTGCCTCCTACCTCTGAACCAGGATGGTGTGGGTTCAAACCTTACTCCATCACTTGACTATAAAAAAAAAATCAAGGTTGATGCTCCAGTGGCGTATTGAGGGAGTGCTGCACAATGGAGGCACTGTCTTTCAGGTGATAAACATGGGTCTTCCTTGTCTCTCAAGTGGATGGAAAGATCCCATGGCACAATCTTGAGGAAGAGCAGGACAATTATCCCCAACGCCCTGGTGAATGTTTGTCCCTCAATTGCCACCAATCAAAACAGGTCATCCGGTCATTACCACATTGTTGTTTTGGGGATCTGGCTGTGTGCAAATTGGCTGCTGCGTTTCCGACATTACAACACAGCCTACACTTCCAGAGTACCTCATTGAATGTAAGATGCACTTTGAGATGCACTGTATAAGTGCAAGTCTATCTGTGTATGATTTACCCAGCGCAGCAGCAGTTTCTGAATGGGAAGGCCCATTTAATGAGGAAATAATTCCCTTTAACCAATCATCCCTTTGAAACACACTATGGACGGTATGGAGAAATGAGTCACTGTCTAAATGTTCCCTTTAATCATATATTTTCATTATCATATTGCTTTTCCTTTTAACTGGGTGGTTATTCATCTACATAATTTGTAAGAAAATAACTATTAATTAACCGTGAGGTAATGGTTTCGAATCATATTTGATATTCCTGCAATATTTGATATCATTTACATTGAAAAGCTACATTTTATTGAAGCCATTGTCGTGATATTAAACAGCCCACAATTTAATAAAAAGCAATTTGTTGCTCTGAGTTACTGCTGTGGAGTAGAATCATAGAATCTCTACAGTGTAGAAGGAGGCCATTCAACCCATCAAGGCACTGACTCTCCAACAGAGCATCTTACCCAGGCCCACCCCGCTGTTTCCCTGTAACCCCACACATTTACCCCGCTAATCTTCCTAACCTGCACATCTTTGGGCACTAAGGGGTAATTTAGCATGGCCAATCCACCTAACCCGCACATCTTTGGACTCTAAAGGATAATTTACCATGACCAATCCACCTAACCTGCACATCTTTGGACACAAAGGGACAACTTAGCATGGCCAATCCACCTAACCTGCACATCTTTGGACACTTTCAGGGGCAATTTAGCATGGCCAATCCACCTAACCTGCACATTTTTGGACACTTTCAGGGGCAATTTAGCATGGCCAATCTACCAACCTGCACATCTTTGGACACTCAGGGGCAATTTAGCATGGCCAATCTACCTAACCTGTACATCTTTGCACTTGGGAGGAAACAGGAGCACCCAGAGAAAACCCATGCTGACATGGGAAGAACGTGCAAACTCTACACAGTCAGTCACCTGAGGCCAGAATCGAACTTGAGTCCCTGATGCTGTAAGGCAACAATGCTAGCCACTGTGCCACCATCCCACTCCAGATTGTATGGAAGGTGACAAGTTTCTGATGTGCTAAGATGGGGGCAGATATATTCATTCAGTCATGGCTCAGCTCGTGGCACCCTCACCACTGGTTAGATGGGTATGGGTTCAAGTCCTCACTCTGGGGACATCAGTACAAAATCTAGGCTGGCACTCTGAGGCTGGCACTGAGGAATGAAGAAAGGTCACTGAAGAAAGTCATCTTTGACCTATGGGACTGCCTGAGAAAGAGAAGACTGAGTAAGTGCTGTGAAGGTACTTCACAGCACTTACTCAGTAAGAAGGGTCTGTGAAGGATGTACTTCTGAGGCTTTATAAAGCACTGGTTAGGCCCCATTTGGAGTACTGTGAGCAATTTTGGGCCCCACACCTCAGGAAGGACATACTGGCACTGGAGCGGGTCCAGCGGAGATTCACACGGATGATCCCAGGAATGGTAGGCCTGACATACGATGAACGTCTGAGGATCGTGGGATTGTATTCGTTGGAGTTTAGGAGGTTGAGGGGAGATCTGATAGAAACTTACAAGATAATGAACGGCTTAGATAGGATGGACGTAGGGAAGTTGTTTCCATTAACAGGGGAGACTAGGACGCGGGGGCACAGCCTTAGAATAAAAGGGAGTCACTTTAGAACAGAGATGAGGAGAAATTTCTTCAGCCAGAGAGTGGTAGGTCTGTGGAATTCATTGCCACAGAGGGCTGTGGAGGCCGAGACGTTGAGCGTCTTCAAGACAGAAATTGATAAATTCTTGATTTCTCGAGGAATTAAGGGCTATGGGGAGAGAGCGGGTAAATGGAGTTGAAATCAACCATGATTGAATGGTGGAGTGGACTCGATGGGCCGAATGGCCTTACTTCCGCTCCTATGTCTTATGGTCTTATGGTCTTAAGGTGCCAACTATTGGGTGAGGTTTTAAACCAAGGCCCCATTGAATGTCTCAAATCAAGATATTGAAGGAACTTAATTGACAGGGTAGATACTGAGATATTTTCTACTGGCTGGGGAATCCAGAAAACAAGGGCACAGACTTAGGTTAAGGGGCTGGACATTCAGGACTGAGATGAGGAGTGCCATGTCCAGTCACATTCATAACTTTTAAAACACAAAATGTGTTTAATGTGGAATCTTCTGGAACTCAGTTTTGTTGTCAAGATGGCTAATTATGGATTGCAAGAGGTGGTCACCAAGGGTCACCTGTCTCTCAGTATGTGGACTCAAAAGCTGCTGCAGTGTCTCAAAAGGAGCAGAGGACACATTCCAGACAAGAGGTGCCACCGTCCATCTCTTGAAACCATCCAAAAAGGTATTTCCTGATTTGAATGGGTCATTTTGAAATGAAGACAGCGATTGTGCCAAATTCCGCAGGGTGAGTATCTGCAAACAATAATCCAGGCTGTAACTAAGCAACCGAAGACCAACACCATATTTGGAAAGGGAAACAGTGAGAAACCACATGGAAGGGCAGCCATATTTGTCTCCCCACTTATTCCTAAAGTGCTGTCTGCAACAACCTAACAATTGCAAGAAACAATAGCAGCAGAAATGACAGTGACGCCTGTGCACTAAGATCTGGAGACTGGAACATCATAAGGTCTCGAGGCCTGTGTCTTTTTAAGTCCACCAACACAGCAAACCAGCAGTTGAGTAACAACACTGCAAGTAATTAACTGCGTGAATTCACGACTTCAGCTAATCACACAACACAAGCGAAAACCCTTTACTTCACCTGACCTGCAACGTTTGTTTTTCCAAGATGAATCAAGTTTTTAAAGTGTATTTATTAGGAGGCTTACATTAACAAGGCAATGAAGTAACTGTGAAAATCCCCTAGTCGCCACACTCCGGCGTCTGTTTGGGTACACTGAGGGAGAATTTAGCATGGCCAATGCACCTAACCAGCACATCTTTCAGACTGTGGGGGGAAACCGGAGCACCCAGAGGAAACCCACACAGATACAGGGAGACATATAAGTTACAAACTATTCATTTATTTGTAAAAGTGCACTATTTTCTTTAACAGTATTTTACTTGAGTGTGTTTGTGAGTGCGTTCAATTACTGGAGTGAATACATGAATAAATAATCTTCTTTATTTAAATCATGAAAAGCTTATTGCTACGTGTTTAGATTGACCACACACTCGGAGTTAAGATATGTACACATTTTCCTTTTCAAAAACAGACTCAATAAGGACACTAAGGAAAGGAAACAGTGGTTTTAGTTCTCTCTCAATCCTGTTTCATAGAATCGTAGAATACATGCAGTGCAGAAGGAAGCCATTTGGCCCATCGAGCCTGCACCAACAACAATCCCATCTAGGTCCTATCCCCATAACCCCTGGTATTTCCCCTGCTAGTCACCCTGACACTAAGGGGCAATTTAGCATGGCCAATCAACCTAAGCCGTATATCTTTGGAGTGTGGGAGGAAACCAGAGCACCCGGAGGAAACCCACGCAGACACGGGGAGAATGTGCAAACTCCATATAGACAGTGACCCGAGGCTGGAATTGAACCTGGGTCCCTGGTGCTGTGAGGCAGCAGTGCTAACCACTGTGCCATCATGCCATGTAAAAGGAGAAATCTCTTCGCTCAATGGTTGGAAATCTTTGGAATTCTCTGCCCAGAGGGTTGTGAGTGCTCTATTGTTGAATACATTTACGTTTGGGATAGAAAGATTTTTGGTGTCTCAGGGAAAAAAGGGATTTCCCTTATTAAGGAGAGTGGGCGGGAAAATGGAATTGAAAACCAATATCAACCATGATTGTATTGAATGGCAGAGCAGGATTGACAGGCCATCTGGTCTATTCCTGTTCCTATGTCTTACATTCCTATGTGCGGATAAAAGATCCCTTGCATCATTTGAAGAAGCGCAGATTCAAAATGTATCTAGGAAAGGGATCTCGGTATCTATGTTCACGAATCGCAGAAAGTCGGTATGCAGGTGCAGCATGTAATAAAAATAGCAAATGGGATGTTGGCATTTATTGCAAAAGGACTGGAGTAAAGTTTTTTTATTAGTCACAAGTAAGGCTTACATTAACACTGCAATGAAGTTACTGTGAAATTCCCCTAGTTGCCACAGTCCGGCACCTGTTCAGGTCAATGCACCCTAACCAGCACGTCTTTCAGAATGTGGGAGGAAACCAGAGCATCTGGAGGAAACCCACGCAGAAACAGGGCGAATGTGCAAACTCTGCACAGACAGTGACCCAAGCCGGGAATCAAATCTGGGACCCTGGCGCTGTGAGGCAGCAGTGCTAACCGCTGTGCCACCATGCCACCCCTATAAAAGTAGAGAACTGTTGTTCCAATTATATAGGGTGTTGGTGAGACCACATCTGGAGTATTGTGTCCCGTTTTGGTCTCCTTATTTGAGGAAGGATGTGGAGGCATTGGAGGCAGTTCAGAGGAGGCTCACCAGATTGATTCCAGAGATGGAGGGGTAGAAACAAGAGGAGAGATTAAACGGTTTGGACTTATACCCACTGGAGTTTAGAAGGATGAGAGAGCATTTGATCGAGGTATATAAAACACTAAAAGGGATTGAGAAATGTTTCCTCTTGTGGGGCAATCCAGAACAAGAGGTCGCAGGTATAGGTTGAGAGGCGGTAGATTTAAAACGGAGATGAGGAGGAACAGAGGAAGATGGATTTGTGGAACTTGCTGCCCCATAGCGAGGTGGAGTCTGAATTGTTGAATGGTTTCAGGAGGGAGATAGGTATATTTCTAACTTATAAAAAAGGGATAAGGGGAACAGGTGGGGAGATGGATTTGAGACCAGGGAGAGATCAGCCATGATCTGATTGAGTGGCAGAGCAGGTTGGAAGGGTTGAATTTGCCTACTTCTGCTCCTAATTCCGTTATTCGTATGTTCTCCCTTGTGCGAGTCGTTATTCCCCAACCAACACCCGAACTCAGATTATCGGATCATTTATCTCATTGCTATTTGTGGGAGTTTTCTGTGTAAGGATTGGATGCTGGGCTTCCTACATTCTAGCAGTGCACTTGAAAACGATCCGCTTGGCTGTAAAGTGCCTTGGGATGTCCTGAGATCATGCAGAGCTCTATATAAATGCTAGACTCTATTTAAGCTGATAAGTATTTCATTACCGCAATACAATAACTGTTGCAAATTAGCTTTCAAACATCATAAGAGTGGCACACACGGCAGCACAGAAACCCACATTTCTGTCAATAGAACCCTGCACACAGCAATAGCACGGAAGCAGTAGCCAGACGGAATTCCTCTGGGAATCTTTGCAATTCACATAATCGTCTCTGTCACGGCAAAATATGACAACAGCAAAATCTGATGAAGGAATAAATACACGGCTGACAGACAATCTGCCTTCAATCAGACACAGAGGTTCCCATTAAGCTAAGGCAGCATGTAA
Source organism: Mustelus asterias (assembly GCF_964213995.1). Taxonomy (NCBI): domain Eukaryota; kingdom Metazoa; phylum Chordata; class Chondrichthyes; order Carcharhiniformes; family Triakidae; genus Mustelus; species Mustelus asterias. Next base: position 5,616,595 of record NC_135810.1, on the reverse strand, counting down.
GGACACAAATCCTGGACAGAATGAAAATGATTGAGTAATTTTCTGGTCAAACACAGCCGCATTGCTGTAAGCGACTGGCACCGAATTCACGCACATCATTTGCATTTTGTAAAACTATCTCCCGCACCCTGCATTTTGCTTAATGAATAACCCTGCCGGACTGTGAGGTCTCTGTTTGCAGAGTAAATATGCGCTGTTTGCTGTGGCGGAATAGATGCAAACCACCCACCTCCGACTCACTGGCTGGGGGAACAGTGGTGTCGATATTCACTCCATTCAACAAACACTGCTCCTCGTTTCATCTCGGGCTGTTTGCGATTGCTTTGTGCAGAAAGTGAATTTAATGGAATCAGTCCTACAGAGACCGGTGAGCTGGTAAGAAGCTTCCGAACAACATGCGGGAAATAAAATGCCATTCTGATCCAGGCAAACTAGGCGAAAACAAACAATACAAAGGCATATTGTGCGTTTCTTTATCTGTGAAAGAAATGCAGGAATTTAAGGAAATTGAGGGATTTCATTAATATAGCATTTTCCACAGAACCCTAGAATCCCTACAGTGCAGAAAGAGGCCATTCGGCCCATTGAGTCTGTACTGACTCACTGAAAGAGCATCCCACCCAGCCCTCCCCTCCGCCCTATCTCATAACCCGGCACATTTACCATGGCTAATCCCACCTAACCTACACAGTTTTGGACGCTAAGGGGCAATTTAGAATCACAAAGTTACAAAAACCTCTGAGTGCAGAAGGAGGCCATTCGGCCCATCAAGTTTGCACAGACTGTCTGAAAGAGCACCCCTCTTTCCCCCCCCCCCCACAGGCTCACCCAGCTGCCCTATCCCAGTAACCCTGCACATTTACCATGGCTAATCCCCCTAACCTACACATCTTTGGAGACTAAGAGGTAACTTAGAACATTACAGCACAGGAACAGGCCATTCGGCCCTCCAAACCTGCATTGACCCATGCTGCCCGACTGAACTAAAACCCCTTAAATGGGTCAATATGAAGGCAGAGCAAATGCATCTCAGATAAGGATGGGATTCGAACCCACGTGGGTAGGGCACAATGGATTAGTAGCCCATCGCCTTAACCACTCGGCCACGTCATCATAATAATGTCTCTGCTCAGTTTCAAACAGGGGACCTTCCGCATGTAAGGCGAACATGATAACCACTACACTGCAGAAACTGACAGCGAAAAATTATCAGTGCAATGGCCGGAAATCGAACCCGGGTCAGTTGTGGGGAAGGCAGCTATGCTCACCACTATACCACCATCGCAAAATGTGACAGCCTCCCCGGTGGGGAATTGAACCCCAGTCTCCCACGTGATAGGTAGGGATACTAACCACTATACTACTGAGGAACTGATAGCAGTGGCATCGCCAATCCATCTAACCAGCGTGTCTTTCGGACTGTGGGAGGAAACCAGAGCACCCGGAAGAAACCCACACAACCACGGGGAGAATGTGCAAACTCCATACAGACAGTGACCCAAGCCGGGAATCTAACCCGGGTTCCTGGCGCTGTGAGGCAGCAGTGCTAACCACTGTGCCACCTTGACACCCCCGACCAACCACTAGGCATCTCAAATTGCTTAAGAGCCAATCAAGTACTTTTGAAGAGTTGCCACTGTTGTAAGAAATTTAGCAGCTAATTTGTGCACAGCAAGCTCCAGCGAACAGCAATCTGATAGTGACTGGATAATCTGGTTTTGTGATGTTGACTGAGGGATAAATATGGCTACAGGACACCAGGGAGAACTCACCTGTTCTGCTTTGAAATGGTGCCATAGGTTCTTTTACATCCACCCAAGAAGGCCTCAGTTTAACATCTCATCTGAACTATAGCACCTTGGACAGAGCAGCACTCCTTCACTGGAACGTCAGGCTAGGTTTTCTGTGCTGAATTGAGAAATTTGTGACTCAGAGGGGAAAAAAGGAAATGGGGGCTAACACTGCTCTTAGTCATTCCACCTGATCAATAGACAAATGGAGGAAATGAACTCAGCGATGTAATTGGAATTAAAGAAAATGTAGACGTCAGGGAAATTAAAATCCTCAAGACCATGTGAGAGTCGGAATTGATAGTCGGGCAGGACTTCAGTAATTTAAGAATTCAATACCAAGGTAATGAAAATTAGGTCATTTATTTCAATTGGACTAATTTCCCAGATCTTAAAAAGTGATTCCGCCCCTGATGGAGTGAAGACAGCGAAGAAGAAGTGTTAAGGAGAATGATAATATTTCACATCATTTATCTTCATAAGAACACAGGAAATAGGAGGAGGAACAGGCCATTCGACCCCACAAGCCCATTCTGTCATTCAATGGTCATGGCAGATCTTTGACATCAACTGCACCGTCCCAGAATAATCCCCTTACCCTTTCATTCCTTAGCGTTCAAGAAGTTTATTGATCTCACAATTTCAAACTTGAATGTGTTTGATGACGATGTATTCACAGGTGTCCAGAGGTAATGAATTCCAAAGATTCACAACCCCTCAATGGATGAAATTCCTCCTCATGTTGCTCCTAACTGGTCGACCCCTTATCCTAAGACTGTGGCGTAGTAGGGCAAAGCCCAGCGAGTGTGGGCTGTAGCAGGAGAAAAATGAATGGAAAGGGTTAAACAGACAGCCTGACTGCAGTATCCACACTCACTGTGGGCAGACACGACAAATCATCATATCCCAGAAGGTACTAACACAGTCACACCCGAGGTGAGATCATTCCAAGGTTACAGCAGGAGAATCTATATCTTATCAAGGCTCCACAATGTCTAGAGCAGCCATTGTGCCCCTGGAAAACTAATCAAGTATTGGGAAGATGGGGACAATTAACACACCAACGAAATCGGTTTGACAAACACAACGCTTTGATATTGTAAACAGGTAGCCAGAATACGTCCAGGAAATGATCAAGGTAAAGTACACAGGACAATGGATCATCATTGGGACAGCATGGTGGCACAGTGGTTAGCATTGCTGCCTCACAGTGCCAGGGACCCCACATTCGATTTCCGGCTTGGGTCACTGTCTGTGCAGAGTCTGCACGTTCTCCCTGTGTCTGCATGGGTTTCCTCCAGTTTCCTCCCACAGTCCAAGAATGTGCAAGTTAGGTTGATTGGCCATGCTAAATTGCCCCTTTGTGTCAGGGGGACTGGCTAGGGTAAATACATGGGGTTAGGAGAATAGGGCCTGGGTGGGATTGTGATCGGTGTAGACTCGATGGGCCAAATAGCCTCATTCTGCACTGTAGGATTCTATGATTCAATGAACTCATACATGAAACACAATGTGATCAAAACAGAACTTTAACAAATTTAAAGTAACAATCTGATGACCTAATCAAAGTGTAGCACTTTTTTAACATAAAAAAGTAAAAGAATATGTAAGAACCTCTGATTAGCAGAGTAGCTCGGAAGAAGCTGGAATTACAGTTCAGCTCTCCCTCATGCATGTTGAATAAAGTCATTTATGTTGAAGTCCTACATGGTCTCTGAAGGCTCAGTTCATTCATTCACTCCAACAGTGGTACCTAGTTGTAGATTTCACAGCTGCTTATGGTGTCCAATTAGGAAGGGAAGGTGTGGCAAGAACAACAGATTATAATCTTCAGGAATGAGTGGGAGGATGTAGAGTCTGCCCTTGTTTGGACTGATCCGTATGAAAACCAGATATTTCCAAGTATTTACAGCACAGAAACAGACCATTCAGCCCAACTGGATTGTTTATTTTCCATATCAACTTCCCCCCACTCTCATCATTTCACCAAATCCCTCTGTTCCTCTTTAAGCTTATGTCCTTTGAATGGACCTATGCTATTCTCCTCATCACTCCCCTTGGTGGCAAGTTCCACATTACAACTGCTCTTTCGTGGAAGAACATTCTTCTGAATTCCTTCTGGGATTAATTAGTAACTATATTATATCTGACGGTCTTGTGGCGCAGAGGGTAGTGTCTCTGAGTCAGAAACTCTGGATTGGAGTGCCACCCAGGATTTGATGACCACGGAGGGCATGTTCATGATGCGGCCAAACAAGTTGAGTATCAACTTGTAATTCCTTGCAACACACGCCAATCACAGGCAGTGTGAGGGGGAGAAATTCCTGACTAACCATGTCATGGAAAGAAAGTTGGAACCTCTAGCATCTCTAACCATTGCTGTGTGTAAACATACATGTTGCCCCAGCAACATAATCTACAACACACCACCACCATCTTGGATTATGACCCTTAACTTCGATCTTGCATGCAGGTAGAAACATCTTCTCTACATTTACCTTGTCGAGTCTTTTCATAGTCTTGAAGGCTTCTGTCAGTCCTTTCTAGAGAAAAGAGCTCCACCTACCATTCCAGTAAATCTTTGCTGTGGGTCCATTGTGAACGTAGCCCAGTCCATCATGCAAACCGGCCTCCCATCCATTGAGCCTGTCTATAATTCCTGCTGCCTCAGAAAAGCAGCCAGCATAATCAAGGACCCCACTGTAATAAGTCCTCAGAGGCAGAAGTGCCTTCACCAAAATCCTTTATTTGCAAGTCTGACAACAGCATACAGTAGGCTTTCAGTGAGCAGTCTACACTAGGAGTCCCAGAGGAACTGACACGCCTGGTTAAGTACAAAGCCAGAGGATCCCTGATTGGCCCATCAATTTGGCCCTTAATCAGGGAGTTCATATTCTAACAGGCCCACCTCAATTGCCTGATTAAAGTCATTACACTCACGCACCCCGGACATGCTCTCTTCCACCTTCTTCCATCGGGAAAAAGATACAAAAGTCTGAGATCACGTGCCAACCGACTCAAGAACAGCTTCTTCCCTGCTGCTGTCAGACTTTTGAATGGGCCTACTTTGTATTAAGTTGATCTTTCTCTACACCTTTCCTTCTCTATGAACAGTATGCTTTGTCTGTATAGCGCGCAAGAAACAATACTTTTCACTGTATACTAATACATGTGACAATAATAAATCAAATCAAATCAAACCTTACATATCTCAATGGACAGAATAGGGTGAGAAAGCCTCTTCCATTGAAAAATAGGAAGGAAAATCCCTTAACGATTCTGAATGCCATACAATTAAAATATGTTAATGGCTGAAATACTAGCTGTCATGGAGAATGTAAAGAGAGTGAGAAAGACCCATTCGGATCTATTTAATATCTGATATGTCAAGAGAGAAGAGAAAACAATCAGTATGGACTGAAGTGAATGAAGTTGTTCATCATTTAATTTACTGTCATCAAATTTATATTTGCAAGTGTAGATAATCTATGAATCTTTGTTTATTATCCAGTCTTGCAGCACCATCTTGTGGATAAAGATTTTACTTTCTGATTTTCAGCAGACAATCTCCTTCCCCATTGCTTATAAAAGTGCTTAATGTTTTCAAATCATTCCTTGGAAACAGTCTGATGTAGTGAGGGCTACATTAGGCTAATAGAAAACACATGATCATGGTTTGAGAACACTTACACAATGCTGACTTCAGAGTGAATGATCTTAGACTATAGAAAGCGCTGACAAGAGGCTGTCACTATAAAAGACAGCTCTAACTGAATAACAAGTTATTCCCCATTCAAAACATGCATTTTGAATTTATAAAATGGATGCAGTTTACTTTTAGAATACATTTTGTGAAGCTTCAGCCAACAGCAAGATACAGCAGGGTTTGATGGCATGAGTTAGCAGACAGAGCCTGCATTCCGTGGGAAAATGGTTTTGCAGAATGCTGCCACTTTATCAGCGGCTGTCGGGAACAAGATGGCTACCAATGCCAGTTTGATGAATAGAACCATACAGCTCAAAGCTGATAACACAGGTGCAAGGCAGACATAAGGTTTTTCTCAGGGTCGGACGAGTTTTCACGTGGGTTTGAGTCTGTGGGAGTCATTCTCCTATTTCGCCGTCCAGCGTCCTGTGTTGTTGGACAACCAAGGAAGGTAACATCCAAAATTAAGGACAAGTTAAGATCCCGTGAGGTCAGGATGTAACTTGTTATTGGCTGGAGTTGGTGACAGGGATGATTATTGACTGATTTGTATTGATGTTTATTGGATAATGCCCACCGGGAATATGATTTTGAAAATGTATAATTGCCCTCGTGGAGGCATTGTTTATCAGAGTGATATTGGGCTGCCCATATTCTCTACCTGGAGTGATGGGCTTCTTTATATCATTCATAAAGTCACGTCTTTAAATCAGTACACTGAGTTTCATGAGTCTCTGTATTCGGTTAATTTTAACAATACACAGCCTCAAAAGAAATGCAATCTAATGGAGGAGAGAGAACCACTGGCTTTTCAGATACACTCCAAAGAGTCAAGAGTCTCCTGGGAAAGCTATCGACAAAACGTGGCCAGGAAGTGCTGGATATTAGGGTGGTTTTACCAAAGTGAAGTTATCCTCCAGTTATGCACAAACTCATCAGCATCAACCCAGACTTTAAGCTCTCACATGAATCAGCATAATCGATCGTAACGGGTTTGAAACTGGAACAGGGACTACCTCCAGTGACGTAACATTTAAATATATTCTAACATTAAAGGGCCTCCCCACCGAATGATCCCCCCGCCCCCACTGACTATTCAAACCTTGCCAACTTGGCAACCTTGACTGCAGCTTCAGAAGATTAGGATACAGTCGAGGGGCCGGCAGTGTGCCAAGGTTGGCATAGACCCCCAGTGGCAGAGGATGATATGCTCAGGCATTGCCCTGGTACTTCCCCTGGCACTATCCCCTGGCACAGGTTGGCAATCAATGAGAACCTGGCAGTGCTGACTTGTGCTGGGGGCAGTGCCAGGGGTGAGACTTCTGGGGAGTCCCAGGGTGGGGGGGGGGGGGGGGGGGGTTCCCATTATATTTAGTGTGGGGGACCGATGCCTTTGAAAGGGGGGACTTGCCAATGAAGCGGGTGAGAGGGGGGAGACTTGCCAGTTAGGGGAGACCACCCGTGATACTGCTGTGGTGATGGTGGTGATGGGAGGGGTGGGGGTGGAGGGGTGAGCGGAGGAGGCCCAATACTTGAGCGGTTGGGTGGGATGGAGAGCGCCCAATTCCTTTGTGGTAGGGGGTATGGAGTCACCCCCATGCTAGTGTAGGGGTGGTCCTCCATCTCCATGGCAGCAGAGAGGTGGGGGAGTTTAACCTCAGCACGGATTGGGGCCCCATCTCTGTGGGGTTGGCCTTACCGCCTCTATCAGGCCCCGCCCTACTGGTGTGGCTTAAACCACACCACCAAAATGTATGAAGATCTGGTCTGAAAACTTGGCTGTGCGTCTGGAGAGATGCACGCCAGTTTCCAGTCAGAGCCTAACACTCTAAATTATGGGGACATTCCACTTTCTGTCCCCCCAAAACCTGTCCACCATCCACATGACACAATTCAGAACTGTGATGGAATACTCCCCACTTGCCTGGATGGGTGCAGCTCCAACAACACTCAAGAAGCTCAACACCATCCAGGACAAAGCAGCCCCGCTTGATTAACCCCCTACTTCCTCCATTCGCTCTCCCCCAGTGCATAGTAACAGCAATGTGTACCATCTACAAGATGCACTGGAGCAACTCACCAAGGCTCCATCAACAGCAATTTCCAAGTCTACAACATCAGACACCCAGCTGGACAAGGGCAGCAATTTTTTTATGTTCATTCATGAGACATGGGCGTCGCTGGCTGGCCAGCATTTATTGCCCATCCCTAGTTGTCCTTGAGAAGGTGGTGGTGAGCTGCCTTCTTGAATCGTTGCAGTCCACGTGCTGTGGGTTGACCCACAATGCCGTGAGGGAGGGAATTCCAGGATTTTGACCCAGCGACTGCGAAGGAACGGCGATATATTTCCAAGTCAGGATGGTGAGTGGCTTGGAGGGGGACTTGCAGGTGGTGGTGTTCCCATGTATCTGCTCTCCTTGTCCTTCTAGATGGAGATGGTCGTGGGTTTGGAAGTTGCTGTCTAAGGATCTTTGGTGAATTGCTGCAGTGCATCTTGTAGATAGTACACACTGCTGCTACTGAGCGTCGGTGGTGGAGGGAGTGGATGTTTGTGGATGTGGTGCCAATCAAGCGGGGCTACTTTGTCCTGGATGATGTCAAGCTTCTTGAGTGTTGTTGGAGCTGCACCCATCCAGGCAAGTGGGGAGTATTCCATCACACTCCTGACTTGTGCCTTGTAGCGGGTGGATGGGCTTGGATAGTAAGTACCTGAGAACATCACCATCTGCATGTTCCCCTCCAAGCCACATGCCATCCTGAATTGGAAATATATCGCCGTTCCTTCGCTGTCACTGAGTCAAAATCCCTCCCTAACAGCACTGTGGCTGTACCTACACCACACAGACTGCAGTGGTTCCACCCACGTCCCATAAATGAGTAATACGCATTTGTAAAGCTGTACATGATTAGTTTGGCTTAGTACACTTGTTCAGAAAGACAAACAGCTTCGCTTTAAATCCCCGCTGTAAGCTGATACTTAATAATAAACAGAAAGCTAACTACAGAAGTTTGAATTGGTGCTTAACAAACCTTTAATAAGGTCCCTGTAAATAATTAACAGGTATTTAACTAAAATCCTACTCTTGCACTAATACATTTAATCAATAATAGCCCTGTGAAGTGACAAACAGAAAATTACGAGCCCGTTTAATCAAATGATGTTACCCTGTTATTAATGTGCAATAAATATTGACTGTTCGCCATAGCATAATATAGCAGCTCATTTACCTTCTATGTAAAGCTTTCTTTTTATCCTAATGTGTGTAGAATTCTCATCTGGATCATTCTAACTGCGGGAAACTACATTAAAGGAAAAGGAAAAGCCAGAGAGGGACTTTCAATTCATAATGCTAACCTTTTTTTCCCTTTGAAGCATGTGGTTATACAAGTAGAATGTTAAATAGGCTTGGGTGTGTAATTTGAATAAAACATACCCATAGAAGCCATTAGATCTACTTTAAGCAACTAGTATTATATTACAAGAGGAATTGTGCAAGATTTTCAACAAAACCCTTCTAAAAGAGACATTACAAAAATCAAAATATCTTGTCCCAAAGAGGACTTATCCCCGTGGATGGTGGTCATATCAAACCTCTACTTAGAGACAAGCCCGCGTAATCTGGTTTTCATGGGAAAGAAAGCCTAGCTAAAACCTATTTTCCTCTGGGTGCTCCAGTTTTCTCCCACGGTCCAAAGATCATTGAATAGAATCCTACAGTGCAGAAGGAGGCCATTCAGCCCATTGAGTCTGCACCAACCACAATCTCACCCAGGCCCTATTCCCATAACCCCATGCATTTACCCTAGCTAGTCCCCTGACACTAAGGGGCAATTTAGCATGACCAAACCACCTATCCTGCAGATCTTTGGAGTGTGGGAGGAAACCGGAGCACCCGGAGGAAACCCACGCAGATGCGGGGAGAACGTGCAAACTCTACACAGACAATGACCCAAGCTGGGAATCGAACCCAGGTCCCTGGCGCTGTGAGGCAGCAATGCTAACCACTGTGCCACCATGCCGTCCTGCACTGTGCCACCGTGCAGGTTAGATGGATTGGAATGGTAAATTAACCCCTTAGTGTCCCAAGATGTGTAAGTTAAGGGGATTTAGCAGGGTAAATAGATGGAGTTCCAGGGATAGGGTCTGGGTAAGGTGCTCTCTTGGAGAGTCAGTGCAGACTCGATGGGCCAAATGGCCTCTTTCCGCACTGTGGGGATTATGTGATTCTATTGAGAATCAAGTGATAGGTTGCACACTTTAACACAGGAAAGGGGATTCTGTGAGACACAAGATGGAGAGAAACAAGGTGAATTATGGTGTGTGGAAGCAGGATGTTGATAAGAAACCATCTTTTCAAAGGAAGGGAGATTTAAGGAACAAAGAGTTGCTGAGGTGGACCTTGTTGGAGGGAAGTTGGATCTGGGAAACTCAGGTTGAGCGTACCGACTTTCAAAGGTAACTGTACGTTGAAAGCTGTCATGGTGGGAAAATGCGAGACTGCTGGAAAGCTGGGAGTGACTTATGATTTGTTCTTGTAATGGTATTTTTCTCCCTGGGTAAGATGTCCTGTCGGAGAGTCGGTATGGACTCGATGGACTGAGTGGCCTCCTTCTGCACTGTTGGGGTTCTATGAAGTGAGTGCACAGTGAAAGGGGCTGTAAGATGAATCTCAATTGCATTAATTGGTTAAGCAAAACCATCTCTTCTCTTTGTTTTAATTGCCTGTTCAGTAATGTCTGACTTGCATAATTTTAAATTTATTTTCACAGTAAAATTCTTAAAATGTGAAATCATGTCCTTTGGTCATTTCTGTTGGTTGTTTGGGAAACACATCATTATTTAAAACTTATCGGTCTCTGCATGGATCAGAACACTTTTTACTTGGGAAAACTGGGAACATATCTGTCTTGATGTACTACCTTGAGCAATTCTGGGGGCTAGTCCACTGGAAGGATGTACTGGGCTTGAAGAGAGCACAATATGGTTACCCAGAAAGTGAATTCCAAGCACTAAATTATGAGGAGTGATTACACAAAGTGGGGTTGTATTTTCCAGAATTTAAAAGGTTGAGGAGTGATTTGACTAAAGGTTTCAGAATATTGCCGGGAGAAGATAGGGCATCATAGAATCATAGAATCCTACAGTGCAGAAGGAGGCCATTCAGCCCATTGAGTCTGCACCGACCACAATCCCACCCAGGTCCTATTCCCATAACCCCATGCATTTACCCTGCTAATCCCCCTGACACTGATGAGCAATTTGGCATGGCAAATCCACCTAACCCGCACATCTTTGGACTGTGGGAGGAAACCGGAGCACTCAGAGGAAACCCACGCAGACATGGGGAGAATGTGCAAACTCCACACAGTCACCCAAGCCGGGAATCAAATCCGGTCCCTGGCATTGTGAGGCAGCAGTACTAACCACTGTGCCATCATGCCACCCATGTAGTTAGGGCTACTCAGTTCCTGGCCTCATTACAGCATGGGTCCAAACATGGACAAAAGAGCTAACTCAAGGGGTGAGGTGAGAGTGACTGCCCTTGACATCAAGGCAGCATTTAACTGAATGGCAGCAAGGAGCCCTGATAAAACTGAAGTCAATGGAATCTGGGGGAAAGCTCTCCACTGGTTGGAGTCATACCTGGCACAAAGGAAGGTAGTTGAAGGTCAACCAATCAGTCCCAGGACATCACTGCAGGAGTTCCTCAGCGTTAGTGTCCTAGGCCCAACCATCTTCAGCTGCTTCATCAATGACCTTCCCTCCATCATCGAGTCAGAAATGGGGATGTTCACAGATGACCACAAAGCTCAGCAGCATTCACGACTCCTCAGATACTGAAGCAGTCTGTCCCCACACGCAGCAAGACCTGGACTTGAACTGATAAGTGCCAGGTAATGTTCATCTCCAACAAGCGGTGATCTAACCATCAACCCTTGGCATTCAATGGCATTACCATCGGTGAATCCCCCACAACATTCTGGGTGTAACCAATAACCAAAAACTGAACTGGGCCAGCCATATAAATACTGTAGCTACAAGAGCAGGTCAAAGACTAGGAATCCTACAGCGAATAATTCACCTCCTGACTCCCCAAAGCCTGTCCACTATCTACAAGCCACAAGGCAGGAGTGTGATGGAATACTCTCCTCTTGCCTGGGTGAGTACAGTTCCAGGAAAAGCAACCTGCTTGATTATCACCCCATCCACCACCTTCATCACTCCCTCCACCGCCACTGATGCAGTGACAGTAATGTGTGGCATCTACAAGATGTACCTCAGCAAGCACCAAAGCTCCTTCGACAACATCTTCCAAACCTGCGACTGTTACCACCTAGTAGGATTAGGCAGCAGATACATGGGGACACCGCCACCTGCAAGTTCCCCTCCAAGCCACTCACCATCCTGACTTGGATCATCCTTTCTCTAATACACATCACAGCCATCAGATTGCTAGACTTGGCCCAGGAAAGGTAAATCTGCTCTCCTGCCAAACCTGCAACAAGTAGGTGTGTAGAGTTATAGAGTTTTACAGCATGGAAATAGGCCCATCGACCCAACCTGTCCATGCTGCCCTTTTCTTTTTAACCACTAAGCTAGTCCCAATTGCCCGCATTTGGCCCATATCCCTCCATAGCCATCTTACCCATGTAACTGTCTAAATGCTTTTTAAAAGACAAAATTGTACCTGCCTCTATTACTACCTCTCGCAGCTCGTTCCAGACACTCACCACCCTCTGTGTGAAAAAAATTGCCCCTCTGGACACTTTTGTATCTCTCCCCTCTCATTTTAAACCTATGCCCTCTGGTTTTAGACTCCCCTACCTTTGGGAAAAGATATTGACTAGCTGATCTATGCCCCTCATTATTTTATAGACCTCTATAAGATCACCCCTAAGTCTCCTATGCTGCAGGGAAAAGAGTCCCAGTCTATCCAGACTCTCCTTATAACTCAAACCATCAAGTCCCAGTAGCATCCCAGTAAATCATTTTTGCATCTGCATAACACCATCTTGGCTTATTTTCTTGAAGTTGCATTCTGTGTTCCACAACAAACTGGAGTGTATTCATTCATCTCAACATCTTCAGCAGCTTAGCTAATGTGGCCCGTTTTGCTTTCAATTCAAAGGAGCTTATTTTCATTGCAAATGTATGCACGAACTGACAAAACCCATTATATCATAATGCATTCACAATGCTCAAAGAGGCCATTTGGCCCAACAGACTTGTGCTGACATTTGTACCAGGCAGTCTTCTCTCAACTTATTTCATCTCATCCAATCACCATCGCCTTCAACCCTTTCTCCCTCTTGTGTTTATCCAGCATCTCCTGGGACGCATTGACGCCGTTCAGCTCTGGCCCCATTCCCTGTGGTGGTGAGTTCCACATTCCCATCACTCTCTGAGTAAAGAAGCTTTCCCTGAATTTCCTACAGGTCTTAGTGGTGACTATCCTGAATTTATGAAAAGAAAGACTTGCATTTTTATGGTGCTGTCCGCTGCTGGAAATCTCAAAGTGCTTTATAGCCAATTCAGTACTTTTGAAATGCTGTAACGGTTGTAATGGTGCAGAAAATACTGCAGCCAGTTAGTGCACAGCAAGATCGGAGCGGCACGATGGCACAGTGGTTAGCACTGCTGCCTCACAGCGCCAGGGACCCGGGTTTGATTCCCAGTGTTGGGTCACTGTCTGTGTGGAGTTTGCACGTTCTCCTCGTGTCTGCGTGGGTTTCCTCCGGATACTCCGGTTTCCTCCCACAGTCCAAAGATACGTGGGTTAGGTGAATTGGCCATGCTAAATTGCCCCTTAGTGTCCAAAGATGTGTGGGTTAGGTGGATTGGCCATGCTAAATTGCCCCTTAGTGTCCAAAGATGTGTGGGTTAGGTGGATTGGCCATGTTATATTGACTCTTAGTGTCAGGGGGACTAGCTAGGGTAAATGCATGGGGTTATGTGGATAGGGCCTGGGTGGGATTGTGGGCAGTGCAGACTCGATGGGCCGAATGACTTCCTTCTGCACTGTAGGGATTCTGTGATTCTCTGATCCCACAAACAGCAATGTGATAATGACCGTTTTCAAGATGTTGATTGAGGACTAAATATCAGGCAAGTGCTGCTCTTCAAATCTTTGATTTATTATTGTATTAGTGTACAGTGAAAAATATTGTATCTTGCACGCTATAAAGACAAAGCATACTGTACATAGAGAAGGAAAGGAGAGAGTGCGAAATGTGGGAAAGGAGGGAGTGCAGACAGGGCCTCAGTTTAATCTCTCCCTCGCAAGTGATAGCATCTCTCTGTGTCTACAACACCTCCATCAGGTCATCCGCAGCCTCTGTTTTCTAGAGAAAGGAGCCGCAGCCTGCGCAGTCTTACCTGACAGTATATAATCTCTCCAGTTCTGACATCAACCTTGTCAATAATTCTTTGCACCTTCATCAGTACCTCTAGATCTTTGTTCAAACTCTAACATATCAGAAAACCTTGTTGTGATTTATAGATAAACAGCAGTTAATTCTGTTTTTGAAGCACTTAAGTATACAATCATTTTGAAATATGTGGAACACACTTTAATTCCACTCCCTGCCATTTCAACTAAAGCAATTTGAAATAAATATATTAACACGCTAGTTGAGTAGCCAGAGAAATTTGATAGAACTGTTCTCATTATTAACATAGCACAGCACACTGTGTTTCAGAAAGTAATTCTAAGCATTTAATGCATAAAGCTCTCAAAACTAATACGCACAATATCAAACACAAGTGTGCCTTACAGATACGCAATGGGGTCATTCAATACAAGGTAAATGGAAGACCTTGCAGAGAAAACTACATTGGAAAGTTACCAATTGTTTGATGCAACAGTGATGGAACATACTATTAAATAACCATTCTGTTGTGATACACAGCACAGATATATTTAGCAGCTGCGCTCTGAACAAGGATGTACATTCGCCGTTAGCCTATTCTTAGCTTCAGCTAGATTGAACCATTAGAAGCTGCCAGGGTCACCAAGAAAATATACTAAGTCATTTCAGTATGGAAGGACGCCCTCCAGTTACGTTTTAGCCTCTGCATCGCTTCCACCTTGAACAGCTGTGCCCTTTGAAATCACATTCTGCTTCCAACCACCTCAGATGAGACTACCGGGCTTGTGCAAATTTTTCTTATGAATAACCTTAAGAGATGGCTGAATGTGCCCTTCACGCCCCGAGTCAATTTTCCTAATGCGATTCTTCGGAATCAAGTCACTCAAGAAAGCCAAGTGCTTTTAACTTCAAGTAGATTACATCAGCATGTGGCTGTTAATGGAATGGAGTGTGACCTCTAAGACTGGCACTGCCTTCTTTCAAACCACACTCAAGTTTTTTGAAGAAAACTTTTGGTGAGGTTTGCTCCGTTGTTCCAACATTAAGAAGTGCACTGGTTCTAGTGGAGGTCAGTACATTAAATGATTGTGAAGTGCAGCACCATTTCCTTTGCCCCATCAAACCATCTCTTCCGTTGTTCCAAGCATTAATCATCGAGCTAATTGTCTGTTAGCTAAACAGCGAGCAGGTAGGTCAGTGCTTAGCACTAAAGGCTTCATATGCTTGTTAATGACCTGTTTAAAATGGGCAGTATCGTGGAAGTTTCTGCCCGCAAACCTTTTCTACCTTGAAGGTTGCAGTGCAGAAATGTTCGCCATTTATCATTTTAATCTGCCGAACATAAACTTTTAATGGGCTCTGGATGAAGGAAGCTCATGCACTCAGTGAGGAGAGAGCCAATAAATGTCCATGGTGGAAAGACCTGGACCGCTTTCATATTTACCAGGTGAGAATAGTATCTGGAATGGGGAAATTTGAACTTGGAATCATGAAGGTGAAAGACTTAACGAGCTTTCAATGGGCGGCACGGTGGCACAGTGGTTAGCACTGCTGCCTCACAGTGCCAGGGACCCGGGTTCAATTCCAGCCTCAGGTCACTGTCTGTGTGGAGTTTGTACATTCTCCCCGTGTCTGCGTGGGTTTCCTCCGGGTGCTCCGGTTTCCTCCCACAGTCCAAAGATGTGCGGGTTAGGTTGATTGGCCATGATAGTGTCAGGGGGATTAGCAGGTTTACAGCAATACAGCCTGGGTGGGATTGTGACCAGTGCAGACTCGATGGGCCAAATATAGCCTCCTTCTGTACTGTAGGGATCCTATGATTTAGCTCATAGAGTTACTTAATATTTCTCTAGCACCTCCCATGACCTCAGAATATCCCCAAAGTGCCTTTACAGCTAATAAAGCATTTATGTGAGTTTTGGACACATAGGGGGCGATCTTGAGCCAGCACTTTCTGTACGCGCGGTCAGCAACAGGTGCGCAAGATCCGGGGAAACACAAAAGTCGCTAATCATGCTGGCGAGATCGCAATCTCCGATTTTTGCCACCCCTCACTAGCGACATAATCAGGTTCACTTTAATATATTTTTAAAATTTAAATATAATTAAAGACCAGCCTCTCCGTATATCCCCCACAGGCATATAATCAAACCCCACCGACGTCATGTCACGCCACACCAGCGCAGTTTAAAACAGGTTCACCCAGATATAAATCTGTCGTGGGGATACACCGGGGACGTAAAGGTGAGTTTATCCCCTGGGGCAGAGGGACATCGTAAGAGTTTTAACAACACCAGGTTAAAGTCCAACAGGTTTATTTGGTAGCAAATGCCATTAGCTTTCGGAGCGCTGCTCCTTCGTCAGAGGGACATAGCCAGGCATTGCCCTTTATAAGTGGCGCCCCGATCTCAGTGCAGCTGGGCTTTGTCGACATGTTTCGGCCCTGCCCTTGACCGTGACAGCATGAAACATCCCCCCCACCTCTCCCCCATGCCCCTCCCCGTTAATCTTGATGAAGTGTTGGAAGATTTGGAGAGAAAACTAGGCCTGTTTCTCTGGTTTTCATTCAGACCCTGACACTTTGCCATTTTTTATGAGATTCCACCCAAAGGATATGGACAATCGATTCACACACAGACAGCTCCCACACAGAGCAACATGAGAATGAACGGGTTTTTTTAGAGATTGCATTTTTATTCATTCATGGGATGTGGGCGTCGCCGGCTGGGCCGGCATTTATTGCCCATCCCTCAGGGTAGTTAAGAGTCAACAACATTGCTGTGGCTCTGAGTCACATGTAGGCCAGACCAAGTAAGGGTGACAGATTTCCTTCCCTAAAGGACGTTAGTGAACCAGATGGGTTTTTACGGCGATTGATAGTGGTTTCATGGTCGCCAGTAGATTCTTAATTCCAGATTCTTTTACTGAATTCAAATTCCACCAGCTGCCATGGTGGGATTCGAACCCGGGTCCCCAGAACATTAGCTGAGTTTCTGGATTATTTGTCCAGCAATAATACAAATCGACAATGGTTTTGTGGTCATCAGTCGACTTTTAATTCCAGATGTTTATCAAATTCAAATTTCACTATCTGCCGTGGTGGGATTCGAACCCGGGTCCCCAGAGCATTATCCTGGGTCTCTGGATTACTAGTTCAGCCACTGCCTGGTTGAGGGGTAAACATTGGCTTCAGGGCTCTGGGGATAACACCCTTGCTCTTTTCCAAAATGGCGCCGTTACCCCTTCCTCTGCCCACCAGACCGGTTGAACATTTGGCTGAACTCTGTTCTCGACTTGGCTGAACATTTTTCTCACCTGAAAGGCAACACCACCTCTGACAGGGCAACACTCCCCCAGTACTGCACTGGGAGCATCAGCCTCGATTCTCTTCAGCTTCAGTCCCCGAGGTGGGATGTGGAATCTTCTGTCTCTGAGGTAACAGCGTGGCCCACAGAACCACGGCTGGCACACGAGAGAGAGAGGGGGAGAGAAAGCAATTCCAAACTGCACTTCAGATCTTGATTTAAAGGCACGTTTACAAATTTAAAAGTTTGGTTGCAGCGCCTTTGGCATTATAACTACATTACATAAAACACCAGTAAGTCACTTTTATTAAACTGTCTTTAGATGTTCTTTAGCAGATTCAAGTACTTCCTCAAAATGTTATTGATGCGGCCTCTCAGTTAGGGAAGTGTAACCGATAGCAGGCAGCGACAAAGTTTAGATTTGATGGACTGTAGAGACATCAATAATTCAAATGCTGGAACCTGCCGCTAAATATTTTCATTCCACAATGATAGTGACTTCATTTCCATCTCTAAAGAAGCATGAACTCAATGTCTGTGGAAACCATTATGTAAAATTTCTGTGGTACAAAATCATCAACTTATAAAAGCATAAGTGATTTCATCTCGGGACTTCATTTTATCATTTTGTGACATTTTAACAGCGGCGGAGACACTCCAATAATTTCACAGGAGCACTTTGACAGGAGTAAATAGGGCCTGGGCACAGTAGTAAATCTTCCACTTCAATATTTGATAGGGTTTCACACGATAAAAAATGTAAACTGGGTGGTCCAATGGTTCTACTGATAGAGGAATACCACCCCCCCCCCCCTCCCCCCACTCCATCCCGCAAGAGTCCTTCCTCTCCACTGATCTTCAAGCTTTGTCTGCTGCTGTGAGGGTAAACCAGGCCATTTACACAGAATTTATAGCCAGCCTGGTGTTAATACTCCAAACCAGCTTCTGCCCACCCCACTGCATTTAACCCTATCATGGAATCCCGACATTGCGGAAGGAGGCCATTTGGCCCATCGAGTCTGCACCAACAACAATCCCACTCTAGGCTCTAACCCCGTAACCCACGTATTTGCCCTGCTAATCCCTTTAATCTACGCACCCCGGGACACTAAGGGGCAATTTAGCATGGCCAATCAATCTAACCAGCACATCTTTGGATTGTGGGAGGAAACCGGAGCACCTGGAGGAGACACGGGGAGAACATGCGAACTCCACACAGTGACCCCAAGCCGGGAATTGAACCCGGGTCCCTGGCATGTGAGGCAGCAGTGCTAACCACTGTGCCACTGCGTCACCCTGATGTGCCACCGCACCAGCCATATCCTTCTCTTCCTTTTTCCTGCCGCTGTTTTTCCAGCTTCCCACGAGATGCATCCACGCTATTCATTTCAACTACTCCCTAAGCTAGCAAGTTCCACATTCTCACCACTCTCTGAATGCAAAATTAGGATGAGTCCGACGCAGATAGCAACACATTTGATCAGAGGGAAGGAAGACTTGGAATGCGTGGAAGTATAATTGTGACGTCAATAAATCTGCCTTCACACCTTCAGGAAGAGATTACTGAGTAGGAAGGGAGCCTGTGATTTTTTTCTTTATTCATTCATGGGACATGGGCATCTCTGGCTGGCCAGCATTTATTGCCCAATCCTAGTTGCCCTTAGAGGTCTAGTGAGAGTCAACCCTATTGCTATGGCTCTGGAGTCACATGTAGGCCAGACTAGGTAAGGATGGCAGATTTCCTTCCCTAAAGGACATTAGTGAACCAGATGGGTTTTTCCAATAATTGACAATGGTTTCATGGTCATCAGTAGATTCTTAATTCCAGATATTGAGGGAGAGATGGTGGAGAAGGGATAGTCTGAAAGCTTCCCAGAGATTTGGTG
The DNA here is from genome assembly GCF_964213995.1 of Mustelus asterias. Classification (NCBI taxonomy): domain Eukaryota; kingdom Metazoa; phylum Chordata; class Chondrichthyes; order Carcharhiniformes; family Triakidae; genus Mustelus; species Mustelus asterias. The sequence goes on along the minus strand of NC_135810.1, from coordinate 5,597,538 downwards.
GCATTCTTACACCAAGGGCAGTAAAATTAAAATGGCCATCGGTGCAAAGGTACTGCGCTGGATTCTCCCACCTCGCCGCGGCTGCTGTTCTCCAGTCCCGCTGCAATGAACGTAGATTTTGGCTGAGCTTTCTCCACTCGCGCTGGCAGCGAGGGTGGGGCGTGAACGGCCAGAGAATTCTGGCCGCTATTGAGGCATTGCAAGATGCTCATACAACAACTGCCTTTGCTGTCTTTGCTGCTCGTATTTGATGAGAAAACCAACAATAGCTTGCATTCATATAGCGCCTTTAACATTGTAGAGCCACCCCAAAGCGTATCACAGGATGGTTATCCAACAAGCTTTTGAGACGGAGCCACATGTGGATGCCACATGATATTAATCTGATGAAGCTTTGTGCAGTTAAAATTTATGTCCTCTGCTCCCACCATGTGACTATTGATGTTCAAAATAACACATAAAACCCCTCCATTGGTCTCTTACTGTTATAGAATTCTTCTTCTGAATGTAGTATTATCTATCTACAAATGTTGCACTTTATTACAAAACTATGGCAGCCCTGTGGTTGTGAGTCTCTGGGAGTTCCAAAATTTGAACCATTCGAGATTGAATATATAAGCATATGAAGCTGTGAAAGTCTGAAGCGAAGCTGTCACTGAGATACGTGTAATCACATTTTATTTTTCTCTCTCGCAGTAAGGTTCCATTGCTTTGAGGCATTTGATCCTTGGGAGTTGGTACTTGGGTCATGCAGTCGTACATTGCTGGACGGGGCAAGGGGTCCTTTGATCTCTGAATACCTACTCGACTCGGATCTTCAGCGTGGCCGGAGGGCAGTGAAAACACTTCAGGGGATGTCCTCATCGCATTGATGAAGAGATCAAACCCCACCCGGCCGACTCTTGGGAATCCCTGGCTTGTGACCAAAATGGAGAAGAAGGTTGATTCAGAGTGGTGTCAAACACAGCCAGAGGCTTTGCCGGGAAGACTCCAAGTCCAGGCATTGGACGGACTGCACAAACCTCCAAACATCTCACCTGCCCCGGCCCTTCAAGCACCACCTGCTCCACCTGTGGCAGAGCCTGCATGTCCCATGTTGGGTTTATCAGCCACGGTGGCAGAGTGGTTAGCACTGCTGCCTCACAGCGCCAGGGACCCGGGTTCGATTCCCAGCCTGGGTCACTGTCTGTGCGGAGTCTGCATGTTTTCCCCGTGTCTGCGTGGGTTTTCCTCTGGGTGGTTCGGTTTCCTCCCACAGTCCAAAAGACTTGCTGGTTAGGTGCATTGGCCATGCTAAATTTTTCCTCAGTGTACCCGAACAGGCGCCAGAGTGTGGTGATGAGGGGATTTTCACAGTAACTTCATTGCAGTGTTAATGTAAGCCTACTTGTGACACTAATAAATAAACTTGAACTTTGAACCTTCGAACTGGGATGGAAGAGAGCCATCGTCAATCCCGAGGGACTGCCTAAGAGAAAGATATCGGTACAAGTTGGAAGGCGTGCCGATCTTGATGAAGTATTCACAATCACTTTCATTTCTCTCAGTGACCTGTGCCTCCGTACGGAAAACAGATCTGGCTTCAGGGGGAAGTATTGAACTCTGAGGAGAGCGCAGTACAGATTCATCAAACTGAACCTTATGTTGGGAGTGGGAGAGACGGCCGATCCGCAAGGAACAGCCAGGAATGGGAGAATATAACTCGGAGCCCAGTCTTGAGGCCTGTACACCTATCTGGGAGGGGGAAAGGCACACTGGTCAACTGCTCAGTCATGATGTGGAAATGCCGGTGTTGGACTGGGGTAAACACAGTAAGAGCTTTAACAACACCAGGTTAAAGTCCAACAGGTTTATTTGGTAGCAAATGCCATTAGCTTTCGGAGCCCTGCTCCTTCGTGTTGTTAAAACTCTTACAACTGCTCAGTACCAGACTATGCTGATTCCAAAATACAGTCACATCACATCAAAGAAGGAGTTTATCATAGAATCCCTACAGTGCAGAAGGAGGCCATTCGGCCCATCAAGTCTACACTGACTCCCTGACAGATGTATCCTACACAGGCCCTTCCCCCGCCCTATCCCCATAACCGTACACATTTACCTCCCCCGCCCCCCGCCCCCAAATCCACCTAATCTACACATCTTGGGATACTAAGGGGCAATTTACCATGGCCAATCCACCTAACCAATCCGAAGAAGTGCGGGTTAGGTGGATTGGCCATGCTAAATTGCCCTTTAGTGTCAGGGGGACTAGTTAGGGTAAATGTATGGAGTTATGGCGATAGGACCTGGGTGGGATTGTGGTCGGTGCAGACTCGATGGGCCAAATGGTCTCCTACTGCACTGTAGGGATTCTATGAGTCTATGATTCCATGAACCTGCACATCTTTGGACTGTGGGAGGAAACCAGAGAAAACCTACGCAGATGCGGGAAAATGTACAAACACCGCACAGACAGTTACCCAAGCTGGGAATTGAACCCAGGGCCCTGGCACTGTGAGGCAGCTGTGCTAACCACTGTGCCACTGTGCTAACCACTCTGCCACTGTGCCACCTGATCAGTCTGGGCTCTCATTCTTTGCTGCAGAGAATATTGTCAATCCCCTCACAATACTGGCTCATACCATGATTGCATTCCTGTTTGCTCCCTCCCACTTGAATGGCTTCCTGTACCATGGTGCCTTGGCCAGCTGGCTCATCCAACTTGCAGAGCTCACTGCCGTCCACACACATTGTGAGCAGCTCAAACTTGTTTGACAGCTGCAAGATCTGAGGCTCCTCCACTATTTTCTGCTCGCTCCCTTTACCTGCCTCACTCACAGCCACCTCCTCCTGTCCCTCACCACTGACCAACACACAACCTTATTCTAAAAGGCATAACCATCTTCTGGAACAAAGTGCCCAGCTATTTCTTTCTCTCCCTCATGTGGCACAGTGTTTGCAGTTCCAATTCCAGGTCAATGATTCTGACCCGGAAACCCTCCAGCTGCTTACACTGTCTGCACACGTGTTGGTCATGGATTGTTTTGGCATCCAAAATCTCCCACGTTCCACAGCTGTAGCATAACATCTGTCCTGCCATTGTAACTTATGTTATTCAGTTAATTTCGTTTAATTACTTTCTTAATTAACTCAGAGTAATTCCTATGCATGCTACAATTTACTGCGCTTATTAAATGCTAGCTAGTACCACTGACAACTGGAAATTACAGTAAGAAGTTTAACAACAGCAGGTTAAAGTCCAACAGGTTTATTTGGTAGCAAAAGCCACAAGCTTTCGGAGCGCTGCTCCTTCGTCAGGTGAGTGGGAATTCTGTTCACAAACAGGGCATATAAAGACACAAACTCAATTTACAGAATAATGGTTGGAATGCGAATACTTACAGCTAATCAAGTCTTAAAGATACAGACAATGTGAGTGGAGAGAGCATCAAGTCAGGTCAAAGAGATGTGTATTGTCTCCAGACAGGACAGGCAGTGAAATTCTGCAAGTCCAGGCAAGCTGTGGGGATTACAGATAGTGTGACAGATAGGTATGCCCTGTTTGTGAACAGAATTCCCACTCACCTGACGAAGGGGCAGCGCTCCGAAAGCTTGTGGCTTTTGCTACCAAATAAACCTGTTGGACTTTAACCTGGTGTTGTTAAACTTCTTACTGTGTTTACCCCAGTCCAACGCCGGCATCTCCACATCATAACTGGAAGTTATACATTTCTTAACAACGCTGGAATGTGTTTTAAGCATTTATTTTAATTATTTTACTTTAATTGTGAAATTCTGCTTCTTTTTATTCATAAATCTACCTTAACTCCCATGTCCCTACTGCCAGCCAATCATCTTTCCTATCACCTTACAAAAGTACAGTTCCTGTACTATTATAAAAACCTTAGGAATAGAATAAGCATTAACACTTATCAAACAATTGGCTTCTTCTCTAACCAATCAGGGTGGCACGATGGCACAGTGATTAGCACCGCTGCTTCAGTGTCAGGGACCCGGGTTCGATTCTGGGCTTGGGTCACTGTCTGTGTGGAGTCTACACGTTCTCCCCGTGTCTGCGTGGGTTTCTTCCGGGTGCTCCGGTTTCCTCCCACACTCCAAAGTTGTGCAGGGTAGGTGGGTTGGCCAAGCTAAATTGCCCAGTAATGTCCCAAGATGTGTAGATTAGGGGAGTTAGCGGGGTAAATTTGTGGGGTTACGGGAATATGGCCTGGATGGGATGCTCTGTCGGAGAGTCGATGGGCTGAATAGCCTCCTTCTGCAATGTCGGAATTATATGATTCTGTGTGTGGCCTGCCTGGTGCCAGGGTTCAGGACATTTGCTCAGGGCTGGTGAGGAACTCACAGTGAGAGGGGGAGGACCCAGTTGTTGTGGTCCATGTAGATACCAACAACATAGACAGGACAAGGAAAGAGTCTGTATGAAGAGCTAGGCACCAAGTTAAGAAGCAAAATCTCCAAAGGTCATATTCCCTGCATTATTAAAAGATTAATAAAATTGAGGAAATGAGTGTGCGGCTCAAAGGCTGGTGTGGGAGAACTGAGTTCCAGTTCGTGAGGGCATCAGTACTGGGGGCAAGAGGGGGCTGCACTGCATGGACAGTCTACACCTGAACCGTGCTGGGACCAGTGTTCTAGCTAGCTGCATATTTCAGGAAGTAAAGAAGGCTTTCAACTAATCAAGATGGGTCAGGGGTCAGGGGTCAAGCTTAGGTAGATGTAGCAAATCGAGGGATTTGCACAGGAGAACAAAATAGTAACATGGGAAATGAGAGTCAGAGAAGGGACAGAGAGAAAAATCCAAAGAATACATCAACCAGTCAAGACTGAGGGTGGCGTATTCCGGCCGCGCTCGCCCCAAGACTGGAAACTCCTGCCTGAAGTCAACTAACATTTGTAGGGTCCTGTCCCACCAGCTACGATTCCCATGGGAAAATTCCACCCTAGATGTTACAAAGATAACAAATAGGCAAAACTAAAGGCTCTGTATCTGGATGCACATAGCATTCATAACAGAGTAAATGAATTGAGAGGGCACATTTAAATAAATGAATATGATCTGATATCCATTACGGAGGCCAGGCGGCAGGATGACAAGGATAGGGCCCCGTATATTAAGGAGTATGTGACATTCAAGAAGAATAGGAAGTTGGGTAAAGGTGGAGGGGTAGCACTGTTAATCAAGGATGGCATTGGTGCAATAGTTAGGGATGGCCTTGATTCAGGAGATCAGGATCTAAAATTGGTTTAGGTGGAGATGAGGAATAGCAGTGGAACAAAGTCACTATTGGGAGTGGCTTACAGGCCCCCCAAACAGTAACCACAATGTAGGACAAAGAAGGAATATTGTGTGCTTGTGATAAGAGGGGGATGGGGGGGCGGGTACAATAATCCTGGGCGATTTGAATCTACACATGAACTGGAGAAATCAGATTGGCAGCAGGAGCCTGGATGAAGGATTTATAGAATGCTTTGAGATAGTTTCTTAGAGCAGCACGTTCTGGAACCAACTAGAGAGCCGGTCATATTAGACTTGGTGCTGTGTAATCTGAAAGGATTAACCAATGACTTCGGAGTAAAGGCACCTCTAGGTAGCAGCGACCACAATATGGTTAAGTTTTACATCCAGTTTGAGGGGGGGGAGGGAGGGGGAAAGTGGGCCTAAGACTAGTATTTTAAACTGAAGTAAGGGCAACTATATGAGTATGAAAGCTGAACCAGATGAACTAAACTGGGGCACCAGGTAAGGGAGCAGATCAATAGTGGAGGAGTGAAACAAGATCAAGAACTGAACTACCAATTGCTGTTTCTACATTTATCTCTGAAAATTATATTCTTTATGCAACGTTCTGCCTTGTTTGTGTGTGAATGTAAGACACGGAGTTAAATGTTCATTTCGGCACTGTATGTCAATCTGGTGATGCAGACCACCTGCCCAATGTAGAATCAACCTGACTATCTTTCTCTGAATGTGGCTCTGGGGACCACAACAAGGATCAGTAATTTCATCTGTAAATGGCCTGAGTCAGAAAGAGAAAAGAACATTGGATTCCGATTCAAGTTGCCAACTTTGTTTTTCTTTTAGTTTAATTTTAGCGTCACAAGTAGGCTTAGGGCGGCCCAGTGGTTAGCACTGCTGCCTCACAGCACCAGGGTCCCAGGTTCAATTCCGGCCTCGGGTCACTGTCTGTATGGAGTTTGCTCGGTCTCCCTGTGTCTGCGTGGGTTTCATCTATGTGCTCCGGTTTTCCCCCCACAGTCCAAAGATGTGCAGGTTAGGTGGATTGGCCGTGCTAAATTGCCCCTTAGTGTCAGGAGGATATGTAGGGTAAATACAGGAGTTACAAGGATAGCGACGGGATTGTGGTCAGTTCAGGCTCAATGGGCTGAATGGCCTCCTTCTCCACTGTAGGGATTCTATACATTAACACTGCAATAATGTTGGTTGGACGCATTCCTGAAGATTTCATCATCTTACCTCCTTCCTCTCTGCTCAATCAAACAGCCTTTCCTCTCCATCCCTCCCCCGCATGTTTTAACAACTCCTGTACAAAGGCGTTCAAAGACAGAGAACAAATTGTTTTTTAATTGCCCCTGTGATTGTTCCCTCGGTGCTTGTTGCAGCAGCGCAGAGGAGATGAATCTTCAATTCCTGGAGGCTCCAGGGCAATCCTGGAGGGGTTGGCAACCCTTGTCCCAATCTTCATTCATTGTACAGCTTTTATTTGCACGATTGAAGTAGAAAACCCCCCAACAAACTGGCTTAATATGCGCAGACCGACAACGTATGTAATGTGAAGGGAGGGTAAATAATGAGGCAGAGTTTCTGAGCACAATCTCCAGGTGACTATAAAGCCCTCAGTAGGATTCAATCCTTTTTCATAATACTGTCACCATGAGCAGGTACTGTAACAGACGTGCAAAGAGATTAAGGGACCATATGGCCTGTGGTAAAAGCTGTAAACCTTGAGGGACGCTGTGATTTTGACACAAATTGGACAGAATCACCTAGAATTTACAGAACAGCATCAAGCCATTCGGCCCAACTGGTTTGTTTCTGGTCCGCCTGGGCCTCCCCCACCGTACCTCATCTCCTCCAATCATATCCACCTCCTCCCTCATGTACCTCCCGAGCCTCCTGTTAAAAAAAAGGAGAATGCTACTTGGCTCAAATCACACCAAGCGGTGAGTGCCCCACGTTCTCGGGGAAAGTGAAAAGCAGGGAAGAAGATGATTTATGCATTGGCACTTTCCATTGCCTTATGCACTAAGGTCATATTTTATTCAAGACAAAGTTAACTCCCCGATTGAGAATTTCTACTCATTTGTCTAACAACTTTGAGTGAATGTTTCAGACAATCTCTAAACCAATGACGCTGCAAGTTTTGCAGTTCTTTCAAATGGCCAGTACCGGTGCAAAGGCCCAAATGGGCTCCTTGGGGGAGGTGATGGCACAGTGGCACAGGCAATGCACGAGTAAACCAGAGATCCGGGGTAATGCGCTAAAGATGCGGGTTCAAATCCCGCCACGGCAGATGGTGAAATTTGAATTCAACAAAGATCTGGCGACTATTAAACCATTTTTGAGGGGAGGCGATGGCCTCATCGTATTATCACTGGACTATTAATCCAGAAACTCAGCGAATGTTCTGGAGACCCGGGTTCGAATCCCACCGCGGCAGATGGTGGAATTTGAATTCAATAAAAATATCTGGAATTAAGAATCTAGTGATGACGATGAAACCATTGTCGATTGTCAGAAAAACCCATCTGGTTCACTAATGTCCCTCAGGGAAGGAAATCTGCCGTCCTTACCTGGTCTGGCCTACATGTTACTCCAGAGCCACAGCAATGTGGTTGACTCTCAACTGCCTTCTGAAATGGCTTAGCAAACCACTCAGTTAAAGGGCAACTAGGGATGGGCAATAAATGTTGCCCAGCCAGTGACAGCCCGGGCCCATGAATGAAATTTTTAAAAATGTTGATTGTCGCAAAAACCCAACTGGTTCGCTAATGTTTAATGGTGGCACAGTGGCTAGCACTGCCGCTTCACAGCACCAGGGACCTGGTTTGATTCCCAGTTTGGGTCACTGTCTGTGTGGAGTTTGCATGTTCTCCCCGTGTCTGCATGGGTTTCCTCGGGTGCTCCGGTTTCCTCCCACATTTTGACAGACGTGTTGGTTAGGTGCATGGGCCCAAACAGGCGCTGGAATGTGGTGACGAGGGGAATTTCACAGTAGCTTCATTGCAGTGTTAATGTAAGCCTTACCTGTGACTGATAAATAAACTTTAAACTTTACTTTTAAATGCTGGCCCAGCCAGCGATGCCCACATGAATGATGCTCTTTTTAAATGTGCTGCTGTATGACTCTTATGATAAATAATATTCTAACTCTATTTAATGAAGAATTTTGTACAGAAAGTGTAGCTTTTATAACCCTAGGTAGTTGAAGTGCTTTACATCAACAGTTAATTCCAAGGATATGCAGTTGATCTTTAGCAGATATTTGCGTAGGCGGTGTTGTTCATGTTGTCTGGGGAAGTGCCAGACTTAAACTAAATGATTATTAGAAGTTGATTAGTAATTAAATAGATTCTGGCCTGAAACTCTGTAACATCTGGGTTATTTCAAATTAATAAATTGATCAGAATGTACCATTTTTTATTCATTTTATTTTATTCACTGCAGCAGTGTACAGGGGAAAATATCAACGCTGAGGAGAATTTTTGAAGTTTGAAATTCAAAGAAGTTACATTTATTGTTGCATTTCCAATATCCTTTCTCCATAAATCCAAAAACCAAACATACCCAAAACCTGCACATTTTTGAAACCTCATCAATCATTAGCACAGGAAGTCCCTGACCCAAGCCAACACGGCACGTGGCGACATGAACCTCGCCAACCACACCCGACCTTTGACACAGGAAGTCCCTGACCCGAGCCAACATGACCCAAGGCAACATGAACCTCGCCAACCACACCCGACCTTTGACACAGGAAGTCCCTGACCCGAGCCAACATGAAAACTTGCCAACTACACTTGACCTTTGACACAGGAAGTCCCTGACCCGAGGCAACATGAACCTCACGAACCACTCCTGGCCTTTGGCACAGGAAGTCCCTGATCCCAGCCAACACGACCTGAAGCAACATAAACCTTGCCAACCACACCGACCTAGTGGAATTAGTCTAGTGAACCTCCTCTGAATCGCCTCCAATGCAACTACATCCCTCCTCAAATCATGGGACCAAAACTGTGCACAATATTCTTGGTGCAGTCTCATGAATGTCTTGTTCAATAGCAGCAACACTTCGCAGGCAGCACAGTGACACAGTGGTTCCCATCTTCACTGCTCACAACGTGGTTTCCTCCACAATGGGGAGACCAAACACTGACTGGGTGATCGCTTTGTGGAACACCTCTGCTCAGTCAACAAGCACGAACCTGAGCTCCCTGTCACTTGTCATTTGAATTCTCCACCTCATTCTGACCTTTCTGTCCCTGGCCTGTTGTGTTCTAATGAAGCTCAACACAAGCTGAAGGAACAGTATCTCATCTTTCCACTCAGCACTCTAAGGGGAAAATGTTCCCATTCCACCCACCAGGGGAAGCGGAGCGGGTCAGGACACGGACCATGGAAAGGTCCAATAGCCTTGGGTGGGATTTTCTGGTTTCGGGGTGAGCATAGCCGGAAAACCCCCTACAAGTCATCTCAACTCAACGTCAAGTTCACCAATTTTAGATTGTAACCTCTGTCTCCTTCTTGTTCTTTTTTTTTGCTGTTTCTGTCTCATTTCATTTGAACTGCAATCATTCACACCCCATAGAAGCCCGACAGTGCAGGAGGCGGCCATTTGGCCCATCCAGTCTGCACCGACTCTCACAAAGAGCATCTTACCCAAACCCTCACCCCCCCCCCCCCCCGCATAACCCCACACATTTAGCATGGCCAATGCACCTAACCAGCATATCTTTGGACTGTGGGAGGAAACCGGAGCACCCGGAGGAAACCCATGCAGACACAGGGGGAAAGTGCAAACTTCACACAGGCAGGGACCCGAGGCTGGAATTGAACCCGGGTCCCTGGAGCTGTGAGGCAGCAGTGCTAACCACTGTGGTGCTAACCATAGTACAGCCATTACCACTCCCTTTGGCTCCTACACCATGCAATTGTTCACCATTTAAACTCAGTACATCCTACCACAGATGTTCCTTTATGTTCTTCCAGTCCCGTTCCACCTTCTCCCAGCTCAAAACCTATTACATTCCCTCAGTTCTGATGAAAGGTCATTTGACTTTCAACATTAACTCTTATTTCTCTCTCCACAGATGCTGCCAGACTTGCTGAGCTTTTCCAACACTTTCTGATTTCGTCTCCAATGCTTTATAGCCAATGAGGTACTTTTTGAAGGGTAGTCGCTGCTGTAATGTCTTAAATGTAGGAACCTAGGAAGAGGAGTGGGCCACTCACTCCCTCAATAAGGACTAAGGGCAGCACGGTGGCACAGTGGTTAGCACTGCTGCTTCACAGCGCCAAGAACCCAGGTTCAACTCCAACTTCGGGTCATTGTGCAAACTCTGCACAGACATTCTCCCCGTGACTGCGTGGGTTTCCTCCAGGTGCTCTGGTTTCCCCCCACAGTCCAAAGATGTGCAGGTTAGGTGGATTAACCATGCAAAATTGACCTGAGTGTCCATGATTCTAACATAGGAATATCATTAAGAACGATTTAAGCTTGCGTACAATAACAACGGCACCTCATTGCTAGGCTAAGGTGTTGGAGAAACTATCTTTGATTGGGCGGCACGGTAGCACAGTGGTTAGCACTGCTGCTTCACAGCTCCAGGGTCCTGGGTTCGATTCCCGGCTCGGGTCACTGTCTGTGTGGAGTTTGCACATTCTCCTCGTGTCTGCGTGGGTTTCCTCCGGGTGCTCCGGTTTCCTCCCACAGTCCAAAGATGTGCGGGTTAGGTTGATTGGCCAGGTTAAAAAAATTGCCCCTTAGAGTCCTGGGATGCGTAGGTTAGAGGGATTAGCGGGTAAAATATGTGGGGGTAGGGCCTGGGTGGGATTGTGGTCGGTGCAGACTCGATGGGCCAAATGGCCTCCTTCTGCACTGTAGGGTTTCTATGATTCTATGATTGGCCCTGTGTAGTTCCATTAAGGTCAATTGATTCTGATGAGCTTATTTGCATGAGGTGCTTGTGGTGAACCATCGTTGGTTCCCACCAGGTAGTGCTGAGCCAGGGTCTGGCCAGTACTATGAGTCTGTATATATGTTACTGTTGGGGTTAGGGTTGGGCTGTTCTACCTGTAATATAGTTATTATGGTACATCCCAGTCGGGCTCCGCCTCCTGGGAGAGGTATAAAGGTCACTGCTCTGTCTGGGACCCCTCAGTCTGGGATCGTGTATTATATATGGTAGCTCTATTGTAGTAGTCAATAAAAGCCTTTATTTCCTCGAGCATCTCCAGCCTCGTGAGTTATATCGCGCATCAGTGCTCAAATCCAAATGGGTGATTAACCCATCGCCACCCCCCCACACCAAGCCCCTCAGGATTATCAGCAGCTGTGGAGAGCTCTCACTGCCACTCAAACCCAGGGTCAGTGATTTGTGAGAATGAATGGTGTTGGAAATGAGCCCTTGCTGCCCGGCGGAGAGCCGGTCAGCTGATTTGTCTGGGCATTGAATGGGATGAAAAGGTCTGTCAGAACTTCAATGCTTCAGAACCTTCGATCACTGCTTCAATGTGTAGTCAGGCACAGCGCTGTAACTCTCCACGTTATCTCATTGCAAGTGAATTGAGAAAGCAAAATATTGATTTCTAAAATGACATTAAGCTGATCTTTCTCTACACCCTATCGGTAACTGCAACACTGTGGGGAAAATCTTCCAGTCCCGTCCGGAGCGGACGAGGGGCGGACTATGGAAAGGTCTGTTGACCTTGGGCGGGATTTTCGGGTTTCGGGGTAAGTGCGGCTGGAAATTCCCGCCCTATATCCTGCACCTTATTCTTTCCTCTCCCCTATGTACTCTATGAATGGTATGCTTTGTCTGTGACAGTGCGCAAGAAACAATACTTTAAGTAAAGTAAAGTAAAGAAAGTATTTCTAATACATGTGATAATAAGAAATCAAATGAATATTTAACTCTTGATATGGGGAACCGACACCGGTTAAACCTGCCCCGTGAGATCACCTCCACTAAAGATCATGCCGAAACATTTCAATGGACTGTATTGCACCACCCCCACCCCCTCCTCGGGTTTCCTCCGGGTGCTCCAGTTTCCTCCCACATCCCAAAGATGTGTAGTTTAGTTGGATTGTCCATGCTAAATTACCCCTTAGTGTCAGGGGGACTAGCTAGGGGTAAATGCACGGGGTTATGGGAATTGGACCTGGGTGGGATTGTGGTCGGTGCAGACTCGATGGGCCGAATGGCCTCCTTCTGCACTGTAGGATTCTATAATTCCCTGCCCCCTCCCCCCAGCCCTCCGCCCAGGAGTTCAAGAAATATAGTAATAAAGTTGTGAGCTGTGTGATATGTCAAAATTAAAAGCTACAGATGTACAGTGCAAAAAAAAATCGAATGAATGACTTTTGAAGATTTATTTTAATAGACCATAAAAAAATGTTAGATCTGCCAGAACAGTGAAATAAACTGTCTGACTCCCCTTACTTCTTCATAAAATTTAATGTTTTGACAGCACCATCTATCAGTCAGTCCAAGCAACTCCGAATAAAAGCAAAATGCTGATTCTCAATCAGGCAGAATAACAAGTCGGGTAAATGAATATGTTTCATTTAAACAATAATTTGGAACATGAATAACATAAATGCAGCTGTCAGCCGCTGCCTTATTTATCTCCGTGCTGAGTGACAGGAGCTGTCCGTGAAAAGGATCGCGGCAGAGAGATTCCTACTTCACCAAAAGTGAAGTCCAAGAAAGATCAGTTGGAGGTGATGGCCGAGTGGTATTATCGCGAGCCTGTTAATCCAGAAACTCAGCTAATGGTCTGGGGACCCGGATTCAAATCCCACCACAGCAGATGGTGGAATTTGAATTCAATAAAAAAATACCTGGAATTAAGAATCGACTGATGACCATGAAACCATTGTCAAAAAAACCCATCTGGTTCCGTCATGTTCTTTAGGGAAGGAAACCTGCCGTCCTTACCCGGTCTGGCCTACATGTGACTCCAGAGCCACAGCAATGTGGTTGATTCTCAACTGCCTTCCAATGGGCAACTAGGGATGGGCAATAAATGCTGGCCAGCCAGCGACGCCCATGTCCCACAAATGAATTTTTTTTTTAAAAGTTGGCTTCATTCATGCTCAGGGATATTAACATTTTTTTTACTAACAAGATCCGAAACACCTTTCATAACCTCGGGACGTCCCAAAGCATTTTAAATCTTAAAAACCTTTGACGTGTAGTCACTTTCGTAACGCCAGAATCACAGTGGACAATTTCTGCACAGCAAGTTCATGCCAACAGCAATGTGATATTGACCAGATAATAAGTTATTTTGATGATGTATTGTACAGGACGTTGGGGATAACCCCCCTGCTTTTCTTCCAATTACTGCCATGGGGTTTTTTTTAACATTCACTTGAGAGAACAGATTGGTTAAAACACACATCCAAATGTCAACAACCGTGCAGCAGTCGCTCAGTGCTGTAGCACCAGCAGCTGGTGTGGGACTTGAACCTTCTGTCTCAGAGGTTGTAGGTTTGGAATGCTCTTCCTCAAATGGCGGTGGATGCTGGTTCAATTCTTGGGTTTAAGTCTGAGGTAGACAAATTTTTATTGAGCAGGGGTATCAAGGAAGATGGGCCTAGGGAAGCTACATGGGGTTAGGGCACAGATCAGCCATGACCTTATTCCATAGCAGAACAGGCCTGAGGGGCTGAATGGCCTCCCTAACAGCACTGCAGGTGTGCCTACACCACATGGACTGCAGCGGTTCACCACCACCTTCTCAAGGGGCAATTAGGGATGGGCAATAAATGTTGGTCTCACCAGTGATGCTCACGTACCAAGAATGAAATAACAGGTCACTGTTGGAATCTCTGCTGTTCTTCTTCAGCTTAGTGTCGGGGGATAAGTCTAGCTGAGGGAGCAAGTGGAATCTCAGTTTAATATCTGAAAGTTGACATTGCTGAGAGTATAGCACTCCCTCTGAGGCCCCTGACAGGATCAACTAATGCTAAAATGGCTGTTTTAGTGGATTGCACATGTTCCAAAAAGATGCAAGGAAGAGTCACCCAATGCCGGAATTGAACCCGGGTCCCTGGCGCTGATAGGCAGCAGTGATAACCACTGTGCCACCGTGGCTGAGATACCCAACGTGTGACCTGCAGGCTCTGCCACAGGTGGAGCAGGTGGTGCTTGAAGGGCAGGTGCAGGTGAGATGTTTGGAGGTTTGTGCAGTCCGTCCAATGCCTGGACTTGGAGTCTTCCCGACAAAGCCTCTGGCTGTGTTTGATACCACTCTGAATCAACCTTCTTCACCATTTTGATCGTCACAAGCCAGGGATTCCCATGATTGGCCAGGAGTAGGCGGCAGGGCGGGGAGGGGGGGAGGGGGTTTAACCTCTTGAGCGATACCATGAGGACATCCCTGAAGTGTTTTCGCTGCCCTCTAGGCAGTCTCAGGCCGCGACAGAGGTCCGAGTAGAGCAGTTGTTCAGGAATCAAAGGACCCCTTGTCCCATCCAGCAACGTACAACTGCATGACCCAAGTACCACCTCCCAAGAATCAAATGCCTCAAAGCAGTGGAACCTTACCGCAAGAGAGAGAGAGAAAAATAAAATGTGATTACACGTAACCAAAAGAGAAAACGCTGGAAAATCTCAGCGGGTCTGGCAGCATCTGTGAGGAGAGAAAAGAGCTGACGTTTCGAGTCCAGACGACCCTTTGTCAAAGCTAAAAGGCACAGAAAGTGGGAGATATTTATACTGCAGGGGGAGGGAATGAAAGATGAGTCATAACTATAGAAACCAGGGGAAAGGCTGCTAATGGCAGTCGATAGAAAGAATAGAAGGTGTGAATGGCCAAACGGCAGAGAAGCTGAAATCAGAGGGTAAACTGTGACTGATGAAGATGTGGGGGGAGGGGGGAGATGGGTGGGAGAGAGGTAAAATTGAGAAAAGGGGGGAAAGGGGAAGCAAGGGGCAAAGAGTCACCTGGCCTCTTTTCTCTCCTCCCAGATGCTGCCAGACCTGCTGAGATTTTCCAGCATTTTCCTTTTTGGTTTCAGATTCCAACATCCGCAGTAAATTGCTTTTCTCCTGTGATTACACGTATCCCAGTGACAGCTTCGCTTCAGACTTTCACAGCTTCATATACTTATATATTCAGTCTCAAAGGGTTCAAATCTTGGAAGGGAGCAAAAAATGTTGGAGGAGACTTATTCAGACTGCTCTATGGATGAACAGAACACAAATATTAATGCATGGACATAAATGTTAACATCGTTTGCGAAAGGGAGCCTCTGATTTCTCTCTTCCCCTTTAAGGTGGTCCTCAATGTTTTGTTCACTTGTCCTAATATTTCTTTATGTGACTCGGGTGTCACATTTTGGCTGATTCCCTGTGAAGCAAGTTGTGTTTTTTTTTTAAAAAGGCACTACATAAATGCAATCCAATGTTGTTGTGGGCAGTGGGGTTTTGTGTCATTTTCATCTGCTGATTGTGCTGAATGATTTTGCCCCCAACCGGCCCAGAAGCTGGTCATCGATAAAGATGAAATCTCCAAACAGAAACTAAGGGACAATATCCCGATGGCTCCAACAGTGGAAACTGGCCCCACTAAACTTCTTAGCATTTCTAAAGGAGGCCATGCAAGCTGGATCATCCATTATGCAGCTCATCGCTGCACCACGAGTTACAGAGATCTTCTTTGATCACACATCCACATTTAACTAATTTAACAGCTATAATGTTTCCTATGATTAACACTTGTGAAATGTAAATTGAATGAACTTGCTTTTATATCACATCTTTCACCATCTGGGGAGGTCCCAAAGTGCTGAACAGACAGCGAAGTACTTTTGAAAGTCTAGTCACTGTTGCAATGTAGGCAAGTTACTTTCCTAATGACCAGATACTCTATTTTAGTGAGTAATAGCTTTAGCACATCAAGGAGGACACTGGCTCTTCAAATGGTGCCATGGGATCCTTTACTGAGAGAGCAGACTCCGTTTAATGTCTCACACAATTTAAGCCGGCATGGTGGCACAGTGGTTAGCATGGCTGCCTCACAACGCCAGGGACCCAGGTTCGATTCCCAGCTTGGGAAGTCTGCACGTGCGGAGTCTGCACGTTCTCCCCGTGTCTGCGTGGGTTTCCTCCGGGTGCTCCGGTTTCCTCCCACAGTCCAAAGATGTGCGGGTTAGACTGATTGGCCGTGCTAAATTGCCCCTTAGTGTCCCGGGATGTGTAGGTTAGAGGGATTAGCAGCGTAAAAGGTGTGGGGATAGGGCCTGGGGTGGGATTGTGGTCAGTGCAGACTCAATGGGCCGAATGGCCTCCTTCTGCACTGTAGGGTTTCTATAATTATACGTCGCAGACTGGTATTATCATGGGGATGCTGCTATAACTGGTTAAAAGTGTTCACTGCTTCAATAAAAACGCAGCACAGATGCACTACATCCAGTTATAACTATCATTTAAACGGGGAGAAGTAAAATTCATTCAAACATCCAGTTATTTATTAATCATTCAACTTGGTTCCTTGTGACCTACCTCTCCCTGCCCATTTATTGCACAAAGTTAGGCAAAGATGTATTAGTGGAATAAAATAGGTGCCCTGAGTTAACTCAGCTATTGAAATTCTCCGCAGCTGATTACTAAACAAACGGCTCTGCAACAGAATAAGTGAAATATTCTCTTCTTTTTAGCTATTTTGGGCTTCAGGTGAGTAAAGGCAGAATGACTCAGAGAACTGATTGGCAAATTCCAGAAACACCAGTGACTCTAGCGCAGTGCAAGAGCTCCATCTACTGGACCAAGCTTCCGGCTGTAATGTCAACAGTAAAGCTATGATGTGCGGCATTGGACTGGGACAAGCACATTAAGAAGTCTCACAACACCAGGTTAAAGTCCAACAGGTTTATTTGGTAGCACAAGTCACACAAGCTTTCGGAGCTCCCACTCACCTGATGAAGGGGCAGTGCTCCGAAAGCTTGTGGTTTGTGCTACCAAATAAACCTGTTGGACTTTAACCTGGTGTTGTGAGACTTCTCAACAGTAAAACTGCAGTGAATTTGGCCACAATCTCCCTTCCTATTTTCAAAAGAGAAAATGCTGGAAAATCTCAGCATCTGGAAGGAGAGACAAGAGCTGACGTTTCGAATCCAGATTACCCTTTTTCCTTTCCTATTTCTTCCCATTGGCAGAAGGGCAGTGGATGTGCATTTCTGCCTGGGCCACCCAATGCCATAACACTGAGCCACAGAAAGGTTCTCAAGGTCTTTGTGGCACAGTGATTAGCACTCCTGCCTAACAGCACCAGGGACCCGAGTTCGATTCCCGGCTTGGGTCACTGTCTGTGCGGGGTCTGCACGTTCTCCCCGTATCTGCGTGGGTTTCCTCCGGGTGCTCCAGTTTCCTCACAGTCTGAAAGACGTGCTGGTTAGCTGCATTGGCCATGCTTAATTCTCCTTCAATGTACCCGAACAGGCACCGGAGTGTGGCAACTAGAGATTTTCACAGTAACTTCATTGCAGTGTTAATGTAAGACGACTTGTGACACTAATAAATAAACTTCAAAAAACCTTTGCCTAACGCCCGGTGGGTTTGCGCCAGAGTCAGCGGGATCTGCTCCCACAGGGCAGGAAAGGAGCTTTGATGCCCCCCCCCCAAACCCCACCCCCCACACCGCTGGCTTTAACCATTTCCTGGCTGGGAGATATTTAAGCAAAGCACACCGAGGTGTCAATCTAACGGCCAGACAGGTAACTGGCCGGTCGGAGTGGGGTGTGGGGGGGGGAGTGGGTTTCATTCATGAGGTCTGAGCACCACGGACAAGGCCAGCTTTTATTGCCCATCCCCAATTGCCCTCAAGCAGGTGGTGGTGAGCCACCTCCTTTAATGCAACTGTGAGGCCTTCCAATGAATCCCTACAGCACAGGAGGCCATTCGGCCAATCGATTCTGCACCGTCTCTCTGATACTGCACTTCACCCAGGGCACATTTCCCCACCCTATCCCCGTATCCCCAAACAATCCATCTAATCTGCATATCTTGGGACACTAAGGGGCAATTTAGCATGGTCAATCCACCTGACCCACACACCTTTGGACTGTGGGAGGAAACCGGAGCACCCGGAGGAAACCCACATGGGGAGAAAGTGCAAACTCCACACAGTGACCTAAGCCAGGAATCGAACCCGGGTCCCTGGCGCTGTGAGGCAGCAGTGCCACCATGCCATTCCAAACTATTTCAGAGAGTAGCTGAGAGCCACTTTGTTGTGAGCTTGGAGTCACATACAGGCCAGACAGGGCAAGGACGGCAGATTTCCATCCACAAACATTCATTGGTGAACCAGACAATCTGGTCATTTTATGGTCACTACTACAAACATTAGCATTTAATATTCCAGATTTACTTCAATAACTGGATTTCAGTTCCACTGCTGCCGGGTGGGCATTTGAACTCATGGGGTGAATTTTCCAGTCCCGCCTGTCACAGGAGGGACTGAAATCTTAACGGACCAATTAAAGGTCCATTGACCTCGGGCGGGGAATTTCCAGTCTCGGGGGTGGGTGCAACCAGTAAATCCCGCCTCATGTCTCCGAATAATGGGCAATATTTTCGGGACAGCGGGAGGATTGTCTAGTCCCACTGCAGTGAATGGAGACTTAGCCGAGCACCAGATCCATCATCCTCGCCTGCAGCAACATTAAGACATGAATAGCCAGTCAGATTGCACCCTATTAGTCCAGCAATGTAGAAACTGGAGGAGGCCATTCAGCCCCTTGACCCTTTCACTAAACCACGGCTGATCTGCATCTTAACTCCACTTTCCCACCTTGGTTCCACATCTCAATGCCCCATCCCTACACGATTTGAACAACCTCAGTTTCGCCATTTCCACTTGACTCTCTTCAGCCTCAAGAGTTAGCGTGGGGCAGTGCAAACACACTGCAGTACAGCGCGGCTGCAACTTAAATGATCAAAAGACTGTCACTGGATAATCTTCCAACATAACATTAGCCTCCAAAGATTCAAAGGGGATGCAGCAACCTGCCAAGAAACAGAACATTCTAATCCCTAACGTTATTACTTCAGTTTGCAGCTGGTGCCTCACATATAAAGCTTGATAATTTAATATTCCACAAACAACTACCGGTTGTGCTGTCTGCAAAGCAACAAAAAAATACAAAGAGCGTACAGCACAGAAAAGGCCATTCGGTCCAGCCAGTCCATGCTGGTCGTTGTGCTCCACACATCCTCCTCCCACACTATCACTATCCTTCAATCCCTTTCTCCCTCAGGTTCCCCTTCAATGCGTCTGTGCTATTTCTCCTCCACCACCCATTATGATATCAAATGGAATAATATAGCACAGGAGGCCATTCAGCCCATCATACCTGTTGCTGGCTCTTTGAAAGAGTTGCCCACTCCTCCTGTTCATTTCCAAAACCCCACAGATGATGGCACAGTGGTTAGCACTGCTACCTCACACGCCAGGGACCCGGGCTCCATTCCAGCCTTGGGTGTCAATCTGTGTGGAGTTTGTACGTTCTCCCCACATTCCAGTTTTTCTCCCACACTCCAAAGATGTGCATGTTAGACTGATTGGCTGTGCCAAATTGTGTCTCAGTGTCAGGGGCATTAGCAGGGTAAATAGGAGGAGTTAAAGGGATAGGGCCTGGGTGAGATTGTTGTTGTTGCAGGCTCAATGGGCTGAATGGCCTCCTTCTACACTGAAGGGATTCTATGGATAGCCCCAAGATGTGTAGGTTAGGGAGATTAGAGGGGTAAAAATGTGGCATTACAGGGATAGGGCAGGGTGCGGTGGGCCTGGGTAAGATGCCCCATCAGTCAGTACAGTCTCAAATGGGCCAAATGGCCTCCTTCTGCACTGCAGGGATTCAATGAATAGTTGCAGCACCAAGTTGTTAATCAGGTCCACACTGGCTGTTGCAGTTATAGTTTTAACAACACCAGGTTAAAGTCCAACAGGTTTATTTGGTAGCAAATACCATTAGCTTTCGGAGCACTGCTCCGAAACCACATCATGTTGCAGTTATAACAGAGACATGGCCATCTCCTCCACTAGAACCAGTTTTCATACCTCAATTCACTGTCAACACTGCACCCACCTGCCAATGTCCCAGCTGTCTCCTCTTATACCATTTTGAGTAAATCAAGGTCAAGTGAACTAATTAAAGGGACGTCCCCTTAAAGGAGAACTGCAACAAAGGTCAGAATCAGAAAGGAAACTTACAAAGGTCAAACCAAGTGTGATTCTGGTGGGTGTGGGGGGGCATGCTGTGGGTTAACAAAGCACCTCAGCCCAGGGAAAGTCTCAATCAGGCCAGCAGACCTGTTCCCTCTCTAAGGACACCCAGCCATGAATGGGGGAGGGGCTTATCTCCATTTATTGCTCTGGGCTGAACCAATGCAACTAAACTACGCAAATTGAAGGAGAAATTAAAGGAGCTGCCCCCTGCAGGAAAGAAGCAGAATTTGAAAGGGAACTTATAGAAACCCTACAGTGCAGAAGGAGGCCATTTGGCCCATCGAGTCTGCACTGGCCACAATCCCACCCAGGCCCTACCCCCATATCCCTACATATTTACCCGCTAATCCCTCAAACCTACGCATCTCAGGACTCTAAGGGGCAATTTTTAGCATGACCAATCAACCTAACCCGCACATCTTTGGACTGTGGGAGGAAACCGGAGCACCCGGAGGAAACCCACGCAGACACGAGGAGAATGTGCAAACTCCACACAGACAGTGACCCAAGCCGGGAATCGAACCCAGGTCCCTGGAGCTGTGAAGCAGCAGTGCTAACCACTGTGCTACTGTGCCGCCGACGTCAACACAAAATGTGGAAGGGGCCTGCACAAGCAAGGCAAGCGAATAGCCTCCTTCTGTCAGCCTAGGTCATTGGGCAGCACGATGGCACAGTGGTTAATACTGCTGCCTCACAGCGCCAGGGACCCAGGTTCAATTCCAGCCTAAATTGTCCCTTAGTGACAGGGGGACTAGCGAGGGTAAATGCATGGGGCTAAGGGATAGGGCCTGGGTGGGTTTGTGGTTGGTGCAGACTCAATGGGCCAAATGGCTCCTTCTGCACTGTCGGGATTCTTTGATTGTCAGGGTTTCAGAGGGCATTCTGAGTTCATCTGTAGGACATTAGTGAACCAGATGGATTTTTAGTTCCAGATTTTTATTGAATTTAAATTTCACCATCTGCCGTGGTGGGATTCGAACCCGGGTCCTCAGAGCGTTACCCTGTGTCTCTGGATTACTAGTCTAGCAACAATACCATTCCGCCACCATCTCCCCCGGTTGTGTGTTTCTACCACTGTACGAAATTAATTTATTTAATTGAAACTTTGGTGCCTCTAGTTTCCTTATGACCAGGAGGAGGCCATTCAGCCCATCAACCATCTTCTGCAGTTTATCTTCTACACATCATGGCTGATCTGTTTCGTAACTCAGAGAATCATAGAATCCCGACAGTGCAGCAGGAGGCCATTCGGCCCATCGAGCCTGCACTGACAACAATCGCACCCAGGCCCTATCTCCGCAACCCGACGTATTGACCTTGCTAATCCCCCTGACACTAAGGGGCAGTTTACCATGGCCAATCAACCTAACCTGCACACCTTTGGACTGTGGGAGGAAACCGGAGCACCCGGAGGAAACTCACGCAGACACGGGGAGAACGTGCGAACTCCACACAGACAGTGACCCAAGCCGGGAATTAAATCCGGGTCCCTGGCACTGTGAGGTAGCAGTGCTAACCACTGTGCCACCGTGCCGCCCTTCTACCATTTAACTCCCTTGCGTAACACAAAATTATCAATCTCAAGTTTTTGTATTTTCAATTTATACTGAGTCTCAACAGCTTTTCTGGGGTGGGAGAGAGTTGCCGTTTGTGTGAGGAAGTGTTCTCTGATATCACTAAGCCTGACTCTAAGGCTATGTCCTCTTGTTGTGGACCGCTCCCACCAGAGGAAGGAACTGTTCTCTTTCTAACCTCTCAACCTCTTTTAGCCGTCTTAATCATCTGACTTAGAGCACCTCTTAATCTTCGCTACTCAACCCAAAACAAGCTTAGGCAATGGAATCTGATTTCACAATTCAACCCACTGCATACCTGTGTCTTTCTGGTGAATCTAATCATTCTATTACAACAAAAACAAAATGCAAGTTCGATGTTTGAGGAAAGG
This sequence comes from Mustelus asterias, assembly GCF_964213995.1. Lineage (NCBI taxonomy): Eukaryota > Metazoa > Chordata > Chondrichthyes > Carcharhiniformes > Triakidae > Mustelus > Mustelus asterias. The sequence continues at coordinate 5,575,114 of NC_135810.1, read as the reverse complement.
TCAGGCTACTAATTTACAATCAAGGCATCATAACTAACAGCGGATATCTTTGGAGGTTGTGTGAGAAACTAGGCCAAAGGCAGGTTGGATTTTCCCATGTGCTGTGGGGGAGCCGTGTAAAACCTTCAATGTGGCCAAGGAATGACGTGAAAACGAACAGAGAGGATATCAATCTGGTTAATCTGCTAATGCATTGGAGAAATGTCTTATGTGAGTCCACTGGATAAATCATCATTGATCAGACTACTTCTACCATTGATTATTCACAAAGAAACATAAATATAAATACCATTTTCTCCGCAATGCAGGCAATGGTTTGATTTGATTTATTATTGTCACATGTATTGGGATACAGTGAAAAGTATTGTTTCTTGCGCACGATACAAAGCATACCGTTCAGAGAGTTCATAGGGGAGAAGGAAAGGAGAGAGTGCAAAATGGAGTGTTACAGTCATAGTTAGGGTGTAGAGAAAGATCAACTTAATGCAAGGTAAGTCCATTCAACAGTCTGATGGCAGCAGGGAAGAAGCTGTTCTTGAGTCGGTTGGTACGTGACCTCAGACCTTTGTATCTTTTTCCCGACAGAAGAAGGTGGAAGAGAGAATGTCCGGGGTGCGTGGGGTCCTTAATTATTCCAGCTGCTTTTCCAAGGCAGTCAATGGATGGGAGGCTGGTTTGAGTGATGGACTGGGCTTTGTTCACAACCCTTTGTAATTCCTTCATAGAAATCATAGAACCCCCACAGAGCCGAAAGAGGCCATTCTGCCCATCGAGTCTGCACTGACAACAATCCCACCCAGGCCCTACCCCCATAACCCCATGTATTTAGCCTACTAATCCCACTGACACTAATGGTCAATTTAACATGGCCAATCCACCTAACCCGCACATCTTTGGACTGTGGAAGGAAACCAGAGCATCCAGAGGAAACCCACACAGACACGGGGAGAACGTGCAAACTCCACACAGACAGTGGCCAGGAGGCCAGAATCAAACCCAGGTCCCTGGCGCTGTGAGGCAGCAGTGCTAACCACTGTGTCACTGGCCTTGGTCGGAGCAGGAGCCATACCAACCTGTGACACATCTGGAAAGGATCCTTTCTATGGTGCATCTGTAGAAACTGGTGAGATCAAAGTGACAAATCTTCATTTGTAACATTTAAAAATTATTTACACCAAAGCCCTCAGTAAACAGTACGGCTATTGAACAAGCGTGAGTAAAAGACAGAGAGGCCCTGACTAATGGATACAGCTCTGGCCTCCTTACTTAAGGAGGGACACACTTGCATTGGAAACAGTTTGGAGATGGTCCATTAGGCTGGTTTCTGGGGTGAAGGGGTTGTCTTAAGAGGAAAGTTTGGGCAGATTGGGCCTGTTCTTGCTGGAGATTTAAAGAATGAGATGTGATCTTATTGAAACGTATAAGATTCTGAGGCAGCTTGAGCAGACAGATGCTGAGAAGGTGGGTTCGCATCATGGGGGAATCTAGAACTGGGGCAACATAAGAGGTCTGCTACTTAAGACAGAGATGAGGAGGAGTTTCTTCTCCCAGAGGAATTATCTTGCCCAGCAGGCAGTGGAGGTTGGGCTATTGAATATATCCAAGGTAGAGATAGACAGGTTTGGATTGACAAGGGAGTTAAGGGTTGTTGGGGGGCAGGCAGGAAAGTGGAGTCAAAGCCACAATTAGATCAGCCATGATCTTAATGAATAGTGGAGTTGGATCATAGGGTCGAATGGCCTACATTGCCCCCAGTTCTTGTGGTCTTATTACTGAGTGAAGGACATAGGTTAGGAAATCTGGAATTAAGAATCTACAGATGGCTATGAAACTATTGTTGATTGTGGGAAAAACCCATCTGAAAAACCCAATCTAATGTCCTTTAGGGAAAGAGACAGAGACAATGGCCACTTGCATTTATATAGCACCTTTAGCATAGTAACCACCAGCATTACAATAGAAAAAGGTGCTTTATAGGAGCATTGTCAAACATGCCAAATAAAGAGATATTCGGGTAAATGACCAATAACCCAGTAAGTGTCTGAAAGGAGGAAAGAGAACACAGGAGGTTTAAGGAGAGAATTCCAGATCTTTAAGCCCAGGCAGCAGAAGGTAGAGCCACCAATGGTGGAGTGATTAAAGTCAGAGTTAGACGATTAGGCCAGAATTAGAGGAAATTCAGAGATCACGAGAGATGTGAGAACATCTGGGGAATACCTCGGGCGGGGCAGATCGGGGAGGTGGAATCCTGCGAGAAAGAATGGTCAAGAGAAGGATCTCAGAGTTACCGAGGTGGTAACCGGGGAGACCAGGAACGGTGTTCTGCTGTGGCTCAGGTGGTAGAACTCTCACCTTTAGTACAGAAGGTTATAGGTTCAATTCTCACCCAAAGAGTTGAGCAGAAAGTTCCAGAGCAGCGCAAGGGAGAGACGCACTGTTACTGGTGCCACCTCGCAAGTAGGTCATTGAGCTCAGATTAAAGTTTATTTATTAGTGCCACAAGTAGGCATACATTAACACTGCAATGAAGTTATTGTGAAAATCTCCACATTCCAGCGCCTGTTCAGGTACATTGAGGGAGAATGGCCAATGCACCTCACCAGAATGGCTTTCGGACTGAGGGAGGAAACCGGAGCACCCGAAGGAAACCCACGGGGGGAACATGTAAACTCTGCACAGACAGTGACCCAAGCCGGGAATCGAACCCGGGTCCCTGGTGCTTTGAGGCAGCAGTGCCAACCACTGTGCCACTGTGCATATCTGAGGTGGGTGTGAAAGAGTCGGTGGTACTCTAAAGAAGAGCAGCTGTCCCACACAACAACGATCCCTCAAGCACAATCATTCAAACAGATGAGCTGCTCACTAATCACATTGCCGGATGTGGAAGCTTCCTATCCACAAACTGGCTGCTGCGTTTCTTACATTGCAGCATTTCATTGGCTAGGAAGTGTTTCGGGACATCAGGGAAAAGCGCTGAGGTGTAGAAATGCTTTCTTTCTCTTTATAATGGAATGTATAAATGATCAATGTTCCGACTGTCCATGGGACAAAGCCTTAGGATAGACATTTGATTTGATTTGATTTATTATTGTCACATGTATTAGTATACAGTGAAAAGTATTGTTTCTTGCGTGCTATACAGACAAAGCATACCGTTCATAGAGACGTAAACAAGAGAGTGCAGAATGTAGTGTTACAGTCATAGCTAGGGTGCACAGAAAGATCAACTTAATGCAAGGTAAGTCCATTCAAAAGTCTGACGGCAGCAGGAAAGAAGCTGTTCTTGAGTCGGTTGGTACATGTCCTCAGACTTTTGTATCTTTTTCCCGACAGAAGAAGGTGGAAGAGAGAATGTTCGCGGTGCGTGGGGTCCTTAATCATGCTGGCTGCTTTGCCGAGGCAGCGGGAAGTGTAGACAGAGTCAATGGATGGGAGGCTGGTTTGCGTGATGGATTGCATGATTTGCGTGTTTGCTGATGATTCACCGGTTTGCGTGATGATGACATGCCTCCTTGTTTAGCCCCCCCCCCCCCACTTCCCCCCCACTTCCCCCCCAACGCCAATCTCTCCCCACATCAATCAGTCTCACTGACCAAGAAACGATCAGTTAAATCCATGTATGTTTCTGCCAAAAGTGCCCAAGTCCTCAATCACCTGCTGACTGCCACCAAAATTCCCAGTTAAAGTTAAAGTAAACTTTATGTTGGTATAAACGTTAGTGAATAACAGACCGTACTTTGTTTACTGAGTTACTTCAGCTCATCACGCAGCTCAGTTCGTGTTGCACAGGAAATAAATTTATATCCGCACAAGGTAAACTCTAATGCCGCTCTGTGACATTTTGTAGACATAAATTTGACTGTGGCAGTTGTTTATGGCAATGAATTATCCGTGCGCTTTGCACTTGCGTAACCTTAATTTCATTTAAATGAGTGTGACTATAATTAAACGCACAGAAGCTGTCAATCGCAAAGCTCCGACTAAAATAATATGTCACCTTCTCCGAGATCTGCTCTTGTCCGTGAGTTACGAAGGATTAACCTTGAAGGTATCAATGATTCATGCATCAAAATTAATACATCAGTTGTCCAGTGGTTCTGCGTGCCACATGGAAGGTTCTAAATTCAACCCCGCGTCTGTGTCAACAGAGATTATTCTAATTATGAGGATGTTACACTTGCCCTCTGCGGATCGTGGCTAAACAAATGAGAAAGAATTGTGGCTGTTGTTCCCGATTGCTATCCAGTGGCACGAGCTGGAAAGTGCGCCTGTTAATGTCGAATAATGATCGAGTTCTACCACAAAACAGCACACATTTCAGGCTCACTCATGAAGAATGGTCACTTTGGCTAAAGAACTGGTGGAGATGGTGGAGGGGAGGGGGTGGAGGAGTCCCAAAACTGGGGCTATAAATTTAAAAATGTCATTAATAAACTGAAGAGGGAATTCTTTACCCAGAGAGCGGTTAAAGTGGGGAACTTACTGCCACACGGGGTAGTTGAGGCGAATCGGGTACATGTATTTATGGGGAGTCCAAAGATGTGCAGGTTAGGTGGATTGGCCAGGCTAAATTTCCCCTTAGTGTCTGGCCCAAGATGTTCAGGTCAGGGGGACTAGCCATGGGAAATTGCCCCTTAGTGTCCTATGTTGTGTAGGTTCGGTAGATTGGTTGTGGTAAATGTGTGGGGTTACAGGGACAGGGTTGGGGAGAGGGCCTGGATAAGATACACTATCAGAGAGTCATTGCAGACTCGATGGGCTGAATGGCCTCTTTCTGCAGTGTAGAATGAGGATAGAACAATTGATGGTTTTAAACATCTCAACCTCTGAAGATACTGGAATGAAGTCCATTAAATCACAGACCGGGTACAATAATTTGAATAGAGCTAATAAAACAATACAGATTGTGTAGGGCTTGATTTAATCTTCATTCATTGGAGTGCATAGCTCTGGTTTACGTATTATAAAAATAATATTAAGAGGCAATGCAGAAGGTGCAAAAAACATTAGAATAATACATAGCTGGCAATTTATAACGGTTATAGCCCTAGAATCCCAACAGTGCAGAAAGAGGCCATTCAGCCCATCGAGCCTGCACTGACAACAATCCCACCCAGGCCCTATTTCCATAACCCCATATATTTACCCTACTAATTCCCCCTGACACTAAGGGGCAATTTATCATGACCAATCCACCTAACCCACACATCTTTGGACTGTGGGAGGAAACCGGAGCACCCAGAAGAAAGCCATGAAGACATGGGGAAAATGTGCAGACTCCGTACAGACAGTTACCCAAGGCTGGAATCGAACCTGGGTCCCTGGCGCTCTGAGGCAGCAGTGCTAACCACTGTGCCACCGTGCCTCCAGGATTAGTGTGACTCCTTTCTCGAGAGAGGGGAATGCTGGGTGGCCACATACAAGTCTTTAAGAATAGCAGCTTCGCAGAACAGGTGTTGAATGTTGCTGGAAAAAAAAGAGACGTGCTGTTGAAGCTTTTTGTCTCTTACTCATCAGGACAGACAGAACAATACCAAATTTCAAAGGGAGCGACAATCTGGACTGCATGAGAAGAGGGTGCAGATTGGTTGGCAAGTTGACTCTGATTAGTCAAGGAGTTGCCAAGGAGAAGGCACCAGGGAAATGATGCCCCCCCCCAATATTTTTGGTTCATTCAAAAGAGGTGCACACGGGAGGTGTTTGATTGTGCAGACATAGACGAGATGTTCCCACTTGTGGGAGAGGCCAGAATTAGGGGCGATAGTTAGAAAACAGTCAGTGTTAAACCTAATAGGGAATTCAGGAGAAACTTCTTGATCCAGAGAGTGACGAGAATGTGGAACTCACTACCACAGTGAGTGGTTGGGGTGAATAATGTTGATAGAATCCCTACAGTACAGAAGGAGGCCATTCGGCCCATCACCGACCACAATCCCATCCAGGTCCTATTCCCGTAACCCCACATATTCACCCTGCTAATCCCCCTGACACTAGGGTCAATTTAGCATGGCCAATCAACCTAACCCGCACATCTTTGGACTCTGGGAGGAAACCGGAGCACCTGGAGGAAACCCACACAGACACGGGGGGAACGTGCAAACTCCACACAGACAGTGACCCGAGGCCAGAATTGAACCTGGGTCCCTGGCACTGTGAAGTAGCTGTGCTAACCACTGTGCCACCCATGATAATTTAAAGGAAAGCTGGACAAACAAATGGGGGAGAAAGGAACAGAAGGAAATGTTGATTGGGTGAGATGTACAGGAGTGGGTGGAGGTAGTGTGGAGCATAAATGCCAGGATGGACCAGCTGGGCCGAGTGGCCTGTCTCTGTGCTGGGCCTTCTGTGTAAATTAAATACTTACATGCCCCCACTTGGGATTTCTCTTCCTTTTTCCGTTCTGAACTCGCATTTAAATTCAGGCACACTCAAAACAACGGTAGAGTTGATTGGGCCAAATATTTTCCTTTTGCTGATTTGGATTTTAATGAGTCTGTGATATATTGTGACATATAAAAAAACAGCGGCCCTTTCATCATCACCTTTTTATATCCTGGCCTAATGAAGGAAATTTTAATGGTCCTCAACTATTTTGCCAGTGGCATCAAGGGTCACAGCAGGTAGTCATTCAGCCATTCAAGGTAATAATTGAAGACAGAGGTTCAGCAATGGGCAGGAGCTGGATGCAATTGAAAAGCGGCTCGGGAACAGATGGTGCACTTTCCCTTAGCTCCTTCGTGTTTACCGTCAGGGGATTGGGAAGGGAAGAGAAAGAACTCAATGCAGAATATGCAACTCTCCACACTGAGAAAAGGTTGAAAGTTGTCTTCCCATCTAAGCCACCTGGCACCAACCCACCAATGGACAAACCTCTGCCAATCATCAGTACTCACGCTTTCATGTGCTGGTCTTGGAAAGGGTCTAGAGGATGTTCACAAGAATGATCCCTGGAATGACGAGCTTGTCGGATGAGGAACGGTTGAGGACTCTGGGTCTGCACTAGATGGAGCTTAGAAGGATGAGGGGGAATCTGATTGAAACTTACAGGATACTGCGCGGCATGGATAGAGTGGACGTGGAGAGGACGATTCCACTAGTAGGAAAAGCTAGAACCAGAGGGCACAATCTCAGGCTAAAGGGATGATCCTTTAATACAGAGATGAGGAGGAATTTCTTCAGCCAGAGTATGGTGAATGTGTGGAACTCTTTGCAGCAGAAGGCTGCGGAGGCCAGATCATTGAGTGTCTTTAAGACAGAGATAGATAGGTTCTTGATTAATAAGGGGATCAGGGGTTATGGGGAAAAGGCAGGAGAATGGGGATGAGAAAAATATCAGCCATGATTGAATGACGGAGCAGACTCGATGGGCTGAGTGGCCTAATTCTGCTCCTATGTCTTATGGTCTTTCGCAAAGAGCAATAACCCCTTGGGGAGCACTGGCAACTTCATGAAGATAATTTGGAAAAGTTGGGACACAAATAGAAAGCTCTAGATTTTTTTAATTGTTTTTTATTTATTAGTGTCACAAGTAGGCTGACATTAACACTGCAATGAAGTTACTGTGAAAATCCCCGAGTCACCACGCTCCAGCACCTGTTCGGGTACATTGAGGGAGAATTGAGCATGGCCAATGCACCCTAACCAGCACATCTTTCAGACTGTGGGAGGAAACCAGAACACCCGGAGGAAGCCCACGCAGACACGGGAAGAACGTGCAGACTCCACACAGACAGTGACCCAAGCCGGGAATCGAACCCGGGTCCCTGGCGCTGTGAGGCAGCAGTGCTAACCATTGTGCCACCGTGCCACCCTCTCAGCAGGTCTGACAGCATCTGTGGAGAGAGAACAGGGTTAACATGGTGGCATGGTGGTTAGCACTGCTGCCTCACAGCGCCAGGGACCCCAGTTCAATTCCCAGCTCGGGTCACCGGCTGTGTGGAGTCTGCACGTTCTCCTCGTGTCTGCATGGGTTTCCTCCAGATGCTCCAGTTTCCTTCCACAGTCTGAAAGACGTGCTGGTTAAGTGCATTGGTCATGCTAAATTCTCCTTCAGTGTACCCGAACAGGCCCCGGAGTGTGGCGATTAGGTGATTTTCACAGTAACTTCATTCAGTGTTAATGTAAGCCTACTTGTGACTAATAAATAAAAAAACTGAAAAACTTAACATTTCAAATCGGGATGACTCTTCGTCAGAGCTCCAACTTAAAACGTTGGCTCTGTTCTCTCTCCACAGGTGCTGTCAGACCTGCTGAAATTTTCCAGCATTTTCTGTTTTTGTTTCAGATTTCCAGCATCCGCAGTATTTTGCTTTCATCTTGGAGATGTTGAGACTCTTTATTTTGGAGAAGAGAAGGTTGAGAGAGGATGAGATGAAGGCATTCACAATGATGAAGGAGTCTGGACAGAGATCGATTGAGAGAAACTGTTCCCTGTTGTGGAAGTATCAAAAGCCAGATTTAAGGTGACTAGCGAAAGAAACAATGGATTCACGAGGGGAGGAATTTTCACTCGGCCGATGGTTGGGATCTGGAATGTGCTGCCTGAGATTGTGCTGCAGGTTCGGTGGCAGCATTGAAAAGGGAAATGGATTGTCATCTGAAAAGGAAGACTGCGCAGATCCTCGGGGAAAAGGCAGAGGGATGGGAGAGATGGTGGGTGAATTGCTCCTTTGGAAAACCCACACAGGCAGGACGGGCCAAGTGGCCTCCTTCTGTGACATCCTGTGATTCTGTGCAGTTGGCGATAAGCTGGAACCTGAGGACAAGCAAGGCCTGAAGATTCCAATCACTGACTCTTCATCTCTCCATTCTATTCCCACAGTCTTTATCCTCCTTATGCAGTTTTACTGATGTTTAATTCAAGGCCGAGGAATGGTGCCTTCACCTTTCGATCAGCCATTTATAGTCTTCAGACTTTAGCATCAACACCTTTACATCTCAATGACCTATTTTCTCTCAGACATTCAACGGGACGGCACGGTGGCACAGTGGTTAGCACTGCTGTCTCACAGCGCCAGGGACCCAGGTTCGATTCCCAGCTTGGATCACTGTCTGTGTGGAGTTCGCACGTTCTCCCCGTGTCTGCGTGGGTTTCCTCCGGGTGCTCCAGTTTCCTCCCACAGTCTGAAAGACATGCTGGTTAGGTGCATTGGCCATGATAAATTCTCCCTCAGTGTATCCGAACAGGTGCCGGAGCGTGGCGACTAGAGGATTTTCACAGTAGCTTCATTGCAGTGTTAATGTAAGCCTACTTGTGACTAATAAATAAACCATTTACCCCACCACATTACAGCTCAATTACACCCCGGAAAAGTAGCCAGCATAATCAAGGACTCCACGCACCCCGGACATTCTCTCTCCCATCTTCTGTCGGGAAAAAAATACAAAAGTCTGAGGTCACGTACCAACCGACTCAAGAACAGCTTCTTCCCTGCTGCTATCAGACTTTTGAATGGACCTACCTCGCACTAAGTTGACCTTTCTCTACACCCTAGCTATGACTGTGACACTACATTCTGCGCTCTCTCCTTTCCTTCTCCCCTATGTACTCTATGAACAGTATGCTTTGTATCACACGCAGGAAACAATACTTTTCACTGTATCCCAATACATGTGACAATAATAAATCAAATCAAAATCACTTGTATTACTATTGCTCAGATATTGTCCATCTTATCATTTACCCACTCCTGCCCTCCACTCTATCTATCACAGGCCTCTCCCTCTCCCAGGCTCTGGACTTGCTTAAAAACTGTACAATCTCTCATTCTGATTCTGACAAAGTCTGAGATGTTATGTTTTTCTCTCTTCCTAGGGGTTGCTGAATATTTCCAGCATTTTCTGTTTTTTTTATTTCTGATTTCCAGCACTTTGTAATATTCAGCTTTTGTATGTATGTGAAAACTACTCTCCGAAAGCATCTTGTTTAGTTTGTAGAATCTCACAAGAAGATGTCATTTGCTTTGTCATGTGGAGATGCTGGCGTTGGACTGGGGTGGGCACAGTAAGGAGTCTCACAACACCAGGTTAAAGTCCAACAGGTTTAGTTGGAATCACAAGCTTTGGGAGTGCAGCTTGGACTTTAACCTGGTGTTGTGAGGCTGATTTGCTTGTGGTGGGTCTTTAAAAGAACTTCCTCTACTTGGGTGCAAACTCTGTAGAGAGGAGCGCTGATCCTTAGGATGCACTATTTCCAAGCCTTTTCCAAGCTGATCAACACTTATGACCTCAATTAAACCCTCTCCCCTGCTCTTCCCCCCCAGATGCTGATTGTATTCTAATGAAGGGTCTAGACTCAAACCGTTAACCTGCCTTTTCCATCAACAGATTCTGACAGCCCTGCTGCAAAAGAAAAATACTGCAGGTGCTGGAAATCTGCAGAAACAAACAGAAAATGCAGCACATACTCGGCAGGTCAGGCAGCGCAAAGAGGGAAGCACTTCAGGTGAATGGTCTTCTGTGATTCTGTGTCATAGCAAGTCTCTGCCACCAGATGGGGATGTTCACTGTATAATTGACCCATGCATCTTTATAAAGCTCATGGAAGCCACCTACTGCCAGAAACTTTCCTGACATGAACCAAAGTCAATTCTTGTGAAAGACAGGTAACAATGTCTGACCACAGTTTCTCGACCCATTTTCTGTTTTTGTTTCAAATTCCAGCATCCGCAGTATTTTGCTTTTATCTTAATGTAAATTGTGTTGTCAGACTGGTGACCTTGTTCAGTCAAGAGAAAGAAGGATAAACCATACACAGTCCAAGGATGTGCAGGTGTGGTGGATTGACCATGGTAAATACACGGGGTTACGGGAATAGGGCAGAGGAAAGGGCCTGGGTCGGATGGTCCTGTGGAGAATCGGTGCAGATTTAATGGGCCGAATGACCTCTTTCTGGACTGTAGAGATCCTATGGTACCTATAGACACTGGAGTGTAACATGAGTTGTTGCAAATGCATAGAATCCCAGTTTGCGATCTAGAGCAGGGATTCTGCAAGGAACTTTGGATTTGATTTGATTTGATTTATTATTGTCACATGTATTGGGATACAGTGAAAAGTATTGTTTCTTGTGTTTTATACAGACAAAGCATGCCGTTCATAGAGTACATCGGGGGGATGGAGAGGGTGCAGAATACAGTGTTACAGTCACAGCTAGGGTGTAGAAAAAGATCAACTTAATGCGAAGTAGATCCATTCAAAAGTCTGATGGCAGCAGGGAAGAAGCTGTTCTTGAGTCGGTTGGTACATGACCTTTTGTACCTTTTTCCCGACGGAAGAAAGTGGAAGAGAGAATGTCCAGCGTGCATGGTGTCCATGATTAAGCTGGCTGCTTTTCGAAGGCAGCGGGAAGTGCAGACAGAGTGAATGGATGGGAGGCTGGTTTGTGTGATGAACCGAGTTACATTCACAACCCTTTGTAGTTCCTTGCGCTCTTGGACAGAGCAGGAGCCATACCCAGCTGTGATACAACCAGAAAGAATGCTTTCTATGGTTGACAAATTTGAAATAGTCTTTCTTTAAAGAAGTGGCTGGTTGGCTACATAGAGGGAATGCAACACACTTAGTGTGTATGAATATTCAAAAGCTATTGTATCGGGTTGTCTCACTGGAGACTGGTTTGATAAAGACAGGAATGTGATATAAAAGAAAATGTAGAGGCAGTGAGAGAAAGTTAGATAACGGACAACAGGACAAAATTAAGGTCGTAAGTGTTTAAGTTTTTAAAAGCTTATTTATTAGTGTCACAAGTAGGCTTACATTAACACTGCAATGAAGTTAGTGAAAATCCCCTAGTCGCCACACTCCAGCACCTGTTCAGGTACACTGAGGGAGAATTTAACATGGCCAATGCACCTAACCAGCACGTCTTTCGGACTGTGGGAGGAAACCGGAGCACCCGGAGGAAACCCATGCAGACACGGGGAGAACGTGCAGACTCCACACAGACAGTGACCCAAGCTAGGAATCGAACCCAGGTCCCTGGCGCTGTGAGGCAGCAGTGCTAATCACTGTGCCACTGTGCTGATCAGATTGGACAAGGTTTGGAAACAGTGTACCCCAAGGATCAATGCTCCTCTATACATCATTAGCATTCCAAACAGAGGAAGCACAGTTTAACTGCAATTAATTATTTTAGTCAAATTATGAGGATAGTTTGCATTGAATCGGTTTGTTTTCCCTCGAGTGGGGAAGATTAAAGGGTGAGCTACTTCAGATATTTAAGATGATTAAAGGTTCTGATAATTTCTCTCTATCCTATTTCCTCTGGTGGGAGAATCCAGGACCTGAGGGCATAACTTTAAAATTTGAGCCATGTTGTTCATGGGTGGCGTCAGGGAACGTTTCCCCACACAAAGCCTAGCAGAAATCTAGAACCCTCACCCTCCTAAAAGCTGTTGAGGCTCGGGTTCAATTGAAAATGTTAAATGTGCCGTTGGTAGGTAAGACCATGAAGGTGAAGCCAGAGTACAGACCCCTTATTGAATGACAAAACAGGCTAACGGGCTGAATGGCCTCCTCCTTTTCCTTTGTAATTTCCTATCCTGTCCCCACACCACAGGGTTATTTTGCTCAAGGGAACTGGTGAACAGGTTGGGTTTTTGCAGCAGCATTTAGGGGTCATTTTCTTCTGCATCACAGGAGCACAAGGAGACCATTTTAGTCCCGTGAATATTGTTCTGCTTTCACTGAGATTGTGGCTGTTCTGCTGCTAACTAACTCCAAATACCCACCTTTGCCCCTATTGGTTAACAAAAATCTATCGCTCTCAGGTGTAAAATTAACAATTAGACTCTAAGACCATAAGACATAGGAGCAGAATTAGGCCACTCAGCCCATCGAGTCTGCTCCGCCATTCAATCATGGTTGATATTTTTCTCATCCCCATTCTCCTGCCTTTTCCCCATAACCCCTGATCTCCTTGTTAATCAAAAACCTATCTATCTCTGTCTTAAAGACACTCAATGACCCGGCCTCCACAGCCTTCTGCGGCAATGAGTTCCACAGATTCACCACACTCTGGCTGAAGAAATTCCTCCTCATCTGTTTTAAAGGATCATCCCTTTAGCCTGAGGTTGTGCCCTCTGGTTCTAGTTTTTCCTACTAGTGGAAACATCCTCTCCACATCCACTCTATCCAGGCCTCGCAGTATCCCGCAAGTTTCAATAAGATCCAGTATCAATTCCCATTTGTGGAAGAGAGTTCCGATCTTCTACCACCCTTTGTAGGTAGAAATATTTAAATGTTGCTAAAAAGAGAGACGTGGGGTGGAATTTTCCCCGTACCGCCCACCACGGGAATCATAGCGGGCGGGACATGGACTCTGGAAACGTCCGTTGACCTCGGGTGGAACTTCCCAGCTTTGGGCGAGCGCAGCAGGAATATCCCGCCCATGTTGCTGAAGCTTTTCGTTTTGAGCTCATCAGAACAAACACAGCATGGCAATGCCTCAGCCAATCAGAATTGACTTGTTAATCAATCAGCACCCTTTTCTAAATTATTGTGATCATTTGAAATTTGGCATTCTTGGATTTGTCCGGTGTGGAAGTGCTGAATTCCAATGACTGGCGACCGAGGACTGATAACAGCAATAGTTTATTCAGCACTCTAATCAGTTCTTACATGCTTCAACTCTGCCCGCGCTCCGGGGTAAACGCCTGCCCTTCTGACACGTGACCCTTTAAGTAGCCATGTCATCACGTGGCCACTCGGTCTATGTCCAGGTTTCTGGTTGCCCTTTATAGTGTGGATCAACAGTTTTACTGTCCTGGCTTGGGTGCCCATCAATGTAAAAGTGACTGTTGACAAGGAGCAGGTTGTATATCTGAGGCAAGTGAATTCAGTGATGCAGAGCTGAACATTCTGCAAACGAAGACAAAATACGGCGGGTGCTGCAGTTTGAAACAAAAACAGAAAACGCCGGAAAATCTCAGCAGGTCTGACAGCAAGGAACTACAAAAGGTCGTGAATGTAGCCCAATCCATCACGCAAACCAACCTCCCATCCATTGACTCTGTCTACACTTCTCGCTGCCTCGGCAAAGCAGCCAGCATAATTAAGGACCCCACAAACTCCAGACATTCTCTCTTCCACCTTCTTCCGTCGGGAAAAAGATACAAAAGTCTGAGGTCACGTACCAACTGACTCAAGAACAGCTTCTTCCCTGCTGCTGTCAGACTTTTGAATGGACTTACCTCGCATTAAGTTGATCTTTCTCTACATCTGAGCTATACTGTAACACTACATTCTGCACTCTCTCATTTCCTTCTCTATGAATGGTATGTTTTGTCTGTATAGCACGCAAGAAACAATACTTTTCACTATGTTAATATATGTGACAATAATAAATCAAATCAAATCAAAGCATCTGCGGAGAGAGAATAGAGCCAACATTTCAAGTCTGGATGACCCTTCATCATCAAATGAAGTTCACCCTAATGGTAACCAGCATCCAGAGGGACATGGCAGTCAGTGCAAGGAGCTGGTTTATCCCCCAAGGTGAGGTTTTAAATCCCCAGCGACGTGGATTCTGCTGATGAAGGACTATAAAATGTCTGACCAGAAACTAGCTACCACCTTTGGGTTAGAAAACCTCGCACCGTAGATATTTAAATTCATATTAATCTCTCAGCACCTCAGCAGGTTTTGGACGCCTTTACTTCCCCCGACCATCAGCAAATCTCTATGTAAACACTTCAGGTTCACTGTGGAGCCTTTGAGTAAACTATTAAGATACAAAATCGAAGGCTCCCAACATTTTTTTTACTGTATGCTGTGTAAAGTTTATAGGTTTCTGTGGTATTAAACATAGCTAAATGCATTAGAGAGCTACATGTCAGATATTTCTATAACACTTAGGAAAAGAATTGAGCCTGTTAAAATACAACAAAATACAAATACATTTTGGACATTGCTACTGCACCCCCACAGGGAGACAGAATGGACAATGCAGTTCATTTCTATTTAGGACCATTTTTTTTCATGGCTCAAATCCTTTGGAGATATTCAACCCTGAAAGAAATTATTAAATCACTTAGATTTTCTAATTAAATATCATGGGTATCAAATTCTAAAAATAACCTCTTTTCTATTGTTAGCTTCTGCCTCTGGGCAGAAGTCACTGGAGTGACTATTCAACTGAATGGCAACTCCGTTTAGATATCATGCAATGCTTAGGTCAGAAAAATGACTGGCATTTATGTAGCGCCTCAGGATGTCCACTGTAAAGCTAATGAAGATCTGCAAAGTGCAGTTACTGTTTGGAATGTAGTGAAATGCAGCAACCACTTTGCACACAGCAAAATTCACAGACAGCAGTTTGATAATTGGGGCGGCATGGTGACACAGTGGTTAGCACTGCTGCCTCACAGCGCCAGGGACCTGGGTTCAATACCCGGCTTAGGTCACTGCCTGTGCAGAGTTTGCACATTCTCCCCATGTCTGCATGCATTTCCTCTGGTTTCCTCCCACAGTCCAAAGATGTGTAGGTTATGTGGATTGCCTATGCAAAATTGTCCCTTAGTGTCTCAAGATGTGTAGGTTAGATATTTAGCCATGGAAAATGTGTGGGGTTACGGGGATAGGGCAGGGGAGAGAGCCTGGGTAAGATACTCTGTCAGAGAGTCGGTGCATACTTGATGGGCTGAATGGCCTCTTCTGCACTGTAGGGATTCTATGAATGGTCAGATAATCTGCTGTTAGGTGCTACCAGGAGGTCCCATAGTGCAGTGGGTGATGACCCTGAAGCTCTATGTTCGAGTCCCACAAAAGGACTTGATGGCCAGGGTAGGTACGTTCACAGCATGAACCATGTTGCATATCAGCTTGTAACACACGGCAATGGCAGGCGGTAAGAGCAGGAGAGATTCCACGTTCGCCACATCATGGACAGAAAATTAGACCCTCTACCAGCCCTGTCCATAGCGCCAGGCTACATGTATGTGAATGTGTATGCGGCTACAGCAACTAGGACTCTGCTGGGGGTGGGTGAGCAGTCCAGTGGCTTGTTTGGATCAAATCAGTGCCAACAGCACAGTATTCAATCCCTATTCCCAGCAAGCATGGATTTGGGATCTGTCTCCTTGCCTTACCCATGGAGGGATTGCTGCATTGTGGGTTGGACCTGCCTTTGGGCAGAGAACAGGAGAAGACGAAGATGCTGGCTGGGACATAAATAATGGCCAGCCCGAGGGGGAGAACATCCTTGCCATCTGGGTATGACTTTCCACTCTGATGATTGGGGTGTACGATTGCAACCTTTAGCATTGGCGCCCACTGGCATTAAGTGCAAAAACAAACGATATTACATTTCTAGATAAAACCCTTGAATAAAACCAGTTCCTCACGTCTCAGCAAGATACAACTTTAATTAGCAGCTGCAGTGAAGAATGTTTCGCTGTTAACCGTACTTGGCTGGATCTATAAATTACAGCAAATTGACACATTTACAGCAGCTCCTATTTCACAATGTCAGCTGGGGGAGCTGGATTGAGTGCGCTGACAGTGTAATTGGTACCAGCGTTCCTAATGTTTTTAATCTATATAAATGGTCTGGATTTGACTCTTAATGGCAGTTGTCAAACCTGCAGGTGAAACAATACTGGGGCCGAGTGAGGCAACAGTCTAGTCTAATGAAGTAGCGAAGGAACTAGAATGACTTCAACAGAGTTTACAAGTGAGCAGAGATATGATCGGTGGACATCCATATGGGAAACTAAAAGAGGTGCAGGGTGGGGGGGGCAGGCGGGGAAGAGACATTTGCTCACTGAATGGGAGTTGAGCAGCTGTGAGGATGATCTGGGATCAACAGTAAGTTCAATGCTTGTAATGTCCAGTCATTGCAGAGTGGAAAAATTATCAAAGCAAACAGTTCTGAGCGACAATCTTTTATCCTTTCCCAGGACATGGGCATCGTTCGCTAGGCAGGCATTTTTATTGCCCACCCCCCATTGCCCTTGAGAAGGTGGTGGTGAGCTGCCATCTTGCTCCACTGCAGTTCACATGGTGTCGGGAGTTGCAGGATTTTGACCCAATGTCAGTGAAGGAACAGCGATACATTTCCAAGTCAGGATGAGTGGCTTGGAGGGGTACTTGCAGGTGGTGGTGTTCCCATGTATCTGCTGCTCTTGTCTTTCTCGGAGATAGAAGCCATGGGTTTGGAAGGTGCTGTCACAATTGCAGTAGCGATCTGAGGCTGCGAATGGTGAAGATGGTATAATAAATCTGGTCTGGTCGCATACTTTGTCTGCATTCAGACCTGATCATTAAGTCACACAGGAGATATTTATTTCCTAGTGGCCTAAAGAGCCACATGGCTCATCTAAGGTATGAGAAGTTAAAGTGCTGAAAACAGGTTATCTTTTGTCAATTTTAAAAGCTGACCACTAAGAGAGAGATATCTTATGGAGCAATTAGACAAACCAATAATTCAATTATCAATTAAGTATTGACTGCAAAACAGAGGGAGATAGGCACAAACTAGTTAAAACCTGCATTCACGTAGCACCTTTAATGCAGAAAAGTGTCCCAAGTCACTTCAAAGAGATGCAATCAGAGAAAATTGCAACCAAGACAAAGAAGTGGATATTCGGAATGCTTCACTGTATCTGGATATTATCAAAGTATGGTTTTTGTGTTCCACACCAGGCCTTATACAAACTTCTCCTTTTACGTTAGGATCAGAGAATTAGTGCAGCATAGACCATTCGGCCCATCGTGTCTACACCGGCTCTCCAAATGAACATCATGGCTTACTGCCATTCCCCTGCCTTTTCCCCCGTACTCCTGCACATTGTTTCTATTCAAATAATGATCTCTTACATGCCACGATGGAACCTGCCTCCACCACACTTCCAGGCAGTGCATTCCAGACCACAACCACTCACTGTGTGAAAAAGGTTTTCCTCCCATCACATTTGCTTCTTTTGAAAATCCATTTCAATCTGTGCCCTCTCGTTCCGGATCCTTTTATGAGCGGGAACAGTTTCTCCCTCTCCTCTGTTGAGCCCCATCATGATTTTGAACATCTCTATCAAATCTCCATGTATTGGAGTACATCATTTGTTCACGTCTTTTAAAAGGTTTTGCTGCATCTTACTAAATCCAAAACTGAGTCCATGCCAATTAAAATCAGCAAGGTGGCACCCTATTATATGCCTGTCTGTGTAAATACCACGCACATACCTGGAGCAAGTACACCTGCACCTAGAAATTAAAGACATTCCCACAGCATGACTACAATATAGTATTAATATGCTCTTGTGTCCCATATGGTTTCAGAAATGAAGCATCTAATTGGCTCTTGGTACCTTTCAGGGGCAAGAAGACTGGTTTCTTGCATCTAGAGGCATGAGGCAGATGGAACATATTCCTACCTCTATTTCTGTAGCTTGTTTTCCCTGGAACAGTTCACCAGCCTGAAGCCAGAGGCTTTAGCTAGCGGGGTGCCACTCCAGGGGTTTCTCCCCCCTCTTACCGCCTGCCATTGCTGTATGTTGGAGGGATTTGTAGGTCGATAAGCTATCCGTTCGACTGCGTTATGGAACACATCTTCTGTGGCCATCAAATATTGGAGTGGGACTCAACCCCAGAACTAATGGCTCAGTGACAGGGATGCTGCTCACTGCCCCACAAGACCTACAAGTAAGAGGGAAGGGAATTGGATTCAAAAAGGAAAGCACTGAATCAAGGGCTAACAGCAGCACTGGTGAGGATGTGTCACCAGCAGTTTTGTGAGATGCTGATGAGAAACCCAGCTGCTCCAGAAGTGGTTGAAGTAGGCTTCATGCCTGACCTTTCCGCAGTAAGAGTTTTAACAACACCAGGTTAAAGTCCAACAGGTTTATTTGGTAGCAAATGCCATTAGCTTTCGGAGCGCTACCCCTTCGTCAGATGGAGTGGATATCTCAGTGCTCCGAAAGCTAATGGCATTTGCTACCAAATAAACCTGTTGGACTTTAACCTGGTGTTGTTAAAACTCTTACTGTGTTTACCCCAGTCCAACGCCGGCATCTCCACATCATGACTTTCCGCAGCAGACAGGGGAAGATGTGTATTAGTGCTCTACTTCAAATGTGACACGTGTGCCCTGGCTGCTCAAGCAACATGGACAAGAGAATTAACAAAGTCCCATCCAATTTGAAGGTCAGTAAATGCCACCCGACATAGCAATGCCACAGGCACTGTATGCCCCCACTGCAGCTAACAGGAGCCTGAGATGACAAACGCAGCATGTTGTGAGGACTGGCTTTGACACGTTGGATAGATCACAGCAATTCAAATCGGGTGCACTTGTGTTCCAGCAACTAAAGGACCTTGCGTGCTCCTATTGTACAAGGTGAAACTTATGTGTCTTTTTCAACTGAGCGGCTTCAACATTACGCTCCTGTTGATTACACTCCTGTGTACGCCAATCAACTGACAACAATAAATTCTATAATCCAGTACCCAAAACCATGCAGCTCCAGAGTAATCCAGAGAACTGTTGACGCTTCTGTCAGCTGGACTGATCAATCATGGAACCTCAAGACCCAGAGAGCAGGATTCGTCCAAATAATTCTTCCAATACTCAAGTCTATTGATCTGGGGCAGACAAGAGAAAGGACTTTGAATTGCTAACAGAGCTGGCTTAGAAGGTGAAATTCCAGTAATGGTGACCATGATAGCTATACGTGAAGATGCCGGCATTGGACTGGAGTGGGCACAGTAAGAAGTCTCACAATACCAGGTTAAAGTCCAACAGGTTTTTTTGGTATCACCAAAAGCTCGTGATACCAAATAAACCTGTTGGACTTTAACCTGGTGTTGTGAGGCTTCTTAGTTTGATAGCTATTAACCATTGTTGTGAAGAATCCATTCACAAATATCTTTTAGGGAAGGAAATCTGCCATCCTTACCTGGGTCTAACCCGCATGTGACTACAAACCAGCTGCTGTGGTGACATGAGCCTGCGCCATTAATTACCAATCCAATGACATTACCACTAACACCAGCATCTCCCCTCAATGGCCTAGCAAGTCACACAGTTGTATCCAAGAAAGTGACTTACCACCACCTTCCCAAGGTTAATGAGCAATAAGTATCAGTGGCGCACACATCCCACAAATGAAAATTAAGTTAATCATACCATAAAATAATATTTTCTTCAAGAAAAATTATATATATTAAGAAAGGCTGGAAATCAAAAACTTGGGAGATTTTGGAACCTCATTGAAGTGGATGTAGTTGCATATTTCCATTTTAGATGCTTCCCTTAGAAGTTAAAAATTTAACTGCAGTAATCCGATTAGTCTTGCCACCAAAAGTTAATTCAAAGAAATGATGTGGAGTGCTTAACACACAAAAGTATGACTTATCCTAAAGGGCTGATTGACAGATCAATGTTAAGCTTTACAACTTGTCCCAGCATCATGTTACAGGGTAGAAAAACCTCTCGTAGGGTTTCTCTGATCAATTCCGTGAACTTCCTCAAAAGTGGCTGAAAATGAAACTGCAATAACAGGTCTTGAAAAATAAAAATCAATGTGGTTTTTTATTGCACACAACCGAAGGCACAAAGATTATAATTGTTTCCACAGAGTTTATGCCGTTACTCGTTAAGACCTCCAAGATAAACTATTTTTGGCACAATTTTCAGCACTGAAATCCGACACATTAGCAGCTCCTGGACCGTATCGTTCCACCTAAAGAATTTCAAAAATTCACGACAATTCCAAACAGGCCCAAGCCTTCTTTCCTGGTCTGTCAATGCCCATGTTAAATTATCTTTGCAAGTGTGGAGACACTTGGCCTATTCAACACAGAATCTCCAAAGGATGGCTGCTAACTGCTTTCAAAATACTTGGAACAGTTTTGTTCGCTCCTAAAAGTTTGATAGCTTTAAGTAAAGCAGACTAAGATGAAGATCTTGTTATGATATGAGGCTATATAAACTCCCTTTCAGTGTATACAGTTCAGTCATTTTGAATTGATGCAACTCTTCGATCCTTTACACCTTTAATAAGCATTTTCCCGCAAAATGCGACTCATTGAGTTAAAAGAAAATCCTCAACATTTGTTTTTGGAGAACGGAATGTCAACAGTGCCCGTGTTTAACCGTTCTGTAACAACGGTTTTGTAGAAAACTGTCAGGAAGATTTGGCCTTCCTGAATGACATTGTTGCAATGCATCTCTGGAGTCCGTCGTCGATCACTTTGACCGTCTGGATGTCGAAAACCTTCTTCTGTTTCACAAGGCTCTCGAACAGGTGGATGCCACCGCCTACCCCAAAGTAATGGGTTTTAGTGGCCAGGTAGACCGTGCCGTCCTGGGACAGCAAGCTGAAAAGGACGTCGTGCAAGTCCCCGTAGCAATCGGGATTATAGAGAGTCTCCGACATCAGGATGACGTCGTATTTGAAGGAGCCGCCGTGGACCTTGCCAAATCGGGACCAGTCCCCCGAGAAGAATCGGCAGTGGGAGAGCGCGCCGGGCTCAGGGGACGGGGGCGACGGCGGGGATTTCCGCCGCTTGCCGGGCGGCTCACCGCCTCTTCCTCCATCGTCATCTGGCTGCTGCCCGCCATCCGGGAGCGGCTCATCTTCCTCCATCAGCGCCACGTTGGGGAGGGTCAGCCCTTCGATCACTGCCCCGTTGTAGTCCTGGAAGTGGACCTCGGCCGCCCCCTTGCGCAGGGCGAAGATGCCCAGCAGCCCGGCCCCGCAGCCCAGGTCCAGCACCCGGCGGCCGGCCAGCGGGACGGCGCTCAGGTAGGCGGCCAGGTCGAAGGTGCACTCCCAGATCTTCAGGCCCCCCTCATAGACCCCGGGCACCAGGTCAGAGTGGGAGGCGATGGCCCCGGAGAGCCCGAGCCCAGCCTCGGCCCCCTGGTCCAGGGCCTCGGCCCCTGACTCAGCCCCCTGTCCCAAGGCCCCGGCCCCCTGTCCCAGGGCCCCTGCCCCAGCCCCCTGTCCCAGGGCCCCGGCCCCCTGTCCCAGGGCCCCGGCCCCCTGTCCCAGGGCCTGCTCCAGCAGCCACACATTCAGATGCCGGATTTGGAGGGGCTGCGGGCCCCCCACCTCCAGCTGCTCCACCAGCCCAGCCTCCAGCCGCCTCTCCAGCTCCCCCCGGGACAGCCGGTGCTCCCTCAGCCCCGCACAGCCGCGCCCGGCCTCGACCGGCGGCCGTTCGGCCCCTTGCTCCTCGGGCGGCCCGGCCGCCACGAAGTTGAATTTGAATTCCATGCTCGAGCCGCCGGGTAACTGTCACTTTCCAACCGCCCTCCTCCAGTGACCTCTGACCCCGGCGCAAAACCCACCCACTTCCTGCTTTCAGCCAATTAGCACCCGCTCCCTGTCAGCCAATCACCTATCAGTTCCCTCTGCTTCTCAGCCAATCAACGCTCGCACTCCGCTCTTCAGCCAATCGATTCCGTTCGCAATCAGCCAATCACCATTCAAACCATCTGCCTATCAACCAATCAGACACCGCGGCTTATCAGCCAATCACCGCTCACTCCCCTGCGCCCTTTGACCAATCAGCAATCGTTCCTGCACCTTTCCTTATCCACCAATCACCGCTCGCCCCCTCCACCTTTCAGCCAATCAGTGCTCACGCCTGTTCTAGCCAATCAGTGCTCACGTGTAGCTCCGCTTCAGCCAATCAGCAGCCACGCCTCTCTCCCTTTAAGCCAATCATCATTCAGTTCATTTCAGCCAATCAGACCTTCTCTTCCCCCCTCCTCAACCAATGGGCGGTCGCGCGCGTGCCTCGACCAATCAGTTGGCCGCTCTGCACGTGACATTTGCGACCAAGCCCCTTCACCACCCCCACCACCCCTCAGCCAATCGGAAGACAGCCCGCGCTCTGCAGTCCCGGCTCGGGCCGCAGGGAGGCCGCTGGTTGAGTGGGATCTTCCTGTGCCCACAGCTCACACCCAGAAGCTTCACTGATTGGAGGTTCGGGTATGTTTGACTGAATGGCTTCAGTAAACATTAGAGACCCTCTCAGAATGAAGGCTGCACCCAGGAATAGAGGGTTAGGATGTATCTGCTCTGAATGCTGGAATAAACTTGAGGGGCTGAATGGCCTCCTGTCCTTGCAATGAATGGAACAGTTGCAGCTCTTCCACAATAATTTGTGTGGCACAGTGGTCAGCACTGCTGCCTCACAGCACCAGGGACCCCGGGTTCGATTCCCGGCTTGGGTCACTGTCTGTGCGGAGTTTGCACGTTCTCCCCGTGTCTGCGTGGGTCTCCTCCGGGTGTTCCGGTTTCCTCCCCCACTCCAAAGATGTGCGGGTTAGGTGGATTGGCCATGTTAAATTTTCCCTTAGTGTCCAAAGAGGTGTAGGTTAGGTGGATTAACCATTGTAAATTTGTGGGGTTAGGGGATCTCAATAGGCCAAATGGCCTCCTTCAGCACTGCAGGGATTCTATGAAACCCTAAAATCAAATTAACACTTCGCCTTTGCTTGGACTCCAGTAATGCGCCAAGATTGCTTGAGGCACATGTGAACTTGAATGGCTCAGAGGGTTGCCAAACCTCCAGGTTTGGCCTGGAGTCTTCAGGATCAACCTCCAGGACACTGCTGTGTGCAATCCCGGATAAAAATCATCAGGACATGAATGAAAACTTTTTTTTTGTCATTTTCTTTGAACTAGATATAAGATTATGGGAAATGGGGCAGTGGGCGGATGCATGGGGGGAGGCAGTTGGGGTGTAGGTGGGGGAAGAAAGCTGACAGTTAATCATCGTCCAGTTGTTTAATAGTCTCTTTGCTTTCCAATCGGTGTAGGAAGGTCGTACGTCATAATGATGGATGTGTTAGCCAACTAGTGGCCAGAGTGTGTGGGAAATCATGTGATGAAACCTCCAGGAATACACTGGGTCGCAGTTGATAACCCTACTAGCTCAGGTAATCAGCACGTCACAAAGGGTTGACTTGCTTCTGAACCAAGGCAGGCTACCTTTGATCCATTTGAAAGTGGTGGTGACAGATGCAATCAAGGATTTGAAAAGGGAATTAGATGGGACGTGGGTGCTGCTGACTTACTAAGCCATTTCTGAGGACAATTAAGAGTCATAAGTCACAGATTTCCTTTCCTAAAGGACAATAGTAAACAAAATGGGTAATTTGAGACTAGCTTCCAACTGCAGATTTTATTAATTGATGCCATGAGCTGCTATGGTAGGATTTGAACCCATATCCCCATATTACCAACTCAATAACATTATCAGTGTGCGACCATCTCCCTTATAAACTGGGGGTCGGTTTAGCTCAGTTGGCTGGATGGCTAGTTAGTGATGCGGAACAATACCAAACGCGCAGATTCAATTTCCGTATTCAGGAAGGCCCTGCCTTCTCAACCTTGCCCCTCACCTGGTGATCCTCAGGTTAAATCACCCCAGCCAGCTCTTCCCCCTCAAAGGGGAGAGCAGTCTATGGGCATCTGGGATAATGGTGACTGTACCTTTTATAATGTAACCATTTATGATTCTATAAAGCGATCCCACTTGCCCTAAATGTTGAGTTATGTAGAGTCAATACTTAACAGCATTGAGGAGACCCAGTCAACCACCCATTTGAAGCTGTTCTGCCCTGTCAATGCCAACAATGATCTGATCAAAGGGGAGATAATATACAAGGCATCTGGGGGCATTCAAATAACAAATAGAATCCCATAGAACCCCTCCAGCGCAGAAGGAGGCCATTCGGCTCATTGAGTCTGCACCGACCACAATCCCACCGAGGCACTATCCCTGTAACCCCACATATTTACCCTGCTAATCCTCTGAGGGTCAATTTAGCATGGCCAATCAGCCTAACCCGCACGTCTTTGGACTGTCGGAGGAAACCGGAGCACCCGGAGGAAATCAACGCAGACACGGGGAGAATGTGCAAACTCCACACAGACAGTGACCCAAGGCCAGAATTGAACCCGGGACCCTGGTGCTGTGAGGCAGCAATGCTAACCACTGTGCCACCATGCTTTCCTTCCCTATGGACGGTATGCTTTGTCTGCATATCGCACAAGAAACAATAATTTTCACTGTATGCTAATACATGTGACAATAATAAGTCAAATCAAATCAGCGCTGTTGAAATGTGAATGGGTCAAAAGTCCAATATCCAGCTCTTCAAACCCAGTGTTATAATGGCCTCAAAGGGCACGGGGGATCATCAATAGATCTCCCCATGGACCTCCTGGAGTACAAACTCCCTTATAGAGCCCAATGGGTTAAAATCTGCTGCTCTAACCCTGACCGTTGTTCTAGGTCCCCAGGGTAGAGGTGCTGACTGTAAGCCGTGAGTGCAGCTCTTCCTTTGGTTTCCAATAAAGGGTTTCTGTTTCTAGGGTGGCACAGTGGTTAGCACTGCTGCCTCACAGCACCAGAGAACCAAGTTCAATTTTGGCTTTGGGTGAGTGTTTGTGTGGAGTTTGCACATTTTCCCTGTTTCTGCGCAGGTTTCCTGCCGTGCAGATTTGATGGGCCGAATGGCCTCCTCTGCAAGGATTCTGTGGCCTTCTATGAATTGTATGGTGACAGGAACTGGCTGAGTTACTACACTCGACTATTCATGCACAGGGTGCCTTGCGTCAAGGAGGGCTCCAAGTTTCCAGGCAATAACCCACTTTTCAGGGTGAACCAAATTTTGATTTGATTTGATTTGATTTATTATTGTCACATGTATTAACATACAGTGAAAAGTATTGTTTCTTGCACGCTACACAGACAAAGCATACCATTCATAGAGAAGGAAACGAGAGCGTGCAGAATGTAGTGTTACAGTCATAGCTAGGGTGTAGAGAAAGATCAACTTAATGCAAGATAAGTCCATTCAAAAGTCTGACAGCAGCAGGGAAGAAGCTGTTCTTGAGTCGGTTGGTACGTGACCTCAGACTTTTGTATCTTTTTCCCGACGGAAGAAGGTGGAAGGGAGAACATCTGGGGTGCATGGGGTCCTTAATTGTGCTGGCTGCTTTGCCGAGGCAGCGGGAAGTGTAGACAGAGTCAACGGATGGGAGGCTGGTTTGCCTGATGGATTGGGCTACATTCACGACCTTTTGTAGTTCCTTGCGGTCTTGGGCAGAGCAGGAGGCATACCAAGCTGTGATACAACCAGAAAGAATGCTTTCCATGGTGCACCTGTAAAATTTGGTGAGAGTCGTAGCTGACATGCCAAATTTCCTTAGTCTTCTGAGAAAGTAGAGGCGTTGGTGGGCTTTCTTAACTATAGTGTCGGCATGGGGGGACCAGGACAAGTTGTTGGTGATCTGGACATCTAAAAACCTGAAGCTCTCGACCCTTTCTACTTCGTCCCCGTTGATGTAGACAGGGGCATGTTCTCCTTTACGCTTCCTGAAGTCGATGACAATCTCCTTCGTTTTGTTGACATTGAGGGAGAGATTATTGTTGCTGCACCAGTTCACCAGATTCTCTATCTCAATCTTGTACTCTTTCAACAGACTTGTGGGAAAAAAAGCCAAATTTATTGATCTGGCAAACAAAAGAGGAAAAAAAATCACAAATATTGTAATACGATCAAGAAAATGCTGGAAGTATGCAGTAACTAACAGAAGATAAGGTATGATTTTGTTGAATACAGGCTGCTCTGGAGTAGGTGCTTATGTTCTGTACATTGATAGCAACAAAATTACCGTGAACCTACAAATTTATTTTAACTTGCACAAAAATATAGAAGAAAAAAGTACACCACTACCAGCTGTGACAGTAAATCATTACATTTCCAGTCATTCAAGCTTTAAATGTGGCATTGGAGGATGCAGCAAATTCAAAACCACAACCTTTAATCTCTGGATCCTGAATTTGAAGTCATTGCCCAGATTAATTGAATGTGAATATGAATATGCATGAATCTCTTTGTCTGCAAGCTGGTAAACATTTTCTTGACCATTTTTCCATAGAAATCCTTTCAAATTCAAAATCAAAGTGGATTTGAACAGGAGGATGACATGCGGATAGAGGGGAGTATGAGGCGAACTCCCATGAAAGTAAGGCACTTGGACCACACAAGCACCATTGAACCCGAGAAGGTAAACGCAGTAGATGTGAAACCGTACCAGGATGTGAGATGAGTCTGGATAGAACCAACACAGCTCCCAAAGGACACAAGACAACTTTCACATAGCAATCACGTGCTCAGAGAAAACACAGAGTAGCAAAATGCATACACTTTGGCCATATTGGGTGTTCTTCTGAGATCGTATATGAGCCACATTTTTGGGAGCAGAATTAAGTCGATTCTACTTTGCTTCAAACCTAATGCATCATGCTTGATTGACCTTATGCCATCTGCATCTCTTTGAGATTCTTACTTAAGGCGATTATTTTAAGTGGACCATTATCTTAAAGTTTTTCATGGAATTCCTACATTGCAGAAGGAGGCCATTCGGCCCATCAAGTCTGCACCGACAACAATCCCACCCAGGCCCTATCCCCGTAACCCCACATATTTACCCTGCTAATACCTCTAATCTGTGCATCCTGGGTCACTAAGGGTCAATTTAGCATGGCCAATGCTCCTAACCCACACATCTTTGGATGAAACCACATCTTGAAAGGAAACCAGAGCACCCGGAGGAAACCCACGCAGACACGGGGGAGAACGTGCAGACTCCGCACAGACAGTGTCCCAAGCCAGAAATCAAACCCGGGTCCCTGGAGCTGTGAGGCAGTGGTGCTAACCACTATGCCACCATTCCACAGTACATGTATTTCAACATGTCTGCCCCCCCCCCCCCCCCCCCTCCCCTCCTCTTGGATTCCCCATCTTGGTTTGCCAATTTCAATTCATCCCATCAGCTGCCAAACACGTATATATTTATTTTAAAAGTCTGTTTCACATTCCTAATGTTGATCCTTCCTTTGAGTGATTCCATGGTGCAGTGGGAAGAAGTACTTGTGGAGACACATCTTGGAAAATTGGCAGAGCAGTGAGTTTTTTTTTGAAACAGGCTTCCTTTGGGAGTGCCAGATTGCGGAAGCATCCCTTACATTCCTAGTCGACCTTAATGGCGGTATTACTCTTAAACCTGTTCTGAGCCAATCAGAATTTTTATCAAAGGCTCAGAAAAATGTTCATTTGATGTTACGAGTCAATACAACGTTCCAATTCACATCTTTCAGTTCATCCTGAGACCTCTCGTAATCTGAACTTTTAAAAGTTCAATATAATCTGTTGCTCTGCTTTCAAAATGCAATTCTTTCTCAGCATTTGCATTCTGATCACTCAGAGCCCATTTTAATTTAGTCATATCGCTGCCAATGAGACACTAAATGCCCCAGGCTTGTTAGACTTATCAGACCATTAAGAGCGGCACGGTGGCACAGTGGTTAGCACTGCTGCCTCACAATGCCAGGGACTCGAGTTCAATTCTGGCCTCGGATGACTGTATGGAGTTTTCACGTTCTCCCCATGTCTGCGTGGGTTTCCCCCCACAGTCCAAAGATATGCAGGTTGGGTTGATTGGCCACGCTAAATTGCCCCTTAGTATCAGATAGATTAGCGGGGTAAATATGTGAAGTTATGGGGATAGGGCCTGGGTGGGATTGTTGGCGATGCAAGCTCAGTGGGCTGAATGGCCTCCTTCTGCACTGTAGGGAATCAATGATAAAAGGAAGTCTGATATTTATATCACGCTTTTCACAACCATTGGGTTATGCAGTCTTTGGAGAGGAGAACAAAACACTGTTACTTGGCAATACAATTCTTTCCAATGTCTTTTTCCTTAAGAGTTGACAATGAATGACACATTCAAACACAATCCTAGTGAAAAAGCGCGCACACAACCACCGTAACAACTACTTGGCAATAATGAGGTTAAAGAGGCGTAGGTGGATAGCGCATGTCTGCGCCTATGCTTCTCCCTATCCATATTTTCTGCATCCAACATCTTGCATCATCTCAGTATTCCAAATCCAAACACCATTGTCCCAAGGAAAGTTGGTACGGCCAAGGTTGCATTAGCTCTGAAAGCATTGCCAACATCCAGTTATCCAATAGACGAGCGATCCAATACTGTTAATTTTTCAATTATTTAAGGAGTTTAATTCTAAACCAATCTTGCTTCCCAAATCCATTCCCATCTTCCCAAGAACCACGTGTTTGAATCCTCCAATCTGGCTCTTCCCATGCCACAATACCGAAACAGCTCACGGAGACACTCTATCTCAGGTGTCCCTGCGAGCTGGGCTCAACCAGGACCTGGTGTGTGTGTGTGTGTGTGTGTGTGTGTGTGTGTGTGTGTGTGTGTGTGTGTGTAGAGATCAGTAATTCAAATGAGTTCAGAAGTACTGGCTTTAAGGGAAAGTATGTGTCCCACCAAATGCATCCAAGTCAAGGAATTGGTCTGCGCCCCATCAAATAAATTGTGTTTTTTTGAAACCTCATTACATGGTGGGAGCGAGCTGGTTTGGGAGAAGTCTTGGACAATCGATGTGACAGTTGAAGACCAGACTCTTCAGCCACAGGGGCAGGCAAAGGGCGGGGGTTATGCCCACCAACCTACCACTTAGAAGGAGGTTAGCAGATGCATCACCTCTGAGTACTTCCTGACTCTACGTACATTGCTGCCCTGTCATCATCTCGGGATCAAAATGTTGGAATTTACTACCCTTGACAGCGCTTCACATGGGCTCACCACCACCTTCTCAAAGCCAACCAGAGATTGGACAATAAATGCCAGTGTTGCCATGGACAAATTAATTATTATTATTTTTGTTCAAAAACAATGTGCCCTTGGCCCTGCAAGCTTGTACTAGAGGGTGCTGGCGTACACAATCTCCACAACATCACCAGGATTGACACCAGAGGAATTCTAGCTCCTGTTAATTGAATAAATGAAACTGCCCCCTCAGTGGAGAAAAGTGAATGGCATCGTGTCTTTTGCCGGGGGGGTGGGGGGGGGGGGGGGGGGGGGGGGCGTTGGGGGGGATGGGGGGGGCGCGTTGGGGGGGATGGGGGGGGCACGTTGGGGGGGATGGGGGGGGGCACGTTGGGAGGGATGGGGTTGCAGACCTTGTGCTTTCCTAGAATTAAAGAAAAATCTGCGTTTTACTGCACAGGTTACATACAAGTCATAAGCAACACCTTGTGAAGACCTCACAACATGAAGTGGCATTGTATAGCTTGAATGCCACATCAGCCAAACGCTTAGAAATGTTTACGGATACATTCCGGAACTGAAGCAAATTAGTGGGATCAGTCCACATTCCATCTGGGTGAGTCTTCAGTTTTTCAAGCTGTGGATCTTAATAGTCTGCTGCAACTTCCTGCAAACAGCAGCCTGCTTTCCCCCAGCAGTTTCTGCATCTTTGTATTCTCAGCTCACGCACGCTTGCAACCTCCTCATTTCTAGGCCCTTTTTTAGAAAGGAATCCAAGGATGCTAAAGGATGGGTAATAACGTCCCAGAGAGCAGGAACGGGAATGAATCCGAGTGTGTGACCTGCATAGTTATTTTGTTCAACACTGGGTGGCAAGCGTAGCAAGTATCACTGGGGATTTCACAGTTGGTCGTGTGCCAAGCCACTTCTGTGCAGTGGTTCAGCAGCATTGCCAGCTTTGTGACTTCCATTACGAGGGAGAAGGTAAGTATCTTTTTGCATCACCCCGGTAATTGTTACATATTTTTAACAGTTACGTGAATGGTAATGAATTGATCCCCTCAGATAGCCCGCACTGTAAATGCTCGGTGATCCATTGTTTTAAAGCTTTCTACTTACACCTGCATTCACAGATCCGTTCTGTCTGTGCTATTTTGAATGTCAAGGTTACTGAGAAATCCGAGGCTTTGTCATTTTCGATGCTTGCCTTTGCAGCCTTCACCTGTTGTTCCATTATGGGTGTGCAGCATGATATAATTGCAGACAAATATTTCTCTTCTCCTGTGCAACGGTTGCCAGTGTTTTCTCACAGGCCTTTACAGATGCTCTTGCTCATAAGCAAAGCTAATCGCACTGGCATTTTAAAGTAATGAAAGGCAATGTCAGTCTGGAAAGATGTCTGAGAGAACATCTTCTTGAGGATTGAAAGATAGTCACGTAAAAGGTAAATCCGGAAGACCTCAATAATTTTAATTGCAAAAAAAGGACAAGTGTCACTGATTCACAGTGTTGAAAGATAAATTTGTGACTATTAACAAGAAATAATTCTTCCCTCAAACAATGTCTGGTACATGGAATAGGTTTCCAGAGTACTGCAGGTAAAAATCGTGGTATCATTTAAAAACAATTGGATCCTTCAATAGGGAATAATTAGGTTTCTACCTTAAAAGATGAATTAAAGATGGGCTGAATATTGCATGATGCATGGACATTTCTGTTGATTAAGATGTTCTGGGCATTGGAACTATGCAGTTCATTGCTGTGTGTGTGGTGTTATTAAGTGATCATCAGAGTAGAAGATTTCAGGAATAGGAGTGAGATTTGTATTTTCTATCTGCATGTTTTAGCAATAAAGTTTAAAGTTTATTTATTAGTGTCACAAGTAAGGCTTACATTAACACTGCAATTAAGTTACTGTGAAATTCCCCTCGTCGCCACACTCTGGCGCCTGTTCAGGTACGCTGAGGGAGAATTCAGCATGGCCACTGCACCTAACCAGCACGTCTTTTGGACTGTGGGAGGAAACCGGAGCATCTGGATGAAACCCACGCAGACACGGGGAGAATGTGCAGACTCCACATTGTGTTATATAGTGACATAGCAGAATGTTCAACTTTTGGTGATCCTGTCCTAGCTTATAACATTTGGATATTTTGCTAATAAGGACTGAAAATGCTGGAAATACTCTGAAGGTCAGGCAGTATCTGTGGAGAGAAATGAAGTTTATGTTTCAGATTGATGATGACCCTTGATCAGAACCCAGGATCTGCATCTCCAGCACCTACAGTCTTGCTTTTGTATTTGGCTAATGTTTTGCTCAGGTTAAAATAAGAGATTTCATAATTCAGGAACATATGGAGAGAGGGTTCACTTGGCAATTTAAAGTGCAGTTGCTAAATTGTTTAGCAAGTTAAGTTTCAGTTTATTTATTAGTGTCACAAGTAGGCTTATATTAACACTGCCATGAAGTTACTGTGAAAATCCCCTAGTCGCCACACTCTGGCGCCTGTTCGGGTACACTGAGGGAGAATTTAGCATAACCAATGCACCTAACCAGCACATCTTTTGGACTGTGGGAGGAAACCGGAGCACCCGGAGGAAACCCATGTAGACACAGGGAGAACGTACAGACTCCACACAGACAGTGACCCAAGCCAGGAATCGAACCTGGGTCCCTGGCGCTGTGAGGCAGCAGTGCTAACCTCTGTGCCACCGTGCTGCCCATGTTAT
Organism: Mustelus asterias; assembly: GCF_964213995.1. Classification (NCBI taxonomy): domain Eukaryota; kingdom Metazoa; phylum Chordata; class Chondrichthyes; order Carcharhiniformes; family Triakidae; genus Mustelus; species Mustelus asterias. The sequence goes on along the minus strand of NC_135810.1, from coordinate 5,542,781 downwards.
CTACATAGAGTACTCTGAATATACAGTGCAGAAACAGGCCATTTGGCCCAGCCAGTATATGCCAGTGTTTATGATCCACCCGAGCTTGCGCCCATCCTCCCTCCTCTAACTCTATCAGCCTAATTTTCCATTCCCTTCTCCCTCACGTGTTTATACAGCTTTCCATTGAATGCATCTACACCATTCACAGACGGCTAAGAATTGATTCGATGGAAGTATTTAAAATCATCGACAGTTTGGATAGAGTAAATAAAGAGAAACTATTTCCAGTAACTCAAGATTCAATAATCGGATGACACAGTTTTAAGGTAAAAGGACTAAAGGTGGCACAAGGAAAATGCTTTTATGCATAATTGGTTGGGATTATAGAATGCACCATCTGATAGGGTGGTGAATTCTATAATACTCTTTCAAAGGTAATTGGATGAATACCAAACAAGAAAAAATAATCAAGGAGATTTAAGGAAAGAATAACAGAGCAAGACAAAATGGATTCTTCTTGAAAAGAGCTACCATAAACTCAAAGGTCAGAAGCGTCTCATTCTTTGCTGCACTATTTTATGATTCTATTCATCTCAACCAATGAACTAGCGAGTTCATTGTTCATGCTAAAGTCTGAATGAAGAACTTTCTTCTGAATTCCATTTCTTGGAGACTATCTTTGGTGGTGTAGTGGTAATGTCACTGGACTAGAGGCCCAGGTTAATGCTCTGGGGACATGGGTTCAAATCCCACCATATGGCAGCTGGTGGAATTTAAATTCAATTCATTAATTTAAAAAATGTGGAATCAAAAAGCTCGTCTGAGTACCATAACACTATCACCAATTGTCATAAAAACCCATCTAGTTCACTAATGTCCTTTTAGGGAAGGAAATCTGCCGTCCTTACCTGGTCTGGCCTACATGTGAATCCAGACCCACAGCAATGTGGTTGCCCTCTGAAATGGCTGGCAAGATGCTCAGTTCAAAGGCAATTAGTGATGGGCAACAAACTCTGGCCTTGCCAGCGATACCCTTGAAAGAATAAAAAAAATTGATGAGCTCTACTTTAGTTCTTTCCCACAGTCACTCTGTGTCTACTCTATCAAAACCTTTCATAATTTTAGGAACCTCAATTAAGTCACCCACTCAAGAAATCACAGTTACTGCATCCCAATTTGACAATCCATTATGGGAGACTGTGATAGAACATAGAATAGTACAGCACAGAACAGGCCCTTCGGCCCACGATGTTGTGCCGAGCTTTATCTGAAACCAAGATCAAGCTATCCCACTCCCTATCATCTTGGTGTGCTCCATGTGCCTATCCAATAACCGCTTAAATGTTCCTAAAGTGTCTGACTCCACTATTACTGCAGGCAGTCCATTCCACACCCCAACCACTCTCTGCGTAAAGAACCTACCTCTGATATCCTTCCTGTATCTCCCACCACGAACCCTATAGTTATGCCCCCTTGTAATAGCTCCATCCACCCGAGGAAATAGTCTTTGAACGTTCACTCTATCTATCCCCTTCATCATTTTATAAACCTCTATTAAGTCTCCCCTCAGCCTCCTCCACTCCAGAGAGAACAGCCCTCGCTCCCTCAACCTTTCCTCATAAGACCTACCCTCCAAACCAGGCAGCATCCTGGTAAATCTCCTCTGCACTCTTTCCAGCGCTCCCACATCCTTCTTATAGTGAGGTGACCAGAACTGCACACAATATTCCAAATGTGGTCTCACCAAGGTCCTGTACAGTTGCAGCATAACCCCACGGCTCTTGAACTCCAACCCCCTGTTAATAAAAGCTTACACACTATAGGCCTTCTTCACAGCTCTATCCACTTGAGTGGCAACCTTTAGAGATCTGTGGATATGAACCCCAAGATCTCTCTGTTCCTCCTGTGATGTAGAATGCATACTTTGAATTAATGAAGAATTGAGCTGATGAATTTAACTTTTTTATTCACTCGTGGGACATGGGCGTCGCCGGCTGACCAGCATTTATTGCCCGTCCCTAGTTGCCCAAGGGCAGATGAGAGCCACCCACATTGCTGTGGCTCTGGAGTCACATGTAGGCCAGACCAGGTAAGGATGGCAGATTTCCTTCCCTGAAGGACATTAATGAACCAGATGGATTTTTCCAACAATCAACAATGGTTCCATGGTCATCAGTAGATTCTTAATTCCACATATTTGTTATTGAATTCAAATTCCACCACCTGCCGTGGCAGGATTTGAACCCAGTCCCCGGAACATTAGCTGGGTTTCTGGATTATTAGTCTAGTGATAATACCACTAGGCCATCGCCTCCCCGTATGGGTGAGTGCCAGCATTAGAGCAACACTGGTCAGAAAATGTTGGCTTGTGGCTTTGAGGGATAGCACTTCAAGGTGATTTTACACTGTAGTCTATCACTTCAAGAACAAGCTGTAGACAACAAGCCATCCCTGTCCCCATTCTCAACCTATCCATAGGCATTTAAGTCATATTCATCAGCTCAATTATCATTTGGTTAGAAAGACACTTTGTATATCATTGACTGACATAAAGGAATGTCAGATTGGATTTTTTCACTGTGGTCTGGGTTCCAGTCAAGCAGAACCCTGTTTACATTGCCTGGTTCCTGCCTGACTGGCACTGTAACAGCCCAGCCTAGGTTTACAATGCAGAGCTCTCTCTCCATTAAAAAGTAGAAGACTTGGAATCTTGTAAAAAAAATTTGGCGCAACTGAACCGAGTTGAAACGATTTGCATCAAAACATCATTAACTTTTGCTGAAGTAATTACATTCTGTCAAAACAAAACGACAGGAATAATGAATGTGATTCCAGAAACAATTTTTATATCAGTCACTTCTATTTGCTTTAATAATCATATGAATAACCGATTAAATAAAAATTGCTTGAACGTTTTGCTAGGATAAATTCGCAGTGGAAGAAATGAAGTCATGTTAATTTATAGAAAATCCCCTTCCAAGGGCACTAGATACAAACTTAAATCTGAGGGAAAAATGTGGGAGAGGGGGTAAATATGAGCTGATTTCTAGGACAGAGAGGACATGAGCGTCTCAGCCACGGAAGTGGAAGAGGAGGGTTCCTGGGAAGGGCTGGGGATATTGGATTTTGGCAACAGGAAGGTTCGTAGAAGAGGAATTCAGAACCACCCGCTGCTCCCTGACTGGGAAATGACAACAAGCACCTCAGAGACATGGAGAAGACAAGAGATTAGTCTCAAACATATATAGAACAGGGCTCGCTAGAGACATGCAGAATGCAAGAGGATCTCAGAAACAGGAGGTGGGCAATTAATGGATATAATTGGAAAGGTATCTTGGAGAATAAGAACCCGGGGAGTTCAGAAACACAGAGCGGGCAAGAAAGAAGAGAAACGTGGAGAAGGTTAGGGAGGCGGTGGGATAGTGGTATTGTCGCCAGACCAGTAATCCAGAGACCCAGGGTAATTCATTGGAGACCTGAGTTCAAATCCCACCATGGCAGATGGTGAAATTTGAATTCAATATAAAAATAAACTGACATTAAAAGTCTAATGATGACCACAAAACTATTAATGATTGTTGTAAAAAAAAAACCCAAATGGTTCACTAATGCCCTTTAGGGAAGGAAATCTGCCGTCCTTACCTGGTCTGGCCTACATGTGACTCCAGAGCCACAGCAATGTGGTTGACTCCCAACTGCCCTCAGGAATGGGCAATAAATGCTGGTCCAGCCAGCGACGCCCACATCCAATGAATAAAAGAAAAAGGTTGAGAAATTATAAGATGCCACTTCTGTTATGTCCCAGGAATCCAATTTGGGCCCCTTCTTTTCAATATGTTATCGCTCAAGTGACATTATCCACAAAGATTGGGTCAGCTTTTGTCTGTACAAACTGTAGATCGCCAGCTTTATGCTCTCGGCATTACAAGTGTTGCTGCGTTGTCTAATTACCTGCCCAATATCCAATCCGTGCAGGGATCAGAGCCACCTCCAACCTAACCTTGGCAAGTCCATCTATCCCGATGTACAAAAATGACTTCTGAAGCGAGTGACAGTCTACGCTGAATGATACAACTGATTTTCAGAAAGTAGCTAAAATAAATCTTTAGAATCTTTCAGACAAAGAAAATAAAGAAATTTTTTGGAGGTGCAAAAGAAAGAAAGAAAAATGTATGCGTTCAGTGACAGCATTCAACATATTCTTAGCAAACAGTTCCATGTGGTTCCTGATAGGCAGATAGACAACTCCATTATACTCACCCAATGAAGTTGGAAATTTAAATGTACTTAGTTCCTCTTTACAAATCTGAGGTTACAATAAAGCTTCACACAGTAGCAAAATAAAGTTTGCTAGCAATACCTAGTGGCAAAATTGCAGTTAATGCTGCTTCTGTCATGTCATGCTAGAAAAATCTAATTGTTTGGCACATTAGCACTTCCAAGTTCCCCTCCAAGTCACTCACCATCCTGACTTGGAAATATATCGGCCATTCCTTCAGTGTCACTGGGTCAAAATCCTAGATCTCCCTTCCTAACAGCACTGTGGGTGTACCTTCACGTGGACTGCGACTGTCCAAGAAGCTGGCTTGCCACCGTCTTCAAGGGCAATGTGGGATGGGCAACAAATGCTGGGCTTGCCAGCGATGCCCACATCCCAGCGATGCCCACATCCCATAACTAAATAAAAACAAAATGCCGCAATTTAAAAAAGCAACAAGGTTAGACTAAGATCATTTTTTTGAAAGGCAGTGGGGTGCTGCGGGATGGGGGAGATAGTTAATGACAGCACTCACTCTGCCATATTTGTACTGATGCTTTGAGTAAATTAGCTGAGAACTTCCTCAGAGCTGCTCCCCTTTGACCTTACCTAGCCCATTTTACCCAGATCAAATTTGAGGAATTTCCCAACCGGTGTTTTGAAAGACTGAACGAAATTACAACACTCCTTCTCTCCCAGTTAGTTCATTATTATTTTTAAACTATATTCTATTTGTTTCTTTAAAAGGTGCATTACAATCTTGGGAGGGAGCAGTGTCGGTGGTGGAGGGATTGAATGTTTGTGGATGTGGTGCCAACCATGCAAGCAGCTTTGTCCTGGATGGTATTGAGTTTCTTGAGTGTTGTTGGAGCTGCACTCACCCAGGCAAGTGGGGAGTATTCCATCACACTCCTGCCTTGTGGCTTGTAGATGGTGGACAGGCTTAGGGGAGTCAGGAGGTGAGTTACTTGCTGCAGGATTCCCAGCCTCTGATCTGCTCCTGTAACCATGGTATTTATGTGGTTGGTCCAGTTCAGTTTCTGGTCCGTGGTAACCTCCAGGATGTTGGGGATTCAGCGATAGTAATACCATTGAATGTCAAGGGGAATGTATCGGATTGGTTCTGTTCGTGACAGTCCTGTCTGAGCCTAAAGGTTTGGGCTAGAGTCCTACACCAGGTACTGAGAGGCCCATTCCACGCCAAAATAACACTGCCCACCAAATACAAATAGGGGGGGCTAATAACATCTTTCAGAGGCCCACACCCTGCATATAAAACTGAGGACATCAGAGTAGTACCATATTTAATTTCTGCACAGTGTTCCAATATTCAATGAGACCTAACTCCATATACCCAGCTGGCATCAAGGGTGATCTGCCTGTGGCCTAGCAATTGGTTCTTAAAGAGACCACTGGAGGCCTCCACAAAAAAAACGGTTAAAAAAAATTTCTTGCTGATGTGGAATCAGGAGGAACTAGGTTTCTGACAAATGTTGTTGATCCCCAATTGTTCCCCTCATGCGTCCCTTACAAGTTGCCTTCCTCCCTCCCATTTGCTTACGCCCTACTTGGGTGCTGCGGGCAGGGGCGCAGTGACCCAAAACTATGAACAACCTGCCTGCAGGTGCCCAGTACGTGTCTATAGCTCACTAGTTACCTATAAATGAGGTGCTAGTGTACTGGACCAGATCCCCAAGGTCTATTATGAAGCCAGACTAGACCCCAACAATCTTTCTGATTTGGCACAGATGTGAGGAAAGAGCATTTTTTTTATTCAATCATGGGACTTGGGCATCGCTGGCTAGCCAGCATTTATTAACCAACCCTAGTTGCCCTTGTTCAAAGGGAAGTCGAGAGTGTACCACATTGCTGTGGCTCTGGAGTCACATGTAGGCCAGACCAGGTAAAGACGCCAGATTTCCTTCCCTAAAGGACATTAATGAACAGATAGGTTTTTCTGACAATTGACAATGGTTTCATGGTCATCAGTAGATTCGTAATTCCAGATTTTTTTTATTGAATTCAAATTTCACCATCTGCCGTGGTGGGATTCGAACCTGGGTCCCCAGAACATTCGCTGAGTTTCTGGATTAATTGTCTAGCAATAATACCACTGGGCCATCGCCTCCCCTTCTAAGAATGATTCCACTAACAAATTAGGGATCTTCTATAGTAAAACAAACTTTGTTTAAAACACAGTTTAAATATAACTCTAACAAATGAAGCAATGTAACCATTAACAGTTGAACAGTATTTAAAAATGAAAAGGAAACAATTTTAATATTTAACTTATCATGGTTTCAGTTCCAAATAAGCAATGTTCCTCTTATAGACTTAAATGTTACTTTAAATACAGTTAGCAACCATAAATATGTTTGCTACAATGAGTGTGGACAATCTTGAAGCTTGCAGAGAAAAAAATGATTTCTAGAAACCTGTAAAATCCTCCTAGCTTCAACCAGGCTTCAGCTGCAAACTAAACTGCTTTCTGCAAAGGCTTTTTCTCTCTCTTCTACAGACCCAGCTCTGCCCATTAAACACATCATCACATGACCCTGTCAATTACGCTAAACAGAAATCCCAGGAGAACTTAAGTAAGCAAAGGTCCATTTGCTCTACTTAAAATAAACACACGCAAGGTTGAGATAAATAATTATCCTGCTCTCCCAAAATCTGAGCTGCTTTCCTTACAAACATACCGACTGCCTGTAGCATAAAGCTGAATTTCTAAACATTCCCCCTAAACATAAAATAATATATATGTCCATATTAATTGCACAACTATTATCACAGAGGCCCAAGGCCAGATATGGGGTGTGCCTAAGGCCTGCACGCTCCCTGCATCCAGATTACACTGGCAATGCTGAGGTGTATGTATTTTAAGTTGTACTGCCCTGAAGTTTTATTTTGACTGATAACAAATGTATTCAATGAAATTGCACACTGGTTGTAACCCCTGTTTTAACAAAAAAGGAAGATAAATCACTTTATATTCCAACAACAATGAATCAGTTCACAAAGGAAGCATTGCAGGATGATAGGGAAGAGGCAGGTGAGTGGGACTAATTGGATATCTGCTTCAAAAAGCCAGCACAGGTGTGATGGGATGAATGGCCTCCATCTGTGCTCAATGAATCTGCAACCAGGTGGCCTGCAGCATGGATCCGCCCAGAAACACCAACCAAGACCTCGATCAGGACACTGACAGAAACATTTGTTGTCACAGCGACAGCAAACAGCCAGCAGGTTAAAAGGACGGAAATCGTGATCCTGCCATCTGTGTGCACACAGCCTGAGCTGTACTCACTGCACACATTTCTGAAACACACTCGCTTTTCCCCTGCATGGCTTTTCAGTTAAAATCTGAAATTTAAGTGAATCGGAACAGTCACTTGTTTTCCTGCCTGTGTTTCTGTTACGTCGAGATTATGTGATACAATTTGTAAACATCTCATGGTTATTCTATAAACTGAAATTGTCCCCTTCAGATTAATGCAGTCCCCCTATTGGCCTTATGTCTTATTAATGTTTTTGGTTTGAAGGATAGGGAAGGAGAAGCGGGATCTTAATTTAGACATAGCTGGATTTATTCATGTTATCAAAACTATTCTCAGCCAAACCAGTAGGTGGAGTGATGTGTTCCAGAAAGGAAAACAAGGATTTCATGCCCCTTTCACACATCTGGAATCACGCTTCTGGTCATCACATGTTGTTGTTATTTATTATTGTTACAAGTAGGCTTACATTAACGCTGCAATGAAGTTATTGTGAAAATCCCCTAGTCGCCACACTCCAGCGCCTGTTCGGGTACACTGAGGGAGAATTTAGTATGCCCAGTGCACCTAACCAGCACGTCTTTCGGACTGTGGGAAGAAACCGGAGCACCCGGAGGAAACCCACGCAGACACGGAGAGAACGTGCAAACTCCGCACGGACAGTGACCCAAATTGGGAATCAAACCCGGGTCCCTGGCGCTGTGAGGCAGCAGTGCTAACCCACTGTGCCACCGTGCCACCTCACATCATGTCATAGTTCTGATTGCCGGCTGCATCTCATTTCCAACTAAAAAATAACACCTACAGATGGGTATAAGTTGCAAGTAGCTGAAAGAAATAAAACAAATTAAAAATACACTTGGCAAAATGGGACTAGTTCAGTTTAGGAAACATGGTCAGCATGGACGAGTTGGGTCGAAGGGCCTGTTTCCATGCTGTATATCTCTATGACATGCATTCAATGATAAAGAAAAATTCTGCCTTAACAAAATGTATCCTTCATATCTGTTGTTTAAAACAGATTAAAACAGTCAATGGTCAGAACAGCCCAAAGATGTGCAGGTTAGGTTGATTGGCCATGCTAAATTGACCCCAGTGTCAGGGGGATTAGCAGGGTAAATATGTGGGGTTATGGGAACAGGGCCTGGGTGAGATTGTGGTCGGTGCAGACTTGATGGACCAAATGGCCTCCTTCTGCACTGTAGGGATTCTATGATTCTATTCTATGAACATCTGCCCTTTGCAGTGAATGTGATGTTGTTAAACCTTTTCTTGGTAATGAAGCAGTCGGAGAAAAAAAAAACTTTGATTCACCCATCAAACCAAAACTCAGTGGTCTCCTGCTAAAAATATTGACAGCTTATTGATAAGCCTTGTCACCTGCTATCTGATCAATGACTTGTTGCTTGCTGAATCAATCTCCCTGGAAGTATTCTTACATTGGTTCTGAATCAGCAGAAGTCACGTTCATTGCTGATTTTCCTGCTGAACAAAATGAACTCTTAACATAGAATCCCTACATGCAGAAGGAGGCCATTTGACCCATCGAGTCTGCACCAACCACAATTCCCATCCAGGTCCTATCCCCATAACCCCATGCATTTACCCTAGCTAGTCCCTCTGACACTAAGGATCAATTTAGCATGGCCAAATCACCTAACCAGACATTTTTGGACTGTGGGAGGAAACCTAGAGCACCCGGAGGAAACCCACGCAAAAACGGGGAGAATGTACAAACTCCACACAGACAGTGACCCAAGCCGGGAATTGAACCTGGGTCCCTGGCACTGTGAGGCAGCAGCGCTAACCACTGTGCCACCGTACCACATAACATAAGTGCATTGCACGCACTGAAATCTGTCAAAAGATGCTGGTTCCATTTCTGCATTAGGCAATTTTACTGGGAGCAAGCAAGCTTGTGAAGCACCAACACTGGTCAGTACTACCCCCTTCTAAACCAGTTACAGTCCAAGAAAATTACAAAGACAAATCGATTTCTCTACTATTCCTGATTCAGCTTCTTGTATAATGATGCAGCAAAGTTTGAGCTGCATGTTCCTTAAGTGCATTGGATGTTCCCATTTCCTTCTCTTTTAGCAGAACTTTCACATCTGAGGACAAGGAAGAGCACCCAGGGTTGACACCTGGCTGTTTCGTCACATGGTCTGGAATTATTAGTTTCCTTGGCCGCATTTAAAGGTTTTTCACTTGGTCATTTTTGTTGTGAACTGTGAGGTTCAATGTCTGTCTTGTTATTGTGATCTGGAAGTGGAACAAGTTCAAGGTAACTGATTGAAGGATTCAAAAACAATGGGATGAAAGTTGCAGGAGTTTTTACTCAAGAGGGTCTGGTCACAGGAGAGATTGAAAGAGGTGACCCTGTGATTGAAGCACTGAGCTTCGAGTATATCACTTGCATATCAGACTGCAAGATGTTCCCCATGCCAACTATCATATCCTCCAACGTTCTCTTTACTAGTCTCCTTCCTCATCAGATGATGAGTCCTACCTTCCTCGACCATCCCCAATCCTCTCTACTAAGCGATGTGGTGCAGGATATAGCATGCCATAGTAAATCTGGAGAGTCGGATTGGTGAATATAATAGGGAGGTTCCTGACCTAGAAAGGCACCTGAACTTCTGAGCATCATGCTGGCCTTCTCCGTAATTCATCTGCTGGCGATGCTATTGCACCAGTACTATTATAATGGAGAGATTTTGAAGGAATGCCATGATAGAAGGGGGGAGGGATTTTCACAGTAATTCAGTGTTAATGTAAGCCCACTTGTGACACTAATAAAAAAAAGCTTAAAACTTAAAAAAACGTAAACTTCATATCCCCAAGCAGCCACCTTATGCAATTGGTGTCAAATAGAAAGTGGGCCATAATAGATTTCCTTAAAATTAAAGCATCATGGCAGCTCCCTGGGTTGCAGGCAGATACTTGTGTGAACCTCACTGAGGCTGTTTACAACTTGTACATTGATGCAGTGGAAGCCCCTGCAGTTAACAAAGGCTCCTGGCTAGTTTGAAGATTATGTGGTTACACCTGTTCAACCCAATCATACCAGTGCACTTGCTGAAAGGTAGCCAGAGGCGTGAAACCATTGCTCTCCCAGTCGGACTGCTGTCATCAGTTGTGAATGAGTTACACTGGCTGGCCCTGTCAGATGTAACATATCTGACTTGCCTGATGCATTTGTAGGTGGCTGGCCATAACTCTCCAAAATGTTCCCATGGAGCAGTGCCAGGAGGGATCCACAGTTGTCAAGATGGAGGGCGGTAGTCAGTGGCTTAGCATGGCTATCCACTCCAGTAGGCTGCGCGATCATCTGATTTGTTTTGATTTGATTTATTACTGTCACATGTATTGGTATGCAATGAAAAGTCTTGTTTCTTGCGCGCTATACAGTCAAAACATACCGTTCATAGAGTGCATAGGGGAGAAGGAAAAGATAGGGTGCAGAATATAGTGTTGCAGTTACCGTTAGGGTGTAGAGAAAGATCAGCTTAATATGTGATAGGACCATTCAAAAGTCTGATGGCTGCAGGGAAGAAGCTGTTCTTGAGTCGGTTGGTGCATATTTTCAGACTTCTGTATCTTTTTCCCGACGGGAGAAGGTGGAAGAGAGAATGTCCGGGGTACGTGGGGTCCTTGATTATGCTGGCTGCTTTTCCGAGGCAGCGGGAAGTGTAGACAGAGTCAATGGATGGAAGGCTGGTTTGAGTGATGGACTGGACTTCGTTCACAACCCTTTGTAGTTTCTTGCGGTCTTGGTCAGAGCTGCCTTGACAATCTGAGCTCTGGAAGCACTGCACTTCTGTCAGGGCAAGGGAACTCTTTCTGTAGACAGCCAGGTAGGCAGGACCTTCTGTGAGCATTGCCCTGCTGCCCTTTCTGTGGACCTCCCACAACAAATCCTGCCCCTTCGCTCCAACAAACTGCCACTAAGACAGCATCGCTACTCCGCTTCTGAGTATTTTATTCACAAGAGTCCTCCAAAAACCCAACAATGTTTACAGAATCATGCCTACTATGAAATGAAAGAGCACCTGTGAATGTTGCAGTCTTACTGACATGGTGATCCTTTTACTTTCAGTACATTAAGCAGTCTCTGTTTAATCCCTACAGCCGCCCTCACCCACCCCCCCCCCCCCCCACCCCACCCCACCACCACTTAGCAATGTTGACAACTTCCGTAAAACGCTTGCAGCATTAGTTAAAGCCTCATCAGGGTCCTTTAAGACATCGCAGGTCTTTGTGACTGCCAGGGCCATGCAGATTTTGCCTCAATGCACTGTTGCCGAAACTCCCTGCTCTCCGAATCCATCATGTACAACAGCCATTGTTTAAAGTGGCATTGATCACAATAAGGCAGATGTTTGAGCTCAAATTGCAGCATGTAGCACTAATTATAGTGTACAATTTCAGGGATGTGTGCACTTGAATTACCTGCTTCTGATTACCGTGTAATTACATGGAATTACAGAGTGTTTTACAGCACAGAATCAGGCCATTCGCCTCAACTGGTCCAATCTGGTGTTTATGCGCCACACGAGCTTCCTCCCACCCGATTGCATCTCACCCTATCAGCAGACCCTTCTATTCCTTTCTCTCACATGTGTTTATCAAGCTTCTCCTTGAATGCATCTATTTATTTGTCTTAATTACTCCAGAGTGTAGTGAGTTCCACATTCTCACCACCCTCCGTATAAAAATGTTCCTCCCTTTGGATTCGTTAGTGAATATCTTATGGTTTTGTTCTCGCTGACGAATGGGTATGGGTGGGATTTTACGGCCTTACTGGAAATCCCCGCCTGAGGTCAATGGATATTTACATTGCCCGCCCCTCGCCCGCTCCGATTCCGTGGCAGGTGGGGCGGTAGAATTCCGGTGTATATCTTCCTGCACCTACCCCGTTACACACCTTCATGATTTCAAAGACCTTTATCAGGTCAGCCCTCTCTTTTCTAGCGAAAGAAGGCCCAGCCTGTTTAGCCTTTCTGGATAGGTATAATCTCTCAGTCTGGTATCATCCTTGTAAATTTAATTTCCACTCTGCCCACCGCTTCCGTATCCTTTTTGTACGGAGAGCAGACAAGTGATCCTTCAATTTATTTTTTAATTCAGTGAATTTGGCGATAAGAGGATTTTCGCTGTTTGTATTACTCATTACTGCAGCCCACAGAATGATAGGAATATAAAAAATGTTTTACATGCAGGCAGTTTCATTTTCCCCTTCTCCTGAACATCTACTAGCAATAATCTGATTAGTTTAAACCACCCCTAATCCTCCCAGTAATCTAGTATTAAATGCAATCACATTTCCTTTGAGTGTGACCTAGATAATTATCCTCAACTGAAGTCGTTGGCTACCGCTTATTCATAGGAGACTGGGTCTACAAACAGTCGTGCAGAACTGTGTAGGGAAAATTATCAGTGATCCTAAAAATAGTCTGATATAAACACAATTAACAGCTTTATAAATGGATAGAGCAACTCTTGTGTGTGCCTACAGGCCGCAAGAAGACACCTCAGGTCTCCCTTACCCTCAGAACTCTTGATCACTCTTGGCCAGCAAACCCCACACTCCCAATGCCCATCACCTTCCCCCCACCCCCGCCCCCACCATCCCAGATGCAATAAATTAATTTTTAAAGGATTCTTACTGTTATGTAGGCAAACAAAGCGGACAATTGCACACAGCAAGGTACCACAAACAGGAAGTTAAATATTTTTTAAAATATTCATTCATGGGACATGGGCGTCGCTGGCTGGCCAGCATTTGTTGCCCATCCCTAGTTGCCCAAGAGCAGTTGAGAGTCAACCACATTGCTGCAGCTCTGGAGTCACATGTAGGCCAGACCGGGTAAGGACGGCAGATTTCCTTCCCCAAATTACATTAGTGAACCAAATGGATTTTTCCAACAATTGACAATGGTTTCATGGTTCAATATATTTTTCTCATCTCGCCTTTGTTACTTGTTACAGCCACAGCTGACATTAGTGCTGAACAAGCCAGATCTCAAATTGAAACACATCTTGTCTGATCGTAATCCTTTTTTTGTATTGTAGAAACGAGGAGGGAAAGCTACTGAATATAAAGCACAGGACCCCAGTAATAACCTTTAAAATTCAAAGAATTAAGATGTTTATTAAAAGGGACAAACTATTTAGTTAGAAATAGATCTTACAAAGTAACCCCCAAAATGCTTTATCAGAGGTACACAATAAAGCTACCCTTTTGGAAACAGATTTTATCAATTCTTAACCATAAAATCCAGGAAATATTACCCAAACTGAGAAATTACTTACACTTTAAACAAGTTCAATCACAACTTTGTAGAACTGATTCATGTTGATGTGGGTGGGGGGATTCACTGGCCTCCCCATAACGTGTTTCTCGCGGCAGGAAGTTGTGTGCCATTGGTTGGCAGTGGGATCTCCTGGTCCCACCGCTGTCAATGGGATTTCCCATTGTCCCCACCCCACGCCCCGGGGAAACCCGCAGTGGGGGTGCACCGTCAGCGGGACCAGAACATCCCATTGGCATAAACAGCTGGAGAATTCTGGCTGTGATCTTTGCAAAGGGGGAATCAAGACACACTGGGCGGGATTTTCCAGCCATGCTCGCCCCAAGACTGGAAACTTCCGCTGGAGTTCAACGGACCTTTGCGTGGTCCGCCCCCTCATCCCCCCACCCCCGCCCGCAACAATTCCCGTGGTGGGCGGGACAGGAAAATTCCACCCGCTGTCTCTAAGGAAAAATAATCTTCTGACCCAAATTTTGAGTTGCTTTTTTTCGAAGAAAGTCTTTACTAAAAGACTTCCACAGCTTTCCAACACATTCCAAAACACAGGAGCTGACTTCCAGAGGAACCTTCCCCCATAACAACTAACTGCAGCTGTAAACCAGTTTTAATTAATACTTTCACACCCCTTTCATCTTAGCTCTCCAGTGTCTTCAAACATCCCTTTGAAAATTCAGGTCCCCATATATTAAAACCTTTCATGCTCCTATTTGTATCTCTAATTTGGGTCAATGAAATTTTGAAATGCCTTCACAAATCTCCTGTGAAATGCAAATGTTCTTTGTCACCTTTGAGATGTCTGTGGAATGCAACAACGATGCATCGACTTCAAAATGTATCTCCAAATGCAAATTTCAGATCCACTCTGTTTACTTGTAAGTTAAGACCCACCGTAAGGTTCCATTACCAAATGTAAGAAGAAACCACCTTTAATTCTTTATCCCGTCGATTCCACAGACAAGTTGACTCCAAAACCTTCTCCTTCGATTAAGCCTGGACACACACACTGTTTTACCCTTACCCACACAGCATATATACAAAGATACACATCTCATCACATACCCTTAACGAGCCAACTGTTCTTCTGGCCAGCCACCCACCTTCCACCCTCTGTAAACTCCAGCTCCTTCAAAGCTCTGCCGCCTATATCCTAACTTGCACCATGTTCCATTCACCTATCACTACCACCCCACTGCTCACTTGTCTGCTCTGGCTCCCAGTTCAGCTTGCATCAATTTTAAAATCCTCATCTTTGTTTTCAAATCCCTCCATGGGCTCGTCCCTCCCTAACTCTGTAATTTCCACTTGCCCCACTACCCTCCCAAGAGCGCTGCTGTCCTCCGCTTCTGGCCTCTTGTGCATCCCCAAGTTTCACTGGCCCACGAGTGGTGGCAATGCCTTTGCTTTTCTGGGCCCCAAGCTCGGGACCTTGCTGCCTCTCAAGCTCTCTCCTCGTTTGATATGCTCTGTCAAAAACCTTCTACCTTGTCCAACATTTTAGTCATCTACCTGATAATGCTCCAGTGAAGCACTTTGGGACATTTTACCTTGTTTGAACTGCTACAGAAATGGAAGTCATTGTGAGTGTTGATTGAGAAAATGTTGTTGCTATTATGATGAATGAGGAGGTTGCATGTATGGACAGGTAATGAAGGGAAAGCCAAGGAAAAGAAGGCTGAATACATCACACCATAAACATGACATTGAGTTCATTAGCGACAGATCATAACCACTGTTCCCATTTTTCAGACTTTGTGAGGTTTGTGTAATGGTACTCCATTGTGTAATGGTAGGGTAATGGTACTGTCATTGCTCATTACAACTCTTCTACACCCATCTATTCCTTTCTGTTCAATTACCACACCTTTTCCTTTGCACTATCATCCCGTTCATCGTTCAATCACTCCCCTCCCTCACCCCTTCTTCCTGGCTTGGCACTTGTTTATAAACTTCCAAATCTCTAACTTCTTCCAGTTCCAACGAAGGTCACCGATCTGAAATGCTAACGCTGTTTCTCTCTCCACAGATGCTGCCCGGCCTGCTGATTATTTCCAATGTTTACTCTTCTTATTCTGGTATAACACTGGCTGTCACTGCAGTTTCCACTTGCCAGCGGCTCCAATGCAGAGCAAAATTCATTCATTTGTCCTCACTTCCAGAGATCCGTCAAGTGCTTATTCAATGCAACGGCAAGTTGTCAAATATGATACAACCAGTGGCACAGCATTAGGAGCATGGCTTATGATTGGTAATTCCGCTAGTATAACTTATTTCAGGTCCAGACTCCAAAACCGATTCTGATTGTGTGGATTTCTTTCTCCAAGCCTCTTGTTTATTTTTTTTAAATGACGTTGCTTGGAATTTATTGCATAGTCTGTCATTTCTTGGGAAGAAGAGATTGATTCATGAGGAAAGGTTGAGCAGGTTGAGCCTACAGTCATTGACGTTCAGTAGAATGAGAGATCATAGAATCGTAGAATCCTTACAGTGCAGAAGGAGGCCATTCGGCCCATCGTGTCTTCGCCGGTGACAATCCCACCCAGGCCCTATCCCCATAACCCCAAAGAGTTATGCTGCTAGTCCCCCTGACACTAAGGGACAATTTAGCATGGCCAATCCACCTAACCTGCACATCTTTTGGAAGATCTTGCTGAAACATATAAAACCCTGAAGGGTCTTAACTGGGTGGATACTGAGAGGATGTTTCTCCTTGTGCGAGATTCTAAAACTAGGGGACACAGTTTAAAATAAGGGGTCTCCCAATCGGGGCGGTACTGCTGACTCACAGGGACCTGGGTTCAATTCCGGCCTTGGATGACTGTGGAGTTTGCAAGTTCTCCCTGTATTGGTATGGGTTCCTCCAGGTGCTCCGGCTTCTTCCCACAGTCCAAAGATATGCAGGTTAGGTGGATTGGCCATGCTAAATTGTCGCTTAGTGTCCAAAGTTGTGCAAGTTAGGTGGATTGGCCACGGTAAATTACCCCTTCGTATCCAAAGTTGTGTAGGTTAGGTCAATTGGTCATGGTAAATGCATGTTGTTATGGGGATAGGGCAGAGGGAAGGCATGCTCTTTCGGAGAGTGCAGACTCAATGGGCCAGATGGCCTCTCCGTACTGTAGGGATTCAGTGGTTAAGACCATGAGGAGATTTCTTTTCTCTTAGAAGGTCAACAGTGTGTGTGGAAATCTCTTCCCCAGAGAGCAGTGGAGGCTGGGTCATTGAATATATTCAAGAATGAGTTCGTTTTTTGATTAGCAAGGCAGTCAAAGGGGTGAAGGGGACAGGCAGGAAAGGGCAGCTGAAGTCACAATCAGATCAGTCAGGAGCAGGTTTGAGGGGCCAAATGGCCTACTTTAGAGTTTATAAGAAGATGTTCAGGCTGTTGAGCTGGCATCATTACTTTACTGACATGGTCGCTGGTAGCAATAACCTCCTCCCCAATAACAGGAGCCCACTTAACTTCACCTGATGGCCGGATGGAAATTTTGATCAACCTCTGACCTGTCTTAGGAATTTCCTGGACTTGCATCCTTGAAGGTCTGGTCTTATACTTCAGCTAGAGTAACAACTTATTTAGTTTTCATGTCTTTAGAAAACGTTGCTTTGTTCATTTTAGAAGATAGAAGTCTCCCTTCCTGTCCCCTCCCAAAGAGATCATGGAGCCTGTGAGTTATATTAAAAAGAAAGATCTTTTTAACACAATTCTCTCGCTGTAATTCAAAGACTTAACCTTTGTTACCATAAAATAGCGTAACTGACAGCCTATCTTTTATGAGCTAAGTATCACATAGACAAGGGTCCTTGACATCTAAACCCATGAAATAGAATTGTCACTTATCTTTAACTCTTATACTACTGGTACGTAATCCTGAAGTGTCTAATTCAAAACACGCTTTAAAATACCTGTACCTATTTCTATAATTATGGCCATGATACTTACCAATCTAAATGCATATGAGAAATGAATATAACAATTTGTACTTATATTGTATTTCCACATATAACACACTTCACAGCTAAGTGCTGGAAGAACAGGCGCCGATTCACAAAGGAGCGATTGAGTGCATGACCTTGGTTCGGCTGAAGAAGTGGTCTTTTAAGTAAGAGAGGTGGAAAGACATAGGATGGAATTTCCAGAGAGCAGAATCTGTGCAGCAGCCGTACACTTCAAACTAAAAGGGGCAGTGGGAGAGTCAAAAACTGTGGGGCATAGCTTTAAAGTAGTCACCAATAAATTCAGTAAGGAATTCAGGAGAAACATCTGCACTCTGAACGTTGAGAATGTAGAAGGCATTACCACATGGAGCAGTTGAGGCAAATAGCATTGATGCATTTTACAGGGAGCTGGATAAATGTATCAGGGAGAAAGGAGTATGCTGACATACTGAGATGAAATAAAGTGGGAGGAAACTTTTTTAAAGTTTATTTATTAGTCACAAGTAAGGCTTACATTAACACTGCAATGAAGTTACTGTGAAATTCCCCTAGTCGCCACAGTCCGATGCCTGTTCAGGTCAATGCACCTAACCAGCACACCTTTCAGTTTGTGGGAGGAAACCGGAGCACCCGGAGGAAATCCACGCAGACACGGGGAGATTGTGCAAACTCCACACAGACAGTGACCCAAGCCAGGAATCGAACCTGGATCCCTGGCGCTGTGAGGCAGCAGTGCTAACCACTGTGCCACCGTGCCACCCCATGTGTGGAGCATGAACACAGAAATAGACCAATTGGGCTGAATGGCCGGTTTCTGTGCTGTAAAACCTGACATGTAAAGTGTGTCAAAAAATCTAAATTTCCACTGGGAGATAAATTAAGCGCCATCAAAATTTCCTTCTACCTTGAAACATTTCTAAAGCGATCATTGCAAAAATTTCAGTTAATGTACTTTTTTTTTCTATCATGCGACGAATGGAAAATGTGATTATAGCTGCAGATTAAGTCATGACAAGTTTGTATTCCATTGCGCTCCTGTTGTAACTGTTTCCTTTGTATGTCAAGTGTTGATCTTACAATTTCTGCAGAGCTTGGTTGCAAAGGGTTAAATCTAATGTGACAAAAACTAAGTTGGTAATTCAGTTACCTTGAAACAGAAGCATTGGTAAAAAGGCTTTCATTCAGGACTAATGTTCGGTGGTGTGTTGCAATTTTTTGTTGTCGGCCTTTTCAGACGGTGTCTGTATTTATTGCACATCATTGATTGCCCTGACAAACTGGTGCTAGAGCATTTCCTTGATATACTGCAGATCCAGCTCCCAAAGCGGTGTTCAATGTCCAAGTTGCAATGGAATGTGACTGGGTAAGAGAACTTGCAGATGATGCTGTTCCCCCTTTACGTTGGCTGCAGACAGAGCTTGCGGGTCTGCAATATGCTGTCACAGTAAGCTTGGTGAGCTGTTCCCATAGTTCGTACATGCTGCACTCACAGTGCTCGATATTGCGTTCAGTGGCAGAGTCAAAAATTAAGCAGACGACTTTGTTCTGGAAGATGTTGAACAGAACGGCACAGTGGCACAGTGGTTAGCACTGCTGCTTCACAGCGCCAGGGACCCAGGTCCGATTCCCAGTTTGAGTCACTGTCTGTGTGGAGTTTGCACATTCTCCCTGTGCGTGGATTTCCTCTGGGTGCTCCGGTTTCCTCCCACAGTCCAAAGATGTGCGGGTTAGGTGGATTGGCCATGA
The DNA here is from genome assembly GCF_964213995.1 of Mustelus asterias. Classification (NCBI taxonomy): domain Eukaryota; kingdom Metazoa; phylum Chordata; class Chondrichthyes; order Carcharhiniformes; family Triakidae; genus Mustelus; species Mustelus asterias. The sequence continues at coordinate 5,523,273 of NC_135810.1, read as the reverse complement.
TAAATTGCCCCTTAGTGTCAGGGGGATTAGGAGGGGATATGGGGTTACGGAGATAGGACTTGGGTGGGATTGTTGTCGGTGCAGGCTCGATGGGCCGATTGGCCTCCTCCTGCACGGTAGATTCTGTTCTATAAACTGAAAGGTCTGGGGAGTAAGAATGTACCTCTGTGAACCAGGTAGAGGGTTGGATGTAATGTCATATCTCTGGAAACCGGGGCATGTTGAAGACTATTGAGAAAACCAAGTCTGGTTCATCTGCTAAAATCCCAATTTTTAAAATTTGGTTTGAAAATTTAATTCTGAAGTATTAAAGTATTGAAAATTAAATACAAAATTTGGGACTGGGAAGCCTCTGGACCTATGTTTATTTCTATTTTAATTCCAATATTCCTATGTTTTTATTCCTATGTCCTCACTCCAATGGAGCCGAAGGAATCTTGGGCAACTGGTGTCCCACTGCACTTTCAATGTAATTATTTGCTTTCACATCATAGTCCTATAATCAAGGAATTTTGAATTGTCAGTATTGTCATGCAAAGTATCACGATGAGTAAGCTTTGAATCACGATGGTGACTTATTAAAGGAAAGATATATCTACATATAAACAAGCTCAGTACAGATACAGGTCTATTCTCACCGGTTCCCATGATCATACTGACAGTTCCATCCTACCAAGGACTGCACCCTAACATCCAATAGGCGGCGGTTCATGCGCTTCCTCCTGATAAGCCCCAGGAGGTTCAGGTGACCTCTGAACACCCACCCCTTAATGGGGCCATGCTACCCTATTCCTCCCCCCTTAAGTTCCTTTACAATAATACAAACAAAAAAATCTTATACACAGATATATATACAGTCAAAATAACATTTGCAAAAAGGGGCCATTTGGCAAAGTCCATAAGGCCAGTCACATTAGGGGCTTCTGGCCCTTTGTGAAACGGTGCACTCCACAACTGGGTTCTCTAAGCTGCGGGTATCAAAGTTTACAATAGTGGTAGGTAGTTTAGGAGATTGTGACGTTGAACTCGGACCGATGCCTTCTTCCTCTGCTTCCCCAGGCAGTCAAGATTCTCCTTGGGAAGCACTAGGTTCTGCGAGCATTGACTCAGCTGCTGACACACTGGACTCTATTACTGAGTCCTGATGACTGGCGGTGCGGGCTGCAGCTTCCCACCTTCTGATGTGATCGAAGGTGCTTTCACGCTTTGCGACCCTGCAATTCGATAATAATAAACTGGGCTGGTCTTTCAAAATATCTTCCCAGATTGCCAAGCTGCACCGTCAACCCCCACCTCCCGCACCCCCACCCCTCAAAGTTCCAAACAAAAATCAAATCATTCAGGTCAAGTGACCTATTTCCCCTATGATCGTTTTTCTACGAGACTTGCTTAGCCTCCACCTTCCCCATCAAATTTGGGACAACGAGATCAAGGCAGGTTCTCAGAGATCAACCCATTAACAATTTGGCCAGCATGGGGAGCGGTATTAAATGAGAGTAGGAAATTGCCCAATCGGAGGGGCAGTGGTCTGTTGGATTTCCTCATTGGTGCCTTGGATGTTTGTGTTGCCTTTCTGTCAATCCATCGGAAGCAGGGTGGTATGGGGCCGTGCGGATGTGTTGGATGCCAATGGCTTGGACAAAGTGCTGCAAGTCTTTGACTGTAAAAGTGGTGCCATTGTCTGAAACAATTACCTCTGGTACGCCATGAATTGTGAAAGGTCCATCTTTGTACTCAGGTAGATGCAATCACCGTAACTGGTTTATCTTCATGGAATAGCCCAAGCAACGGTGGTTCGAGATGATGGTGAAATGGCGGTCTCCTGCTAGTTTAGTGCAATGGTCTTCTTTCCAAGGGATAGAATATCTATCTATTTGAGCAGATCTATTTACAGTCAGTTTGTAATTGCCACAAATCCCCACTGTGTGGTTTGGTTTTAGCCAAACTAATGGTGCAGTCCACTCTTGAGAATTGTATCAGTTTAATTATCCTTAGGCCTTCCAATCACTTCAACTCCACCTCAACCTTTTGATGTAGGGCATAAGGGATAGGCCAGACTCTTAAGAAATGTTGACGTTGACCCAGGATTCACGTAAATTTTAGCCTTTATTCCTCATAGGTATCCCAGCTCTCTCTGAAAGACCCCTTGATGTGTACACAAGAGCTCTTGGAAAACCCCAGCTGTAATGTTGAATATTTCCAGCCAATTCAACTTGATATAAGGTTTCTTTCGAGATTATAAGTTTGAGGGTCGCAAACCCTGAGTAAAATAACTTTCTGCTTTTCTTCGGAAGTTATTTCATTGGCTGCGAAAAAGTATCAAATTCTTTCGATGTACTGGCCCCAACTTTCAATCTCCAGATCAAACAAATAAATTTTCCAGAACAGTGGCATAGCTTCTTGACTAAGGTTGGCATAACAACTTTTTACCTCCCTTGCAGGTTTTTATTTAGGGACTCACCCTTCCCCCATTTATTGACGTCCTAGTGACAGTAGGCCGATTTATTCTTGTCACTAATATTGTAGCCTTGAATCACAATGGTGATTTATTGAAGGAAAGATAAACTATATACAAACAAGCTCAATGCAGATACAGGTCTATTCTCACCGACTCCCAAGCTCACACTGAAAGTTTCCTCCTGCTAAGACCGCGCCCTAATACCCAATGGGCAGCGGTCCATGTGCTTCCTCCTGATAGGCCCCAGGAGGGTCAGGCGACCCACAAACACCCGCCCTTAAAGGGGCCACGCTACCACAGTTGGCCTTTTGAAGCTGTTGCTCAGCTTTTAGTAGTGTTCTAAGTTAACATGTGTACCACAGTGTATCTGGGTGCTCTGCATCTATCCCCACAGTATTAAACCTAGACCCCAGAACAGATTTTAAAGACAGATTACCGCTACTGTTAAAAGAGTATTCCATTGAATAAAGTTTAAGATAAACTGCAGATAGTTTCCTGAGAGTTACTGTTCAAATGGACCACAAAAGTCTATTAACTTCAGGGCAGAGTTAATGATTGACCAATTACGCTGCCTCACCCGGCTTAATATAATCTTCTTTGGTTCTTATTTTTGAATATTCCTCTGGGACATTGCATTATTTTGCCAGGTTTGTGTTGTTACATAAATGCTTGTTGTTACTGCTCCTGCAGAACCAGAGTAGCAAAGACTGCACTCCAGGTTCCAGACTACCTGTGACAATGCCACAGGAGATCTACTAGATTTTTAATCCCACTTGCAATCATAACTTGCATTTATAAACCACCGTTGAAGTATTCCGACATCTCAAGGTGTTTCACAAGAGGATTATAATACAAAATTTGACACCCAAGCCGCATAAGGTGATTATAGGGCAGATGATCAAAAACTTGGTCAGAAGAAAAGTCTCAAGGAGCATCCTAAAGGGGAAGACAGGGTTGGAGATGCCAAGCGAGGAGGAGAGGCTCAGAGAGGGAATTCCAGAGCTTAGGGTCTAGGCAGCTGAAGACACATTCACTAGTGTTGATGAAAACCAGAGATGTACAAGCAGTCAGAGTCAGAGATTTCCAAGATTTGTGAGATGGAAGAGATTACAGAGATAGGTAGGGACGTCACCACAAATGAATTATAAAACAAGTATGAGAATTTTAACATAGAGACATTGCTAGATCAGGAGCTAAGGCAGGTCGGTCAGTACAGGATGGTAGGACTTGACGTGAGTACTAGTACAAGCAGTAAAGTTTTGGATGAACTCAAGTGGAAAAATGGGAGGCTGGTCGGAACAGCACTGGAATAGACAAGATAAAAAAAGGCATAAATGAGAATTTCAGTAGCCAATGAACTAATGCAGGGTCAGAGACGGGTGATGTTGTGGAGCTGGAGGTAGGTAATTTTGCTATACCAACAGGAATTGCTGGATAAACTCAGCAGGTCCAGCAGCATCTGTGGAGAGAGAAACAGAGTTAACGTTTTGAGTCTGCTCGACTCTTCTACAGAACTAATTTTGTTGATGGAGCAGATATTTGATTGGACAATTTTACTGCTGCAGTGAGTTAGAAAACCGTTCTTTCAGCAGCTAATTAGAAATTAGTTTGGATAGTCTGTGGTGACACAAGCCCACTGCAAAAAAAACACTTTATATACATGCTATTCCATCATCATGATGCAAACTGTTCACACCTATCGTATCAAGTCTGCAGGTACCGGCACCATTTAAATAGCTCATCAGCCTATAGAGTGGGGTGAAATTGAGATTATTTTATCTGCTTCTAGATTGGCAATTTTTCTGGCCAAAGTAGATTCATTTGTGCCAAAAATACAAACTAAGGTCACTGCAGAAAGTTGGAACTATAATTTCATAGCGTAAGGACCCTCTTTTTGATATGATTAATGTCCCTGTAATGCCATTCAACCTTGGTAGCTCCGTAAGGGAACAATGTAATGTCCTAACTATGTTAGGGGTTGTGGGTTTTAACAGAAAAAGAAAAGACGTGAATTGTACATGTGGATTCAAAATAACACACAACAGGTTTATTGAAGAACTGCTCTCTGCTCTGCACAAGTACAAACTGAAAGTAAAACAGCAGCCTCTGCAAACACCCTAATGACATCACCATCAAATCATGTGATCAGCTCTTAAAGCAACCTGCAACCCCTTTGAAATATATAACAAACAACTAAGTCTGATTCCCACTTAAGAACATTAACAAATATAGCAGAAATCAGCCAATAGCCTGTCCAGCCTACTGTGTCACTCAACATGACAATGGCTGATCTTCTACCTCAACTCCAACTACTCCCACAATCCCCATACCCCTCAATTCCCTTACTGCCCAAAAGTCTATTTATCTCAGTCTTGAACATATTCATTTACTGAGTATTCACAAACTTCTAGGGTAGTGACTAACAAATATTGCTCCTCATCTCATTCCTAAATAGTCAATTCCTTATTCTGAAGCTACAACCCCTATTCTAGACTCTCCAACAAGAGGAAACAGCCTCTTAGCATCTACCCTGTCAGGTCCTCTAAGAAGGTTATGCGTTTCAATGAGATTATTGCTCATCCTTCTAAACTTCAAACAAAGAGTGTAGGCCCATTCAACTCAATATCATCTCATTGGGACCCCTCTCATCCCACAAATAAATCTAGTGAACTTTTGTGCACAGCATCTCATGCAAAGGGGCCAAGGCAGGACACAGTGCTCAACATGTGGCTTCACCAAAGCCCGATATAACTGCAGCAAGACTTGCTTTCAGTTATAATCCAAAGCCCATGCAACAACAACTAACAGAGCATTACCCCGTTGACAGCCCGCACTTCCAGGATTTCAAGCGTAAGGATAATCGGAGTTGAAAGATGAGGGAAATAATCCAATTCACTGCCAATCTGGAAGCATTCCCCCCCACCCCACCCCCCCCCCCCACCCCCCAGCCCCCAACTCAATATGCTGTTGGGCCACTTAAATGGCACCAGTAGCAGCAGAGCTCATATAAGCAGCAGTGCACAGCAGTAATGGGAGGATTCAGAATGATAAAGCAGCTTGTTTGCAAAATGTTCTGCGGTGGAGTTATGCAGACTATCCAAACGTATTTCACAAAAAAATGCTGCAATGAGAAGCAAAAGAACAGTGCTATAATCCATTATACTAGCTGAATTAACCGATCACAGACGCACAAAAACCCTGACTCCCATCTATCTCCCACCCTGCCTCTGCTCATAGGCAGCCAAAACCCTCATCCCCGTAAATAGCAAATTCCGGGCTGTTAATGTAAGGTTACTATTCGATGTGTTCAAAAAAAAGAGCAATTCCCAAACGCAGATGAAGACATTTTTAATATCCATTGCCAAGTTTCAGATCAGCGTTGCAGTCTGGCCAGGTGGCAGCAGATGGCATGAGCTGTCAGTCACAGGGACACAGTATGGAACATGGATATAGTCAGCGGTCAGTGGAAGTTTTAAGAAAGAGACCACAATCTGGTCCCACTGGGATCAGCTGGTATTCTCTCCCTGAGGCTCATCCTCATGCATGCCCACCCAGGTTAAAGTTTTAGAGATAAGCTATGAGGAGATTTAGATTTAGAGATTTAGCTATGAGAAGAGGTTGGAGAAACTTGGTTTGTTCTCACTGGAACAACGGAGGTTGAGGGGCGACCTGATAGAAGTCTACAAGATTATGAGTGGATAGTCAGAAGCTTTTTCCCAGGGTGGAAGAGTCATTTACTAGGGGGTATAAGTTTAAGGTTTGAGGGGCAAGGTTTAAAGGAGATGTACGAGGCAAGTTTTTTACACAGAGGGTGGAGGGTGCCTGGAACTCGTTGCCGGGGGAGGGAGTGGAAGCAGATACGACAGTGACTTTTAAGGGGTGTCTTGACAAATACATGAATAGGATGGGAATAGAGGGGTATGGTCCCTGGAAGGGTAAGGGGTTTTAGTTTAGTCGGGCTTCATGGTTGGTGCAGGCTTGGAGGGCCGGAGAGCCTGTTCCTGTGCTCAAATTTTCTTTGTTCTTTGTTCATAAGCGGCTTCCCTATTTCAATAAGAAAATTGGCACAGAACTAACAACTTAACATCAACAACTGTCTCAACTGGAAAATGTCCAGGTTCACTATACGAAACATTACCTTAAGTAAATCTTTTAATGGACTATTTGCTGGTGTTGTCAACTATGTCTGACTGGAAGCAATATGGGCACAGCTTTGGAAAACTCTGCACCACCAGCATTTCCTGTTGCTCCTCAATAGCAGGAACATGACAAAAGCTGGGCATTTCTAGAAGCCTCCTATTGGTGCAGAAACAAAGATATGGAACAATTTGGTCCTTAGACTCAGTAGCATCACTACACCAAAGGCAGCTACAGTCAAAGTCACAGAGAACTGTTAGTAAATGGGCTGGAATTTTTATCTGGAAACCTCTGGATAACTTTACAGTATGTTTTTCATTTCTGCCTAACAGGAGCAGTAATTTCAATATTAAGTTAACATGGAGTATCTGTCTCCTATGAATGTGTTTCCTGTCCTACTGTTGGGATAGAAAGAGCCTGGCATTCCTCCAAGACACTTTTCTCAATCTCAGGACATCCCGATTTGATCTTAAGTCAATTAAGTACTTTTTCAAGTGTCGTGACTGTTGTAATGTAGGAAACTTGGTATTCTGTCTGAGCACAAAAAGATCCCACTAACAGCAGTGAGATACGAACATGCAAAGTAGGAGCAGGAGTAGGCCACTCGGCCCTTTGAGCCTGTTCCGTCATTCAATAAAATTATGGATGATCTGATTGTAACCTCAACTCCACCTTCCTGCTTACCCCCATAACCTTTCATTCCCTTGTTAATAAGAATCTACCTAGTTCTGTCTTAAAAACATTCTAAGACTTTACTTCCAATGCCTTTTGAGGAAGAGATTTCCAAAGACTCATGCCCTCTTAAGAGAAATAAATTCTCCTCATCTCTGTCTTCAATGGATGACCACTTTTTTTTAAACAGTGACCCCTAGTTCTAAATTCTCCCACAAGAGGAAACACCCTTTCCACATCCACCCTGTCAATACCCCTCAGGAATCAATCAAGTCACCTTTTACCCTTCTAAACTCCAGTGAATACAAGCTGAGTCTGTCCAACCTTCCCTCATAAGACAACATTCCCATTCCAAGTATTAGTTTAGTAAACATTCTCTGAACTGCTTCTAATGCATTTGCACCTTTCTTGAATAAGGAGACCAATTCTGTACACAATACTCCAGATGTGCTCTCACCAGCACCCTGCACAACTGAAGCATAACCTCCCTACTTTTATAATCAAGTTCCTTCATAATAAACAATGACATTCTATTAGCTTCCCTAATTATTTACTGGACCTGCATACTAGCCTTTTGTGATTCATGCACCAGGACACCCAGATCCCTCTGAATGTCAGGGCTCTGAAATCTCTCACAATTTAAATAACGGGTGAGATTCTCCCACCTCTCCTCAGTGTTTTTCTCGGTGGCAGGAGGCAATGCACCATTCGCTGGTGGCGAGATCCTCTGGTCCCACCACTGTCAATGGGAATTCCCATTGAAGCCACCCCACACCACTGGGAAACCCACGGCAGGGAGGGCGCCGCCAATGGGATCAGAGAGTCCTGCTGGAGTGAATGGCCATATTCCTTTATAGTTTCCTTATATTATCTTCACAATTTACTTTCCAACTTATCTTTGTGTCATCGGCAAATTTCGTAACCATACCTTCATCCCCTTCATCCAAGTCATTTATATAGATTGTAAAAAGTTGAGGCCCCAGCACTGATTCCTGTGGCACACCACCCAAAACATCCTGCCGATCAGAAAAAGACCCATTTATGCCTTCTCTCTGTTTACTGTTATCCAGCCAATAACCAATCTATTCTACACTCTGAATGTTTTAAAACAACAAGACTGGGTTGGAAAGAAACAAAATGACAGTAATGTCAAAGTCTATTTTCTTAGTTATTTAAATACAGTGGTAGAGCAAACAGTTTACAGGATCCATTTAAAAGAGCCTCCATGAACTACAGCAAACAGATCTCATGACCAAAACTACAGCAAAGTCTCTTGATCGAACCAGAGTTATTTCTGCAAAATGCATTGAGTTGAAGGTAGTTACATAGCACAAATTTATGTCTCTTCGCAAAATGTAGTGAGTGCAGTGTAATTACATAATATAAATTATGTGCATAAAATCAATCGCAGTCTCTTGCAACATTGCAGTCTCCAGGTGCGATTGAAGAGTAATAACCCAAACATCTCCTTTCGGGCCAGGAATAATGGTGTCAGTGTATGCAGCAGGAAAGGGGAAAAAAAAACTTTTGTTCCCTTGAGGGCAAATTGACATGAGTTCTTTTGTAGGGTGTTGGCGCTAATGCTGAGTGTATTCAACATGCCCTCACACATAAGCCCAGGTAGCCTTAATAATTCATCAACTTCCAAGCAGGAACACTGAGGCTTTTGCTTCAATAGCCTAAGGCTTTCATGAGCAAAGCTTTTGATAAATTGAATGTATATAGTGGTGTGTTCTGAAATCCTACTGTTTTAGATTAGGGAATATATGAGGAGGAAGATAATTTAATGTGGACATAAAACAGTGTTATTTTGAATGTTTATTGGCTCTACCACATTTGATGTATCGTGATGAAAATATTGTAGTTACTGAAATCCCGAAGTACCAGCAGGGACTCAGTGGGTAGCATTCCGACCTTTTGAATCAGAAGGTTGTGGATTTGAGTCCTACTCTAGAGACTTAGACACAAAATCTATCTGCCCTGTCATGTGGATGGAAAAGATCAGTAAGAAGTCTCACAACACCAGGTTAAAGTCCAACAGGTTTGTTTGGTAGCAAATACCATAAGCTTTCGGAGCAGAGCTCCTTCGTCAGATGGAGTGGATATCTGTTCAGATATCCACTCCATCTGACGAAGGAGCTCTGCTCCGAAAGCTTATGGTATTTGCTACCAAATAAACCTGTTGGACTTTAACCTGGTGTTGTGAGACTTCTTACTGTGCTTACCCCAGTCCAACGCCGGCATCTCCACATGATGGAAAAGATCCCATGGCATTTTACAAAGAGTAGGGGAATTCTCCCCCATGTCTTGGCCAATATTTATCCCTAGGGCCAACATTAGTGAAAAAGAAACATTGCTGTTTATGGGAGCTTGCTGTTTATGGGAGCTTGCTGTTCACAAATTGACTGTCATGTTTCCTATATTACAACAGTGATTGCACCTCAAAAATACTATATTGGATCTAGAGTGGTTCGGGATGACCTGTAAAAGGCAATATGTAAATGCAAGTTCTTTTCTTCTTTCCTTAATAATAAACGTTACCTTGGTTCAGTTGTCAGAGATCTCAACTGAGGTGGAAGATGTGGGTTCGATACTCATGTAAGAACTTGAGTTAAACAAGGCTGACCCTCCAGTACAGAACTGAGGGTACCTCAAAGGTGAACTGAATCTGCACGATCACAGGCACATACCAGATCTTTCAAAGAAAAATAGTCCTAACCAATGTTCCTCCCTCAAATCCAAATCCAGCACAGTGGGCACAGTGGTTAGCACTGCTGCCTCACAGCGCCAGGGACCCAGGTTCAATTCCTGGCTTGGGTCACTGTCTGTGTGGAGTTTGCACATTTTCCCTGTGTCTGCGTGGGTTTCCTTCGGGTGCTCCCGTTTCCTACCACAGTCCAAAGATGTGCAGATTAGTTGAAGTGACATGCCAAATTCTCCCTCACTGTACCCGAACTGGCACCGGAGTGTGGTGACTCGGGGATTTTCACAGTAACTTCATTGCAGTGTTAATGTAAGACTACCTGTGACTAATAAATAAACTTACTTGCTTAATCTGAACTCCAAGTCTAGTTATTCTACAATTTCTAATGCCATCCAAAAAACATCAAGATTTGGTCAGTTATCCATACAGCCAAAAACAACAGACATTTCTTTTTTTTTTAGCAATCTGGTGATGGTACTTTTGATAACAATAGACATTTCTCCAGTTTGGGAAAACAGAACAAAAGTTTAATCTGTGAAGTGACAAGATTCTCATGTGTATAATGATAGGAAACAATTTACCACGTTTGAAATTGTTTTGCTGCTTCAAATGATAAATAAGCAAATACACAAGTAAAACCATTTTTACTAAATGAGGGTCATATTTAAATATGCTGCAGAATGCTTCCCTTGATGACCCTGGTGGAATGACATAAAACTGTAGAAGTGCCATTAGAGGTGTAATGAAAAAACTAACAATACATCAGTATTGAATCATTGAAATCTTCCGATTGTTAACATTTACTTCTGAAAGTAATTTGAAATGATTTAGAGATACATTTATCTTAAAGACCAACTTAATTGAATACAGGAGGTGGGACATCTTTTTGAAGTTGTAATTGAATACAGGAGTTGGGATGTCTTGTTGAAGTTGTACAAGACATTGGTAAGGCCACACTTGGAATACTGTGTACAGTTCTGGTCACCCTATTATAGAAAGGATATAAACTAGAAAGGTGCAAAAATATTTACTAGGATGCTACCGGGACTTGATGGTTTGAGTTATAAGGAGAGGCTGGATAGACTGGGACTTTTTTCTCTGGAGCGTAGAAGGCTTAGGGGTGATTGTATAGAGGTTTATAAAATAATGAGGGGCATAGATCAGCTAGATAGTCGATGTCTTTTCCCAAAGGTAGGGGAGTCTAAAACTAGAAGTCATAGGTTTAAGGTGAGAGGGGAGAGATACAAAAGGGTTCAGAGGAGCAATTTTTTCACACAGAGAGTGGTGAGTGTCTGAAACAAGCTGCCAGAGGTAGTAGTAGAGGCAGGTAAAAAGCATTTAGACAGTTACATGGTAAGATGGGTATAGAGGGATTTGGACCAAATGTGGGCAATTGGGACTAGCTTAGTGGTTTATAAAAGGGGCGGCATGGACAAGTTGGGCTGAAGGGCCTGTTTCCATGCTGTAAACCTCTATGACTCTATGACTCTTAACTTACTTAGACCTAGCTCTGCCAGTCTCATGTGGCACAATGGGCAGCAAGACTCTGCCACTGGCCTTCGCAATAATCTCTTTCATTCCAACCCAGGTGGTGTCCCGCTCTAGAAGGTCCATCTTAAATATACTTTGCCAGGTCTTCTTTGGCTGGCCCTGTCTTCTTCTTCCATTCGGTTGTGTCCAGAATAAAGTAATCCTCAAAAATATGAAAATACACATTAAAATAGGAAACTAAAGCGAACCATTTTAAGCTGTTCTGAATCAAATGATCTCGGTTAGACAGGCTTTAGTGGACCTAATCTCACAAAGGACTAGTAGCTCTCCTGTCTTTAATACAAAATTCCCACTCCTCTTCTTTACTATTGTTGTTAGGTTATGGACACCAGGGCCAGTAACAATGGTGCTTGAATAGTCCCAGTGAGTATAACTTCCCCATGACAGTAGGACTATATTCTAAGTTTGAGTGTCCACTCTATTGCCAGGGTGAAGCCTTCCCCCACCCCCACCTCTGCAGTGGATGCAACAAGCCATTTAAATCACCACTGACTTTGGCAGTGTTAGAATGTAACCGGTGACAACTTTGTATTGTGACCAATGGTAATAAGCTGGAAGGGTCAGCTGACCCAGTAAACCATGGAACCAATTACAGAATGATGTGATGGGTCAGCTGACCAGTTGACTCAGTATAAATAAGATCTTGTTGGGAATTGTGGGGAACTTGGATTGGCCCAGGTCAAGGCCCCAAGTTTGGAGTAATGATGTTTCTTTATTAAACCCTTTCTTTGATTTATAAGTTGGAGTAAGTTTTGTTATATTTTTATTGACTGCATTTGAAGAGTTCCTTCCGAAGAAAGAGGCAGGACCGGAGGATCTCACTGGCAGGAGGGGCTGGAAAGTCTATGTGCTCTCTTCACCTAGACACGCAGTCTAGCAGTCTGTGGTGTCAAATTTTGTATGCCATGTAGACAGATCAGCTTAGGTATGTCATGACATAAAATGCAACTGTCACATTGGAGCCAATCTGGGACTATGGCAACTTCACCTTTTACCTATACTCCAGCTTTAGGTCATCTACCTCGAGTGTTATGCAATTTAGGACATTATCTATAGTATTATAGTAAAAATTTAGTGTTGAATTTATCCTGACATTGCTGAAGCCAGAATGAAACAATAATATAAAGGAAAATCACATATAAAAACTACATGAAGATGGCTGAGAAACGTCGCAAAAAATGTAATACTTTGAGTAGTAAATTGCAGAGCGGCACTTGATCTATGAAGACACTGAATCAACTTTTTTGAAAAGGTCAAAATGATGAAATAATGCTTCTCATGTCAACTTCTGTGTCTTTTAAATTTGCGCCCGTAATAGTTTACACATGGAACAACATAATTATCAAACAATATTTCAGTCTGTAACCATTTTGCAAAAAGGAAATCAAAAAGGAAATCTGAACCTCTGCCATGTACCAGACAACCTGCAAGATGTCAGATGTCATCTAGCTCCAAGGGACTGGAGCTAGATAATTGTGACAAATCATTGGAGATTAAAAACAGATGATTCTAGACATACTCAGCATTTGAGGAGAGAGAAACAAGGTTGATAAATTTCAGACAGGTTGCATGGGAAACTGTCATTCATTGTGATTTTCCCCACAGCGACAGCAGGCTCGCTGTCAGTGTTGGAGGGCCAATTGATTGGAGGGCTCCAATTTGTTGAATTCAAACTAAAAATGGGGATCACAGCCACACCACCCGTTGTGGGAGTTTGGGAAGATTCCGGCTGTAAAAGAGATGTATGGGACCTAAAGACGCTGGCAAGGATGGCTTCTCCAAGCTCGGGGCACCATTTTTAAAGGGCACCCCGATCTTTAGACACCTGTACAGCACCCTCCCCCTCCGACTGGCAGAGAACCACCCCCACTTGTAAGCCAAAGATCCCCCCCTCTTGCCAACCTAGCTGTGGCAATTTGGCAGTACTGGGTTGCCCGGGCACTGCCCAGCCCACGTCCCTGACCGCTCCCTTTTACTTTAAACCCAAGTCCCCAAGTAATTGACATTTCTACCTTGGGAAAAAGACTCCAACTATCCATCATATCCATGCCTCTCATAATTTTGTAAACTTCTATCAAGTCGCCCCTCAGCCTCCAATGTTCAAATGAAAACAAACCAAGTTTGTTCAATCTTTCCTTATAGCTAATACCCTCCAACATCTTGGTAAACCGTTTCCATACCCAAACCAAAGCCTCCACATCCTTCTGGTAGTGTGACGACCAAAACTGTACACAATATTACAAATGTGGCCTAACTAAAGTTCTATATAGCTATAACATCACTGACCAATTTCTATACCCGATGTCCTGACTGATGAAGGCAAGCATGCCACATGCCTTCTTGAAAACCTTATCCACTTTCAGGGATCTGTGGACCTGTATGCCTAGATCCCTTTGTATGTTAATGCTTCTCAGGGTTCTGCCATTTACAGTATACTTCTCTTCTGCATTAGCCCTGCCATAATGCATTTGTCTGGATTAAATTCCATTTGCCACTCCTCCGCCCAAGTCTCCAGCATGTCTATATCCTGCTGTATCCTCTGGCAATCTCCCCTCTATCTGCAGCTCCCCCAATCTTCTCTGCATCTACCCTAATGAACCACTTCACCACCCCCAACCCCACGGCCTTCTCCTTTCTACAGAAAGGCGTCTGAGCCTGTGTTAATCTTTCCTGATATGCACAACCTCGCAGTTCTGGTATCATTCTTGTAAATCTTATTTGCATCTTCTCTGGTGCCCTTATATCTTTTGTATAATATGTGAATTAGTGATGTACACAGTACGCCAAGTGAGTTCTAACCATGGTTCAATACCAGTGTAACATAAATTTTAGACTTTTCAATTCTACTCCCCTAGAAATTAATTCCAGTGCTTTGTTTGCTTGTTATTTGGCATTACCATATAAAAATTGCAGCATTACTTTCAGTGATTAGTATATTTGGAATTGCTGACAACGTTAGTTGTTGATATGTGAAGAGACCATATACATCATTATAGAGGAATATTTACTGCATCTTCTACCTGCCCAACTTAATCTGCCAGAAGAAATTGAATCCTGCCATATTGACTCTTGTCTATTGCTGGACTATCCCTTATTAACAACTTTAACAGTTATTATTGGTATATTTCCCACTTCTTTCATCATAAATGGGCAGATTTAACCAGCACACAATTTGAATAGCACAGGAGGAATTATGAAATTCATCATGTATAGTCACAGCCCACAACAGCAGATCCATTTGAACACAGGCCCCATTTGCCTGATTTAATGGATCTCGTGAAACTACTTGAAGAAGAACAGGGGAAGGTTTCCGAAGCCCCGTACAACGCTTAACCGTCAAATAACACCATCAAAAACATATCAACTGATCATTTATCACATCACTGCTTGTGGAACCTCATTGTCTGCAAATTGGCTGCCACTTTTGCCTCGTATAACCCAGTCTGGGCAGTAAGCTGTTAGAGTGAGACACCCGGCTTACACAGCACCTGCTGATTTTCAATCCATTGAGTTTATAGATTACAAACATTACTTTAACTATTTAATTGATGTGTTTGAATGATGGAATGGAATATGGAAGGCTGACTATTTAATAAGCCTCATATCTGGAGCAGCAGATTCATTAGAGAGGCATGTGCCAAGTTGTGTACTTAGTGTTGTGAGCGATGAGTTGTCAGATGGATGCTTAGTGGGGAATATTGCTAATAGTAGTTATTGGCAAATAAATCTCCTGACACACAAGGATGGCAAGCCGTTTCTCAATGTCAATATGACTTATAGATAAGAAGCTTTCATAGACTTCTTTGAAAATATTATTGATCTAGTGGATAAACACATCATAAACCTGAATTGTAATCAATTAAATGGAAGTGACGGAATAGAATTTTTGCAATGACTGAGCATTTGATCAGTATCTAGAAAGACAGCGGCAGCTTGCCGAAATTGACACCCACTGTACTGATCCATAATGTTGTTCAACATGGTGCCTTAACCTTTTGAAAAATCTGTTTTCAGGTAATTTATTTCCCATTTGAACAAATATCCATCACATGAAATATAAGATTATTTTCAACTCCAATATTGATGGCTTAAAAGTGGTCATAAGCACTTGGACTCTTTTTTGTCCTGACCCAAGAATTTAAAGTTCATTTGTGCGGCATGGTGGCACAGTAGGGTGGCACAGTGTTTGGCACTGCTGCCTCACAGCGCGAGGGACCCGGGTTCGATTCCTGGCTTGGGTCACTGTCTGTGCGGAGTCTGCATATTCTCCCCGTGTCTGTGTGGGTTTCCTCCGGGTGCTCCGGTTTCCTCCCACAGTCCAAAGACATGCTGGTTCGGTGCATTGGCCGTGCTAAATTCTCCCTCAGTGTACTCGAACAGGTGCCGGAGTGTGGCGACTAGGGGATTTTCACCGTAACTTCATTGCAGTGTTAATGTATTGTGACAATAATAAATAAGCCTAAACTTAACGTTTTTGCCCACTGGTATCATGCAGAAATGCAAGCAAACACCAGTCACTGCAGACTCTCTGCATGTTTTTATAATAGACAGCTAACCTCCTGCAAATTCACACAAAGCATGCCAGATAAAATAATCATTAAATACACATCAAACCATTTTCTTCTCTACTTAGCCACTCTATGCCCCATTGTATGGATTAGAGTTGATTGATTCTGGGAGAGTTCTTGCCAGATGCTTGTTTTAGGAAAATGGAACTGAAATACTTTTTGAAAATGTTTCAGGACAAAACTAAAGACTTTAAAAACACGATCAATCAGAGTTGATAAGATCCACCCTCACTTTTAAAATCAGTGTAAAAGAGAAATGTTTAATCTGTATTATAAAGCATGAGCATTTTGTTTACAATTGTTTGCTAATTCACTCACTGATTCCCAGTCCACAATGGCTAATGTCACAAAGACAGATACAGAGGTAGAAGTAAGTAATGGCTGAGCCTGTACATCACATGGCTCTGTTCTAGGGTTCTGTTTAGTGTCTAAGGTGGCTGCTTCAACATTGCAAATCAGCAGTCGACAAGTTGGCGGTGAATATTTCTCTGGAAGAAGACAAAGGGAGTAAGTCAGCATTGTGCAGAGTTACATTTTAAAAGCATTTGATTCACATTCTTTCTAGAATCAGGGTAAAATAACCTAGGAATCTGCAGCATTATGCACAAGATCCAATCTAAATTCCTCATAAAGAGAGATATTAGAGTCTCTGGAGGAGGAGGATGGAGAATAGCTGTAGAGTTTCCATTGTGCCAGATCACCTCTTTGAGGGGGAGAGCTGACTGGTGGTGATTTGACCTGAGGATCACCACACCTCAGGCAAGGGGCTAGGTTAAGAAGGCGAGGCCTTCATGAATAACCTCAGTCAGTATGAGAATTGAACCCATGCTTTTGGCATCGCTCCACACCATGAAAAATCAAGCGCAGCTTCCTCTTGGTTTAATTAATTCTTCATTAACCTGATGCAACGTTAATAAGGAGAATGGTATGGGAGGAATTTTAACCCAACTCATTTGGTTAGAAACCCACAGGATCAGATGGAATGCTGATTTCATACACCATCCAATGGGGCAATTTTAATCCATCCTGCCAATTGGCTGCAATGTTAGTTTTACTCAACCCTGATTTTACTCTCCATTGAAGACGATGTGTAATATTGTAAAATTAGCATTTCACATCATCCCTTGGGGTTCCCATCATGTAAGTTAGATTAAAATTGAACTCTAAGGCTGGAATTTTACTGTCCCACCCACCACAGGAATTGCAGCGGGCAAGAAATGGACCGTGGAATGGTCCATTAACCTCGGGCAGGATGTTACGGTTTCAGGATGAGTGAGGCCGTAAAACCTATGTGTCAATAATCAAACTTAATACAACAAGAATGCATTTATATAGCACTTCGATGTGGTAAAATATTCCAAGGCTCTTTATCAAACAAAATTTGACACCGAGCTACATTAGGAGATTGGTAGGTAATTAGCCATAATCCACAAGAGACTGTAGGCATCTCCGTTGACTATAGAGGCTGCATGGCTTGAGGGCACCACTCCACATCAAGCATAGGTCAGGTAAGGAGGCACGTCCCAAGTCTACTTCAGCCAGAACAGGAATTAAATGTTGGTTGTTGGTGTTATTCTAAACCACACACTAGTCATCTCGCCATCTGAGCTCACCAGCCCGCATGCAAGGAGACATTAGGATAAATAACCAAGGGCTTGGTCTTAGAGGTAGATTTTAAGGAGCATCTTAGAGGAAGAGGAAAAGGCAGAGGAGCAGAGAGATTTAGGGATACAATTCCAGAATTTAGAGCCCGAGCAGCTAAAGGCAAGGGTGCCAATGATGGAGCAATGGAAATCAGGGATGCGCAAGCAGATAAAATTGGAGAAGTTAAGAATTCACAGGGTTGGGTGTTGTAGGGCTGGAGGTGCACACAGAGATAGAGATAAGGAGGGGTGAGGTGATGGCGGGATTAGAAATAACTTGAAATTGGACCAGGAATGAGCATTCTTTTGCATATTTTCTTAGCTTTATGCTCAGGAGGTTGCTGAGGTCAATGGTTAGAATGCATTCTCTATGTGCCCCAGCCATGTTTGAATTTGCCTAGAAAGAATGTCCCTCCAGCCACTTCTGGAACTCTTCATGGTACAAGCCTGGGAAGGTGTAGTATGTTTTCTAATGGACATGTGACCTAACTACGGTTTGACACTAAGAGGCTTACAAAATGTTGTTTTTCAGACAATGGGAGAAATTCTGACGGTGATGAATCACCATCACCAAAATAACAATGCATGTTTTTGAAATGTGTAACTTGAGAATTTGTCATTTTGTTATGCAGGTGAAAAGAAATCAATCTATTGACAAAATGGGAAGCTTTTATTAAAACAAATTTTATTTAACAACACAGTTTAACTATAACAAATGAATTAGCTTAACATTTAACAATTGAACAATACTTAAACATGTCAAGATACAATTCTTAGCTGCTAACCTATCCCTATGAGTTCCAATTCAAGCAATATTCCTCTTACAGACTTAAAACCCCTCTTCAAAATCAGTTAGCAAAACACAGGTTTATGTGCTTGGACTTAGGTTGCCAGTCCTAGAGTTCTCAGGGCGTTTCTGGAGAGAGACAGAGAGACTTCCTTTGCTTCTTTCGAAACCAGGCAGTACAAACTGCTTGTTTTTAAAAATAAAAGAGAAACTTGGTATCTTCCCTGCAAATTTAGCTCCTCCCACTAGCACATGACTCGTTCCCTGTTAATCAACCTAATCAAAACCCTACTCTGAAACCCCAGGGGAAAAACCAAGTAAACACAAATGCATTAACTTTGTTTAGACAAACACACCATTAGCTAAAATGAGTTATTATCCTTCAGTCTCAGCATGGAGCTGTGTGCTTTTTCATACAAATTGACTCCTTGCAACAAAACACTGCTTCTTATGAGAAACATCAGATAAATATGTATTTCTTAAAGGCACAGTATCATCATACAATGATACCAAAGACTAAGAGGGAACTTAACATGTTACCCAGCAGTGGCTGGAAGGACTTCAGGGCATTATGAGTATGATGGACTTTAATATCATGGGTCATGGATTGCAGATTTTTGAATGATCTTGTTAGTCTTCAAGGATAAGCACTGCGATCAAAGCATATCATGGCCTTTTCATATTACTTCTCTTTCTCATTATTAAAGGCCAACCCTCCAGGAATAAAGGATCAATCTCCTGGACACTGCTGGGAGTGAACTGGGAAGAAAATAATAGGGGAATGCTTTCATGAATCAGTTGTTCCAAAACAAAAGTGGGAGATTGGGGAAAAAAATAGTTTTTGACCAAACGGTTGCAGTTGGAAGTCATGCAATGAAATCTTCAAGAATACATCCAACTAGAGCTGGCTTCCTACACCATATTCAGATGCCTGATCTGGTACAATGACTACATGGATTAGCCCCCATAGTGAATTATCCACCACTAGTACCCTAACAACTCCTGAACTTCCCTCATCATTGTTATATACCGTTCTTTCTAGTCAAACACGCACCCAGCCTTAGAAAGTGTTTTTTTATATTAAGGAGAGTACATTTTAAATTAAAAGGTTCAAATACAAATAAATGAGCCCAAGGTTTATTGTCACAGTCCTGATCAGAAAACCAAGGAGGGGTTTTCTAATTGCGATTGTCACAGTAAATCATCAATGTTAAATAGGTTACCATGAGATCAGTATGATTGGCAAATCTAGGCCATTGTCTTTATGTATTTCAAAGTACTGGTTGATTATGGCTAATTTACATTGTCAAAAGTTAAGGATAAAGTTTCAGAAAAAGCAGTGAGGAGGCTGCAAACAATTCATAATTTTTATTTTTGTTTTCCAACGACCCTTCAGGCATGTCTTTTTTTAGTTTATTTATTCGTGTTACAAGTAGGCTTACATTAACACTGCAATGAAGTTACTGTGAAAATCCTCTAGTCGTCACACTCTGGCGCCTGTTCAGGTACACTGAGGGAGAATTTAGCACGGCCAATGCACCTAACCAGCACGTCTTTCAGACTGTGGGAGGAAACCGGAGCACCCGGAGGAAACCCACACAGACACGGGGAGAACGTGCAAACTCCACACAGACGGTGACCCAAGCCAAGAATTAAACCCGGGTCCCTGGCGCTGTGAGGCAGCAGTGCTAACCACTGTGCCATCTATGTTGATATGTGGTCTTTGTCATCTAAATTAGCTGAAATATTTCCATACAGAAAGCTGTCTAAAACTGAA
Source organism: Mustelus asterias (assembly GCF_964213995.1). NCBI lineage: Eukaryota > Metazoa > Chordata > Chondrichthyes > Carcharhiniformes > Triakidae > Mustelus > Mustelus asterias. The sequence continues at coordinate 5,502,976 of NC_135810.1, read as the reverse complement.
AAAGAATTCTTGGCAAATGTTGAATCAAGAACTGGCAACCCTCACTGATATGTGGCTGTATATATATTTTATATCGTGGTTTTTCAGTAAAATCAAACCATTTTTTGGAAATTGACAGATATTACTGAGAAAATTCCGAAAGCTGAATTTTCCTCCGGGAGAAAAAAAATCAATCTTTAGTAAATGCAGGAACTTCACATCTCAATGTGATTAGGGGCCTCCTCAGTTATCGTCCACCTTGCCTTCATGCGCGCCCAGGTACAGCTAGAGATTTGCTCTTGAGCTGGGTGATCCCTGCCCCTACGAGCTGCAATTGAAATATCTTCAAGCTGCAGCTCATCGATCTGGTGCAGACTGAAATTGTGGGAGCCTGCTGATGTTTTTTCACTCTGGCACCTGTTCAGGTACACTGAGGGAGAATGTAGCATGGCTAATGCACCTAACCAGCATGCCTTTCAGACTGTGGGAGGAAACCGACGCACACAGAGACGGGGAGAACGTGTAGACTCCACACAGACAGTGACCCAAGGCCAGAATTGAACCTGGGTCCCTGGCACTGTGAGGTAGTGGTGCTAACCATTGTGCCACTGTGCCGCCTATGTCTCATGTTTTTGTTTAGGAAAACAAAAGTAGAATTTCACCAGTGGAGGATATGGATCAGCTTTTAGAACAGAGGATAAGACAACAGCCACCCTATTCCAAGAAACTTAATTATTTGCAGCAAAAAAAATTAGAAGAACCAACAGGAAATCTAAAAACAAAATTCTGTCAATGTTTGAAAATTTGAAATAAAACTGAAGATGCTGGAAATACTCAGGTTGGGAAGCATCTGCAGAGAGAGAAAAACAGAGTTAACGTTTCGTGTCCGAGAGCTTACATCAGAACCGATTAAAATCTATTTGGAAGGACCAATACATTTAATTATCTATACATTTTTTTTACAGTAAACAAAAGTTGAGAAGAGCCAATATATTTGGAGGGAATATTTCATTTCAATATTTTGTTAACATTTAGAATGAAATTATATTTTTTGGCAATACTTTGTTTGTGGAGGGACAGAGACGAAGTGGTATTGTCATTGGACTGGTAATCCAGAGTCTAAATCTCTGGGTTCACAGATTCAAAACCCAATATAGCAACTGGTGGAATTTAAATAGACTAAACCCTCAGTAATGTGTTTGACTTTTAGCTGCCCCTTGAAATAGCCTAGTAAGTACTTGGTTTGAGGGCAATTAGGGACAGGCAACAGATGCTGACCTTGCCAGTGATGCCCACAGCCCATGAAAGAATAAAGAAGATGGGGACTTGTAAAGAGTAACTTATAAGCAGAGGAGGTTTACAAGAATGGTTCTAGGGATGAGGAACTTTAACTATACAGTAAAATTGGAGAAGTTGGGATTCTTTTCCTTGGAATAAAGGTGGCTGAGAGAAGATTTGATAGAGTTATTCAAAATAAGGAGGGGTCTGGACAGAGTACATATTAATTAGGAGCAGGAGTAGGCCACTCAGCCCCTCAAACCTGCTCTGCCATTCAAAAAAATCATGGTTGATCTGGTTGTAACCTCAATTTCACATTCAAATCAACCCTCCCCCCCTCCCCCCTCCCCCCCTCCCCCCTCCCCCCCTCCGCCCCCCCCCCTCCTCCCCCCTGCCCCCCCCTCCCCCCTCCTCCCCCCTGCCCCCCCCTCCCCCCCTCCCCCCCCTCCCCCCCCCTCCCCCCCTCCCCCCCCTCCCTCCCCTCCCTCCCTCCCCCCCCCGTTAGCACCACTGTCTCACAGTGTCAGGGACCCAGGTTCGATTCCTGGCTTGGGTCACTGTGTGGAGTCTGCACGTTCTCCCCGTGTCTGCGTGGGTTTCCTCCGGGTGCTCCGGTTTCCTCCCACAGCCTGAAAGACGTGCTGGTTAGGTGCATTGCCCATGCTAAATTCTCCCTCAGTGTACCCAAACAGGCACTGGAGTGTGGTGACTAGGGGATTTTCACAGTAACTTCATTGAGGTGTTAATGTAAGCCTATTTGTGACATTAATAAATATTATTTTAAAAATTGCTCAGAGAGCCAGTGCAGTCACGATGGGCCGAATGGCCTCCTTCTGCACTGCAGTGAGCATCGCATAGGAAATTGACAGGCTCCAGAAAGAAAATCAACAACTTTTCCCTTTGCTGTTGTGCGAATTAAATCAATATCTTTGAAATAAAAACACACATGGGTAAGAATTAGAATTGCTGTCTTACAGGCTTAGCTGAGATTGCAGTGTAGTCTAGGCCTCGTTGTCATGGTGACCGGGCCTCCCACCCACCCGGCCATCGGAGTGTACCAAGTCCCCGTTGCCGCGCAGTGAGAGAGAGTTGGGGGGGGGAAACCATCACATTGGCGTCAAATCTAAAGCTGCCAGCGCCCTGATGAAGCAGGAGCATGGATGTAGATGTATATTGACCAATGTAGATGGGGGATAATGAGAGGATACGGTGGCGGAGATGAGTGAGGTGAGCGTTTGAAGCCTGGCTGGCAGTCGGGCCATCCCTACCTCTTGGCCGCGGGTTGGTGCGGTCGGCGGAGCTGTCAATCACTCTGAGGGCGGGAGCGGCGCCCTCGCAGTCGGGCGTCTGACGGTGACGCCTGCACATCTGGGTAAGGGGTATCGCTGCTCCCGCTGCCAACACCACCTGATGTTTACCGTCTAAAAACAAACATCGCCAATTCTTTTCTTTCCCTCATTCCCCCCCTCTCTCTGCGCATTTTTATTTCGTATCCATTTGGTAAAGAATATCAGCGACTCGATCTTCCCACCTCAGCTCAAAGTTTATACCTCCCCCCCTCCCCCCCTCACTTGAATTCCACTGGAGAGTTATTTTCTCTTTAAATAAATATTCATAATCAACTGAAGAGTTTTATCTGTGGGAGCGATGTCTCGGTAAGTTGAGTTCATTTTTTGATGTCTCGTTGACTGACTGTGACGTGCTTAGTTTTTTTAAAATCTTCATTTCTCTCTCGTTCCTAATTTAAGGTCCACCGTTTTATCGACAGAAATATACATTAGAATGTCTTTTTTAAATCTCTTCCCTGTGTTATAAAGTCTTAATGACGGTGTATGTACGTGTTGATTTCCCCCACCCTCAGGTCAACGCCAAAAGAGAGAGTTAAGACAAAAATTGGACACTCTCCTTAATTTTTTTTTGTTCTTGACAAGTTTGTGCAATTCCAGATGGGTTAAAAAGGGAAAATTGCTCCAACTCAACTTGTCTTACGGTGAAATTCAGTAGCTGCCTTTTTGTTTGAAGGAGAGGCTGGAACTGTAATCATTATTCATTACAGGTCAACCAGTAGTGGCAAATTGGACAAGTTTGCCAACTATTCTTTGCCCTGAAGAAGAGTCACTTTACTTGAAATGTTAATTCTCTTCCTCTCTCCAAATATGCCGAGTTTATCCAACATTCCTGTTTTTATTTCAGATTTGCAGCACCCGCAGTGTTTTGTGTTTTATGCTTATGGTAGCAGGACGGCACAATGGTTAGCAATGTTGCCTCACAGTGCCAGGGACCCGGCTTCGATTCTGACCTTGGGTCACTGTCTTTGTGGAGTTTGCATGTTCTTCCTGTATCTGTGTGGGTTTCCTCCGGGTGCTCCGGTTTCCTCCCACAGTCCAAAGATGTGCTGGTTAGGTTGATTGGCCATACTTGGATTTGATTTATTATTGTCACATGTATTAACATACAGTGAAAAGTATTGTTTCTTGCACGCTATACAGACAAAGCATACCGTTCATAGAGAGGGAAATGAGAGAGTGCAGAATGTCATAGAACGAGAGTAAAAGATAGAATTAGAAGGTATGCTGGGCACAGCTTGCAAGAAGTCGCCTTGCTCCGTCGCCATCTTGGACTCACCATCTAAATTGCCCCTTAGTGTCAGGAGGATTAGCACGGTAAATATGTGGGGTTATGGGATAGGACCTGGGTGAGATTGTTGTCGGTGCAGGCTTGATGGGCCAAATGGCCGCCTCCTGCATTGCAGATTCTATGATTCTTAGTCTCCCCACTAATTCATTGCATTCATTTGAAACTGAAAGGACGTTGACTATTGATCATCTTCATGCTCCCTTGGTTTGCTCCTTCTGACGCCTTGGGGCGGCACATCTGTGGAGAGAGAGAAACGGTTATCATTTTGGGTTGATGACTCCCTCATCAATGCAAACTCAAATGGATTGTCCAATCCTGAAGTGAAGTTTAAAGATAAGGGAGACTTTGCAAACCAGGATGAGAACACACAAACATATTTGGAACACGACATTAAAAGGTATTTTGCAAGATCCAGTATGCAAGGAGGTTACCACTGGCAGGAGAATAGATTGAGCTGAACAGGGTAAAGCAATGTACAAAGTTGCATTGTTCCGTTCAAGCAATCAATGTTTAACCTATAATTATATAAAATTGATCGTGATTCAAGTGTTCCAGTTAAAGACAGAATCTAAAGCCAGCATGTTTTAAGCTGATTTCAGAAATGATTTGAATCAGAGGGATGCAGAGGAGGCATTGCTTACGGAATTTCTCCAGCGCGCATGTGTGTGTGTGTGTGTGTGCGTGTCGCTGATGCACAGTTGAAGTCTGTGGTATAGGAGTGTGGTGATGACAACTGCTCTGCACCCCAAAACTTTTGAGAGAGGTGGCTGCCATGGTTTGGGGATTGCTGAACATGTCCCAGAGTGTCTCTTCAACATATATGGGTGGCGGAATATTTGGCTGACCTGGTCTGGATTGAGCTGAGTTTTGTTTTGGAAACGTAAGGACAGGCCAAATTTCTTGTACGAGAGTGACTTGTGAAGCTGGTGCAGAGTTCGCAACGACACTGCAGTCATCTGCAACCTCTAGATCATGTACATGTTAGTCAGTTTAGTGTTGATATGGAGACAAGCTCTGCAAGCATTTGGGAAGTACTCCTGCAAAATCAACTTTGGACTCATGTCTGGATGGCTAAAAAAATCTCCCCGCCAGCAGCTGTTCTCCCAACTTCCAAATGTCGAACTTTCCAGGGAGGATGAAGAAAACGTTCTAAAGACACATCGAAGATCTCCTTGGAGCATGACAACATGGACCTTAATGGCTGGGAGGCACTTGCTACCAATCGTTCAGAATGATGATAACCTATCCATCAAGTTGCATCACACTTTAATCAGGGGAAAAGAAAAGGAAGCAAATCCTGCACTTCTGATCCCACTACCTCATGGGACAACTTCCTCATCTGGCCAAAGATCTGTGGGTGGAGAAGTAGCCTGTTTAGTCACAAGGAAGACCCGTGGTAGAACTCGTGACACTTGAGTAGACATCATCGCCTAATTGAAGGACAGCAGATGACAACTAGTTCTTTTGGGATTGCAACTCTATGAAAGGCAGGCAGTTAAACAGCAGAGAACAGTAACATAAATGTACCTCTTTTACCAATTTCTATAAAGCAATATCTTCGCAGATGCTGTAAGGATTTTAATGCGATGTTCATTTTTCATTGATATGTGGAGGAAATTAACATTTATTTCCTTTTTCTAGTAGGGGTCAGTTAAGCCTTTTGCTAATTGTACAGTAGTGTTATTGATCTAAATCTTGTCAGGGAATATAATAGTTACAAGATTCTAATAAAAAGGATAAAAACATGCAAAAATTACTGATTAGTCTAATATTTTAAAATGTTTTTTAATTTTAGAAGTTGAACTTTGTTAAAGGGAACTTCTGAATTCTGCAGCATGAGAGAGCTATGGTAGAATTAGAGAGGTTTGATGTTTGAATGCTGCTTGGAATAATTCTTGGTTTTCAAGATTTAACAATTAAGAATTCTAAAATAACCGTCTTGTAGATATTCTACCAATTGGAATGTGGAAATACGGAGGGAAAATTAGCTTGCTGAGGATTCCCAGGACTGAGGAAAAAGATGTACCATTGCACGGTGCAATCAGAGATGTCTCTCTAAAATCCAGTTGACAAATTTAATTTAGTTTTGCATGTATTGAATACTTTTAAGTGAATACTTTTCACTGTATATGAATACATATGACAATAATAAATCAAAGTATTGAGATAGCTTCTTGAAGTTTGTTCAAATGGGATTTCTGTTTTTCTGTTTAAAATGAGACTATAGCATTGTTTTATCAATTTAGATTAACATTGGTTTATTTATATGTACTTTTTTTAAAAAGATCACCAATCTGCAGTCATTTCACCAGCAGGTTTATAGGGGATCCCCTAACAGGCAGAGTGAGATATTGCAGCATGTTTCTCTAATTCTTCAGCAAGACTTTGAACAGCAAAGGGTTGATTAAAAATTCTTAAATGATTTATTGCTATGGAGTCTGATTGTACAGATGCTGTGAACCATTGGGATGCTTTGTATTCAAAAGGTCGGGGCCCTGGTCACCTGTCTGTTTGGATGGATCCCAAAGATCCTACAATGCTTTTCTTCTCTCTCTCTCTTCTCCTCCCCCCCCCCCCCCCCTCGGCCAACACCATCAGAAAAGATTAACTGGTTGTTCATCTTGCTGTTTGTGGGATCTTGCTGTGTGCAAATGACCTGTTGTATTTGACTCTAAAACAGTAATGACTGCATTTCAGAAAACAAATTATTTAGTTGTTTGGATATTTTGGGAACGTGAATGACACTACCATAGATATTAGTCGATCTTGGAAGCCTCAAAAGACCCCTCCAAAAATGGGTTGACCATGAAAGTGAAATGTTGGTATGGGTCCAGGTAGTTGCCATTTTATAATGCTATGGCCATCCAAAGCAAAGAATGGTCGTGTCCTAAACTCCTACCCGTCTTTGCAACACTGACCTCTTGCGCCCAGTTATAAGGTACTGAGCAGTTGATTTAAATATTGATCATATGCAAAAACATTATTTTTGCAGCCAGAAGAATGATGTAGACTTATACGCCGCAATTTACAATACATAAATTTAAGTACATTGTGCAAGACTGCAATGAAGTTACTGTGAAAATCCCCTAGTCGCCACATTCTGGCGCTTGTTCGGGGACACTGAGGGAGAATTTAGCACGGCCAATGCACCTAACCAGCATGTCTTTTGAACTGTGGGAGGAAACCGGAGCACCCGGAGGAAACCCACGCAGACACGGGGAGAACGTGCAGACTCCACACAGGCAGTGACCCAAGCCGAGTATCGAACCGGCTCCCTGAAGCTGTGAGGCAGCAGTGCTAACCACTATACCACCGTGCCGCCCTTGTCTGTGTCTTAATTTGATGAGCTATTTCTGCACTTAATTATCCGTGGGGATATGAGCTATCCAGCAACTGTTCTGAGTTTGTTTATTTAACCAGAATAGCGCGCACAATGTATAAAAGGTTCTGTATTAGTATTGTTATTTCAATTTTGTTTCCGAATGAAGGAATGAAAATTGCAGACAGGACAAACCACCCCATGGTCCATCAGGCCTGTTCTATAAAGTTTGAAGTTTAGTGTCGTCTCTGAGGCAGTTCTTCAGAATCAGGGATGACTTGCTACCTCTCCAGTTAGATGGGTTTTGAGATGGCTGATAAAAGTCTAATACACAATTATTTCTCGTTTTTCTTTAACTATAACTTCATAGCATTGGCCATGATCTTTCGATAATGATTCACTGAAATATCCAGATCTTTCTTTCACCACTGGCTGTAAATGTTATCTGGATGGTAGAGAAGTGTATAGTTTTCCTGTATCTTCCCACATGAGTAATACTACATGTTTCTAAATTAAGCATCATTCATCAAGTATAGACCATTGCATGGACCAATACATTTTGCAATAGTGGAGCATCCTATACAATCTTAACACTCTCTCAAATCTTAGATCATGCAAACCTACTCGTTATCCCAGCAACTACATCTAATCATTAATGAGAATGGTGAATAACTAAAGATCCCAACACCAATCCCAGTAGGACACGATTGATAATCTGTCTCCAAACCAATCCAAGTCCATTGACTACAGCTTCCTGTGTCTAGACATTCAGCTAAATTTTCAAACCACTGCAGCAGATTACCTTTAACTCCATTGGATTCTAACTTGCAGAGAAACCTCTGGTGAGGTACTTTATCAAAAGCTTTTTTGAATTTCAAGCATATCCACCAGGTTACATTCGTCCAGTAACCTGGTGACATCTTCAGAAACTGATCAAACTTTTAAAACTCACCTATTTCAGAAGCTGTGTTGGCCGTCCCAGATGAGGGATATATAGTGGGTCAAAAAGGGAATGTCTAAAGATTCCTCTGGAGTATTTTGCCTATTACTGTAGCTCATCGACCTATAGTTGCCCAGTTTCTGCCTGATCACCCTTTAAAATTGAAAAAAAAATGTCTGTGATATTAATAGAATATACAATATGCTAGAAGCAAAGATTTTATGTAACTCAAATATTGTACAGATTTTAAGAGGATGTGCTCCTTTTTCTCTACCTGGAGATGGGTATGGTGCAAATTTAAAATCGTCTTTTTATCCAGGGCCATAGTCTGAAAAGAAGGCAGTTTAGATACAGATTACAGTGCCACTGCTGTCTTGGAACAAAGAATGGTTTACTTTAAAGGAGAGTGGGACCTAAGTAAGCTGATTTAATAAATCTCATTAAAGTTTATTATTTTGCTGACTCTAATACTGGGAGGTGACTTATGCTGTCAGAACATATTCTCCCAATATTGTGCAGCGGTGTCTAAAACTCCACAGCTGGTCATTCTCGTATCCAACAACAATTGAATCAAATCAACCATGTGCGGCTGACTAGCACAGCAGTAATAGGACTGGGATTTACAACCAGGTGTACTGTCAGACAATCCTGTGCATCTATTTGAAAACTAAAGTCGTGATGTTTAGCCAGTTCTGAAGAATAGCAATCCACCAGCATTAGATTTACTTACAGGGAAAGGTATGAACAAAATGTGAAAATAACTATTTCATGGCAACTGAACAGCACTGCTGCCTCACAGCGCCAGGGATCTGGGTTCGATTCCCGGCTTGGGTCACTGTCTGTGCGGAGTCTGCACGTTCTCCCTGTTTCTGCGTGGATTTCCTCCGGGTGCTCCAGTTTCCTCCCACAGTTCAAAATACGTGCTGGTTAGGTGCATTGGCCGTGCTAAATTCTCCCTCAGTGTACTCGAACAGGCACCGGAGTGTGGCAACTAGGGGATTTTCACAGTAACTTCATTGCAGTGTTAATGCAAGTCTACTTGTGACAATAATAAACTTTTAAAACTTTAAACTTTTGGTGCTGCCTGCATCAAGATTTGCCACTTGAGTGTGATGGGATCAGTGGTTTCATAACATTTTTGGGGTCAGACCCGACCTTAGAAAGGAAACTGAACCTTCAGGTTTCTAGGAAAACTAAAATGGAAACTTTGTATTTCTGGGGAAGCTGCAACATGTTGAAACCATACAGAAGACAGCCCTCTGTGAGCTTAGTCAGCACAAGTGGATTGAAGAAGATGGAGGCCGAATCCAGGAACTGGAAATAGGCAAATTCACTGTTGCTGCAACTGTTCCTGTTACTTGAAGATAACATTCGAGCGACACTATCTAAACCATTGTAAGCAGAGTTGATGAGGTTCTGCAAGCTTGTGCTATTTTGGTGAAGGCAAGTGTTTGTGAAACTGGTTGCTAGTGTGCCACTGTCAGCTGAGGGTCATGCTAAAACCTGGAATGAAGAGAAGCTGAAGTTCTTCACGAGGAAGATGGTGTTTTGAAGGACTTTGAGATGCATGCTATATATGCAGAATGAGCTACCTGAGAAATCTGTAAGATGCACCATTGTGTTGGCTGCTAAGTGTAATTTATAGTTTTTACTGAGTATAATATGCCTGTTATTTCCTGTTTAATTTATGTTGATTTTTGGTTTGATTGTCAAAGTTTTAAAAAGTGAAATCTTGTCCATTGGTTCCTTCTGTTGGGATCATTTAGAACATTTGGTTCTTTCACGTCATTGGCCTCCATGGGGACTGTAACAGTTAAGACACATCCTTCGGGGCTGAGCTTGTACCAAACAGTGTAACAATTTGGGAAGATTATTAATGAAGTACCACAGTTGGCTTTTAAATTCAATTGATGTAGCTTTTATTAATTGCAGATCATTACAATAAATCATAGCATGTAAATCTAATACTGTATAGCCAACTTCAGAAAGCATCTCATGTAAAGTATTGATTAGAAGAATATCCCTGCCTAATGCTAAACGAGTAGATCTTAACTTTGAAATATTTATCACTTAATTGTTACTTGATCAGCTTTTGTAAATATGCATTCTAATCAGACCAATGCATGTTCAAATGCGATAAACAACACAACCAGCTTGGTGGTTTCTTGTGGATTGATATAAGTTTATTAGTATCATAAGTAGGCTTACATTAACATTGCAATGAAATTACTGAGAAAATCCCCTAGTCGCTACACTCCGGCGTCTGTTTGGGTACACTGAGGGAAAATTTAGCATGGCCAATGTACCTAACCAGCACATCTTTCAGACTGTGGGAGGAAACTGGAGCACCCGGAGGAAACCCACGCAGACACTGGGAGAACGTGCAGACTCCACACAGACAGTGACCAAAGGCGGGAATCGAACCTGGGTCCTTGGTGCTGTGAGGCAGCAGTGTAAACCCACTTTTTTTTTTAGAAAGATATCCTAGTAAGTATATTGCTGTTGGAATCTTGTATGCTGCTAGTTGAGTTTGGGCAGTGAGTTGTGAAAACTGTAACAATACAAACCACCATGAAAACAAAATGGTGTCTCCCAGCAGTACTAGAACAGTAATAGAATAACAATAATAATGGACCATGGGCTGCCTGTACTGAAGAATTGAGGATAACATTCCTATCTTTGTCCTTCAGTTGAATGTGCTTCTTCTCTATTCCCTAGTAATCTAGTTTAAGTTTCTGTCAGAAGTAGTGATATTGAAGAACAGTGATTTTCAGTTGCATTTTCTTACTAAAGTCACGGTCATCTCGAGTTGCACTGTTTATTACTACATTAAATTAAAGCAGAACCCGTCTTTTAAAGTTTGACCTGTGCTTGAAGTTGGTGGGAGGATGAGGGTAAATTCAAAACAAAACTGTGGAGCGCTGTTGCGGTGATTGAATGGCTCCTGTGTGGATCAGGCTCTTCAGGGCGTATAGAGGGTTGATTCATGCAATTGGACATTAAGGTTTTTTTCAGAATATAATATTTTGGATACAGAGTATGGGTAATCTGAGTTATGACATATGGTAAGTGTAACATGCATGGAAAGGAGCAAGTGACTTGGGACATAGTGGTTCCCAAAGCTCTCCAGCACTGGGGGTTTTCCTTGTCTCATGTCTGGGTCCGATGCCTAATTGATGGAGATTGATTGCCATGATTAGTCAACAACTCCATTATCTTTTTATGCAGCTGCCAGAGTGCTGGAAGATAACTGGATCTTTTATCCTCTCTCAATTTCTCTTTCCTATATTCTTATTGACGTTCCAGGATACTTTCACATTTCACTATTCTGAACTTGCATGCAGTGATTCATTTTAAAAACTGTCTGTTTTACAGCAGCATTCGACACACACAAATTTCCTGCTATGAAAAATCTAATCTCCGAGCTTTATCTAAAGAATGCCCAACCCATGTGTATTGCAGCTCCTTTGAGAAAAAGGCGAATATTCAATTAACCTTTTAAATTATTTTACTGACCTTACTGAGGTTTGAAGTGTCCCTTCTTGCCAGCCAATTAGCATTACCTGTAGAAACAGTATCTGTTATTATGTTTTCCAAATAAAATAGGAAATGTTTTGCAATATTTGCAATGCACCTTTGTTGTTCACTGGTCTAGTTAGTGTGAACCCCCCCCCCCCAAGCTCCTCCTAAAGGTGGTCAGACTTGACTTCTTTCTCCATGGATATTTTGTTACATATTGACTTGACTATTCCAGTGCCCTCCTGGCCACCTCCCATGCTTCTATTTATAAATTTGAGGTCATCCTTCCTCGCACCATGTCCCAGTCACCCATCACCCCTTTTCTTACTACTATTTTACTTACCTACACTGGCTACCTGTTAAGCAGCGCTTTTGGATTTAAAATCCTCATCCTTGTTTTCGTGCCCTCCCCATGGCCTTGCTTCCTGATCTCTATCCTAGGGTCCCACAATCATCCAAGATAATAGAGCTCTTCCAATTCTGTGTTGGCAGTTTTAATTATGCCACAATAGATGGTCCTGCTTTCTGCTGCCTAGGGCCAAAATTCTCGAATTGCCTCCCTAAAGCTCTGTCTCTCTCTCGTTCTCCAAGGTGCTCATTAAAACCTACCTCTTTGACAAACCTTTTGGCCATCAGACCTTGTATTACTCTGTGGCTAGCTGTCAAATTTATTTTAATAATGCTCCTATGCAATGTCTTGAAATGTTTTATTACATTCAGATGTAAAGATATCAGTGCAAGTAGTTGTTGTGCATAACTGCCAGTAACACAATAAAAGGCCTTTAGCACTCACCAGTTTGGTGGCTTGAAAGGTTTGCCGATTTTCTCATTGAGCTCAGATATTTTGGTGAACTTTAAAGAAAAGTTGTGGAGAGAACTTTAGCTAGTTAGACGAAAATTACAGGCTTATTGCTGACTGACAATGATGCAATTAGGAGAAGGTCAGTTTCAGATGCCCCTGCATGCATTGACTTCGAGGAGCTAATGAACAGGATTGAGTTTGGACACACCTCCTTTCTTCAACCCTGACTGTATTGCATTTGTGTGTTTGCCTACCTGTGTTCATCTAACCTTGCCCCTTGAGCATCCCCAATTTTAATTGCGCCATGGCTCCCTACAGCTGTTTGGGTACTTAGCTCTGGAATTTCCTTCAATATCTCTCTCGCTCCCCTGCTGCCTCACAAGTTCTCTCTCTCTTGCCCGCTGAAATATTCCAGCATTTTCTGTTTTGTTTCAGATTCCAGCATCTGCTGCAATTTATTTTTATATCAGCCATGATCATAATGAGTGGTGGAGAAGCCACAATGGGCCAAATGGTTTATTCCTCCTATTTCTTACGTTCTTTACTCTCATCTTCCTGCTCTTTTTACTTTTCTTTGGCCCACTCCTTTTCTTTCTCTTCCCCGCCTCCCCCTCTTTTTGATCATTTTTATCTTTGTTTTCCTCAGTCATAGAGTCGTACTGTACAAAGAACAAAGAACAATACAGCACAGGAACAGGCCCTTCGGCCCTCCAAGCCCGCGCCGCTCCCCGGTCCAGGATTGAATCCTGAATCCAGGATCCCCGCCCAATTTTCCAGCCTATCTACATACCAATATCCTATCCACCGAGCTGTCCCTCACAGCTACGATGCTTTGTTCATTACAACCTATTAACTCACCCCCACCCCCCTATTCCAGACCATGTGATCCCCAGGGAGAGGCAAAAACCCCAGGGCCAATATGGGGAAAAAGAAATCTGGGAAATTCCTCTCCGACCCCCTGAGGCGATCGAAACGAGTCCAGGAGATCACAATGGCCCTGATCGGAAAATGCTTCCCAACCCTAGTCATTTCCACTTCCATGAACACCATATGAATTCCCTGCCCCCGAGACAGGTTCCCAAAAGAGGCCCTTCAGCACATCAAGTCTGCACCAATAAACCTACACTAAATCCCACTTTCCAGCACTTGGCCCATAGCCTTGAATGTTATGACGTTTCAAATGCTCATCCACGTACTTGCTAAAGGTTGTGAGATTTTCTGCCTCTAGTACCCTCCCAGGCAGTGCATTCCAGACTCCCATCACCCTCTGAGTGACAACAATTTTCTTCAAATATCCTGTAAACCTCCTCCCCCCTCACCTTAAAATTATGTCCCCTCGTTATTGACCCTTCAATAATGAGAACAGCTACTTCCTATCCACCTGCCCGTTCCCCTCATAATCTCATACATCTCAATCAGGTCCCTGTTCTGCCTTCTCTGTTCTAAAGAAAGTAACCCGAGCCTATCCAGCCTCTTTTCGTAGCTCAAATGTTCATCCCCCAGCATAGTAACCTTACCAGCTTTGCTCCTTTTTGTTTTCTTCTGTTATTCTGTCAAACTTTGAAGGGAGGAGAAATGCTGAAGAAAGTAGCTCAAAGTTTTGAGAGGCAATGAAGGGAGATGCTGAGGGTGTCCATTGCGCTTTCTAATGGGTTGCTTGCCACAAAGAAGGCTGCTGGCCAATTGATTCCGCATGCCTTGAGATCTCCAGTAGTGTTGTATGATAGGAGGCCACAGACTATTTTCTGATGATGGATGTAGAAAGGAATTTCAGAATTCCGAATTTCCCCCACTTTTCAAGGTAGTGGCCATGGGATCTTCTAATTCCACCTGAGAGGGTGCAGAAAATCGGTGTCCTTTCCCCCAAATTCTTCTGAAATTTGTTTTTACAAGCAGCTAATATCTTTTAAAAATCATTATGGATTTACTCTTTCTGTACTGTAAACCTCTGCATTCTAATCTTATTCTATATCCCTTTGGTGACCTTAAATTCTTACACATCAGCCACTAGTGCAAATAGTTTTTCCTAATTCACATTACTTCAAGATTGAGGTTTAAATACCTTTGGGTCTTTTAAATTTGCTTTTTCTATTGAAAGTTTTCCAGGATATCAAATCAAATGTGTTACTTATCAACTCCTGAAAATAGTGTTGTCAAATCTAAGCGGTACCAGGGGATGATCAAGCTATACAGCACCATCTGGTGATGTGACAGGGAGCTGTTGCAGACCAGTGGAGATATTAATGTTTGAGGTCCCATTATAGCACCCCTAGTGATGTAACCAGTCAGTGTTCATATTTTAACATTGGTGTTCCAATCAGAAATGCTTACACTGCAGGTTTGAGTGAAGCTGGGGAAACACTAGGATTTTTAATATATGGAGGTGCTTGTATCTGTGCAAGTGGCTACAGGTCTTGATCAGAAGGAAAGGACTTTCCAAATGTGTGTCAGAGGGAACTGTATTACTCATTTAGTCTTTAGGACAATTTATTGTGCAAGGCTTTGGGGAGTGTAACTTGTAGAAAATTGATTTAAAGGTACTTTAACAGACATGTCAAAAAGTAATTCATGGCGTTTCATGTTGAAATTTTTGGTTCTGAGAAACTAAAGTTCAGTGCTGTTACACCGAGTGTACAAACGACATGTGAAGAATGCCAGAAATAATACAAGTTAAAATGGCGTGACTGAGTGCACTTTTTTTTCAACTTGTGGTAAATACTGACATTGATAATGACTGTTTGGTTCTGAATGAAAGTGTCTTACAGGGAACCTCAGTCACAGAATAACTGTGAACTTTATCCAAGCAGACTTTAGATGATAGACTTTGAAGGAGTGTGATTGCACTGTTACGATTGCAGGTCAGCCTAGTTCATTTCTCTTTCCCCTTGATAATGGGTTGTTATACTTGCCAAAAGAGGTAAAGAGGATTTGAAAGTATAAGGATGAAAACAATCCTGAAAAGACAGAAGAAGCATACACTTAGCTGTTTTTCTATTAAGTAATTGCTGTGCTAATGCTGCCCAATCCATGGGTGTGGACCAGCACAGAACAGGCTTGAAGTAAACTTAACACACACAAGGTAAAATGCTGAGGGTGCAGAAACTTATAGAAAGAGAAAATGCCAGAAATGTTCAGTCGGCCAAGCAGCATCGTAGGAAAGGTGCTGGCAACCTGGAAAGCCAGTTTCTTTTGGGGACAGGGAATCTCGAGAGTTCACTTCAGGGTTGCCACTGGCTGAACCTGACCTATGCCTTGGAAAGCAATGACTGCAGCACAAGTTCCATGCAGTATGAAAGCAGCTTTTGTTTGATGCCTTTCCCAGTTGTCACAATTATGCTGCTGGTGAACAAGACCGTCTTTCAGAATAATAACGGTAATAACTGTTTTTATTTCTGTTCGGTGCTGTGCGAGTATTGCAAACTTCTGATGCCTAAAATTTTTAAAATGGCTCTTTGTTGCTGCCAAGTTTGGCAGATCCAGCAGCAAAGGTTACTTTGATGTTGCTTCTGGCTGTACGAGATCCATACGTTTGGAACCAGCAGTACCCACTTGGCACTTTGGTAATCTAAAGGCACCTTTAGTCTGAGCTGACTGGCTGCTTTGAGCACCTCAATGTACCGTTTATCCAGCTTAGTATTCACTTCCTGCCTCTTAACCCTCACCCCAAACGTGGAAAAAAGATTTTGTAAAACCTTTTGGAAAATACACAATGCCGATAACTTTGCAATATGCTTTTGCATTATTTTCCATTTTGTGATTTTTATATTCCCATTCACAAAATGAACAAGGGTGTGAAGCAGTAGCGTTAACTGCCAGGTTAAACATTAATGTGTTTTATTAGCAATATTAACCTGTCTAGAGAGACAGAAAAAAATGTGCAGTAGTTATTTTTTGCTATTCAGCTGATTTTTATTTTAATGAGCTCTAATATTGATTTGATCTATGCAACACAGATCTTAGAATGACCCATATACGGCATTGGTTCGAACAGTGGTGAAACGAAGAGCATCTTGGGTCAGATATGAGAGAAATGCCCAAATATTTTCATTTTGAATCAACATCTTGCACTATATCAAACAGTGCAAGTTATTTTCTGAATGTCTCCACTTAATTTACTGTAGTAACCAGCTTAGTTATTGTGCTTTTTTTTGTGCTACTTACTAACTTCCATGTTCTAATGAAAAGCATGCTGCTTTGTTTTAGTGGTGAGTTTAACTCAGTCAAGATGGCAAAAGAATATTCATCAATAGTACCACCCTGGCATGAAATATTTAATGCAGGAATGTGGAATAAATTTGCAGATTAAAGGAAAATCTTGTAGAGCATACTCCCTTTAAAGTAACCCCCCCCCCACTGTTCATGGGAGAAAAGAGTTATAAAAATATTTATTACCTTTTTTAAAAGAATGTTATATTTCCTGTTCTATTGGGTGCCCATTATTTTGGATCTCCTTCCCCAAAGGATCAGCCCAGTGATACAGGAGGAGGAAAAACTGCTCGAGATTCAAAATTTAGAACAGTTTGGTAGGCAACCTACCCTGGGAAAACGCCCGAGAGGCAGCATGTGCCGCTTACCCAGCCAATTGCATATGTTGGCTCCAAGTTTGGATGCTCTCATTTGCCTCCTAGGCTAGTTTAGAGAAGCATTAAAATTAATTCACATTTAATACTACTGGAGTGATCCTGTCAATGGTGAGTGTTTGATTAGGAAATGTGATGTTGTTCCATTTTCTTAAGTCTTTTTTTTAAACATGATCATTGAAGAGGAAATACTGTCTCCTATATCCCCTGATTGCTCCCTTCCCAGACTTTCCTTTTTTCTTTAATGTTAATGCCCTCCCAATGAATGTGGACTGTAGAAATTTAAAGCTTTCAGCTTACTGATATCTTGGGCTTAAAACTTTCAGTGCTAACTCTGAACTTCTAAGTTTGAGCCTGATTGTTGTCCAATAACAATATCGGCATGAGCAAACAAAAAAGACAGGATGCCCCACCCTTGGCTGTGATTTAAAGTGCAATCATTGCAGGATCTGTTCTAACAAAGCCATCCTGTTTGGAAAATGTTTCCGCAAGAATCTACAGTGACATATCTTTATCAGAAAGTTTTTATGGAATTTATTGTGTGCCTTTGCTAAAGTTTGTAATCTTTAAGTTAGGCTTTCGCAGGAAGAAGGGAACCATAATCTGCCTCTTCATCTGCAGTTCCTGGAATTGTTACTAATTACAGTTTTAATTGATCGGACCCTTGAAAATTATTATGGTCTTGCGCAGGTTGTGTAGACTTGAGGTGGAGGGTTTTTTTTTCGTCGAGACTGTTTTAATCTTGAGCATTACACGCCAAGCAGCAGCAGCCGGGAGGAAAAAAAACACAGCTCTTTGTCAATTCATATTGCACAATATACAAGCATGAAAACCGTACAACCTCAGGAAAGAAATATTTCTGCTGCATGGCCCGTTTCATTGAGTAAGCTGCTTTATTCCTCCCAGTGCTTCCTTGTGTGAGGGAGAGGCGCTGCACTGAATGCCGGTTACTCCAGTTCCAGTGCAGAATGAAAGCAAGCTCATTAAATTTCAAATCAACCTAATTTGCACGCTGCACCGATTACCCAGACAATAAACCCAACGGCTGTTTGTTTTTATCAATCTATAGCATGTTTGCCTTTAGTTTTGCTAACTTTGACAATCAAACAAGTGAGAAACCTGGATGGCACATTGCAGATTTCTTTTAGTTAAGGTGGTGAGGTGCCAGTCACTGTGAGCCAGATTTTTGGAATGAGTTCCATCGCTTCTTGGCCAGGCTTGTGGGTGGAGTGCTTTATAATGGCAAATGTTCCACTGGAAAGGGTGGAAGGAAAATCTGATAATGTCCCAAGCCATCCTGCTGCAAATCCAGTCAGCAAGGGTGTGGTCTTTCATTTCAATTCCCCACATAACCACTTGATTGTGTAGTACCATTTGCTCACCACAAGTGTTCATGGAGGAAATCTATGTTGGATATTACTGTAAACAGGATTGTGCCATGTCTATGTCATGAAATTTAGACGGAGCTTTTTGCATCCCCTTTGTTTAAACTGGCTTGTATCTAAAAACAGACTGCGCAGTGACCTGCTAATATGTCTGGATGAAATGGACGAAGGATGTATTAAGAATATTCTTCTTTCAGAACAACGACAAGATTGTAAATTGCTCCCCACCCCCACACACATCTCTATATCCACAACCAGCAGCAGGCACCCTAAAAATGAAAACCCACACTACTGTTGCTTCAGTTTTTCATAGAAGTACATGTGTTTATTTACAAAGCAAGGTTAGGAGTGTCCATACTATATAGGTATTTTAGTTAACCTTGGATATGTTGAAAAAATGCACGGGTGGAGTAAAGGACTCATTCTTTGACACTGGCATCTTGGCTGGAGTTGTATTAGATTTTGGTCAAACCCAATTAGTTGGATTGGTTCTTTCAGGAAGTATCATAGCACCCCTCTCGAATCAGGTTGGGCTGTGTGACTGTAATACTGCAAGTTTACCTTTGTTGCAAAAGCAGGAAACATTAAATGAATCTTCAATGGTTTTGCTGTTAACTTGGAAAAAAGCATAGCACTTTTTAAAAAATATGTTGCAAAGTTTATTAGGTAAAGAAGGTTTGCATGATAATGAGGGGAAGAGTTTGTCATAAGCATGTTTAGCTGGGCAGCTAACATTGATCACTGCCCCACTATTGTCTAATTACACCATTTAAATATTAACAAAGATAGTATTAGCAAACACAAGATGCTTCTCCAAATTGTTCAGGAAGAGGGGGTTTTTTTCAGCAATATTTGCCAAACAGACTGTTGCGCAACAGATCTGTTATTGCCTGAAAAGATGGATTTGTGTTTTGGACAGAGATCTTTTGTCAGTTCTGAAAAGGGAAGGCAGGTGACCCTCTCTTTTTGTACAGGAAGCAAAAATGCAAGCCTGCTGGAAACAGTCAGCATATGCAAATAGCACAGCACATGTGTAAACCCTTCGACAGGACTAGAAGATATTGAAAATGAACAACATTTAAAAAGGAATAGAAACATAAAGATGAGAGAAAACACTTCCCTGTGCATATGAATGAAACAGTAAGAAGTCTCACAACACCAGGTTAAAGTCCAACAGGTTTATTTGGTAGCAAATACCATAAGCTTTCGGAGCGCTGCCCCTTCGTCAGATGGAGTGAAAATCATGAATGAAACAACAGACTTAAGTTCTTTACAGATAAAAAACTGAAATATTAGCATGATGTACTAAGAAACATAGTGTGAGAAATTTGAGATGTTGTTGAGTGAGGGAGGTACGGATGCTCACAAAAAACTGGCTACATGGAGCAGGATATAGCAGCCCAGGAATCTAAGAGAAGGAAGAAGCAGGTAACAGCTAGAGTACGGACTGCCCAAGCAGAAGTGTTTCTAAACCAAGTATTAACATGTCCTACTCTCTTGTGTTCTCTGCAGTCCTCCCCCACTCACTGCCTCTCACACTGACCTAACTCTGAGGTGAGAGGTGAATTGCCCCAAAACACTCAATACAAAAAAACATTTGAATGGACCAGCAACAGATACTTGTTTTTGAAAAATAAAAGCTAGACATGTGAAAAATCCAGTTTGTTTCTGTCCTTGTCCCTTGTCATCCAAATCCTGGAGCAGTCGAGCCAACCTCACCCCTGCCTCAGCTCATCTGCTAAAACCCTCATCCAGGTCTTCTAAACTTCTCCCCAGACTCTCTTTTTCATTTGTGGGACATGGGCCTCGCTGGCTGACCAGCATTTATTCCTAGTTGCCCTTGAACTGTGTGATCATTTCAGAGGACAGTTGAGAGTCAACCACGTTGCTATGGCTCTGGAGTCATATGTAGCCAGACCAGGTAAAGGTGGCAGATTTCTTTCCCTAAAGGACATTAGTGAACCAGATGGGTTTTTCCGACAATTGTTTCATGGTCATCAGTAGATTCTTAATTCCAGATTTTTTTTAAATTTTGAATTCAAATTCCACCATCTGCCATGGATGGGTGTAAGAGAAGTCTAGAAGTCCTTGCATCCTCCTGGCTGGCCTCTCGTGTTCTGTCTTCTGTCAGCTTGACATCTGCCAAAACTCTGCCCTTGTCCTAAATCACACCAAGTTCCATGCACCCATCATCTTGTATTCGTTGACATACAGTGGCTCCTGTTTATGCAACACCTCACTTTCAGAATTCCAGTTCTTGCTTCCAAATTCCAACGTGGCCTCGCCCAGACCTAGCCCTGTAATTTTCTCCACTCCCACATCTTAGTTATCGGCAATTCCTACAATTCTGACCTCTTCCACATCCCTCGATTTCAATTGTTTTTTACCCTTGGCAGCTGCCTAGGCCCATAAACTCTGAAATTCCCTCCCTAAACCTCTATGCTTGTCCACCCCTCTCTTTTTTTCCTCCTTTTAATATACCCCATAAAAACCTACTTCTGTGACCAAGCTTTTGCCCCATTATCTCCTTATGATGTTCAATGTCATATCTTGTTTTATAATGCCCCTGTGAAGAGCCTGGGATGTTAAAAGCACTATATTAATATAATTTAGGGGTTAACCTGGTAAGATTATGTAAAGACCTGAGGGAATAGAGGTTAATCATGCTGTTACAAATAATGGAATAACTGATGTCTTTAACATCATGCTAAATTAAGTAGCATCCAAAAAGAGTCAAGTCCTTAAAAGTGGAGATAATATTGGTAGCAGGGGACACAATAGATTCATTTTGCAAGATTTCTCTTTCACAATATTAGATACTAGATTGTTTTGCTCAGGTTTATTTTGTAGCTTCCCCACCATTGAAGAATAATAGAAAACCAGGTGGGAGTATGTGTTCTGTGGGGCTCTTAAAGATGTGCGGGTTAGGGTTGATTGGCCATGCTAAATTGCCCCTGAGTTTCCCGGGATGTATGGGTGAGAGGGATTAGCGGGGTAAATATGTGGGATGACGGGGATAGGGCCTGGGTGGGATTGTTGTTGCTGAATGACCGCCTCCTTCACTGTAGGGTTTCTATGATTCTATACCTATAAGAATATATGCTCCATTATGAGGTGCACAGAAGTTTCATAATGAATAACTAAGATTAAAATTGGAGAGTAATTTCCTTGAGCCACAATTCGTTCCTAAGTGTGCACATTTCCTTTTGTCAGTTCTTCATCTTGAATATAAGAAAGAAATTGGAGGCACGGGTGGCACAGCGGTTAGCACTGCTGCTGCACAACGCCAGGGGCCTGGGTTCTATTCCCAGCTTGGTGATTGTGCAGAGTCTGCACGTTCTCCCTGTGTCTCCGTGGGTTTCCTCCAGGTGCTCCGGTTTCCTCCCACAGTCTGAAAGATGTGCTGGTTAGGTAAGTTGGCCATGCTAAATTCCTCCCTCAGTGTACCCAAACAAGTGTCCCAGTGTGGTGACTAGGGGATTTTCACAGTAACTTCAATGCAATGTAAATATAAGCCTACTTGTGACACTAATTAATGAACTATAAAACTACAGGTTGCACGAATTGGAGTAGGCCATTGCAAAAGTTTTTTTCAAAAGTTAAACTAGCTTGGGGTTTAAGCCAGGAGTTGCAACATTGGAGCATTGGCCTCCCAGTTGGAAATAACATTTTGGATCTGAACTTTTTCTGCTTGCCAGTTTTGGTGGAATTGTCTAGACCATTTCCTGGCAGAATTACCCATTGCTGCACATAGTAATATGGAGTATTATCTGCGAGAATTATCTGGTTACCTGGGGATTAGCTTGAGAAGATTAAATATTGGGGAGGCAGTGGAGAATTTAATACTTGAATCGACCATCGTTGTTGCACAATATTTTCCCTAGTTCTTTGCATCTAGTGAGATCAAAAGCAACAAAGTCTAACAGGCCATGAATCCTTATTTTAATGGTCTTGGATCAGCAATGTAAAAGCAGATTTTTCCACTCCTGGCTGTAGATTAGTCAAACATTTGAGTGCAATAAAAAAATTAAAAGATTTTTAAAAATAACTTATAAATAAAAGTTTCAACCTTGTTCCAAATGTTTTATTGTGCTTGTCGAAAAAAAAATTACTGTTTATTACTTTGCTGCCAAAGTGCCTATTTGTTTTTGAAAAGTAGATGTCAAAACCCTTTCCAGTACTGGATGTAAGAGAAAACTAATTTCTATACTTGTGGAGACATAAATAAACCTTTATGCGCTTTTGGAGATGTTTGCATTTATGAGCATACCAAAGTCGACTCCAGATAAAGCTGTTGTTAATATTTAACCAGTGGGTGATGCTGAAGCACTAAAGTATAACTTGGCTTAAATCATATTGTGTTTTTGATGCTTTCTTTCATTTATTGAAGATATGAATGGCAACACGGGCCAACTCTTAGACCCTGTAATCAGTGGTTTTGCCTCATAACTGCACTCTGAAATGGTAGCCAGATAATTCTCGCCGGCATACTCCACATTACCATGTGCAGCAATGGGTAATTCTGCCACTCGGTTGTTTTCAAGTAGGTGACTCACCCCAACCTTCATGAGGGCAAGTAGGGATGGATAACACAACAACGCCTACATCCCATGAATGAATAAAAAATAAAGTCATGTAATGATTTACGATCTTATTACCCAAATCAAATGCACATTTTCTCTGATTATGAAGATATTTCATGCAGGCCATAGTCAGACCAAAGATAGATGGTAAGTTTATGGATAGAAAATAACATACAGTTTTGGATTTGTGAATGAGAAAGTTATGGTCATAACGTAATAGCATGGGCTTTTTCTTACTAGAACTGATGAGGTCAAGAGTGACCTGACGCGCACCTTTAGGGGCGGCATGGCAGCACAATGGTTGGCACTGCTGCCTCACAGCACCATGGACCCGGGTTCAATTCCAGCCTCCGGTGACTGTCTGCGTGAAGTTTGCACGTTCTCCCCGTGTCTGCGCGGGTTTCCCCCGGATGCTCCAGTTTCCTCCCACAGTCCAAAGATGTGCGGGTGAGGTGAATTGGCCATGCTGAATTGCCCCTTAGTGTCAGGGGGATGAATAGGGTAAATATGTGGGCTTGCAGGGATAGGACCTGCATGGGATTGTTATCGGTGCAGGCTTGATGGGCTGAATGGCCTCTTTCTGCGCTGTAAGGATTCTATGATTGTATGAAGATTGTGAAAGTTTATACAAGACAGATTTCACATTGAGATGGACACATTTAAAATAATTTCAACAAACTGGGGGGAAATGGATGATGGCTGCAATTCCGAATTGTCTGCCGTAAGTTTTTAATGAGATAGAATGTCTCTTGAGAAGGAGGAATATTTAAGGGGCAAAAGAAATAAGCAAGAACGTGAGAATTGTAGCCAAGAATAGATCAGCAACATCTTCAAATTTACATTTTCCCTCGCCCTCCCCATAAGCCACAACTTTTGTCAGCTTGAATATGTTACTGTTTCCACATTTAGCCCTATGAATGTTTCTCTTCTGATTTGTAGTTGTCTGATTCCTGAATTTTAACACTCGTACGTAAGATTAATTTTGCCATCTAGTGTTTTGTGAAAATTTTACATTAATATTTTAATCATACAATCCTAAATATTGTATCATAACATTAGTACTGAATTTGCTTTAGTACTTTATCAACTGGACTGCAGCTTCAGCACATTTGCATTTCAGTTTTGAATGATATTGACATTACATTTGGAACTGATGCTGTCCTATGTTTGGTTTTTAAGGCCTGTATTATTAGGTCTTGCCTATGTTTGATTTATTTTTCTCTGTGGTATTTTGAGCACTGTGCTAGCATATTGACTATGATCAGCATAACAAGTTTAATTTAAATCTGGTGGTTCTTTCACTTCTCTCTTTAGTTTTCAGTTTATTATAAGTCAGGAAGCCTCCTTTTTAGAAGTTGAGAGTCTGCGGGTGTTAAGCCACATGTGCCAATGTTAAACTCTCTCACGTTAAACTCTCCAGATGCAAGCATCTTCAGGTGACCCTGCATATTCTATGTGCTGCTCCCAAACTGCAAGGGTGGGAAGGGCAACCGTTGCTAATCTCATTAAGAGGGCCCAGGATTAGCCTAGCTTTCTCAAAACCTGATGGTTGTCCCTGATGAAGGAATTTAGCTGCTGGGCACAGGTTGCGTGCACTCATGTGCAACCACTCCACACAACTTATTTAAAGATCAGCCGCAGGAGGTAAAATTATTTAATTTTGAAGACTGGCAATAAAAATACATATTATAAAAATGTCTGCTGCTGCATTTTGTTCAAAGCTATTGAAATGAACAGTTTCCTCTACGCTGTTCTACATTGTTCAGATTCTGGTTATTGTATTTGATTTGCTACAAATAAAATGTTTAAACTAGCCACTGAAGTTTTGGATGGATGTTGCTGGAGCACATGCCCCCAAAATATAGAAGATTGTTATAAATAAATAATACAGTGCTCCGACAGAAAGTTGGATTATTAACCTGTACAGTATACTTTTAAAGTCTAATTGAATAGTATTTTGGTGTATTGTCTGGAAATCATTAATTCTGTTGTGCTTCATTGTTGCGTGTGTCTTATTACTGTCACGATAGTTGCATAGAGGTCGTCTGTGGTGGGGAAGCAGTTGGCTCATTTGGCTAAATGACTAGAGTGTGATGCAGAATGTTGCCAATGGCGCAGATTCAATGCCTGTACTGGCTGTGGTAGTTCATGGAGGCCTGTCCCCTCACCTTACCCCACATTTGCAGAGTAGTGCCCCCTTAAGCAATATGTTGTTTTTCCTCTAATAAAGAGATGCCTATGGCCCTTTGTGGATTATGGCTAATTACCTTACCTTTATAGAGGTCATCTTCGGTTACGTTTGAAAGAATAACATTCAGCAGTCAGAACAATTTAAAACTAAATTGTAATTTAAGTGCGTATTTTCAAATCGGATGTCGAGTAATTCAGCATCCTGCAATTATCTGGATCAAAATTTAACATTTGAGATGTGCTCATTTTTAGTTAGCATTCACAGGGTTAAAATCATGAAGGAAGTAGAATATAGCTGCCTCCTGTTTGACAGAATCTGCGCTGTTTACTTTCCCCACCCCCATTCCGTCATTACCTTCTGTGGTTCCCTTTCACTGCTTGGCGTCTGTAGATGTAAGTGTTCGCAGATGTTAGTGAAACATTGACTGAATTACTGTATGTCCATTTTCTTCCAGATAAGGGAGCTGAAGGCTGTGACTGCCCTTTCTTTATTTTAGAGGGTTGGGGTGGGGGGTGGGGGGGGGGGAGGGGGAACTAACCCCGGATGAATAGGGGGAATAGAGTTAATAGAAGTGCAGCCTGTAAGAGATGAGTTTCCGATCAGTTTGAAGCCAGGCACACAGTACCTCTGTGGAGCAGTGGGGCTGGTCTCATTGGGCTGAGGCATTTTCAATATAGAGAGCATAGTGTCATCTGGCACACTCAGCCATTTATGAGATACATCAGACTATTGGACTGCTGCCCAGAATATTGCCGCAATACTTGTTGCGATTGGCTGTTCCCTCCATCAAGCATAGTTTCACGAGGAAAGCCAACTCCTTTTTTTAATCTGCAATAGCATGGCTGACTGCAGTATGCTGCCTTGTTAGTACTGCTTCCGCTCTCATCTCGAGTACGTTGAAAGTGATCAACAGCTTCGTACAATATAGCAGTGCTGGTGCAAGTAGCGTGGAAGTTATTGTGCTAAAACATTGATTTTGCTTTTTTTTTTCTGTTTTTATCAACAGGTCAGTGATAAAAAGTGCCTTTACTGAAGTCTGTGTTACTTGGAACTGCTTTTAGGTCAATCTGCTCTTTTCAGACTTGTTTGTTGCCAATTAAACAAATGTCTGACCTAATGTGCAACTGAAAACAGAAAACGCCTCTGCTGCATCTGTAGCTGCTGCCTCATCTTAAACTGGCCGTGACACCAAAAAAAAACTGGGACAACAATCTGCTGCAAGAGGAACTAAACCAACAGAGAGCTGAATGTGCCGAATGCAGTAAAATCAATAACTGGAAGCGACTCGAACGCGATTAGTATTCAATCAACGAGTGTGATTGCATCAAAATAACTTTTTATTAAAAGCAGCAAAGTGCTGTGTCAGCAGAAGTACGATATAAAACAGCCGGACGTGCCACCAACAAGAAGGGGTTAAAACCCCACAACCGAAGGCCACAACTCCCAACTGGTGACCGATCACTTGATGAGTTGTCTGTTTTAATGTTGACTAGCAGTCAGCAAAACTATTCCCCAGCAGCATTTTATGAAGTAATTTCTTGCTTTTATGACCATTGAGAGGCATTTTTATATTTTAAAAAAAAGAGCTATATTTTTGACTTTAATTCTGTTGACTGCTGCGTTCTTCCCCCAAGAATCGTGATAAGTTGTTCTGAACCACGTTTCACTTTGACGATTTATTATGGCTGTAAACGTTACTCCAGTACGTGATACAAAATGGCTGACATTAGAAGTGTGCAGACAGTTTCAGAGAGGGACATGTTCACGTTCAGACCAGGAATGCAAGTTTGCACACCCACCAAAAAGCTGTCAGGTTGAAAATGGGCGAGTTATTGCATGCTTTGATTCCCTTAAGGTAAGGAATTTTAATGTTGAGCTTTTCAATAGTGCGGTTTCTAATCTTGTGGCACAATATCCATTGACTTGTTCTGTAAACCTTGGCGATTGTACCTTAGAAATGTGCATCCGCGTTAGAATTTAACAATTTTTAACAGTATTGAGAATTTTATTCCATGTTGAAATAAGCACTTACTAGTGGTAGGAACACTTTAATATCCTTCGGAGCCACAGTTGGGAAGGTTCATATGACTTTTACATATTTGCCTTGTAGCATCTTTGTAAATAAAGATTTTACCTAGCACTAATTATTATTTTAAAACCTTCCTGCCCTTGCTATGTGCTAGTTGGAAATTCTCTCAAAGTTTCTCGCAACTCCCAGCGCTCTCTACCCAATATTTTCCCATGGCTTATTGTAGGCTTATTGAACTATTTATTCTTTAACTCTTTGACGCCTTTTTTATCATCAAAACAACCATTCTTATTCCTGTTTTACGTGTATATGTGCACCCATGCGCACACTTCCATCTCTCATTAAAGCAGAACAGCACAAATTTGTGGTTCTGATGAATAAATCATCAATCTCCAGATCTAGTGTGCCATACAACAGTCTCCACTGCCAAAGTTGCCATTCAAAGCTCATCTGGATGGCAAAGGTTTCTGTTCTCCACAGTTAACCACTTCCCCATAATACTTCTGTTTTTCCATCTTCGTTTCCAATACTCAAGATAAGGAGCTTGCAGAGCATGTGTTTCCTCTCCCCTTCCATCCCAGCCTCCTAATTTTTCCAACCCTTTGTCACTCAGCCATTTCCTCCCATCGTCCCCATTGTCCTCTTCAGACTGTCTCTTCCATAGGATCTACCACTGTCAAGGGCAATTGGGATGGGTAACAAATGCTGACCTAGCCAGTGACTCCCAAATCCTGTGAAAGAATAAAAAAAATGCTCCTCAAATTTCCACCCTAATTTGGTTGCAATCCTAGCCCCCTTACTAGCTGATTATGTTAATAGCTCCCTTCCTTTTTAAGCATTGTCTTTACCTTTCAATATTGCTGCCTTCAACCCTTTACACAAAAAACCCACCTTTGACCCATCCATTGTCTCTTATGTTTCCTCTTTTAAGTTACCAGAATATGCCATTGTTTCACTGTTCCATGACAGTCTTTGTAATGTTGACTATGCTGCTGTGTCCTCTCTTCACTGCCTAATCTTTTTGCAGCTTCCAGCACTGGTTGATCCTATACTCTTGTGGTTCTACCCTTGTGTGGTTCGAATCCTGTCTTTCTGGACACAGCCAGCACACCTTTATCAATAGCTTGCCTTTTCTTCCCAGTTTTATTTTTGTGGGGGTCTTCTGTGGATCTATCCTTGTACTTCACCTTTTCCTAATTCCAATGCTGTCCCTTTGAATCATAGAATCCTTACAGTGCTGAAAGAGGCCATTCAGCCCATCAAGTCTGCACCGGCTGTTCAATAAAGCGTATTACCCAAACCCTATCCCTGTACCACCATGTATTTACCCTGCTAATCTCCTGAACCTAAACATCATGGGACACTAAGGGGCAATTTACCATGGCCAGTTAACCTACCCTGCATCTTTGGCATGTGGGAAGAAACCGGAATACCCGGAGGAAACCCATGCAGACATGGGAGAACTTGCAAACACCATACAGACAGCAACCCAAGGCTGAAATGGAACCCGAGTTCCTGGCGCTGTGAGGCAGCAGTGCTAACCATTGTGCCACTGTGCCACTTTGTGGTGACATCTGCTGGCATGGTCAGCATCCACAGGCACACTAATGACATCAAGCTGCACCTTCATATCACTCGGCATTTCTGTGCTGTCAGACTGCCCATTTGATGTCAATGTCTTGGGAAAGTTGCAGGTTTCTCCAATTGAATGGCAGGGAAACCCAAACCAGTGTTTCTGATCCAAAAGCAGAAAGTGCAGCATTTTCTGTTTTTGTTTAAGACTTCCTGCATGCACAGTGTTTTGCTTTTATTACCATTGTTTTTGTTGCCCATCACAAACTCAGTCTTTAATGCTGGTTCCATCTTCCTCCCTGGCACCACCCTTTGAATGAACAAATCATTCTGCTTGATCTTGATATAGGTTTGAAATCCTGTATCTCTGAGACTGCGTACTTCTACCTCCATAGCATTATTTGTCTCATTTTCCCCTTCTCTCTCTGCAAGCTGAAATCCCTCTCAAAAGTTTTGTCACCGTTTGAACTTGATTGTTCCAAAGCTCGCTCTACTGACTTTTCTTTATCGACACTGCATAGACTTCCAACTTGTCCAGAATTCAGTAGTTTGCTGTGCATGCCGAAAATTAGAGTACTGCGGATGCTGAAGACCTGAAGTAAAAACAGAAAATAGTGGTATTGCTCAGCAGGTATGGCAGCATCTGCAGAGAGAGAAACAGTTAACCTTTCAGTTGGATCGCATTTCTCCAGCACTGGGAGAAGTTAGAGTTATAATAGTTTTTGAACAAGGGGTGGTTAGGTCAAGGACAAAATAGACAGGTATATGATAAGGTCGAAGCAGGAGAGATTGAATGACAGGAATTAGTCTTCAAGGGCCAGAGTTAATGGTGATGGGGCAAGAAAATAAACAAAAGCTGTGCCTAGAGCAGATGTGCTTCTGGATGATCTATGCCCATTAGCCCATCCTTGCAGACTCGCACAATTTCAATGCTCCCAATACTTTAAAATTTAAAATTTCCACAATCGTTTTCCAGTCTGTCCATATCGTTCTCTACTGCACTTGTGTGACCTTTGTCAGACTTGACCTCCCATACCCTTCAGTCTTCTGGCTTCTATACTCCATTCCTTCTGTCCCACTGCTTTTAGCAGCATCTTATTTGAAACTCCCTCCCAAGATCCCTCTACTTTGCCTTCTGGCAAAGTAATGTTCCCTAATTCCTAATTTCTTTCCAGCCCAGTCCTAGATAATCCTGCTATCCCACAAAGTGTCTGGGGATGTTTCATACATTAAAGACATTATACAAATAAAAGTTCTTTTTGTTGTAATAGGAGTGTCAAGCTATAGTCAAAAGTGCTTAATATCTCATTTTGTGGTTTTTATGAAGGTGCCTAAACAATTTAGTTTGATCACAGTGAATTTCTTAAAAATCATTCGTGGGTCATGGGCGTTGCTGGCTGGCCAGCATTTATCACCCATCCCTAGTTGCCTGAGGGCAGTTGAGAGCCAATCACATTGCTGTGGCTCTGGATTCACATGTAGGCCAGACCAGGTAAGGATGGCACATTTCCTTCGTAAAGGACATAAAGGTTTTTCTGACAATTGACAATAGTTTCATGGTCATCAGTAGATTCTTAATTCCAGATGTTTTTAATTGAATTCAAATTCCACCTTTGCTGTGACGGGATTCGAACCCTTGTCCCCAGAGCATTAACTGAGTTTCTGGATTAATAGTCCAGTGATAATGCCATTAGGTCATCAACTTCCCTCGTGTTTGTGAAAACATACACTAATCAGATAGCTACAACAGGAAACCATTGAATAATGTGGTGCAAATTTTGATCCCATCAGCAACTGGCATTCAAAGCCACCTTTCATTTGGGTGACTTTAGATTAGTGAGGTGTTCACTTGTTACTGCATGTTTGACTGCCCTGGTGGGGTGAAGAGGAGAACAGGTGGACGAGGGGAACTGACTGGGCCAGGTTTGAAAGCCTTTTTTGGTTGAGGTGGATGAGACGTGAAGGTGATGAGAAAAAAATAACCTAATGCAGATTCTGGCCGATCACAAAACTATTTTTATAAGAACCATATTGATGTCGAAGGGATCAGCCCAATCTGCTCAGTTCAGGGAAGCATAATGTTTTGCTTTGATGGAGAACTTGAGACTCTCCAGTAACAGTGAGTTGCTAATGTTCTTTCACCACTGTAATTTTTTTAAGTCTTTGGTGCCCTTGAGTTGCAAATCAGACTTTCTAACAGAGTGGTGATAACATTGCTGGCTGTGTTGTAAGAATGGCCCCACAATACATATTTGATTGCTTCTGGCCCACTGTACGTATTTTCTTTTAATGATTGTGATTGTATTGCATTATTTTAAAGTTCTAAATTGTCCATCCCCGAACAGCAAAAAAAATTCTCCAGTTCCATAAAATTATTTAAATTTAATCCAGGGAAAGACCTTTCAGTTTAGCAATAACTTCTTATTTGCTCTTATTGCCATCAGTTCCCAACCTTAGCTGAAAGAGATTTCATAAATGAGCTTGTTTTCCGTAATCTGTTTGCTAAAGTTATTAGAAGTCAGTTTATTGCTCATATTTATCTGAAAGGAGACCACAGTGTATTTAGAAACCTACATCTTTTATAATGCTAATTACAAGATCACAAAATTGCCAATCAGTCCACTTATCCATTCAGAAAGAACCTGTTCCCTGTCCTCTCCTTCATAGTGTCCAAAGATCACTTAAATAATTCCAGGGAGATTTCTTCCATTACCTTATTCAGAAGTCCATTCGCTATTTATGTGAAGTAATTTTGATATCCTTCCAAGGTTAGCTATTCAGTCATTTGGACCTGTGCTATTGCAGTTATTGTTTGATTTGATTTTAACCATTTAATGTCTATATTTCTGCTATCTCCTTTCAAAGATGTAAAACCCAAAACATTCCTACTTTTCCTTGTGATGAATTCTCCTCCTGGCCACAGTTTTTCTCTCAATTAACACCATTAAAAACAGATTATCTGTCCAGTTACTGTTTACTGGACCTTGCGTGCAAATTGGCAGTTGTATTTACAAGTTGTATTTACTCACATAATAGTCCTGTTTCTAGTCTATGTGCTGTCCCTCAGTGATCATTCAAAAATAGCATCCATTTGCTTTATGTACATTGATGTCCA
Source organism: Mustelus asterias (assembly GCF_964213995.1). Taxonomy (NCBI): domain Eukaryota; kingdom Metazoa; phylum Chordata; class Chondrichthyes; order Carcharhiniformes; family Triakidae; genus Mustelus; species Mustelus asterias. The sequence goes on along the minus strand of NC_135810.1, from coordinate 5,471,047 downwards.
ATTCTATCGTGCCATCACCTCTCTCAATCCTGCCACTGTCTATGTTGTCACTGCTTATTCAGCATCCAATACTCATAGAGCAGAAACTTAATCCAGCTAATTACTGGGAAGACCCAAACCAAAGCCCTTTTCTACCTTCTCTAAATTTGTGATCATCAAAGCAACATGCCCTACCTCAGACCAAGTCCTGTTCACCTATCGCTCATGTGTTCACTGAGCTACATTGGCTCCCAGCTAAGCAATGCATTGATTATAAAATTCTCCTTGTTTCCGGATCCCTCCATGGCCTCGCCCCTTCCCATCTCTGTAATCTCCTTCACTCCTGATAACCTTCCAATTCTGTCCCCTTGCATTTCCTGGATTTCCATCAGTCCGCTGTTAACAGCCATGCCTTCAGCTAGTAAGGCTCTAAACTCTGGAATTTACTGTCTGAATTTCCCTGCCACTTCCCAGTCCTGTTTTTCATCATTGTCCTAATATCTCCTCATGTGGCTTGGTGTCAGTGTTTTTCTGATATTGCTGCCAGAAAGTGCTTTGGGATGCTTTACAATGTTAAAGTTTATTAATTAGTCGTATGTAAGGCTTACATTAACACTGCAATGCAGTTACTGTGAAATTCTCCTAGTTGCCACAGTCCGGTGCCTATTTGGGTCAATGCACGTAACCAGCACATCTTTCAGAATGTGTGAGGAATCTGGAGTACCCAGAGGAAACCCACGCAGATACGGGGAGAACATGCAACTCCACACAGACAGTGACCCAGGCCGGGAATCGAACCCGGGTCCCTGACGCTGTGAAGCAGCAGTGCTAACCACTGTACCACCGTGCAGTACGAGTTGTTGAATCCAAAGTATATAATCGTGTACAGAATGCTTTGGGATATTTCTGTGATGTTGAGCTACTATTTGGACATAAGTTCCTTTTTGCCCCCTTTTTAAAAAACTTTTTTTTGCTTTTGGTACTATGATCTGTCTCCTGGGAATTTTATGTACGGCCTCCAGGACTTGAATGGTTGCCTTGTGACTCAATGCCCACAACTGGAAGCTTTACCAACGTGTGATTTGATGAGCGCAGTCTAAATGAGAAATGTCAGGAATGAAGAATAGAATACTTTTCCAATTCTTGCACTCAGTACCAGTACGCACCAGTCCCCAGCCAATAAATTGCACCCAATTGCACAGTGAATCTCAACCATTGTCTTAAATGTGTACATCTGTAACATTTTCCACAAGTATCAGTAAGGAGAAGGCTTAACTCATTGCTATCTGTGCAGGACTTGGCAGTGTGCTAGTTGGCTGCTGCATTTCATGCACCAGTGCTTAAAGTGCCTCAGGATGTTCTGGGGGTGTGAAAGGTGCTGTACCAATGGAAGTTTGCTCCTTTCTCTGAGTTCAAGCCCAGCTCCCAGAGGTGAAACAGCCGCCACCACTCGCTGTCATTGAGATCATGTCTGAAATTGGAGCAGCTTTTGTGCAAAACACTTTTAGGCGTTATCTATTTCTGTTTAAGTTGGCTCCCAGCTCAAAGTGAGCTGTTGCACAAAGATTTGTCATTGGGTTGATTTTAACTTCTGTTTACTGAAATGTGATCCAACATTTGCTGACATGCTTTTGCGATGAAACTATTTTATTAACCAGTTTAAACAAGATACTGTGACTGAGATGACTGATCCATCCATTCCAAAAATCAGGAGATAAGAGTGTCTGGAGGGTTAAACCCTGCAGGGTAAATGCTAAAGTTATTTCCTAATTTTTTTTGACAGTTTTAAATGTTGCTCACAAAGCAAGTTCTCTGCATGCCTGTTAAAATTCTCCTTATCTGAGTTTGGGCCCTGGGATTTGAGTACCAGAGTACTGAAAATATAATGTTTTGTCCCTGTCTTATTTTCTACCTATGGTTAGGCAAATGTAAATCAAAGGCGTACTGTAATGTTGAAAATAGAACTAAATCTAATTTATTTTCAACTTTAGAATATTGAAAATTGGTACGGTCAGCACCAACAGCAATTTGGATTTATATGGCGCCTTCAAATTAGTAAGCCGTTCCTCATGTTACTTCACAGTAGTGTTGTCAGAATTAGACGCTGAGCCACATAAGGAGATGTTGGGTCAGATGACCAAAAGTGTGGTCAGAGGTAGGTTTTGAGGAGTATCTGAAAGGAGGAAGGAGCGGCGGGGAAGCACATTGTGGAGGAGGTTGAGAAAATCCATTTGATGCACATTAATTTATCCAAAGATCCTAACTCGCTTCCTCCCCCCTCTCCAAACCCCATTTCAGTGGCCGACTGTTTCTTGTAACATTCCAGCCTTAGACCTTGTACTAATCTTCCTGGAAATCTATCATTTTATAGCAAAATTTTAGGCATCAAGAGTAAATTTACCTATCACTTGACTCTGTATCCCTTGTCATAACTTTTTTTAAAGGAATATTCTGGTTTAAATGCTGGAAATACTCAGCAGGTTAGACAGCACTTGCGGCGACAGAAAGCATTTCAGTTCAATTAACTTTCATTAAAAAATTTAAATATTCTGGATTAATATTTTTCATAAGCATATTATTGACTACACCTCTAAAAGATCACTTCTCAGATGCCTCATTGAGAAGCCAAAAGACTATCCAATCTTTCTTCATTGCTCAGTCCTTCAGCACTAAGAATTAGCTGATGTAGATCTTTCCCTTACGTTGTTGGTTAAGCTCTCCAAAACGAGAGCCTTCTGCTGCATCCAAACTTGCACCAAGTCTCATTTACCCATCACCCCCAGTGCTTGCTGACCAGTATGAACTGGCTGGCCGCAGCTCAGTTTTAAAATCCTTATTCTCAAATTTCTCTATGGCCACACCCCTCCCTATCTCTCTGATCTCCAGCTCTACTCGCTCCAAAATATCTGCGCTCCAATTCTAACCTCTTGCCCATCCCAATTTTAATGACCCTACCGTTAATGGCTGTGCCTTCAGCTGCCTAGGCTCTAAGCTTTGGAATTGCCTCTCTCAACCCCTTCAGTTCTTAAGATGCTCGTCTTAAGAGCTTCCTCTTTGACCCAGGTTTTTTGGTTATCTGCTGTTATATCACCTTTATGTGGCTTGGTGTCAAATTTTGTTTGAGGATGCCCTTATGAAGCACCTTGAAGTGTTTTACTACATTTGAGATTCCATATGAATGCAGCTTGTTAGAGACTTGAAAGGAAATCCGTTTTCTGTCAGTTTCTTCAATTTTAAGTATGACATAACGATCGTGCATACAGCTCCATTTAATAATTAAAATGCCTCCATAGTGGTTAAGTAGTGTGAGCAATTTCTCAAAATGGAGCCGGTCCCATCCTGAGTAGCATTCTGACTCTCACTATCTTAAAGGTTCAGGGAACACTGAGGTTTTCATGGCAGTGGATCACCAAGGAAATCAAATCTGGAATTGGTAGCAGTCATCCAATAGTTAATAAATGTTCAAACAGGGCAGAAATATATGGAATTCTTTGTACGCCTTTCAGATATTTTAAAAGAATGTTAGGAATGTTTGCCTGCAGCGACTCTTTACCCCCCTCCCGCCGCAGACCAGTGATCTTCCTTATCTTTTGCTTCCTTGTGAAATGAGTGTTAATGGTTCACAATTTGATACGTGTAGGAATAGCATCCACATCTTCATGAGAATTATTCTTTCATTAAAAACGCCATGGTACTTTTGTGTACTATCAATTTACATCTTGTCTGAAAAATCCCTTTTTCTACAAAACTAAAATGAAATCTGTCAATTAGCCACTGTCTTCCTCCGCAGTAAATGTGGCAGAGACTGCCATGCCAGAGTGGCACTCCTGAGGCACATCAGGCAATGCCTAACGTGCATTTGATCACCACAGTGTAAACCATCGTTTTACAAGATGGAAGGCTATCACATAAAATGTAGGAATTATTTCTAATAATAATGAACACAGCGACACGTCCCCGAATGGAATAGGGTCAACCTTTTTGTTGATGAAATTAACAGTAACCTATTCTTTGTTTGAAGCATCTGATTATGGAGTTTTGCAGCACAGAAATGACAGAGTTCATGCTCCATCTCCCACCTCTTCTCTCATTATCAGCATCTCCTTCCATGCCTTTCACTCTTGTGTTCTCTTAAATGCATCTATGCTATTTGCCTCTTATGATGGTGAGTTCCACATTCTCATTGCTCTGGATCAGAAAGTTTCTCCTGAATTTCTTCTCAGATTCATTAACAACAGTTTATGACCCCTGATTGCGTCCTTCCCCACAAATGGAAATATCCTCGCTATATCTACTCTACATCTATCCTATCAAATCCTTTCATAATTTGAAAAGTCACCGATCAGGTTTCTCTTAAAGCGAGCACTGGCCTGTTCAATCTGTTAATTTAGTCATTTACGGAGGAGGCCATTTGTCTGTGCAGGCTCTCCATAAAGCAATCTAGTCAATCCCGTTCCTCGACTCTATCCCTGTAGTTCCCTGGAAGTCGTTTTCATGTGAGTTTTGAAAACTTGCACAGTATAGAATATTGTGTGTTCCTAAAAAAAATACAGATAAACCTGTTGCATTCCCTTAAAAGTACTTGATTCTAATCAATGTAGAATGGCATTGTTGGCAAATACAGAAACCTGCAAATCACGAGGCCTGGTTTCCTGGATGGCATACAATATTTTGGAGCTTGCAATGTCGCAGAATGAGAATTATAAAGTATAATTACAATCCTTAAAAGTCACTCAAGTTAATGCAACTGTTGTCATCATTGGCGCCTTTCCATGCATGAAAAATGATGGACAGTCAACAAACGATCTATTTCGGATGGATTGTCTTCGTATGGTGCATTTTTGCTGATGGCTGAAGATGCAGGTTCTGCCACAAGTGCCACACAGGGAGCTACCGAGTGTCGTTGTGTGTTGTTTTCGGTGTTGGTATCTTGCCAAGCTGCTGTATTCACTGGTCATCATAATGGTGCACGCCAGCCCAGGGGTGGTGTCACCATTTTCCTCTGCTTTCAGCTAGGGACTCCTGGGCACAATAGTCAATGTTTTAGGGCCTTCATGTCATTGTCTGCCACCATGGACCTGAGATAGCAGAATTTGCAAACCACTTCTAGGAGGATACTATTCAGTGTGATCAGGAGCAAAAATTCAAACGTTTTTCACGGCATTCTTGATGCATATAGTCAGGGAAGGCAAGATACAGGCATGGGAGAGACGAATCTCGAGTCCTTGTAGCTGAGTTCCCGTTTGGGCAGCTATAACAACAACATCATCGTGAAGGAGTTCTCTACTCATGACGCAATGTATTTTTGTCTTCCCTTTCAGTCTTGATTATAGACTATCCGAGTGTGCAGGTAAACTTCTTCAGGGGAGGTAGGTGTTAGGAGCAGTGAGAAGATGCTGCCAAATAGAGTGGGGTCTAGGGCAGACCCCAGTTTTAATCCATTCTGCACTCTGGAAACTGTATCTAAACTGGAGCCATGAAACAACCCCCCAGTTCCCTAAAGTTCTCCATACATCAACTATGAGTGCAGAAAAGGTTTACCAGGATGTTGCCTGGTATGTAGGGCATTATTTATGAGGAGAAATTGAATAAACTGGGATTGTTCTCCCTGGAAAGACGGAGGCTGAGGAGCGATCTGATAGAAATTTATAAAATTGAGGGGTATAGATAGGGTGAACAGTTGGAAGCTTTTTCCCAGGGCAGAAATAACAATTACAAGGGGGCACAAGTTCAAGATAAGAGGGGAAAGGTTCAGCGGAGATGAGCGGGGGAAGTTTTCTCCACAGAGGGTGGTGGGGGCCTGGAATGCACTGCCAAGTGAGGTGGTTGAGGCAGATATGTTAGCCACATTTAAGACTTATCTGGATTGACACATGAACAGACGGGGAATAGAGTGATATAAGCGGCTGGTCTAGATAGGACAACGTGATTGGCGCAGGCTTGGAGGGCCGAAGGGCCTGTTCTTGTGCTGTACTGTTCTTTGTTCTACAAGAGAAGATTGTTTCATAGTGAGGGGTCATTATTTTTGGGAGATTTCGTGCAGTAGTGAGGGGTTTATTTGGTCATGTTTAGTACTATGGTGGGATTTAGAACTAAAGTCCCCCACTAAACCCCTTTGCCACATTACTAAATCCCCCAGTAATCCGTCAATAAATTTCTGACCACAGCTCTCAAACCCCCCCCCCCCCGGCAACAAAAGGCCCTCACCACAACACTAAGTCCATCAAATAAATCGTTTTTACTCCATCCTTAAAGTTACCAAGGCAGTACACAAGAGTGGACCAGGCAAACCCAAATTCATTCCATGCTCACTCCAAAAGCCAAATTCAAATTCCTATTGAATCCAATTCATGGTCCCCACAAGGAGAGACAAACAAGATCCAAGCTGACGAGATGAGGCATTGCACCCCATCTTGGGCTTGATCTGACTTTTGATCTTGGCTGAAAGGCTGAGCCCACAAATCACCTCAACACTAAATCTCCCAAAAATAACTCAACACAGCAAAATACACCACCCCCCCCCCACAAAAAATAATGACCCCTCACTATGACACTAGGTAGTCCCATTGAGCCCCTCACTCAGCACTAAAACCAGGCTGGAGAACATGCGGCCTCTGGTCAATCAATGAGGCCTCTTCCAGCCGTATGATTTGACTTGATTTTTGATTTGATTTATTGTTGTCACATGTATACAGTGAAAAGTATTGTTTCTTGTGCGCTATATAAACAAAACATACCGTTCATGGAGAAGGAAAGGAGAGAGTGCAGAATGTAGTGTTACAGTCATAGCTAGGGTGTAGAGAGAGATCAACTTAATGCGAGGTAAGTCCGTCCAGAAGTCTGACAGCAGCAGGAAGAAGCTGTTCTTGAGTCGGTTGGTACGTGCGTGACCTCAGACGTTTGTATCTTTTTCCCGACGGAAGAAGGTGGAAGAGAGAATGTCTGGAGTGCGTGGGGTCCTTGAATATGCTGGCTGCTTTTCTGAGACAGCGGGAAGCGTAGATGGAGTCAATGGATGGGCATGTGTAATGAGCATGAGGACCTGTGGTGCCAGTATAGCAGCTCCTGGGGATTGCTGGAGAGAAGAGCATATTTAAATTAATGTCCTTTAATTTGTGCCAGTCTGCATCTTGTGTGACGCTCTTGATTCATGATCTCAAATTGCTGTCTTGCAGAGAACAATATGTAGCTACTTGTATTGTGTTCTGCAAGTTCTCTTCAAGCACAATCCAAATTTAAAAGGAGAATGTCTGAAATTATACTGCTGGCTGTTTTGTCACCTGTCCACTGTTGGGCTTTGTTTAAATCATGGTGGAAGTTTATCACAGCACTTGAATGCAAAGGAATTAGTATTGTTCGTGCACTTGATTTAAGCTATTGTAGATCTGTGTGTTACTTTTACATGACTATTACTGCAATTCACTTGTATTCAGAAGCTGTCAGGGATTGCTGAAGTATTTTAAATTGCATGGATGCTGGAAGGAGTCTCGGTAGTGGTTTGCTTTAATATATTTTAAAATGAATTTTGTGTCCCTGACATTCGGAGCAGACAAAGGGACAAAACCCACCTGATCGTGGACAAAGACCATTAATGGGTGACCACTTGTCAAGATGGCTATATTCCTGTTGCTTTTGCATACCAAGTGGAACATTGATATTAAATTCAGCAGACTAGCTAGCAATTTATTTAGATTATCATCTTTAAGTATTATACTTAGCAGTGTCATAATATTGCATAAACTGATGCAAATATGTGGAGCAATTTTAGTATATAATGTGAAGTGCATTATATATGAGATGTGAAACTGTGCAAATTTTATAATCTGCTTCTACCTAATCCAAAATTTTGTGTTTCACACTTCCGATTACTCACGTTATATCTTATATAATACGAGGAATCTATTAATTTAAATGTACATGCATAAATCAATGATACTTTAAAGAAAGACAAAACTACACCTTGTGTATGTGATACAAAACAAAAATTTGAGATTATGACAAACTTGGAGAACTAGTATGGATTGCTGCTTTGTGAGCCCCGACTTAATTACACTATAGGTTTGTGATCCCTTCCTGTCCACCATTCTTTATTGGGTTGGCCTATATGTGGATCCATCACTATACATCACAAACATGATTGACTCTTAACTGCTCAAATTTGCTGAACAAATCACTCAGTTGTATCAAAACTGCTGCTGTAATTCAAGAGGGGGAAAAGCCCACCAGCTTGAGGAATCTAAGGATAGGCAATAAATATCAGCAGCGCCCAAGAAAAACCTTTTAAGTCTCTGAATTGTAAGATCTGCCTGCAGCACGTTTCTCATTCACTGAATGATGTTACAGTTGGGTTTATCCATCTGATGAGTTCATTATCCAGTTTTGATGCTCAGACTTGGTACACGTTTTACAGTGTGGTTTTTTTTTTGTTTTTGCTAAAGATGTTGGAAGTATTGTTGAAATCTCGTCCAAGTTTTCAAAGGCCAATAAAAAAAATCTATATACTGTTTGTGAGAATGGTGTTCCCAATTACACTAAATTGTGTGCAATATTTTGTAATCCATTCTTCCTTTTGCCCCTGTCATATAGAAATTGATTGTGTTCAAAGCTAAAACAGCAAAATACCTCTCTGTTCTGTTAACGCTGGCAGTATTCATACAGTGCCCTCTGTAATGAGAACAGCAAATGTTCTGATAGAGCACCACGGAATCAATCAAAAGTGTACGAACTGTTATGGAAGGTTAAATTACATGGGGTGGAAAAAGCATAAATCATAGTTTTCAATACTGTAATAACCTAGCTGAGCAGTAGATACATTGCAAAACAAATGCAATTTCAGAGTGTATCCTTCGCTTAATACTGAAATAAAAACCAAGTGCTGGAAAAAGTCAGCAGATCTGACAGCATCAGTGGAGAGAGAGAAACTGAGTTAATGTTTCAAGTCTAATATGACTGCGGAATTGAAGAGACGCCACAATATTGGAGTCATATTGGATTGGAAATGTTAAAATGTTAACTCTGTTTCTCTCTTCACTGATGCTGTCAGTCCTGCTGAGTTTATCCAGCGCCCCTCTTCCCCCGCCCCTTCCCCACCCCAGATCTCCATCTGCGGTATTTTGCTTTTGTCTTCATTAAAACTGATTTGGCCGGACTCAAAAGGAAACATAATCCAGACCAAGGATGTCATCATCTGGAAAAATTGACAGGAAGGAAAGAGTTTAAATAGTTTGACCTGCATAATCTGGGTACAGCATATTGTGTGCATGACATTGAAGGAGGAAGGAGAAGGCAACAGAGAAATGGTTAAGGTCTTTCCTATAGAAAAGTGAAGAATGTTTTATTTGCAGTACACCACTAAGCCACAACCCTGAGTAGTCATCACAATAGAATTTCCCCTCAATAATCAAGTAATTGTCAAACTGCAAGATATTGTATTTCTGGCAGACACCCTTCAGTTTAGTTTTTCAGTGTCACAAGTAGGCTTACATTAACACTGCAATGAAGTTACTATGACAATCCCCTAATTGCCACACATCGCCTATTTGGGTACACCTGAGGGAGAATTTAGCACGGCCAATGCACGTCTTTCGGACTGAGAGGAAACTGGAGCACCCAGAGGAAACCAAACCCACGCAGACACGGGGAGAATGTGCAATCTCCGCACAGACAGTGACCCAAGCCGGGAATCGAACCCGAGTCCCTGGCGCTGTAAGACAGCAGTGCTAACCACTGTGCCGCCCTTCAGGGAGGGACCTTTTTACTGCTTGGTGGCAATGGGATCAGTGGTGAAATTTTAAAGTAAGTTTACTCATTACAAATGTAGCTATCAGGATTATAGGATACTAACAATTATAGAGGTGACATCTGCAAGGGGAAAAGGTTCAAACTATAACTTATCACGATCTGAAGAGCAGGATGTCCCACAGTCAATCTTTTGTATCACCTTCATTAGAATGTGTCTTATTTTTGAATTGTAACCATTACGACGACGATAAGGCTGTTATAAAAGTTACAATGCTAAGGTTAGGGTCTGACTTTTTTGGGGGTTAAAGTAACAGAATGATGAAACTGTGATAGTGTCTAGCGTACCAAAAGCAATTGTGGTATGATACAAAGAACGTTTGTAACATATGGAGATTTTCAAATAATTGTGGGAACATTCAAGCCTTTGTTTAGAATGATGACACTGTTATAAAGCTTTACAGAAGCAGGCACTGTAGAATGAGAGAGGGCCATTCAGTTCACTTGAGCATTTTTTACGTCTTCTGGCATTATAGATCTTTTACTTGAAAAGAGATAAAGAAATTTCCGAGTCATAGTTTACACTTAAATTTGCTGTTTATGGGAGAGTTTAATAAGTGGTGGTGAGACTGAGTGAAGTGAAATGAAACCTAACAACAATTAGTTGAGTTTATCTTGCACCTTTTAGTAAAACAGTCCAAGATACTTCACAGGAATGTTAGCAGATTAGATTTGACATCGAACCACAGAAGAGATGGTGATAGGGGTGACCACAGGTTGGGCAGAGGTAGGATATTTTCAGAGCATGTTGAGGAGAAAGAATGCTGTATCTCCCCCTACTGGATTAGTTTAAAGAATTCATTGAGTATTATGATAAACTTTATTCTCAGCAGCACATGTGCTGCAAGTTGATTTTTTAAAAAAAATTATCTTCTGCGGTGTTGATGCAAAATCCAAGGCTACATTTTCTCTGTTACTGTTTCTGATCTTGTGGTTTTTTTTACACTTTTGGCGTAACCTCCACTTAAGTGTATTCCTTTGCTTTTCATTCTGGGTAATTTTCCTGTTTCTCAACTTTTTGTCTTGTTCTTGTTGCTCATGGTGGCGTGCTGTCTCTCTCTCTGTCTTTGCATCTTTCTTTCACTTGCTGTGTGTCTCATGCTTGCTCTTACGGATGCCCCTCACTCTTTTTTTCACTCGTGCTCTATTTTGCTGTACTCTGTAGTCTCCCTTCTCTGTAACCTGCTCTGATCAGCCCATTCCTCCTTTCCCTCCTTTGCCTGTCCTTCTAAGGTGGTTTGTTTGAGAAGGTACAATATGAGCAGGGAGGTACCTGGCCTTGAGGGGTAGGAAGGTACGTGTGTGGGTTGCTGAGGGTGAGAGGTCGTGGGAAGGCATGAGAAAATGAAGGTTGCAGCTGCCTTTTGGGTCACAGATGATGTCTCTGAATGATTGCGTCAGCCTAGTCCGACTTGTAAAATACTAGTCCCTGCACAAGTCATTTCAAGACCTCTTTATCATTGAGTAAATAGACATATGCTTGATCACTGACTCACTGGTGTCTCAATTACTGGTCATCCTCTCAATAAGCTCAATACGTTCCTGATGTGGGCATAGCAGCAAATAACTAATGCAGGCTTTATTCTACCTATATGCACAAAAGATATTTGAAGTGCTTTATGACAACAAGCAAATTATACTTTCTCATTGTGTTGCTTGGGACCCAGACATGGGGAAGTATCAGTACTGAATTGTTGGTCTGGGAGGAAACATGGCCTTGTGTTTTCCTTCTAATCATTTTCATTCCCAAGTTGCAAGGAAATGAGAATGCAGAACACAGGCTGCTCTAATAATGTGACTGGCCTTAAATTGTGGCTCTCTCCCCATCATGGAGTTCAGCAAGTGATCTAACCTCATTCCTGAGACCCTAATTATTGAGTCTGCTGTTTCATCCGGACACAGCATGCTTCTCTTCATAGAAAATAACTATTACTCCTGATTGTCACACATGAGAAAACTGATTCATGTACATGAAATAATTCTCATCAGAAAAGCTGCTCTTGGGATCCCTTTTCCTTTGCTTTTGGCTGACTGGGGAAAAGAATAACCTGGAAATCTCATCATGTAACCAGAAATACGAGGGAGCTAAATTAATAGCCACAGTGTTAAAATATCCCAAGGTAATGTTGATATAGTTTCGGTTCCTTTTACACCAGCGTAATCAACGAATTACCCTGCCAAAGTAGCTCTAGTGATGACAGTAAGGTTTATTTTTAAAATAAGTTAAAACATCAAGAGCAAAATAAAGGTACAATTTTTGAAGTAGATAATTATGGCCTCGATATTTCTCCATCGACGAGAAAGGGGGGAAATGCATGTTTCTTAAATGAGAAAAAATAAATAAATTGCAACATTGGAAATAGCAACCGAGAACAAGAGCAATTTAATGAGCTAATGGTGAGTGATGCTCGTGTATTTTTAGTTGAGAGACTACGGGCCCTGAAAGTGCAAAGCAGATGCTTTGGGTGCCAATAATGTGCTGACATAGTGAATGCTGTCTTGTGACTTGAAAGACCTGGCTGCAACAAAAAAAAGTTTATGACTTTGCTACATGGCAGATGAAATTTATTGCAGTGGAACACGAAGTGATGCATTTTGGAAGGAAGAATGAGAGGCAATAGAAACAAAATGATACATTTATAAAGGGGTGACAGGGACAAAGGGACAGAATCCTTGAAGATGGCAGGACCAGTTCGTCAGATTTTCCTTTTTCTTTTTAAAAGCACCCCAGCCTTTGAAATCAGTGTGTAAATAGGAAGTATTGCTATACCTTGGCTTATAAATCACTGGGCTTCAGCTGGAGTATTGTGTCCAATTCCAAGTGCTTAATTTAAGGAAGGATGTCAAAGCCTTGGAGAGTGCATGGAGGAGATTTACTAGAATGAAGCCAGAGGGTGAGGGACTTCAGTTATGTGGAGAGACTGGAGAAGCTGGGGTTGTTCCCGTTAGAGCAAAGAAGGCTACAGAAGCGCTCAAAACTAGGGAGGGGTGTTGCAACAGCACAAAACAATGGTTTTCACTGCCAGGTGGATTGGAAGCCGGAGGGCACAGTTTAACACGTTTGTCAAAAGGAAGGAAGACCAGTTTTCTCTTGCTCTGCAGATTATGGGATAGGATCCTCCAGCACTGTGTCCGTCTCTGTGGCTCGGGAGGGTAATGTGCAGAGCGGGAGGGCAATAGTTATTGGGGACTCATTAGTTAGAGGGATAGATAGGAGGTTCAGTGGCAGCAAAAGAGACTCACAGATGGTATGTTGCCTACCGGATGCCAAGGTCCGTGACGTCTCAGACCGTGTTTTCCGGATTCTGAAGGGGGAGGGGAAACAGTCACAAGTCGTGGTACACATTGGTACCAATGACATAGGTAAGAGAAGGGACGGGGATTTAAAGCAGGAATTTCTGGAGCTGGGCTGGAAGCTGAGAGCCAAGACAAAACATGTGGTCATCTCTGGTACGTTGCCGGTGCCACGTGATAGCGAGTTGAGGAACAGGGAGAGAGTGCAGTTAAACATGTGGTTGCAGGGATGGTGTAGGAGGGAGGGTTTCAGATACGTGGATAATTGGAACACATTCTGGGGAAGGTGGGACCTGTACAAACAGGATGGGGTGCACCTGAACCAGAGGGGCACCAATATCCTGGGAGGGAAATTTGTTACAGCTCTTCAGGGGGGTTTAAACTAATTTGTCAGGGGAGTGGGAAAAGGAGTTGTAGTCCAGAAGTCAGTGAGGGTGGTGAGGTATTGGGGAAGGTATCAGGGTCAAGGGTGGGTACCGGTAGACAGGAAGGTGGGTTGAAGTGTGTCTACTTCAATGCAAGGAGCATCCAGAACAAGGTAGATGAACTTGGGGCGTGGATTGGTACTTGGGACTACAATGTTGTGGCCATTACGGAGACGTGGGTAGAACAAGGACAGGAATGGTTGTTGGACGTTCCGGGGTATAGATGTTTCACTAAGTGTAGGGAAGCTGGTAAAAGAGGTGGAGGAGTGGCGTTGTTAATCAGGGATAGTTTAACGGCTGCGGAAAGGCACTTCGAGGGGGATCTGCACACTGAGGTAATATGGGCTGAGGTTAGGAATAGGAAAGGAGCGGTCACGTTGTTAGGAGTTTACTATAGGCCCCCAAATAGTAATAGAGATGTGGAGGAAGAAATTGCTAAGCAGATTATGGATATGTGTGGGGGTCACAGGATAGTTGTCATGAGGGACTTTAACTTTCCAAATATTGATTGGAACCTTTGTAGGTCAAATAGTTTGGATGGGGCAGTTTTTGTGCAGTGTGTGCAGGAGGGTTTCCTGACACAATATGTGGATAGGCCGACAAGAGGTGAGGCCACATTGGATTTGGTACTGGGAAATGAACCGGGCCAAGTGTTAGATTTGGTTGTGGGAGAGCACTTTGGAGATAGTGAGCACAATTCAGTGTCTTTTGTTATTGCAATGGAGAGGGATAGGGCTGTACGGCAGGGCAAGGTTTACAATTGGGGGAGAGGTAATTATGATGCGATTAGGCAAGAATTAGGGGGCATAAGTTGGGAACAGAAACTGTCAGAGAAAGAAACTAATGAAAAGTGTAACTTTTTCAAGGAACAAATACTGGATGTCCTTGATAGGTATGTCCCTGTCAGGCAGGGAGGAAATGGCCGAGTGAGGGAACCATGGTTCACAAAAGAGGTGGAATGTCTTGTGAGAAGGAAGAGGGAAGCTTATGTAGGGATGAGGAAACAAGGTTCAGATGGCTCGATTGAGGGTTACAAGTTAGCAAGGAATGAGCTGAAAAAGGGGCTTAGGAGAGCTAGGAGGGGACACGAGAAGTCCTTGGCGGGTCGGATCAAGGAAAACCCCAAGGCTTTTTACTCTTATGTGAGGAATAAAAGAATGACCAGGGTGAGGTTAGGGCCGGTCAAGGACAGTGGTGGGAACTTGTGTATGGAGTTAGTAGAGATAGGCGAGGTGATGAATGAATACTTTTCTTCAGTGTTCACCAAGGAGAGGGGCCATGTTTTTGAGGAAGAGAAGGTGTTACAGGCTAATAGGCTGGAAGAAATAGATGTTCGGAGGGAGGATGTCCTGGCAGTTTTGAATAAACTGAAGGTCGATAAGTCCCCTGGGCCTGATGAAATGTATCCTAGGATTCTTTGGGAGGCAAGGGATGAGATTGCAGAGCCTTTGGCTTTGATCTTTGGGTCCTCGCTGACCACGGGGATGGTGCCAGAGGACTGGAGAGTGGCGAATGTTGTTCCTCTGTTTAAGAAAGGGAATAGAAATGACCCTGGTAATTATAGACCGGTTAGTCTTACTTCAGTGGTTGGTAAATTGATGGAAAAGGTCCTTAGAGATGGGATTTACGACCATTTAGAAAGATGCGGATTAATCCGGGATAGTCAGCACGGATTCGTGAAGGGCAAGTCGTGCCTCACAAATTTGATAGAATTTTTTGAGGAGGTAACTAAGTGTGTTGATGAAGGTAGGGCAGTTGATGTCATATACATGGATTTTAGTAAGGCGTTTGAGAAGGTCCCCCATGGTCGGCTTATGATGAAAGTGAGGAAGTGTGGGATAGAGGGAAAGTTGGCCGATTGGATAGGTAACTGGCTGTCTGATCGAAGACAGAGGGTGGTGGTCGATGGAAAATTTTTGGATTGGAGGCAGGTTGCTAGCGGAGTGCCGCAGGGATCAGTGCTTGGTCCTCTGCTCTTTGTGATTTTTATTAATGACTTAGAGGAGGGGGCTGAAGGGTGGATCAGTAAATTTGCTGATGACACCAAGATTGGTGGAGTAGTGGATGAGGTGGAGGGCTGTTGTAGGCTGCAAAGAGACATAGATAGGATGCAAAGCTGGGCTGAAAAATGGCAAATGGAGTTTAACCCTGATAAATGTGAGGTGATTCATTTTGGTAGGACAAATTTAAATGTGGATTACAGGGTCAAAGGTAGGGTTCTGAAGACTGTGGAGGAACAGAGAGATCTTGGGGTTCATATCCACAGATCTCTAAAGGTTGCCACTCAAGTGGATAGAGCTGTGAAGAAGGCCTATAGTGTGTTAGCTTTTATTAACAGGGGGTTTGAGTTTAAGAGCCGTGGGGTTATGCTGCAACTGTACAGGACCTTGGTGAGACCACATTTGGAATATTGTGTGCAGTTCTGGTCACCACTATAAGAAGGATGTGGAAGCGCTGGAAAGAGTGCAGAGGAGATTTACCAGGATGCTGCCTGGTTTGGAGGGTAGGTCTTATGAGGAAAGTTTGAGGGAGCTAGGGCTGTTCTCTCTGGAGCGGAGGAGGCTGAGGGGCGACTTAATAGAGGTTTATAAAATGATGAAGGGGATAGATAGAGTGAATGTTCAAAGACTATTTCCTCGGGTGGATGGAGCTATTACAAGGGGGCATAACTATAGGGTTCGTGGTGGGAGATACAGGAAGGATATCAGAGGTAGGTTCTTTACGCAGAGAGTGGTTGGGGTGTGGAATGGACTGCCTGCAGTGATAGTGGAGTCAGACACTTTAGGAACATTTAAGCGGTTATTGGATAGGCACATGGAGCACACCAGGATGACAGGGAGTGGGATAGCTTGATCTTGGTTTCAGATAAAGCTCGGCACAACATCGTGGGCCAAAGGGCCTGTTCTGTGCTGTACTGTTCTATGTTCTATCCTCCCTTCTCAGCTCCTCCTCCTCAGCTCCTCCTCCTCAGCTCCTCCTCCTCAGCTCCTCCTCCTCCTTCCGCTCCTCCTCCTCCCACCCCTCTCTCCCTGACTTAATAGAGGCATACAAGATGATCAGAGGATTAGGTAGGGTGGATAGTGAGAGCTTTTTCCTCGGATGGTGATAGCTAGCACGAGGGGACATAGCTTTACATTGAGGGGTGATAGATATAGGGCGGATGTCAGAGGTAGGTTTTTTACTCCGAGAGTAGTAAGGGCGTGGAATGCCCTCCCTGCAGCAGTAGTGGACTCGCCAACATTAAGGGCATTTAAATGGTCATTGGATAATCATATGGATGATTTTGGAATAGTGTAGGTTAGATGGGCTTTAGATTGGTTTCACAGGTCGGCGCAACATCGAGGGCCGAAGGGCCTGTACTGCGCTGTAATGTTCTATGTTCTTCCTCCTTCTCTTCCCCCCCCCCCCCCCCCCCCTCCAAACACACATGTTTTGTGGAGGTGGTCTGCTATTGGCTGGTGGCGGGATCTTCCTGTTCCACAGCCGTCAATGGGAGATAATTGGAGATGCTCTTCCAAAGAGCAGGCACAGGCATGATATCTGAATGGCACTATCTGTGATTTTACTTGAAGGTAAATCTTCGCACTAATGTAGCTGAACTGGAAATGATTGTACCTGATGGAAGTTGGCAGTTGATTAAAACATGCAAAAAGAGCTGTTTGTGAGGATGTAGACAGTAATGTTTTGTAACTGGAAATAACAGTTATGCAAATTACATTCCAGCTATGATGGGAGATAATATTCTGCAGCAAACCATTTCTTGAGCTCTGTGTGACCGTGTCTCCGTCCCCATGAAGTTGTATTTATAGGTAAATCATTATATGTAGCTGTGGAGCCCTACTGCACACACAAACTACAATTTAGACAGCATTGGGATTGTGAATATTGGGGTAGAGCCTATCGTCATGGAGTCACAGAGCACAGAAATAGGCCCTTTGGCCCATTATGTCTGTACCAACCAATACCAATCTAGACTACTCCCACTTGCCAACACTTGATCCATGGCCATGTACAATTTATGTTATCCAAATCCCAAGATTCCAGACATGACATGGGGCGGCACAGTAGCACAGTGGTTCACACTGCTGCTTCACAGCTCCAGGGACCTGGGTTCGATTCCCGGCTTGGGTCACTCTCTGTGTGGAGTTTGCACATCCTCCTCGTGTCTGCGTGGGTTTCCTCCGGGTGCTCCGGTTTCCTCCCACAGTCCAAAGATGTGTGGGTTAGGTTGATTGGCCGTGCTAAAAATTGCCCTTAGTGTCCTGAGATGCGTAGGTTAGAGGGATTAGTGGGTAAATATGTAGGGATATGGGGGTAGGGCCTGGGTGGGATTGTGGTCGGTGCAGACTCGATGGGCCGAATGGTCTCTTTCTGTACTGTAGGGTTTCTATGATTCTATGACCAAAAAAAACTTACATTTATATAGCAACTGTTGACCAATGCCTCCTTAAATTTGGCACCCAGAATTAGACACAATACTCCAGCTGATGCCTAACCAGTGATTTATAAAGGTTTAGCAAAACTCTGTGCCCACTATGCTTCTGTTTCATTTGCTCCTGTTTTTTTTAATTAAAAAAATATAATAACCTGTCTAACTTGTCCTGTCATCTTTAAAATAATGCATATCGTATGTTACCTTGATGTCCATTCAGTTATGTGTAGTAGCCTATCTGCTTAAAAAATGGTTAGGGGCACCCAGGAGTGAGGTATTCTAAAATCTCATCCATTCCCACTGTTCTATTCTCATTAATAAGTGGATGTGTTGAGCTGTCCACCAGTAATGACGTGCATGGACTAACACAAGCTCAAGGAGTGCAGCATTTCTATGCTGTTAGGCCTGTACAGATGACTGCAGGTACTGTCTCTGATAACACTGAATCTACACCTGACACTAATTGTGCACATGTAGACGACAAGACCGTAAGATATAGGAGCAGAATTAGGCCATTCAGCCCATCGGATCTGCTCCGCCATTTAATCATGGCTGACATGATTCTCATCCCCATTCTCCTGCCTTCTCGCCGTAACCCTTGATCCCCTTATTGATCAAGAACCTATCTGTCTCTCGAGTTCTAGTCTCTCCGGCTCGTGGAAACATGCCTTAGTCTTCAGTGAACTGAAGCCTTCTGATTCACTCGTTGATCTTGCTCAGTAGCTGACTCTGACTGTCTGTGATTGTAATTCGCCTCTGTCTTCTGGTTCCCCAGGGTGTGGTCTCCTGCTATCCTGTGATACATCCACCAGTGTCTGCTACACCCATGCTTTCTAGCAAAAAATAACCTCTGAAATATTCTCCACATCAGCTCTGATTAATGCGGTCTGCTCCAAATAACTCAAAATGGCGTCATGCAAAAAAATGATTTTTCCCATGATTTGAATTAAAGAGCGTAAATAAGACAGCAATTTGGGAAAACTTGAATTAATCAATACGAGAGCTTTAATCTTCCTGTTTACTAAGCTTGCTGACGAGATGCAGAATGTTTATTAAAAATAATTATCTGCAGCTGTGAACTAGTGCACAAGTTGATCCAGTTTTAGCAAGTAAATATCTATCTTTTGGCTCCCGTTATGTTGGACTTCATTGCAGGATTGCAAATATTTAGAGGAGCACTGAACATGGACAAATTTGGCCATTTGCGCTTTCTCCCGACATTACGGTTAACATTGTTGATCCAGAGTTACCCTTATCTGGAATCCACAGTAATCTGAATATTCATCAGGGAATGGTTCAAATCAGTGCATTTTGCATTTGGAAAATAAGAAGGTTCACATTCCCAAGTGCAGCATTCCAATCTGGGAACAAATCTATTTTGGCAAGTGCTTATTACTTTGACAAAATGGTACTACTCAATTTGCCTTTGGCAAAATCACAGTCCAGAGATCCCCATGGTCATCTTGCATGTTGTGTTCTGGTTTTTGTCGCTGTACAGCACTTGGCGTTTTTAGCTTCCCTTTTTGCTTGCTTTCCCCATTTCGTACCTATCCTTCTATCAGGGACTCACTTGCCCCTTCACGCCCCTATTTCTACCCCCACCTCCAGACACACTCGCATCCTGGTACTCTCTGCTCACCAGACATAAGGTCCCAATCTAGGACCAGATCATGCTGAATCTCATTCTCTGTTACTGATTTTCTTTTTAAAAGCATTGAGAAATTAAAACATCTTGCAGATCAATCTTGTGCAATATTGGGTCGGCCATTTTGAATTTATTGTGGCAGCCATTTTGGTAACTGTTACAAGCTGCACTACTTTTATTCACATCTGCCATTTTACTAAAATTTGTAAATATGGGAATGTTATACCCTTGTTGTTTAGAACCCTTGTTCTCAATGGTGAGAAAAGTTACTTAAGCAGCAACAGGCTACATTTCGGTTTTACTTAGTTTTCTCTTGTTGACTAGAACAAGGCTGATGGGTGGAAAATGTGACTGGAAAATGTCTGCTTAATTTTTTTTGATACACAGGCAGCTGTATGAATCTAAACAATGAGCTTGTGTTGACAACAGCTGCAAAAAAATGCCACTTCCACTCGAAGATGCTTCAGCTGCTTTTCATAACTGTCAGTAATGAGTTACACAGAATATCATCAATGATTCATGTGTTTAGCTGCAACAATGTGCGATAAACGAACAAAAAGTAACATGTTACTAGCTGCAGCATTTTAGCCCACTTAAAATGCAAGCTGAGGGAATTTCTGTTCGATTAGCTTCTGAAGACTTCGAGTTAATGTTTCAGAGCTTTGTTTTGAAACTTTTTCATTGTATATTTCCTTGGGCTCTTTGCTCAGCCTCACCACAGAGCAATCACTATATAATCTGCACCCAAGGGCTGGAGGGATAGTGTCATAATTTTGGCCATGGTTATTGTGTGTGGCATTCTCTGTTGAGGTGTATTTTTCAGGGCTGGGCAGGTCTTCCCCTTTTTATGACCTTGTGCTTCCCAAAAACATTCAATCTAATCTCTTGCTGCGGAATATTGGATTTTGCTTGGAATCTGGATTGAACTGCCCGAGTGTGTGGTGGAGGTCAGTCTAATTGAAGTTTGCAGAAGGGAATTGGATAGTTATCTAAAGAAAATAAATTTGCAGGGCAGGTGAGTGGGACTAGCTGAGTTGCTCATGCAGAGACTCCACACACACATGACAGGCCTGATTCTACGATTGGACAGCACTTGCTGAACAATCCCAAGTGTGTTAAGAATGCTAACAACCAATTTAAGGTCATCAGTTGGACTCGTAATGTAGCTCATTTAAGCATGACAGAAGCTACATATATTTAAATGCAGAGACTTGTCCTCTGCAAGCAGAAAGAACATGTCCAGGCATTGTGTCTTTTTGAATTAGTGGGGGCCAGTGGTTCCCTGCTGCATTCTCCATGGCCATGCTTTGACCAATTTGCCAACCAAGGGGCACCCTCTTTTCATGGAAAATGAATTGTTGCTCCCTTTTTGAAATTTGGTATTCATATCTGTCCTGATGAGTGCAAGACCAAAAGCTTTGACAGCATGTTTCTCTTTTTCAGCAATACTCTCATTCTACAATTCTAATTGAATGTCTATCATTAAAATACCCACTTGTACAAGGAAACTTTCAAAATGTCCAAAGCATGTTAACGTTTTATGCAAATAAGTATTGATTGTCCTTTGAAACCCCTCAGTCGCCTTTGTAAATAAAGCATCCAGAGCAATGTGTTTCATGCTCTTTACTCTGTGATAATTGTCCTGAAATTTGCTCCGACTGGAGGAAGCTGCCTTTCCCTATTGATTCCCTTCATTATTTTTATGCCTTGATCAGATAATTCCTTAACCTCCCTGTCACTAGGGAATATAAAGCTGAAGTTCACTCTCCTGTAACTCGATGCTTTTTTTCCAGATATCCTGACAAAGCGGAAATTTGCATTTGTAAATTACATTGAATACGAAGCATCCCAAGATACTTCACAAACCGATGCGAGAAAATTGGACTGAGTCACAAAGGTAGAGGTTAATGAGGGATTGTGAAATGTAGTGAGAGAGAGTTTATAAAGGTGGAAAGAGAGGTAATGTGATTTAGGGAGAGCATTCCAAAGAGTGGCATCAAAGCAGTGAAAACTTGTGCCACTAGTGCGAGATGGCCAGCATCAAAGGAATGAAACATTCCGGAGATGGAAGTGAGGCAAGTTTGAGGGCAGGGAGCCAGTGTAGACCGACAAGTGTGGGTTGTGAGTGAGCAAATAGGATTTAGCATGGGACGAGACATCTATTTTCTTTCCTTGTACAACTTTTTCTGTTCAATCTATGGGCAGGTCGAAATCCCCCATTACTTATCAATTTGATCACCTCCATGGCCTTCCCAAACACCATTCTACATTCCTTTACTGCAGGTACTCCCTCCGCATGCTGCACTTCTCCTGTTCTTTAACTTTACCCATAATCATTTCACCTGCTGATTCAACTTGAGAGTCAGTTAGCTCAGTTGGCTGGTTGGTGACGCAGAGCGATACCAACAGCACAGGTTCAATTTTCCCCTTTGAGGGGGAGAGCAGCCTTTGGTCATCTGGGACTGTGGCAACTTTTACGTAGTTATCCCATATATTCTGCACCCTCTCCTTTCCTTCTCCCCTAGGTACTCTATGAATGGTATGTTTTGTCTGTATAGCGCGCAAGAAACAATACTTTTCACCATCCCAATACATATGACAAAAAAATCAAATTCCGTTCTGCCACGATTTTGGTGAATTTTGTCCAATCTACCACTTATTTTTTTGACATTGCAATAATCCTTCCTCCTTGTATATTTAACTCCAAATTTTGCTGAGCGTGTGCTCTTTTATTAGTACTTCATCATACTCTTCCAGTTGAAATTATGCTTCTATATCTTCAATTATTTCGAATATTCATGGGTTGTTTATTTTTCCCCTGTTGATTTTATCACATCTTGGCCTTCCCTCTCATGAATTTGGAAATGAGGGTGATAATTTGCAATTTCAAAATTGTTGAAGCTGATATTCCGTCTCGACTCTCCCATGTGCAACACCGCAGTAGATCGACCAGTACATTTTTGAAAGTAATTTTATCATTTCCTCCATGAAAGCGGATGTATAGAAACAACTGTTTGTGATACCAATTTACAGTTAATTTACATCTGTACGTAATATGGATTTTAGAGTAGAATGAGAACTCCAGTTCTGCATGTTGTTATTTAAGCATATGTGGGCAAATCATTTTAGATACTACACGTTATTGTACTGACTGGTTTGAACAAAGAACAATACAGCGCAGGAACAGGCCCTTTGGCCCACCATGCCTGCATTGATACATGATTTCTATCCCTCTGTTCACCTCCCGTTCATGTGTCTATCAACATACACCTTGAGCGTTGCTAACGTGCCTGCTTCCACCAGCTCCACTGGCAGAGTTCCAGGCACCCACCACCCTCTGTAAAAAAAAAATATTCCACATTTCTCCCCTAAACTTAACCCCTATCACCTTAAACCTGTGTCCTCTTGTCGTTGACCTTTCCACCCTGGAAAAAAGCCTTTGACTGTCCACCTTATGTCTCTCATAATTTTGTAGACCCCTATCAGGTTGTCCCTCAGCCTCTGTCTTTCCAGTGAAAACAATGAGATCATCCAACCTCTCCCCATACCTCAAACCCTCCAGACCAGACAACATCCTGGTAAACCTTCTTTGCACCTTCTCCAAAGCCTCTATGTCTTCCTGGTAGTGTGGTGACCAGAACTGTAGGCAATATTCCAAATGTGGCCCAACTAAAGTTTTATACAGTAGATGCAATAAATTATATATTCTTTGCCAAATAAATATGAAAAGCAAGAGCAGTATTGCAGTGTGCTGTGTAGACATCAGACTGTTACAGGAGTTAAATATTGTAAGTCTCTGCTGATGAAATCATGAAGAGTCAGGTTAGTATGGTACTAGGACGACACTGGAGCTATACAAATGTAGTGTGATAGATGATCGAAAAGTGCAGGCAGATTTTTAAAAATTGAGTAGTGGGCGTCAGCACCACACACCATAGCATGAAAGAACATACTAATCTGAAACTGCCACAGTGTAACTGTGTGTTCCTTAACTAAAGATCAAACCAAATGTGGCAGTTTGTGAATGAGTGTGTGTACTAAATAATGTCAGGATTGCACTCTCTATTCATTGGAGTGGATGGCAGCATAACAAATGCAACCTACGTAGCGCTTGGTGCAGTAACAGACTTACGCCACATATTGTCAGAAAGATCTAGGCATTTGTTATCAGCTCAGCAAATTCCATTACGAATGATGATAACTGATATTCTCTGTGCTTCCTGCAGAAATACACTTATCAAATGAATTTTGCGAACTAGAAAATGTAAAAGTGGATTTAAATACTTAAAGAAAAGCCTTTGGTTCACTGCTGCTCTTCGCAGTTCCAAGTCCAGCCTGGTTTTTAACTTCCAATCATGTAATGTTGGCAATAACTCTGGAATAAGTTGCGATTTATTAATAGGCTGGGAACAAAACAAATATGTGCAAACCAAGAAAATGGGGGTCAACTTTGGATTTCCAAATGTAACCTAAGCAGACTTCATAGTGAATTCAGTTTGAAATGTCCCCATTCTTGCTTAGAGCTGGGGTGCTCCAGCCATAGAGAGGCAAGGTGCAAGTTCACACATTGCCATCTGCTGATCTCCGCTGGCATGTGGGTGCAGTTGCTGATCGCAGGAAGAAGAAAAGGAAAATCAGTGGAGATGCCCTTATGCATTTCCCATTATCAGCTTAGTACCTGATTGAGACATCTGCAGTGTAATACCATTTTGTGTACCCACGTGATGGAATGATGCCATTCTGTTTTCCCTCTAGATGTCTCTGAGTCAGTTGGTAGCTCTCTCACCTCTGAGTCACAAGGTTCTGGTTCACCACCTGCACAAAAACTCAAGTACAAAAATAGAGGCTGACGAGCCATTGCAGTACTGCACAGCATTGCCAGAGTGCTGTCTTTCAGATGAGACGATAAACCTGGGCCCCATCTGCCTGCTTAGGTGGTTGTAAAGAGTCCCACGTCACTAAAGAGCCGCAGAGTTAGCCCCTGGCCAATGTTTATCCCTCAGTCGACATCACAAAAACGAATGACCTGATTATTAGCACATTGCCGTCTGTGGGAGCTTGCTGTGCACATATTGGCTGCCAGATTTCCTACATTACTACAATGACTACAGTTCTAAAGCATTTCATTGACTGCAAAGTACTTTGAGGCATCAGATGGTCATGAAAAGTGCAATATAAATGCAAGTCTTCCTAGTTGTCATGTTATTGAAGCAATAACCTGTTAAGGGTGATTGGGGGCAAGTAATAAGCTGCAACTCTTGTGATCTGAACCACTTAATTAATTTAGCTTCATTACTCAAGTGTAGTATGATGTGGTTGATTAAATATCAAGGCTTTAAAAGTCAATGTCTAACAATACTTGATTATTGCTGCAGGAGGTTTAGACTTTTTGGTCCAGCTCACTTAACTTGAAGGGCAAAGTTGTCTGTCTTTTATTATTAATTTTCAGTCTCAGACACTTCCCAGACAAGTCTTCAATTGTGCAGACGTGCAGTCTTTGGCTGTGACTTTTTTTTCCTTTTACCCAACCAGTAACTGACGTAGAAGGGTCCATGATTGATAACTGCAGCAAGTTCTGACATTGGCCCGTAATGAGTCCAGAGACATGTTTGAGATGGCTGGTTCACTGGAAATGTAAAACCCCATGTGCAGTCAATCATCTTCAAGATATTCCTCCTGCCTTTGACTTGCACACTATAATCAGAGAATTAAAATCAGCGCAACTGTAGCCGTATTTCAGTGTCAATGTGCACTTACCTTGTATCTGTGTAGTAACCAAGTAACCTTATTAGGTATTTAAGATCAAAGTGTTGAAAGTCTTGGCAGTTTCATGTTAACTCCCTGATCCTGGATTTTTAAAAATTCTTTCATGGGATCTGGCAAGGCCAGCATTTGTTGCTCATCCCTAATTGAATTGAGTGGCATGATAGACCATTTCAGAGGGCATTTAAGAGATAGCTACATTACTGTGGATCTGGGGCCACATGTAGGCCAGACCAGGTAAGGACGACAGATTCCATTCTCTAAAGGCTATTTGTGAACCAGATGGGTTTTTACATTAGCCTGGGTCTCTGACTTAGTGCAGTGACATTACCACGACACCATCATCTTCCCCCTGTTGAAAGATTTATAAAGAATGCACTTGCATTCAGGAAAATTTTCATGATTTGTGTGAAATATTAGTGCTGATGTTACAAATTTCGTGTTTGTCTTAGACACTTGTGCGGGTTGGCATCACATGCCAACAATTGGGCTCATTCTTCAATTTCGAGAAATTATTTTGGCTATACAATACCTAAACCAATATCAAAATCAATACAACAGAGGGGGAGCTGTTATATGAATTGAATGCATGTATCATGATCTTTGCATGCATGTGCCTCCTAATTTTCTGAAAGGTGGATTGATTAACTGAGAGATAAGGCTGGAGACAATTCATTAAGATGTTTTATTTTGACGTCAGTAAATGTACATACAGGGAAACAATTATTGCAGATTTAAATTAATTCAGATCCTCCTTGTAACTAAAGAAAACAAATTAAAGTCCAACATGCTGCACTGGTTAGTTCTTTAGTAACTGACCTAAGCTTCACCTGCCTCTCTCAACAGACATCATCAACCAGCTGTGAACAGGTGTTGGTAGAAAGTTGGGTAAGACAGGAACCTGTGAGGAGGATACAGAGGTTAGAAAAGGATTTGGATGTATTAAGTGTGCAGACAAGAATGTGGCAGATGGAATATAATATGGGGAAATGTTAAATTATGCACGCTCGTGGGGAAAAATAACAAAGCACAATATTTTCAAAAGGTGAAACTCTCAAATGTTGCTATTCGGAGAGATCTGAGGTGACCTTGTATACACCAGTTCCCAGAAAATTAACATGCAGGTACAGCAAGAAATTCAGAAAGCAAATAATTTATGACAAAGATGTTGGAATACACAAGTGAAGACCTCTTTCTCCAGTTGTAAGGGGGCCTTAGTGAGACTATATCTGTTTGGTATTTCTGCCTAAGGAAGAGCATACTTGCCTTAGGGGAGTGCAATGAAGATACGCCAAACAGATTCCTGAGATGAAAGGATTATCCTTGAGGTGATCTCATTGAAACATCTAAAATTATTAAGTGGGTTTGACAGGGTGAATGCTGGCTGGGTGTTTCCCCCTGCCTAGGGATTCTACAACTGGGAAAGGTGATCACAATCTCAGAATAAGGGGTCAGCCAGTTGGGGCTCAGATGAGGAGAAATTTCTTGTGAAACTTTGCAAATCTTTGCAAACCCCAGCGAACTTTGGGTACTAAGTTGTTGCGTATATTCAAGACAAAACTCAACAGATCTTTGGATAGAAAGATAAATATGGGAATAATGCAGGGGGTGGAGTTCGGGTGAAAAATCAGCAATGATTCTATTGAATTTCAGAGCAGGTTTGGGGCCAAATGACTTAGGCACAGGTGTTGGCCAGTATTGCTGTTGATTAAATGGTGTGAGCACCTTGAACTTCACGTCCATCCTGTGTAAAGCTATGATGTGCAAGTCCTTAATGTGTGAATGATTATTGGAAGATTTTGTAATTTATTTATAATATTTATTGCCCATCCCTATTGCTCTTGAGGGCAATAAGGGTTTTAGTTATGTGGGTACATCTAACGGTTGCAGGTTCCATTCCACGAAGGTGAACCACTTGCATTTCTTCAAAATAGTTCAGAAGCATCATGTGCTCACTTTTCTAATGCCAGCCCACAACTTAATGAATTCTGTTTCATAATTTGGCATGGTAGGAATTGAACTCTCAACCTTTGGATTTCTAGACCAGTGCCGTAGAACCATAGAGAATCCCTACAGTGCAGAACCCGGCCCATCGAGTCTGCACCAACTCTCCGAATAGCATTCCACCCAGGCCCTCCCCTCTGACCTATCCCCATAACCCTGCACATTTACCGTGGCCAATCCACCTAACCTACACATCTTTAGACTGTAGGCCATCACTATTGGATGAACATAGCTGGTGCATTAGTACCTTTTATATATGTCCAACTCTGTTGGACGTAGTCATCTTATCTGTTAGTTGAGTTCATTAACATACCAATTGCAGAATTGTCTTGCTTTTCCCGTAAGGTACCAGAGGATGCCGGATACTTGAAACCCGAAAAGTCTTAAACCTATTTTCATATGCCTCATAGATCAAATTAGAAGCAATCTTTCATTGTGACAATAAGACATGGTTTAACAATGTGTTACTATACAAAGGTCAATAAATTGAGCTTCATTCAGATAAAATCTCACCATCTAAGCAAGAGTTTACAAACCAACATGCAAAGTTACTAGGGTACTTGCAAGGACATGGTTAGTTATTGTCTAAGAAAATAGAGAGAACTGTGGATAGATGCGATTGTTGTCAAAGCCATGAGTAGAAATCGACAACATTGTGGTGGTTATTTTCCACAGCAAAACTTTCCGTAGGGTTACTAACTCAGTACAATTCCTTTCTGAAGATTATGCTTTATAAGCTACAAAAGGTTGTGAATGTAGCCCAATCCATCACGCAAACTAGCCTCCCATCCATTGACTCTGTCTATACTTCCCGCTGTCTCAGCAAAGCAGTCAGCATAATTAAGGACCCCACGCACCCCGGACATTCCCTCTTCCACCTTCTTCCGTCGGGAAAAAGATACAAAAGTCTGAGGTCACGTGCCAATAGACTCGAACAGCTTCTTCCCTGCTGCTGTCAGACGTGAATGGACTTGCCTTGCATTAAGTTGATCTTTCTCTACACCCTAGCTATGACTGTAACACTACATTCTGCAATCTCTCCTTTCCTTCTCTATGAACAGTATGTTTTGTCTGTACAGCACGCAAGAAACAATACTTTTCACTGTTAATACATGTGACAAATCAAATCAAATAAACTATTTTATGCGGGCCATGTACGGTAACATTTCTCTCAATTGAAATTTGTTACTGAGTGAGCATGTAGCTGGTCTATGTTGAATCAGATATCAACTCAAATTGCAGAATGGATAACAGCAAGTTTAAATGATTGAAATCTGGACCGGTGCTTTGGTTCAATTGCTGATCATTTATTTTTTGTCATTAGCGGCATTGGTTTAAATTATTAGATGAATATTTGCACCACTTTGCAGATGGGGAGTTTGTGTTGGGGATCATGGAGGTACAATTATGAAATTTGTACATCTGTTATATATCTGCCAAATTATGATATATATGTGTCTAACCCTCCATTAAAATGTCTCCCTATCACAGGGTCGTTGCACAAGAGAAAACTGCAAATATCTTCATCCGCCAATGCATTTAAAAACACAATTAGAAATAAATGGACGCAACAATCTTATACAACAGAAAACAACTGCAGCTATGCTGGCACAGCAGATGCAGTTTATGATGCCAGGTGCTCAAATTCAGCCAGTTGTAAGTATATATTTACTTAAAAACTCTTTCCTTCTTTCCCCAACCATGCCAAAGAAAACCCTTGTCTAAGTTCCCCGTCTTCTAAGTAAAGACAAAGTGGCTCCTTGAGGTGGAAGGGCAAAAATACAAAGAGAATTATCCCAAGACTGCTCAGTGTGATATTTGAGGATGTCTGGGAGTAGCTTCTTCTCCCACTCACAGTTGAGGGTGGATATTACTGAGGGGAAAAAAGAGAATTTATTTTTCCTTTTGAACCTTGTATTCCACTCCCCAACCGAAAAGCGGGTATTCAAGAAACTTTTGGTTTTTCATAAGATCGCTTTTGCATAATGTCAGCCTGCCATTAAATATCACTTACTGGTCAGGAATTTTCTTTCTATTCGTTCATGGGATGTGGGGGTAAGCCAGCAATTACTGCCCCATGCTAGATAAGGTGGAGCTGAGGTGAGGTGCCTTCTTGAACCGCTGCAGTCCATGTGGTGCAGGCACGCCAACAGTGCTGTTAGCAAGGGATTTTGACCAGACGCCATGAAGGAACAGTGATGTATTTCCAAGTCAGGATAGTGTGGGACGTGGAGGGGAATCCCTATGCATTCGCTATCCTTGTCCTTCTAGGTAGCTGAGATCGCAAGATTGATAAGTGCTGTCGACGGAGCCTTGATGAGTTCGCTACACTGCGTCTAATATACAGTGGTATACATGTTGCCACTGTGCATTACTGGTGGAGAGAGTGGATGTTTAAGGTGATGGATGAGGTATCAATCACATGGTTTGAACATTTGACCACCAAAAGTAAAAAAGTCCTTTTTAATGCATTTTCTTTGAAAAGTGTGAGAGCTGTCAGATAGATTTGCACTCAAATGAATACTTTCCCACTACAACCATGATTTTGCTATGGTGATAGCTGTATGCAGTTTTGAAAATACATTTACGATATTCAACTTGTATTCACATTGCTGTTTTGTACTGCACAGATACATAATGTGCAAATGCTTCTATTGCTTGTTGCCACGTTCAAAGAATGCAGAGGTTGACCTTTGTTGTCTATGGAACTTTTTATGTTTTGGGGAAATCTATATTTTTCAGTGGAAAAAGAAGACACAAATCATCTTGGGTGTGTCCAGAATTGTTAATACTGCCCATACATTTCGCCATTCCCCATTAGCATCTCTCTGGAATGAGTAGAAGGTTGACCTTGAAGATGCCCTGCTGTATTTTCCATTACAATTGAGTGTTTTCATTCTCGAGTTTATTTTTGTACTGGAAATAAGAGAGTGCCACCATTGCCTAGTTTATATTTTTCTGGGTCTCTTTTGTAAAGTTCTTATTTTTCTTATCTCAATTGGCAAGGTCGCCTGTAGAAACAAAACCATTTTCTCTTTGGAAATGGAATTTCTCAAACGCTAAACGGTTTTGTAGAATAAATGCTGATTCTGCTTAGTTTGGTTGGGGAAATGTAATGGTTTCCTGTGTTACTTGGTCCTTTTTTTCCAAATGTATTTGTGTCTTTCTCCACAGGCCACATTTCCGATGAATCCTGGCGCAGGAGTAAATCATCATGCTTTTAGTTTTAGTCCTTTTCTGGCACCCATGCCTCATAGTGTTGGATTAGTTCCAACGGAAGTTCTCTCTAGTGCCCCTGTCCTTGTCCCTGGAAGCCCACCCATTTCAGTTGCCGGATCAGGAAATATGGCGAAGCATATGCGGACAGACCGGTTAGAGGTAAAAACGTTGCATCAATTCAATTCTGCACCAATAGTGTAAATATAGTATGATTTTTGGTGCATACTGCTTTTGTTCTTGTATCCATGTTCATTTGACACTGGCCTTTATATTTCCAAATTGTGCTCGAGTGCTATAAAGTCAGCCAAACATCTGAAAGACGTGTTATCATTTTGTACGAGCACTCTAATGGAACTGGCATGGTCAGGAGGATAGTCACTATGTGTACCGTTGAAATTGGAGGAGAGCTCAGATTTGCTACGAAGGAACAAGTGATAGATTTAATAGCTAGGCTGTAAAGAATTTTTGATTTTCAAAAAGGGCATTAAACAGATGTCATTTCAGTTAAGCATGTGAGATGAGCTGAAAATTTAAAAGATGAGTTAAACGCAGTTTCAAACTGAAAGGAAAAGCAACCAAATGATGGGAGAATCCAACAAGGATTTGAAGACAGGTAAGGCCCAATGTTGTTGAATTTAAAGTTTGAATCAAGAGAAGTGAGGAGCACCCAGGTGAAGGATTGAGAAATGTTTTGAGTTATTGGCTGGATTTTGCTGTCAACAGTGAAGCAACATCTCTCGCCTCTGATCTTGAAGAAGGTTGACCACAAACATCCGGCCATCCTCGTGACATGGATTTCTCTTTTCCTGATGGTTTGAATCTGGCACCAAGTCAAAGGGATCTCTAGATATCCAATGGCATTGATGTTAGCAAACAGAATAAACAGCCAATCATATTGAAGCATTCTCACAAGTGAAACATGCCATTTATCCTTCACTTTCAATTAAATCTTAGTGAGCAAAATAGAAATACAGGGGTGGCACGGTGGCATTGTGTTTAGCACTACTGCCTCACAGTGCCGGGACTCGGGTTCAATTCCAGACTTGGGTCACTGTCTGTGCAGAGTTTGCACATTCTCCCCATGTCTGCATGGGTTTCCTCCCACAGTCCAGAAGACATGCTGGTTAGGTGCATTGGCCATGCTAAATTCTCCCTCATTGTACCCAAACAGGCATCGGAGTGTGGCGCCTGTGGGATTTTCACAGTAACTTCATTGCAGTGTTAACGCAAGTCTACTTGTGAAACTAATCTTTAACTTTAAACTTTTAAAAAATGATTCCGACAAACACATGGGATTGAGGTAGAAGCTGAAATATGATAACTTGTATTTCAAAATTAAGTAGAGTATATTTTAATCATAATGAATTTTGACATTGCACAAATATAAAATTAGTTTTCCAGGGCCAGAAAGAACTTTCTGTAGTTAATTATGAATTTGGACATTAAAAACCCATTAATACCTCATTCAACAAGGTGTAACTCTCAGGGTTTTTGCAGTGACACTAATCATGTAAAAGGACTAGTTCAGTGAATCCTATTCCTATATGGGGGTACTTCAGCACATCTGTTGAAAAGCAATGAATCACTGACGGCAATTTCTGGAGATTCACATTCAGCTGCGTGCATGTGTGAACTTTTGAATTTGCTGTCACTCTCCGGGAACCAGTTTGGCCGTTGTTGCTGCCACACATTCCAGGCTGTTTGGACCTTGTGCTGCAGTTCTGAAGACCAAAGGTGGAAAAGTTGGGAATTGAAATTGTTCTTCCCGAGGGAACTCTTCAAATGCAGACAATAAACATATACCAAAACTTACTCCAACTTATAAATCAAAGAAAGGGTTTAACAAAGAAACTTCATTACTCCAAACTTGGGGCCTCACCCTGGCCAATCTAAGTTCCCCACAATTCCCAACAGGTTCTTATTTATAGTGAGTCAACTGGTCAGCTGACCATCAGATCATTCTGTAATTGGTTCCATGGTTTACTGGGTTAGCTGACCCTTGCAGCTTGTTATCATTGGTCACACTACATCCGATACAAAGTTGTCACATTCTAATAGAATTGATCAGGTGTGCGTTCGCCAGATGGAACATAGCCTCAACCAGCATTTGGTGATCGTAATATGGCTTTGAAAAACCTAGAGATCCAGATTTTTAAAACCACATACAGCAATAATTAATGTCAAGTGACACATGACTGACATTCCAACTTATTATTTCAAATAATTCTGATTTTATGAACTCCATAAGTACATAGAAGACAACATTATGCATTAGACTGAAGAAGGCGCAGGTAACATGTTGTCTCACATGAAGAGGGTATTTAGATTGGAAGTTGATTAAAAAAGCATCAAATGTGGACAGCACAGTGGTTAGCACTTTCGCCTCACAGCGCCAGGGACCCAGGTTCAGTTCAGCCTCAAGTCATTCACTGTGTGGAGTTTGCACATTCTACCTGTGTGGGTTTCCTTCAGGTGCTCTGGTTTCCCCTCTCAGTCTAAAGATGTGCAGGTTAGGTGGATTGACATGGTAAATTGTCCCTTGGTGTCCCAAGATGTGTAGGTTCGGGGGATTGATGGGGTAAGTATATGGGGTAACAGGGATATGGCCTGAGTAAGATGCTCTGTCAGAGAGTTGGTGAGGACTTGATGGGCTGAATTGCCTCTTTCAGCACTATAGGGATTCTATGGTAAAACAGAATAGTGATTTATGTATTTTGGACTGGAGGATTTTAACAGTGGTGTCTCCAGTGATTTGGATTAAATACAGTATCAAACGTTTGAAGGTAATGCACAAATAGGAGGATGCTTAACTGTGAAGAAGGGTGTGAGTGATTTCAGGAGGACATTCGCAGGCTGGTAAATTAGATAGGTGGTTATCTGATGTAGGTTAATGCAGACAAATGCGTTCATATGTTTAAGGAAAAAGTAAGATGAAAATATGCCAAATTATAAAACATTAAAAGGAATAGCGAAACTGAGTTTGGAATTCAACCAAATTAATCTTTAAAAGTAGATCTCTGAGCTCAAGATTTTTTAAAAAATGCTAAATTTTATAAATATGAGCATACAAGCTAAGAGATAATAAGACCATAAGACATAGGAGCAGAATTAAGCCACTCGGCCCATCGAGTCTGCTCTGCCATTTAATCATGGCTGATATTTTTCTCCTGCCTTTTCCCCATAAACCCTGATTCCCTTATTAATCAAGAACCTATCTATCTCTGTCTTAAAGACACTCAATGACCTGGCCTCTACAGCCTTCTGTGGCAAAGAGTTCCACAGATTCATGTCTCTCTGGCTGAAGAAATTCCTCCTCTTCTCTGTTTTAAAGGATCGTCCCTTTAGCCTGAGGTTGTGCCCTCTGGTTCTAGTTTTTCCTACTAGTGGAAACATCCTCTCCATGTCCACTCTATCCAGGCCTCGCAGTATCCTGTAAATTTCAATAACATTCTCCTCCCCCCCCCCCCCCCCCCCCCCCCCCCCCTCACACACACACACACACACACACAATTTGACCATGAGGATAGTGAGTGCACTATTGTCAAAGCCAGTTTTTGTCCTGGCCGAACAAATGTATACTTTCCAATGACAGTTACGCCATAGAGGCTGAGGGTTGGAAATTCTGGCTGGTTATTATTTGCTCGGTTCCAGGAACACTGGTGACTTGTGTCTACTTGCTGCTGGTCCCAGCTGAGATTAGCAATCTTTGGCACAGGTCAACAAACAAATCTGAAACCTCCCTGGCCTATATGACTCAGTATTATAATATTTACTGAACCACTGGGAGCTTAGAAACATGTGCTTAATTGAATGTAATTTGATTTCCATATCTTAAGATTAATTAAGAAACATATTTTGATCAATTTGATAAGCAGTTGACTCGGTAAACAATTTCAGTACACAATGGACTAAAATGACTTCTTAAAATAGAATCCTACAGTGCAGAAAGAGGCCATTCGGCCCATCGAGTCTGCACCAACCACAATCCCACCCAGGCCCTATCCACATATCCCTACATATTTACCCACTAACCCCTCTAACCTATGCATCCTGGGACACTAAGTGACAATTTAGAATGGCCAATCAACCTGGCCCGCACATCTTTGGACTGTGGGAGGAAACCGAAGCACCCGGAGGAAACCCACGCAGACACAGGAGCGGCATGGTAGCAGTGGTCGGGGCAGCACGATAGCACAGTGGTTAACACTGCTGCTTCACAGTGCCAGGGATCCGGGTTCGATTCCAGGTTTGGGTAACTGTCCGTGTCGAGTTTGCACATTCTCCCCGTGTCTGCGTGGGTTTCCTCTGGGTGCTCCGATTTCTTCCCACAGTCTGAAAGATGTGCTGGTTAGGTGCATTGACCTGAACAGGTGCTGCTGGACTGTGGCGACTCGGGGAATTTCACAGTAACTTCATTGCAGTGTTAATGTAAGCCTTACTTGTGACACTAATAAATAAACTTTAACTTTAAATGTTTTGCATTTATTTTGTGCCGTGCTTTTGAAACTGTTCCTGCAATTGTAACCATTCAACCTAAACAAGTAATCACCATCAGCCAGAGTTTCTCACCTCCGCCTCTTTGAAGTAACTGCTGTTGGACGGTATGTGTTCGTTTGCTGAGGTCAGATATCGGGCTTTATCATTTCTACAATTTTTATTACCGATTTTCTTTTTTGTTTCGTGGCATGGTCCATTGTCTTTTGGTCTGGTGAAATAAAACCAAGTTTAGAATTTTCTTGGAGCACAGTAAGATTATTGGAATACAGATGAACAAATCACATGCTGATTGTGTTTAGTTCTATTGGCATTTGTACAATTGCTATTTTCAAATGTGAAATTGATTAGGTTAACATCCTCATGAACCTTCTCAAAGAAATAGAAGACTCCTCCTAGATTTTGTGGTTGTTACAATCAGCAACGTATGCTCCGGGAGGATAATGTTCACAGTCTCAAAGTTTTCTCAAAAACCAAATTTAAATTTTGCTCATTTAGGCGAGATATCATTGCGTCCTTTACTGCAGAATGATCATTGTTCAGGACTAAATTTCAGGTTTGCGTTTAACATTGACTTTAACCTGAGAATGGTTACAGGTTAAACAGCTTCACCGAATCTAAGTGCAACACTGTTTCCTTGTTTGGTAGGTGTGCAGGGAGTTTCAGCGAGGGAACTGCACACGGGGTGAGACCGACTGCCGTTTTGCTCACCCTGCGGACAGCACAATGGTGGACACCAATGACAACACTGTGACTGTCTGTATGGATTATATCAAAGGTCGATGCTCCAGAGAGAAGTGCAAGTACTTCCACCCTCCTGCTCACTTACAGGCCAAAATAAAGGCAGCGCAGCACCAGGCCAACCAGGCTGTGGCAGTAGCTCAGGCAGCTGCTGCAGCAGCAACAGCAATGGTAAGTTATTTAATGAGATAACATGTCACAAATCAACTTATTGTGCAGCTCATAAAATGGCTAAGTCGGATTGTTTTAGATAAAAGTCGCCCTGTGATGTGCTGCATCTGACGCAAATGTCCTAATAGTATTTTTGTGTGGAGAGATTGTAGCTGAGGGTGAGAAATATTAAGAGTTAATGAACAGCGTATTGTTGTTTACCATTCTGAGCACCACCAGCGCCACATCTAAGCCTTAATAATTTCTAACCTTGCAGTGTAGAGGAGAAAGTAATTATATTTTTCATGGGAAATGAAGCAATGGGAAGAGCAATTAATTGTTGTGCGGAATCTGTTGGGCAATAAATCTTACTGGTGTTAAACTAGCAGTGATCAGAACTGTTTGTTTGCAGTTGCTTTAAGGAAGATTATTTAGCACAGTTAACTATGAGGCAGTAACATGGTAATGCAAACAAGCCCATATCAAATTTCTATTTAAATAAGTCAGTATTTTTCTACAATTTTATATACCGTTGTATGGCTGGATTCTGATGCAGATTTGTTATGGAAGCCAATGAAAAAGCACAGTAAATACATTTTTAATTTAAAAAAATTATTGAAATTTGAAACAATACCATCACTGGGGCTAATTTCTTTTAGTTGCACTATAATTTAGAATGATGAAGCAAAATGTGTTTTCCACAATGCCTAAAGGTCCTCTTCTCTGCTTTGTTTCAGGTTTGAAGTTACAGTTTCTGCTAATAAATTCTGTTTTGTTGCAGTACATGCACTTTTTTTTTCTCTGAGCAGTCTATCTTCTGTTAGCAGTGCCCAGAGATAAAGTTAGAACACGCTTCTGACTGTAATGTGACCAAGATGAGAACAAACAATGAATTCTAACACAATGTTACAAGGTTCCACTTCCTGAAAGGCAAAACAAATGCTAGCTGATTTTTCTGGTCATTCGTTTGTAAAATACATATAATGAAAAGGAAATAATCTAGCTTTGGCGATGGAAATGATATCTATCTGTGTTGCATTGTCCGAATGGTAAAACCCTGGGATTTTGGCTTGAGCAGGAATGGATTAAACTCTTGTAGTCTCTAGATCAATTAAACCATTGAGGATGTTTTGTTACTGCATTTGAAGCGATGGAGGTACAGTGGGTATAGTCCAAATCAATGTAGATATCCCAGGTATCTCTGAAGTATTATTTCAAAATGTGACATTGGTTAAAATATTCCAGAATAGATGATGGTATGATGCTTTACTCCATTGTTTATGGAGCTTGGATCTAGTGTTCAAACTAGGGGAATTTCACAGTAACTTCATTGCAATGTTAATGTAAGCCTTACTTGTGACTAATAAATCAATTTTACTTTAAACTTTACTTTTTACTTCAAATTATGCATGTTCATTGCAGTGATCCCCAGATTTTTCACTTATAAGGAAAGTTTTTCATCCCATTAAAATGTGTATTTGGAATGCCATCCGGTTGCCTGAAAGTGACCAACTATCAGTGCTGCTCAACATTACCGAGTCATCTATAATGAACACCATTTCCTTAACTGCTAAATACTCCTGAGTACTAATTAACTGTCAATTTTTGATGCAGAATGCATCATTAATATTTGCTTAATTGATATTACTTGGACCTGTTAATCTAGGTTAATTTATGTACTAATGAATCCTGAGTCCTAGTTGTGTTTTGTCACCTCTTAGCTTGATTTTTTTTAGTGCCACCCTTGCTGGCCTCCACATGTCAATACCTCACAAGCTTCAACTCATTGAAGTGTTCACCCACACTTGCATCAGCCCCATACTCCATTGGCTCCCCATGCTTCACCATGTCAAGGTTAAGATGTTTTCAAATCTCTCCGACTTATCTTATTAATTTTCTCCTACGTGCGTCTTCCATTTGACCAACTTCAGATGACAGCTGCTCGCTCGTCGCTGCTCACGACGGCTTGCTCAGCCTCTCTGGCGCTGCCCGCACAGAATCTTCATCCAACTCTTATCATAGAATCATAGAAACCCTACAGTACAGAAAGAGGCCATTCGGCCCATCGAGTCTGCACTGACCACAATCCCACCTAGGCCCCACCCCCATATCCCCACATATTTTACCCACTAATCCCTCTAATCTACGCAAGCCAAGACACTAAGGGGCAATTTTAGCATGGCCAATCAACCTAACCCACACATCTTTGGACTGTGGGAGGAAACCGGAGCACCCGGAGGAAACCCACGCAGACACGAGGAGAATGTGCAAACTCCACACAGACAGTGACCCAAGCCGGGAATCGAACCCAGGTCCATGGAGCTGTGAAGCAGCAGTGCTAACCACTGTGCTACCGTGCCGCCCCAAAACAACTTGACCAGTTGTTTGACTGGGCCTTCAGTTTTTCATTCCAGTCTCTTGCACTGCCCAATGTTCATTGATCACAGCATCTTTTTGTGTCTTGTTCCAAAACACACAGGACATCTTTTTGCTCACAAGGAGTGGCACGTAAATGTGAGTCCAGTCTCATGTCAGGCTGAACTTGGAATTTATTTCCAGCATTTCTTCAACACTGGTTTAATTCATGTCTCTACTTGAGTTCACATTCTGGGTGTTTTAAGTCCTGTATGGCTATTGTCATCATTAGGTCATCACCCATTTATGCCCAGTTTGTCCCTCATTGGCTCCCAAATAGGGTGATTATCTTTTTTCCAATTCAGTGCTTTGAAACTTTTTCAAACATGAGTTTTATTTTCTTGAATGGAGAATTGTGTTGCTGTTAAATATGAGTGAACCAAAATAGCTCATTTGGCATTTTGACAGGCCAATTCTCAAGCTTTATTTGGGTTAAGGAATTGCTCCATTATCTCCCTCAAAACTGCAGCAGTCAAAACTGGAATGCTTTTCCACAATGTTCATCAAGTCTTCAGACACGTACCCCCCTCCCTCCAAATCCTGTATGTTACTGACTCACTAATGTGGTAATGTCACTAGACTAGTAATACAGAGACCCAAGCTAATGCTCATGGGGACTGGGTTTAAATCCCACCACAGCAACTGGTGGAATTTATATTCAATTAATAAAATCTGGAATTGAAAGCAAGTCTTAGCATCGATTGTTGGAAAAACCCATCTGGTTCACACATGTCCTTTAGGGAAGGAAATCTTTCAAGTTTACCTGGCCTGGCCTACACGTGACTTCAGATCCACAGCAATGTGGTTGACTCTTCTGAAATGTCCTAGCAAGCCACTCCGTTCAAGGGCAAGTAGGGATAGGCAACAAATGCTGACCTTGTC
Source organism: Mustelus asterias (assembly GCF_964213995.1). Classification (NCBI taxonomy): domain Eukaryota; kingdom Metazoa; phylum Chordata; class Chondrichthyes; order Carcharhiniformes; family Triakidae; genus Mustelus; species Mustelus asterias. The sequence continues at coordinate 5,431,806 of NC_135810.1, read as the reverse complement.
AGCGGTGCCCACACCCTATGAAAGAATAAGTTTAAAATAGACAATCCTGATTGTTCCATCCAGATCTCCATATATTGTAACTATCAGCACATATTTGAAAATATTTTTGAGATTTAACTGGGACATATGATGCTTTTGGCATAGTAACCCTGACAGCTGGTGTTGTAGCTATTGTGTCGATGTTTTTCCTCCACTAGTGCGACTTGCTGTGTTCCTACAGTGCACATGGACGATTGAAATGAGAAAAGGCGATTACCCATCTGGTAATGTCATCCTCATTCCTTGAGCAGGAACCTACAAAAGCCATCAGTCCCTGTGGGCACATAATGTTGAGACGGGGGGGTTAAGTGAGTTGGTCACTATTTGCAGTTAGTTAAAGATTAGCTCGAGCTGGCAACAGGGCTGTGACGGTTGTACAAATTCTGGAGTTATTTACAATGTAGGAGTCAGCAATGTCCTGAAGTACCGCCTCTCAACAACAACACGCAGGCATTTCCAGGTGCACACTCTGCAAGTGGTTTCCTAGAACCCATCGAGCTAGGTTATACTCCCACAGCTTGTAGAGGACTCCAACAGATGGATAATCTGTCTTCTCGCAAACTATGCAGCAAGCTCGAGCAAAGCACTTATAGCAAGACAGGTTTCAACAGTGTTTATTTTTTTATTGCGGAACATTTATGGCATGCCAGTCTTAATGAAGGTGAATACTTGTCCAAGTAAAGAGAGAAATTCAGGATATATATTTTGCAAAAGAATTGGTGGGCTACATCAAATTTAAAAAGTAGGATTGTTATTGACTAATTTACACTGAATTAATGCTAGTATTGAATGTAACCTATTGAGGTCAGTTAACCCAGTTAGCTAGATGGCTAGAGTATGATGCAGAATGATGCCAGTGGCTCAGACTCGAGGCCCGTACTGGCTGTGCTAGTTCATGAAGGCCTACCTCCTCATCTTGGCCCACACTTGTGGAGTGGTGCGCCTCAAGCTATGTATAATCAATTGTCTTGGTCTCTAAAGAAGAGATATGCCTTTGGCCCTTTGTGGGCTATGGCTGTTTACCTTGCCTGAATGCAACCCAAAGTGAAATGGTATCATCTATGTTGGAAATAGCCCATTTTTCATGGACTCTCATCTGGCTAATAAGTAGATGGCACGCACTGACTGGGGATCTTGTAGGTCTGGAAATTGAGAAAAGATAAATGTGAACTCTGTTGATCTTGAAGAAAGGTGTCCACAAAATCTAGCAAGTTCTGTGTCATGGGCTTCCCCTTTCCCAATTTCAATTTGAATCTGCCACTAAGTCAAGGGAATCTCCAGAGGTAGAATTTTCCCATCCCACCTGCCATGGAAATTATAGCGGGCGAGGGTGGACTATGCAAAGGTCTGGTGAACTTGGGTGGGAATTTCTGGCCTTGGGGCAAGCGCAGCCAGAAATTCCCACCCCGGGAGCCTCCGAGCAGTGATGTCATCAACAGGGTCAGCAACCAATCACATGGCAGTACTCTCTCAGACAGCAAACCAGAAAGTTAAAAGTTCTTAAACCCTTTGTTTTTCATAGCAATTTTTACAGATAGTAAGTGGTTGGGGCACATACATGGGATTAAGGTGGAAACTAAGATATCAGAAACTTGACAAAGAAATTACTATAAAAAATGTGGAATTTATTATCATAATGTGAAAAGTTGGCATTCAACAAATGTAAAATTACTATTTCAGCAGTGAGGCTGTTTAGCAGTAATTATGAACTTAGTACTCTTTAAAAACCCAGTTATACCTCATTCAGCAAAGTGCAACATTTTCAAAAAATTTTCATCTCTCAAGAGTGAAAGTTTCTATCAGTTCAATGATTTCTAATTGATTACAATCTGGAGAATCTTCCGCACACCCTCTTCAGAAATGTAGATTCAGCGCACCTTCTGGATTTCCACATTTAACTGTGGATGTGTGGATTCCATAAAATGCTGTAATTTTCACAGGCACATAGGCGATGAACACTGACAGTGTGGTACTTTGGAATGCAGCTCCTGGAAGTTAGCTCCTTGTTAAAGTGCCGAGTTAGCTGATCGCAGGCACAAAACGATGGATTTAGAGCAGTAGGTCTCTGTTCTCGAGGTTTAGAGAGGGGAACTTGTCATTGTCCTCACTGCTGATCACTATCCGGTGGCTCTTGCTGGCACGCAGCTCAGGTGTATGTTGAATGAGGGCAGGAATAGGTTTTCCTGTGATGTACTCTATATGTGAGCCAACAGGTTATTTATACGTATAGAACCACTGTTCAGGCAAGAGACCACAGAGTTCCCTTACATATAGAACGATATTCTAAAGCGTCAACGCCTTCAGGTTGAAGAAAAAGTTGGTGGAGAAAGGAGAGAGGAACAATTAAAAGGGACTGCGTGCCGTACATTTCACACAAATATTGATAGTTTGTTTAAAATTAATCTCACTTGGCTCCCTACAGATCAAAGCCCTAATTAGTCGCATGATTCAAGCTAGATACATTATGGAAAACATTCCTGTGCTCCGCATTGTCAAACTACGCCATACTATAGCTAGTTAGCATCCAGCAGTGTCACACCAGAAACTTGGGAGGTCCCTTAATCTTGTCCCTACCAATCTGCTTAGGACTTGGGTAAAGGTAATGCGTATCCACTGTGCGTGTGTATGTATGTGCGCGCACCTGCACTAGGCAAATAAAAACCCTGCAAGTGATTGAGGATTTTCTCAATAGCTTGAAATGGTGCAAAAATGATGATGCATTTCTGAATATCAGGGAACTTGCTGGCTGCTCATCATTAACACCGCCCCCCCCCCCCCCCCCCCCCCCCAAACCACCACCACCACCCATGCAATATCGAATAACAAAAAGTGTATTGAAACACAGGAAATGCATGACATGTTGTAGTGGGTTTTCAAAAGTTGTTTGATAAAGTGCCACAGAGGAAACCTCACCAGCAAGCAGATTCACTTAGAGAATGGGATATATTAATTTCAAACATGCACTGACCTGATGGCGCCTCCAGGTCTGTCTCTTCCTAACCTGGTTTATGGGAACAGGAAGACAAGAATGTGATAAAAGTGTGTCCAGTGGCAATAGATAATGATGATATCGAGCTTCACAAGTCCAGTTTCTGTTGCCCGCAGCACAGACCCAACAAAATCAATCTATACAATTCCCAGCAGTCTGAGGAACAGGATTAGGCCATTCAGCATCGCAAGCCTGTATTCCAGTAAGTTGTCTCATTTTTTAAGATCAAAACAAAGGTTTAGAACCTTTCTGATGAATCCATGCTTTCCGGATTTTTACCTACTTTTGACTCCAGGCCCTATCGAGAAACTGTTAACTCTATGTTCCTTGGTATGTTATTATATGTTAGGGTTGACCTCATAGAAGTATTTAAAATTATGAACAGGATTGGTGGAGAGACTGAGGGAAAATGTTGTCCGCTTGTAGGAAAATCCAAACTACAGTCATAAATATGAGTCACTGATACATTCAATTCACTCATAAATCCAAGAAAGAATTTAGTTGAAACTTTTTTAGCCATGAATTTGGAACTCATTACCACAAGATTTGGTTGAGGGGGGATAAGCAAATATACGCTTCAGGGAAAGCTAGATAAACACATGAGGAGGAAAAAGAAATTGAGCAATATGCAATGGGACTGACATGAAGTAGGATGGGGATAGGATCATGTAGCACATAAACATCAAAATACACCAGTTGGACTGAATGGTTTGTTCCACTTATGTTATTCTCTGCATATCCAACTCTCTACCCCTACTAGGTAAGTTTGCCATCTCAGCAGACAGTTGTCCACTGCCTCCGATTTCTTTTTCCCCAACAATGTGAGGGTCTTGTATCACTGTTTGCACCAGTGCTCTAGAGTTCTGTTTTTGCCCAAGAATCCTGCAGCTTAAAGATAACTTTCTCACTGAGCTCTGTCTAATGTGTCTAGAGTTCACTCAGCTGACGATCAAAAATGGCAAAGTTATTTGCACCTTCCCAGGTCAGAATAGATCCCTGAATGACAGCAGTGCCAATATTTGCAGAAATGTGGTTGAGGATCCAGGTCCTTGCATGACAAAACATGGTTAGAGACCAGGCAGCTTCATGCTTGACTCCAGATCTGGTGTAGACCTCCTTGGACATTCCACCCAAGTCCGAAGTGAAGATTTAGCCCTAAGTTGTCCAGAGGGATTACTGAGTTTTGATGAACCATCTATTGGGATATCCTTCCTTAGGTTACGGAATCAAGGTGGGAGAATTGTGATAATGTAAGTCAGCTGTGATCTAATTGAATGGCAGAACAGGCTTGAGGGATGTATAAGTTACAAGAATTAGGAGCAGGAATAGGCCATGAGGTCCCTGGAATCTGCTCCACCATCCAATAAGACCATGGCTGATCAGCCTCAAACACAATTTTCTCATCTCATTCCCCATATTCCTTGGTGTCCAAAACTCTCTCCGTCTCAGCCATGAGGATGAATACTCAAAAGACTGAGCATCCACAGCCCCTGGGCTAGAGAATTTCAAAGATTCACAACTGTCTGATTGAACAAATTTCTCCTCATCTCAGTCTGAAACGGCCAATTCCTTATTCTGAGGTTATGCAATATAAGACACTCAGCCAGTTGAAACAGCTGATCAGCATCGACCTAAAGGAATGGGAGTAGGCTGAATGTCCTACTCCGGTGTCTATGTTCTGATGGTAAATTGGGTTCTGTATGGAATCCAAGCTAAATTTCTTAGGACCACTTCATGTCTGACCTTGACTTATTTTGTGATAGTGGCCTTCCTTCCTTTTGAAGACATTGTCTGTCTTCACGTGTAAAGCAAGATTGTTGCCTTAAATTTACTTTGGAATTTTAAAAGGATAGAGCTGTCTCAGATCTATCTGTAGTCTTTCTAAAGACAAAGTATCCTTTACACAACAAAGACAATAATAGAACTATCACAGTGGTTAGCACTCCTGCCCCACGATGCCAGGGTCCCGAGTTGGATTCCTGGCTTGGGGCACTGTCGGTGCAGAGTCTGCACATTCTCCCTGTGTCTACGTGGATTTCCTCCGAGTGCTCTGGTTTCCTCCCACAGCCCGAAATACTTGCTGGTTTGATGCATTGGCCATGCTAAAATTCTCCCTCAGTGTATCCGAACAGGCACCGGAGTATGGCAACTAGGGGACTTTCACAGTAAATTCATTGCAGTGTTAATGTAAGCTGATTTGTAACACCAATTTTTTAAAAAATTATTTAATCCACAGATATTCATCTCTAGGGCAGATTGCTAAGCAATGTATAATTAATTAAGGCATAGATAGGTTTTGTTTTATCTTATGCTTTATATGTTTATATGACTGGGCTCATTCTGCTTCTCCATCTAGCTGCTTGGGTTAATATGGAAAGGGTATTTCTCTATAACACAGCTATATGAAGCATTGACATAAAAATAGCACTTTATTGATCTGCTCAGAATGATTAGCATTTTGAAACCTATCTAGTCAATGATTGCCTTAAAATGAAGTAACTTACCGATTAATGTTATTGTACTGATTAGTCTCAGTTAGTGTGCATCTTAAATTGAGTAAAGGAAGAAGCTAATCTACAATGCTGGGGGTAAGGAAATAGATTCTCCGGGTGGCTGTTTTGTCCCCACAAAAAATAGGGAAAATGAGATTTGGGGGGTAACGTGAAATCTATTTTATCTGTCATGTGTTTTCGGAGCTTCACTGCTAGTCCTCCCACAAATCAGCCATCTTGATTTCAGCAGAATTATTGGGTAGTGTTTTAATTGCGCACCTTTCTTCAATTGCATCACACCCAGAGTAGAAGTTGCAGAATTAACTTCTTTAATTTGCTTACCGTCAGAGTTTGTTCATAACCTGAAATGCAGTTCAAATGCATTTTTTTTTGCTTTGGGAGTAGTTGAAGGCCCTTGCATGCTGCCTGATGTCTAAACCAATGTAACTCAAGTTCTTATAAGTCCTGGTTTTGTGAGCGACAAAGGTGAGATTCATAGGTGCTAGGGACAAAATGTTTCTTCACTTTCCGCATCTGCGTGGGAAGTGAATGCTACCATACAAATTTAGTGTGAACAGTTGCAGATAAAAGTCTCCTAACCCGACAACCTGTTAATTTCAAATCCAAACGAGCACCCCTGCTGTGCGAGTGTGAAATTTACTTTTCATATTGGTGGGTTTTCTGGCTTGTGTTAAAACTTGTCAATTTATTTGCAAATTACGTGCAGTCTTTTATCAATTGCTGTGGTCTCGCACTGTCAGAGATTTCGCTTGATAATTTTGCATGAAGCCTTTGCAGCCGGTGAGAAGGTGATACTTCCATTATCACCAGTCCAGTGTGGATTTAAAACCATGTTGTCAACCCAAGAGAGCTGTGTCGTAACACCCAGTGCCTCTCAGACCCTAGGATTGCCAAGTCTGCTTGGAATGTATTCTGGGCGGCTTCATCACGGGCCTGCCATTGGTTTCCCCACATGCTAGTTGTTGTGCTCATACCACTTAGCCAACAATGGCAGCTACAATGCCCTCAATACTATTTGTCCCAGAAGCCATTGTACCCTTCGCGTGGTAGCTGGGGTCAGACTGCTATCCTGTTCTGGCCACAGCAAAGTGAAAGAACAGAATGCCCCTTGTGACTTTGCTCAAAGGAATGTCTGAGACAGTAAATTTTATTTCTGGATCATCCCAGGACAGTCCTGTAGGCTTGATAATCCTATGGGGATCTCTCTTCTCCCCCACACCCCCCCCCCCCCCCCGCAATTTTATTTTCAAAAATTAAATAATACTTTAATTTAAAGTATGGTACTGTGGATAACCGCCAAGAATTGTGGGGTGGTTTTTGTTCTGGGTTGGAGAGGGGGTAGCTTTTAATGTTTTACTGCCACCTAAAGGTACTTACAAATGAGCAATGCAGAATCTAGCCATCTTTGTGTAGTTGCATATTGCATAAAAACCTGAAAGATACAATAACTTCATTATAAGCTTAGATAATTGTTGCGCGCACACATTTTGCACAAGTTGATATTAGAAATAGTTAAAGGATATTTGTGTTTTGCTCTCTTTATGTTTTTAACCAAAGGTACAGTAAATGCTTATTTTGCTGTACGGTACTAATTCAGTATTTGTAACTGCAACCTTTTGACAACTCATTTTATGCATGCTCTGTGATGTATGTTGTATACTGCATTCAGGGTTTTTTTTTGTTTTTTTTCTCCTCACCTACCTGCAATGTACTGCTGTTCCCATGACGCACTTCTGCTTGCTGTTTACCTGTATGTTAATACGCTTGAACCCCATTGGTCCATTGCCATCATATGCTCGCTGCCTGCTATTTAAGACTCAGTCGGCTGCCAAATCTGTGAAACGACCCCTCGAGGCAACCTTTGACCTGGTACTTTGACCTTTCACCTTCTTGCTTTGCATGCACTGTAGTGATAGTAAAAATAGTATGGTAACTTAATAGATTTTATTTTTAATTTTATTATAAATGCTTCTAATTAGATGTTTGTTGGAAGGATATTATGTTCATACTAACTAAATGTACTGGTCATTAAAAAACCATACTGTTAAATGTAGAAGTTATTTTGTGGAATATCAGATGTTTGCTTCTTGCATTTCAGGTATAGCAGCAAATAGCCTTCACTGCACACTATTGAGTGTACATATTATAGTTTAAATTCATGATAATTAATTTGTGTTTTGATAGCATTATGATGTGTGGACTTTGTACCGATCTGCTCTATTTAAATTGTTTAACTGTGTTTCCAAATTCCAATATAGTGAGAGTATTTTCATTAAATGTATGTTTTTTTTGGTCAAGAACCAATTTCCTTTAAAATAATGCAGATCTGTTTTCTGTAATGCAATAATGTCGAGTATCAGCATTAATTACTTGTATTTTGTTTAAAAAAAAAAAAAACTACGCTTATACCTTTTACAGAAAACCTGTCATCAGACAAAAGTGTTTTTTTCGTACAATTTGACTAATACTTTCAGTGCATGACAGGAATTTCAAAACTCTCTTCTCTATTTATCACACTTGTCTTACTAAATCCCTCATTCACAGGCCTTCCCACCAGGTGTCCTTCACCACTTACCAAAGAGACCAGCCCTTGAAAAAAGCAATGGCACCAGCACAATCTTTAATCCTAGTGTTTTGCACTACCAACAAGCTCTCGCCAATGCACAAATGCAGCAGCCAACATTTTTTCCAACAGGTACGTCCATTCCCCCTTACTGAGAAAATTATAACGTTATGCTGTTGACTTGCTCGTATAAGATAATGTAACCATTACCACACAAGTTTGATGTTCAAAGATTTATTTCTGCTTGTTACGCCTTACTTTGCTTCTTGCTAGCACTTGCATCTGCATGTTACATGAAGTAAAACGGCTTTAAATGCTGTGTTTAATTTATTCTGATAGGACAAGACTCAACAGAAAACGCCTTTGATGTACTTTAAAACCTGTCTTTCCTTTAAATGTTTCCATTGAACCCAGTTCAAATTATGTGAATCATTCATTTGTTTGAAATTGCATGAAATGTCTTGGAGGCAGGTTGTATGTCTATGCTGATGGTCTTCAGAGATAGCTTCACTTGTGTATTTTTCATCAAAAAGAATTTCTGTAAATTATTACTTTTGCGGCGATAGACTTACCTGAAGCTGTTTAAAAACAAGTAATTTTAATGAGATCAGTACTTGCAGTGAATGTAAAATATTTGATTTAAAAGATCACACCACGCTAAACAGTAACACTTGACATCAAAGGATTATTTAGTAGTAAATGCTTGGATATGCTATATTTTGACATCTTTAAAGCTTCTTGTTTTTCTGTGCATAGTCTTGATGATGTACAGCTTTTAAGCCTGTTTCCTTTTTGTTGCTAGTAACTGGTTACCACCACTGGTAAACCTCCCTAACTATTGCTTGTGCTATTAAAAATCAATCGTACTCAAATGCCATATTCTGAGCAAGCTCCATTTAAATAATAAGCTTAGTCTGGGCCCTTAGTGTCCCAAAATGTATAGCTTAGGGGGATTAGTGGGATGGGGCCTGGGTGGGATGCTTTGTTGAGGAGTCAGTGCAGACTCGATGGGCCGAGTGGCCACTTCCTGCACTGTAGGGATTCTGTGAAGATACTACTGTTTTGCTACTTTATCCTTGACTACAGTTCAGAGTAGCGTATGATCAAACATGCTCAGAATGAAATCACCAGTTCACGTTTTTAACAGACTAATGGGCGGCACAGTGGTTAGCACTGCTGCCTCTTAGTGCCAGGGACCTGGGTTTGATTCCCGGTTTGGGTCACTGTCTGTGTAACGTTTGCATGTTCTCCCCGTGTCTGCGTGGGTTTCCTCCCACAGTCTGAAAGACATGCTGGGTAGGTGCATTGACCCGAACAGGCCCTGGAATGTGGCAACTAGGGGAATTTCACAGTAACTTCATTGCATTGTTAATGTAAGCCTTACTTGTGACTAATAAATAAACTTTAAACTGTGTTTATTTTTCATTCTAATTGCCTTTGAGAATCCTACCCCACAGAAAGTGACCAATTGGCCCATTTGCCAGCTCTTTGGAACAACTATCCAATTAATCCCACCCCAGTGCTCTTTCCTCACTTGTAATCCCTCTAAAAGTAATCAGTCACTTATGTTGCTAAACTGTTAATCCGTGTTAGATTCTTTACTGGCAAAAGAAAAACTACAGCGATAAATTTTAAATATTTTCTGTAAACTAATGCTCCCACACAAGCAAAAACTGAGGAACCGATAACTGCATTTTGCACCTTATTTTGCCTTTATTATTCTTGAAAAATATGCAAAAATGTATATACAAACAAGGCCATTAAAATTATTTAGTTAACGTGATTTGCTTTGAACAATCAGTTGTAATGCAAAAAATGTATTTTACCTGCAGTAGTTAACCCATTTAAATGTTAAAGGAATATAAACTTCAAGAAAAATACTTGCAAAATATTGATCTACTGATTAAATGACATGTAATTAGATGGACTGTTTCACTGACAACATCGGTGCTGAAAATATGATTCATTCAGAATTGCTAATTTGGTTTAAGCTTTTTAAAAACTGCAGCAAATTAGTCTGTAAATGAAAAGTAAATAATGTTGTTGATAATCGAACCGCATAAAAATTAATCGTGATTCGTTATTTGTGTAAACAAAGACTAATTCTTGGAGCAGAGGCCAAATCTAATTAGATTTTTTTATTAGGAATCTGTTCTTCATGGCTTTATTTAATACAATTTATTGTTATATAATATTAAAAATAGACACTTTAATATTTACGTGCGTCACTCAGCCCAGAGTGTGATGCAGAGTGATGCCAGCCGCACACGTTCAATCCTTGTTCTGGCAGTGGCACTTCATGGAGGTCAGCTTCATCCCACATTTGATCTGGTCGTGCTGCCCCTCAAGCTATATAACCGGTTGAGAGATGTTTGTGGCCTTTTGTGGATGATGGCTAATTACCAGTGCCCTTGCGCTACGATATTTCAAGAGACGCAGCGTGATGGCACAGTTGTTAGCACTGCTGCCTTCAATTCCAGCTTGGGTCACTGTCTGTGTGGAGTCTGCACCTTTTCCCCGTGTCTGCATGGGTTTCCTCCCACAGTCCAAAGGTGGTGTGCAGGTTAGGTGGCTTGGCCATGCTAAATTGCCCCTTAGTGTCCCAAGATGTGTAGCTTAGGGGGATTAGTGGGATGGGGCCTGGATGGGATGCTTTGTTGAGAAGTCAGTGCAAACCCGATGGGCCAAGCGGCCACTTCCTGCACTGCAGGGATTCTGTGAAAAGATACTGCTGTTTTGCTACTTTTTCCTTGAACACAGTTCAGAGTAGCATATGACCAAATATGCTCGGAATGAAATCACCAGTTCGTGTTTTCTGCTTTTTAGCCCAGTCTCTTAAGTTTTTATTTATAGTTGCTACTGTCTCAAAGGACATTAAAACTCAAAATAGCCCTTGTTCCATCTCTGCTTTCATTGTGCTATCAGATATCAATGTTCTGCAGGTCCCGTGGTTTATCACAAGGACTTCTATTGTTTTTTTTAAGAAAAGTATGTTACTGATGAGCCCTTGGTGTAAAAATAAATTCTTGCACCTCATTAAACAATGAATTTCTAAGAGGGAAGAGGAGCATTTTGAGTTTTGGACTGAATCTAGCAGTGTTATAACTAACTTGAGATGTGGAAGGTTTTTTTTGTGTTTGTGTTTCAAAGTCTTGGCTTTGTGATCTAACACTAACCATGCGTTTTAATACTTTTTTTCCTCCCAAATTCACCTTTCTAAATGTTCCACTGCATGGTGGCAGGGTCGGTGTTTTGCATGACTCCTCCAGCTACAACTGTTGGTAGGTTTCACTTTTTGTTTCCTAACCTTGAATGTAATGATATTTAATGAGAAGCTCGTTTTTTAAAAAAAAATCATCCTAATCACTTTTTAATTTGCCGCGAAAATAAATATATGCTTTGAAATAGAGAATTAAATCGTCAAGTTATTTCTTGGGTTAACCTGAATCTGAAGAAGTTAATTTTAATGTAGAATTTATTTCACATCTCAGTTTTGAACCAAGATTTTAATCACCTTGTGCATTTTCTTTGAGACGACGGTTAAGAGTTAGGGTAAAGCAATACATTTTTATAATTTTGAGTAACTCAAGTTGCTGTATCAAAGCACAGCACGCATTTACCTATTGTCTTGAATTCATTACGACTGTCATTTTGGAACAAAGACTGGCTGAGAAATTTACTACTTGTTCTTGCAGCCCATACGGTGCGTATAATCCGCACCCATAATCTATATAACCTGTGAGGCCTTAGTTGGAAATGGAAAACCTGTAGTAAAATTAGTGCGAAATCTGATTTTCCGCTGTAAAATCCTTCTATATGTAAATACCTCTTTAAGCACCTTGGTTTTACTTGATAACGTTGAATCTGTTCGAAGTAAGTTAGAGAATCAAGTCTTAATATATTATGTATCAGAGTCTCCCAGAGAAGTTCAGGGAGGTACATTCTTAAAAAACTTCTCTTACTAACGAACATTCGAAAACAACAAAACCAATGCAGGCATCATTAAGTTTATTTGACCTATCTTTTGATAAAAGCTTTTAAAGTATATAACAGTTAAAATTTGGAATTGAATGCTTTCCTTTGGCTTTGGCCTTTATTAAAAATGACAGCGTACCATTATGAAAAAACATATTCTCAGTGTAGTTTTGTTTACACTTTCTTAATACCATAAGAAGGGAGGAAAGTTGAAGAATATTCGAAGTTGCTTTCTCCCCATCCCCCTAGCTTCCTATTGTATGTTCTCTGGGAAACACTGATTATGTTGGCATTGGTCCTTTTTAATTGTGATTGTAATAAGCTTTTTTCCTTTCTCTTTTTTTTAATTTTCTCCCATGCTTCCTTGCTTTGCATTATGATTGCATGTCACCCGCTGGTGTAACCTCCTCCTCCCTCCACGATGGCTTTCTGCTATGTGATATCTGCCATGCCCAAAAACAAAATACAACACATGTCATGGTTGCCATGTGCCGCACCCTTCTGTTCATTGCTTCCATGGTTCCCCTCCTGAAAGTACCCTTGATGCACAGTGCTACGCCCGCCACTGTCTCTGCAGCAACAACACCTGCCACAAGCGTTCCCTTCGCCGCAGCAGCTACAGCCAATCAGGTTTGCTCCTTTTACAGCTTTCTTTCATAAACCCTCCCCCCCCACCCCACCCCACAACTCTAAACGAGTTCTCGTTTCTAAAATCTTGGTGAAATTGTCAAACACCCGATTGCCGGAAAACCAAATTGAATACTTGCCGAGCAGGTGCTTGTTTAGAGTTGTCATTTATCCCAGACAACAGTATGTTTTTTGTGTGTTCTGTGCTGCATTATTTTTCATTAATTTCAACCTCGCTGTACTAATCACATTTTTTTGTTTAAAGTTCATTAAAACAAAATTGCACTGTTGTTGCGCTACACAGCAAAACATAATTTATTAAGTAAATACTTTTGGTATGAACACAAAAAATTGGAAGATACTTCTAGATAAGTTCCTTTGTTCCTGAACATGCCATCTATTTTGGAGGAAATGTGTTTGTTTTTTTTTAAAATACTGTGTTTTTAATGTAACTTTTCACATTTTTGCAACTAAATCGAGTGGCATGATGAGTCAACACTGTTTTATATTGATATATATATACGGACAGAAACCTTGTGTTGTTTTTTAAGAATTTATCTTAGAAATACGAAGAATTGATTATTCAGTGGAAGCAGGCGTGGTGTTTACTTGGGCAAAATGATAACTAGCTGTACCTCAAGTCCACTGCCGCTGTTGGAAGGGTTTTTGTCGATTCTTAAAACAGGGAGTGTTGAAATGTAATATGTAGGTCTTTCTTCAAGGGCAAAGTGGAAGATTGCTTTCATCGAACCTGCTAGATATTAGCAGTCAGCAAGAATTCCACCACCATGTTGGTCATGCTTTCTATGGTGAAGGAAGGGGAGCTATGGCTGATTTCTAGGATCTGATGGTACTCATTGCAACACAATTTCTCCCAAGTCTTTCTATTGTCTCTATAACTATATCCTATTTCTACACCTCAACATGTTACAGATTATACAGAAAGATAAAATAATGAACATTAAAAATTGCTGCTAACTCTAGCTTCAAATAGGTCTTACTAATACAACTAAAATTTGGAATTGAATCCTTTCCTTTGGCTTTGGCCTTTATTAAAAATGGCAGTGTACCATTATGAAAAAAAAATATTCTCAGTGTAGTTTTGTTGACACTTTCTTCCTGTACTCCAGCACCCATGAAACACATTTGTTTTCCCAGAAATACTTATGCCTCAATGCTTGTAATAGCAAACAGCCCTGGTTACTACCAACATTTAATCTGCATCAATAAAATAGTACGAGAAATCGGCCAGAAAACTATAGGCTGGTCAGTCTGACTTCAGTGGTGGGCAAATTATTGGAAATAATTCTGTGAGACAGGATAAACTGTCATTTGGAAAGGCGCAGATTGATCAGGGCTAATCAGTATGGTTTTATTAGGGGAAGATCGTGCCATACTAAATTAATAGAATTTTTTGAGGAACTAACAAGGGGGATTGATTAGGGTAGTACAATGGATATTGTTGTCTACATGGATTTTAGTAAGGCAGTTGACAAGATCCCACATGGCAGATTGATCAAAGAAAGAGATCTCATGGGACACAGGGGAAGGTGGCAAGTTGGATCCAAAATTGGCTCTGGCAGGAAGCAAAGGATAATAGTCGGTGGATGTTGTTGTGAATGGCAGTTTCCAGTCATATTCCATGGGGCTCAATTTTAGGGCCCTTTCTGTTTGTTGTATATATTAATGATTTAGAGTTAAATGTGGGAGGCATGATTGGGAAATTTTCAGATGACAGAAACTGGCTGTGTGGTTGATAGTGAAGAGGGTAGCTGTCGCCTTCAGAACAACATCGACAGTTTGGTTGAGTGGGCAGAGAAGTGGCAAATGGAATTCAATCCGGGAAAGTGTGAGGGAATGCATTTCGTGAAGGCAAACAAAGCAAGGGAATACTCAATAAATGGGAGGATATTGAGAGGGGTGGAGGAAGTCCCAGACCTTGGAACGCATGTCCACAGGTCCTTGAAGGTGACAGGACAGGTGGACAAGTTGACACATGGAATGTTTTCCTTTACTGGGGGAGATATTGAAAACAAAAGCAGGGATGTAATGGTGGAAGTGTATGAAACGCTGGTTAGGCCACGGCTGGAGTTTTGTGTACAGTTCTGGTCACCACATTACAGGAAGGACATAATTCTTCTGGAGAGACAGCAGAGGAGATTTACAGAAATGTTGCCAGGACTTGAAAATTGCTGCTATGTGGGGAGATTGGATAGGATAGGGTTGTTTTCCTTAGAACAGAGGAGGCTAAGGTTTGACCTAACTGTGGAGTACAGAAGTATAAGGGACCTAGACAGAGTAGACAAGAAAGACATGTTTACCCCTAGCTGAGGGGTCACATACTGGGGGCATAGATTTAAGGTGATTGATAGAAGGATTAGAGTTGACATGAGGAAAAGTTTTTTCCCCCCAGAGGGTGGTGGGTGTCTGGAATTCACTGCCTCAGTTGGTGGTTGAGGTTGAAACGCTCAACTCACTTAAAAGTTACCTGGATCTACATCTGAAGTGCTGGAAGCTGCAAGGCCAAGGACCAGGTGCTGGAAAATGGGATTAAAATTGAGTAACTGGTTTATTTTTTCTCTTTTTTTGGATGGGCTGAATGGCCTCTTTTTGCACCGTACCTTATGGTTCAAGGTAGAAAAATAGGCAAAAGTCTAGTTTGGATCACAGCTGAATTTTCTTGCAACTTTCTGACTTTACTTTCAAAATATTCTTAATTTTAAAGTGAAAGATGAGGGCAGCATGGTGGTTAGCACTGCTACCTCACAGCACCAAGGACCTGGATTAAATTCTATCCTTGGGTGACTATGTGGAGTCTGCACATTCTCCCCGTGTCAGCGTGGGTTTCCTCCAGGTGCTCCAGTTTGCTCCCATAGTCCAAAGTAGTGCAGGTTAGGTGGATTGGCCATGATAAATCCCCCCTATGTCCCAAGCTGTGTAGGTTAGGGGGATTCATGGGGTAAATACATGGGGTTACAGTGATAGGGCGGGGGTGGGCTTGCGTAAATTACTCTGTTGTAGAGTCGGTGCAGACTTCTTGGGCTGAATGGCCTACTTCTCTGATTTTATGATAAAGTATTCTTAATCCCAAACAGTGGTTCATCTGCTGTTTGATTACATACAGCTCAGTGGAAGAAGGAAAAAACTAAAACCAAAAGAGAAAATGCTGGAAAATCTCAGCAGCTCTGTAAGGAGAGAAAAGAGCTGACGTTTCGAGTCTGGATGAACTTTTGTCAAAGCCTTTCTCTCCTCACAGATGCCGCCAGACCTGCTGAGATTTTCCAGCATTTTCTCTTCTGGTTTCAGATTCCAGCATCCGCAGTAATTTGCTTTTATAAAGGAAAAACTAAATCTTGAAAAAGGAATTTTGTACCTTTCCAACTTGCATGCAACAGGCTGAAAAGTAGAAACGGTGCATGACATCAAAGCATACATTATTTTCTCTTCATAGATCACAGTTTAACCTGATTCTATTTCATTTTGCTACAAAACCCCATTCTTGTCACCATAGTTGAAGAGTTGATTTTGATTTGCTTTTGGTTGCCCAGTTTCACACAGCTCCATGTGCACCATTGTAGATTTTCAAAAGATGAAGCTTTGTGGCTTGTACAGTGGGTTTTAAAGTTGCATTGAATCCACTGGCTTGGTCCTTTGTGCTCATCACCCCCTCTGGACTTCACCTTTGGAGGCCAGGTCAGATTTCCCTGGCCTCAATTTTGTGTTCCCTCTGGGGCTCCACTGTGATACAGTGTGAAAGATATATTTTCGAACTCTCTGTGGATGAAGATTTGATCTTGGTTTCATTGCACCCATATTGTGTTGTATGCTGAAATGATACCGTTTGTTTGATTTTCATCTTTTAGTGCTGTTTCTTTTTGTGTGTCTCCCTTGGTTTGGGATTACTGTAATTATTTCATTTTGTTTCTGCATGATATTTCTAGTGCACGTATCACAAACCATTAGTATGCAGGTAATCGAGAAGGCTGATGGAATGCTATTCTTTATTACTTGAGGAATTAAATATTAAAAAATATGGATGATATGCTCCAGTTACACAGGGCATCAGTGAAGCCGCATCTCAAATACTGAGTGCAGTTCTGGTCTCCTTATTAAAGAAATATGTAAATTAGCATTCAAGGTGGCTTAAAGGAGGTTTGCTGGATTGATATCTCGATTGAGCAGGTTGTCTTAGTAGGGAAGGTTGGACTGGAGTTTAGAAGAGTGAGGAGTGACTTGATTGAAAGAGAAAGGATCCTGAACGGTCTCAACAAGGTGGACATGGAAAGCATGTTTCTTGTGGGTGAGGGGCATTTTTTTAAAATTAGGGATCATCTTTTGAGGACAGATGAGAATTTTTTTTCTGAGAGTTGTGCGACTTTGGATCTCTGCCTCAAACGTCAATGGAGGTGGAGCCACTGAATATTTTTAAAGCAAAGGTAAATAGATTCTTGTTAGGCAAAGGAGTCAAAAGTTATCGGGGGTAGATGGAAATGTGGAACTCTAAACACAAACAGATCTTATTGAATGATTAAAGCAGGGGCAGAATGGCCTACTTGTACTCCTATTTCATACGCTTGTCTATTTTTGGTATGTTTTGGAAGTCACATAAAGACCCAAGTCCCATGGTACAGAGTTCTACCAAGGTTGAAAAGAGTAGAAGAGAGTAGTGTTAGTTGGGAAACCCAGAACTTATGCTGATGGGAAGAAGGTCAGTGAGAAATACGGGGACCAAGGGTCGTTTCCTGGGGACGCCAGAGAAGCCAGTGCAAGAGCAGGAAGAGAAGGCAGTGCAGGTGATTCTCTGGCTGTGACTGGGTGGATAAGAAGTAAACCAGGTTGAGTGCAGTCCCCCCCCCAGCTAGCCAATAGTGGGAGAGATGTCCGAGAACGATGACGTGGTCAGTCATGTCAAGGGTGCAGACAGGTGAAGCATGAATGGTCATAGTCACATAGGATATCATTTGTGATCTTTGGAACATTGCTTGTGCGTTTTGAATGGAATTTAGCAGCACGATGACTGACCTGCACACTTTGTAGCCTCCGTTCCCTTTGATGCATCTTCTGGAGACCCAGCAGCTGATAATTGATTCTTCATTATTCACATTCTTATTCTTCATTTTTATTTTCAGCCCCAAGGTGGTTTCAAATAAGTTATGTTGCTGATGATAGTATGCATTAATGCAGTGATCTGCTGCTCACTACAGCGATAGGATGCAGTTTCTCTCCCGTGGTAATCCAAATTGAAAACAATAATAAAGGATCAGGTGGCAATTTGAAAGGAAGCAATTTCTTGTCTTATAGACAGACCCCCTGGTTTTCTTCTAGATAAATATCCTTTATGGCAGCGTTATATTTAACCACAGATAACTAGCACAGCTGTGGAAAGTATTTTTATTTCCAATAGTTAGCTGGAATTTGCAAAAACAGGCTCCACTGCTCCATGCCAGTGTTTGTGTCACATGAGCACTCTCCACCTTGCTTCATCTCAACTTATTAACCTATCTCACCCCATGCCTTTCTGCTTAATGTGTTTAAATGAATCCATCGCTCACCTCAACTGTTCCCTGCGGTAGTGAGTACTGCATTCTGACCACTCTTTTGGCTCCCTCCCTGGGGACATCTTTTCATCTGTCCTACCATCCCTTTTCAAAATCTGAGAGACATCTATCAGGTCACCTCTCAGCCTCCAGAGCTCCAACCTATTCAATCTTTCCTGGTGATTATAACTTTGCGCTTTTGATATCATCCTTCTAAATCTCTTTTTAAATTTGTAGCTTTTCCTGTAACTCTTTCTTCTTTTCAAAATATGGAGACCAGACAGTACCATTGAACCATAGAATCCCTGCAGTCCAGAAGGAGGCAATTTGGCCTATCAAGTTTGCACTGACTCTCTGAAAAATCATCTTACCCAGGCCCTCTGCGCTATACCCGCAACCCCACACATCTACCATGGCTAATCCACCTAACCTGCACATCTTTGGGCACCGAAGGGCAATTTAACATGGCCAGTCCACCTAACTGTACATCTTTGGACTGGGAGGAAACCGGAGGAAAGCCATGCAAGCAGACACACAGTCACCAAGGCTGGAATCAAACCAAGGTCCCTGGCGCTATGAGGCAGCAGTGCTAGTACTCCAAGCGTAGTTTAACCAAGGTTCAATGCAACTTGTACATAATTTCCCTGCTTTTTAGTTCTATCCACATGGAAATGAACCTCAATGCTTTGTTTGCTTTTGTTACATCCTTAATTAGTGTGATTTGTGTGTCTGTACCCCAATATCCTTCCACTCACTACCCCATTTAGAAAATTATTTTCCAAGGTACTTATACTTTTCTTATTCCTCCTGTCAAAGTAGACCATCTCTTACACATGCACACACTTTTTATTTGTACAAATATGTACAGAAATTCTTTTGCCAAATACATATTTCGTAATTTAAGTATTGTCATATTTTTTCTTCATAATCTTCTGTATTAACGCTGCCATTTCTTCTCCCCCCCCCCCCCCAAGCCCTGCTTGTCCTCCACACCCCCACCAAGTCTCCAAATTTTGTGTCATCCACAAAGTTTAAAATTGTACTTTAGATTCACAAGTCAAAATCATTTGAACATATTGGATAACACCTACCTCCAGACATTTAGTTGATAACATGATGCCATCCTTACTGAAAGTTTAAACTTGTGACAGAATTCATCTTTCTATGGAGTGACAAGGAAATTAGATACATCAATTTCAGAATTTGCATTATCTGGTATAAAACTCCTTTTATTGAGTAGAAATGTTTGGATTATGTCAGGTAAAATCATTCTCCCCTAAATATACCAGTGTGGAATTTAAACAAAAATAAAAATTTTAAAATATTTCAGAGTATTAATGTTTTCAGGAAACCCCCTACAATTGTGGCACAGTGGTGACAATTGAACAACATTTAAATATCAAGGATTAAGCATATTTGTTACTTTTAACACTATTTCACTCTAATAATATTTCCAGAATCTGACACTGGGTGGGAAAAAAAGTTCTATTCCATCTGTAGGAGATGTCGACTATGGACCATGTTGAGCAACAGGGTGTTCCAGAGCATTTGTCAAGTGTCTGTC
This sequence comes from Mustelus asterias, assembly GCF_964213995.1. Taxonomy (NCBI): domain Eukaryota; kingdom Metazoa; phylum Chordata; class Chondrichthyes; order Carcharhiniformes; family Triakidae; genus Mustelus; species Mustelus asterias. Next base: position 5,411,999 of record NC_135810.1, on the reverse strand, counting down.
TTCTTCATGAACCATTGTTTATCATCATATGCGATTAGTCATCAATAAGATTTCTTAAATTTGTATTTGCTTAGAACCCTGCAAGTTTCCGTGCATATTAAAAGAATGCAATGTAGCTTTATTGCTGCATCTGTGAACACTACTGTAGACATACAGCAAAGTACATGCTGAACAGTTGCAGCATAAGTAGAACCAACCTCCCTTTTCTTCACAAAAGTGCTCCCGTTTGTTGCTTGCTAATGGATCATATCCCTTATTGCTGGATTTATTTTTTAAATCTTAAAAACTGCGTAAAAGCTCTTGTGTTAATGTCCAGAAATGGAAATGGAACAATATTTCAAAGGAGGTTTCCCATAGTGGGAGGAGAAAATTTGTATTTTAATCAAGCAACCTGTAAGTTAGAAATGTTATAATCAGTGGATATTTGTGCCAGTGGCAGAAAACAAAAGCATTCTGTCAAATCAGCCGAGAGTCCAAATCGGATCTATTGAAGGTGAAATCTTGTGTGTCTGACTCTTAGATTCTTTGATTATTTCCTGGTTTTATCAGGCTGATGAAAAAATAGTTAGAAGTTTGCATCATTGTGTATGGAACTGGTTTTGTTTGTAGCCTTCGGTTACATGAGTCAGATGAAAAACATTAAAATAATGCCTGCATTTTAATATCTTTTTTAAAAAGTCTTAAAGCGGCTGAAAGATATCCAAACAATTAATTTTAAATTTGGACACTTCTTCACGCATTGCTGCAATGACAAAACAGTAGTGAAGAACTTGTTCAGCAGTTCCATGCACATCAGTGCGCACTGTGTGTAGTCATAATGATCATAATTTTCCACTGCTTTCATCAAAGCTTTTATATTGCTTATGCAGCTGTGTAGAGTTTGCATGCCTTGTTCTTGATTCACTAAGGACGCCAGTATTTAAATATGCCCAGGGTACCTGTCAAACTTTTCAGAAGTTATTTATTTCTAGATGTGCATCATTATAAATAGTTCTCCTCTTCCCATCCCACCCCTTGCCCCATTGTGGTTAATTAGATATACTATTTAATGCTCACAATTTTTTAAAAAGCACAAAATTTGCATTTATATTTATCAGATGCTTCTAATTGACAATGGATTGCAAAACGTTCCCAACTAAATTGTTAGATTGGGTTTCTAATACAGTACATTTTCACATGATATGCATAATTTAAATTTACTTTCTAAATGTTCAGTCCTGAATCCAGAAGCTGAATGGCCACTTTAAGAAAGTCAACCTTTTATAATCATGTGAGGTCAGTACAGATCAAGTTGAAAGCTATGAAAGTCTTATCTACATCTTTAGTGTCTCCTTTGTTTTGTGTTTAAGACTGCCTGTTTCTGTCATTGCAATGCGAAACTAATGCTTGCACTGTTTGTTGGCTTGTTAAACTGACCTACCCTCTTCCCCTGTGGTATGTCTTTCAACTAACTTTTGTTCAACCTGCTAATACCCTATCCTTTATCGAAGTGAGTGGAAGCTTTACCCATCTGTCGTGACTTCAATTCGGGCCACTGTTCTTGCCTAAACTGCTGCTTTCTGAAACATGGGAAAGGTATGCTATAGTGATTTGGCTAGATATGTGTTTTTTTCCATTTTTAAACAAGGGAGAGGGCTTCTGCTATAATGCTTGCCATATTCATAATGTTTTATTCTGTAATTATGTTGACTGTAGCTGGCTATGAAATGAAACTAGTAGGAAGTGATCAGTGTAATTAAATCATCACATCCCTAATAATTGCCTGCATGAACTTAAAGCTTTCGAAAGTTCTGGTATGTTTTTGCAATCTGGTCATGAGGATATTTCATTGGCTGTTATTTTAAATGATTAATGAATAATATAGTTTCTTGAGCATTGCTGTTTAAATTTGTCTAAACAATGTTTGGCCATTAACTGTCAGTTATATGTTAATTGGCACATTCTCCATGGCAAGGCCTCTACCAATCAGTGTCCACTTGCCAACCAAATCAGCACTACCTTCTCATGCAGTATAAATTGTTGTTCCCTTTACATTTGGTATTCTTGCAAATTTGTCTTGGTGAGTGCAAGATGAAAAGCTTTGACAGCATGTCTTTTTTCAGAAATACTCCAGTTCTGTACTACCAAATGACTGTTGATATAGTTTTCACACACTGGTATCTTTTCAAGTACCAGAGAGAGAAAACTCTGGAAAAATCTGAAGTTCTTCGTATTGATGAAGTGTCTGGCATGCATACCGACTATGACAGTTTAACTGTCAATTATTCTTTATACATTTTGCTAGAAATGTTCAGAGTTAATAAAACTCCAGTGTGTGCATTTCTATTTTACATCTGAAGAGTTTATAAGCACATGTATCTTAATAAAAGTGGGGAAAACATACATTATTTTGCCCATGTAATCAGTTTAATTCAGGAATATTCTGAGATTACCCATTAAGCGGCACTATTGGGGTAATATTATTCTTAAATTCCAGCTGCTGATTGCCTAATTGAAAACATTTTTGTCATATTGCAAAAAATATTAGGTTGTACATCAAACTTTGGCAACCATAATTCTTTTTGCTTTTAATCTATCTCTACCGTTTTCTATAATCTAACTTTAATGTTGCACAAAATGTTAGTAATTCTGCTGTCTTTGACTTCAGCTTCTACAGTGCTCCCATTTTATTTTTCTTTATGACTCTGTGATGTGAATCTCCTGATCCGGTTTGATTCTTAGCTCAGGCTGTTTCTTTCTGAGCAAGAGGTATTTGTGTGCCTGCTCCCTAAATTTCCACTGAAGATAATTCATGTATCATAATGAATTGAGAAAGTCCCAGTCATACTTAAACCAGCATAACTCATATTGTAGCTTCTTATTCAGAATTTTGCTGATTTAAAGGCATTCCATTCGCTTCTCAAAATCTAATGTTGCAGAAAAGCGAGGCATCAGACTGTAAAGTTGGCCTTGTGTGTCAACTCATCGCTTTGGCAACATTGATCACACAGCTGGCACTGACAAGTAGCAGCGTGCCAACATGAACTATCCTCCACTAGCTTCAATGCAGCAGGAGAGCTGGATTCAGGGTCACAGGCATTCTGTTTCGGGCTATGATGTGATTGTCAAAATAATATGTGGTGGTCCCTGTTCAGGGAGGATAGTATTTCCTCCTGTGCTGCTGCTCTGGGAGAGAAGTCCATTGAGGTACTTCGCTCAGCATTACCATTCTTGTGGCCATGACCAAGCAACAGTTGAGATCATAGAATCCTACAGTGCAGAAGGAGGCATTCGGCCCATCGAGTCTGCACTGACCACAATCACACCCTGTAACCCCATGTATTTACCCTAGCTAGTCCCCTTGACACTAAGGGGCAATTTAGCATGGCCAATCCACCTAACCCGCGTGTCTTTTGGACTGTGGGAGGAAACTGGAGCACCCGGAGGAAACCCACACAAACACAGGGAGAACGTGCAGACTCCACACAGATGATGACCGAGGCTGGAATTGAACCTGGGTCCCTGGTGTTGTGAGGCAGCAGTGCGACTAAGCACTGCAGTTGCCGTGCCCCCCCCACAACCCCCGGTTTACTTGCTACCCTTTGTTATATTACAGTAATTGGCTTACTGTAGTAAAATCATTTAATCATGGTTTCTAATGTATTCTGCCAATGGTTTCAGTTGAAAGTTAGGTTTCTGTTTTGGTAATAGGTTAGAAAATCCAAATGAATTACAAGATTTGTTTTTATTGGCAATTAAAACAAGAGCATGTGTGTGATTACCTTGGCATATTGTCATGGAATAAATATTGTTACAGTTGGCTTTACAACCCTGCTGAGAATATAATGTTGCAGATTCACAGAATAATTCCAAAATCAACTATTTATCCATTAATTTCTGATGGTTTTTTTTTGCTCAGTTGCAATAAACATACATTGGTAACTATGAAAATTAACAATTTAACTCCGACAATGTGTGGAATTTGCCTTGGTTTCCAGATCTAGAAGTTGGACTATTGGACTATTTCTCGATAGCATTCTGGATCGTATTTCTAGAGATGTTTTTCATCCGTGACTTTGCCAACTGAAAAACCTCCTTGGGACCGGAAACCATTTTCCTCAGACTTAAATAAATGGGCCGCTAATCCACTTATTGCATTTAAAACATTTGAATTATCCAATGTTTAAGTTAAATTTAAAGCAATGTAAGTAAGCAAGTTGGGCATCCAGTGCTAAAATACTTCGAATTATAGGAACAAATAGTTTCCTTAGACGCTTATCAAAATCAAATGCTTTGCCAGTGAATGCCTCAAAAAGGAGCTGGATAAATATCTGGTTGGTGATGCAATTGAAGGTTAAAAGGATTCTGATATTCTGCAGAGCACGTTGCTTAATATGTTGGAGGATGATTCAGAGTCCGACAGGATGAGAGTGAGTGTCTGTGGAAGGGCGCAGGCAAGAATTCAGTCTTAGAAGTGCAAGTATACACAAGTGTTTTGCAATTTTTACCAAACTGCCTGTGGAAATCGGCAAATATCTGCATCAAACTCTATTCGATTAAACGGGTGAGACTGAATCTCTGGGGTGGATCTGTGCAAGGAACAGAGTTGATGAGCCAGGAGGCTGCCAACCTGCAAGAAAAAAAGTGAGATTGTAGGAGAGACTGGGCAAAATACAAACCTGTTCTTTCGAAAGGATGGGATCTTGAGTATTGCATTTATATAGCACCTTTTGAAGTCGTAAAATGGCCCAAGCCATTTTCCAGGATTGTTATTAGTTAAACTTTGACACTGACCCATATAAGTTTTTTAAAGTTAAAGTTTATTTATTAGTGTTGCAAGTAGGCTTACATTAACATGGCAATACAATTACTGTGAAAATCCCCTAGTTGCCACACTCCAGCACCTGTTCGGGTACACTGAGGGAGAATTTAGCATAGCCAATGTATCTAACCAGCACGTTTTTGGACTGTGGGAGAAAATTGGAGCACCCAGATGAAACCCACACAGACACGGAGAGAACATGCAGACTCCACACAGACAGTGACCCAAGCCAGGAATCTAACCTGGGTCCCTGGTGCTGTGAGGCAGCAGTGCTAACAATCTTGCCACTGTGCCACCCAAATAAATGGAGCACCTGGAGGAAACCCATGCAGACATGGGGAGAATGTGCAAACTCCACACAGTCACCTGAGGCCGGAATCGAACCCCAATCCCTGGTGCTGTGAGGCAGCAGTGCTAACCACTGCCTCAACATGCCGATAAGGGGATATTAGAAAAGTGGCCAGAAGCTTGGTTTTGGTCAAAATGAGGTTTTGAGGAGCACCTTAAAAGATGGAGAGTGACGAGAGGTTTGGGAAGTGAATTCCAAAACTCTGGGTCAAAGCACGGCCACCAACGTGGAGCGATTAAAAGTTGGGGATGCACGTGACTCAATAATTAGAACTATGCAGAGATCTCGGAAGGCTGCAGGAGTTTAGGCAACACATGAGCCACATAGTCTGGATCAATCGTTTTGGCCAAAAAAATAAACCAAATCAAATTAACTAAGGAACAAATTAAAAGAGGCAGCTCCTGAAAGGAGGGGAACCGGCCAAAGTGAAAGACAAAGTAGAAACGAAACTTAAAACATCAAATCAAAATGTGATTAAGGGGTTCAATAATGCAACCCCTGTGGTGCCCAGCGGGCGTGAAAGGTGTTAACAGTGCCCTCGGACACCCGGCCGCGAATATAGCCCAGGAGCAGGTTCACGAGGAGGTCCTCCACTTTCGCCACCCCCTTTTTCCGCACCGGGTGTCCGTAGTGAAGTCTGGATCAAAAGTAGTCTTTGGATGAAACAAGATTAGAAGGAGTGGAGCGGTTGGATCAGGATGCACAGGTGCATCTCAGTTGACATCTCTTGCATCCTGTCCTTGTTTTTTTATTTTCATTATAAGTTCCCATGTCCACATTTCTGATAGAAACTTGTTGAGTTGTAAAGACATCCGACCACCAGTGGTCAGTTTAAACGTTTGTATAATTGCAGATTTAAGTTCAATTGGGTTGAGAAATAGTGAGCTAAACAGTGGAGCGAGACAATGAATTGAACACCAAAAGTTAAATAAATTAACACATTATTTCATTGGTCAGTACGTTCATGGTGATAGTCAACAAATTCATTTTAAGTTAATATTTCGGTTCGATATTGAGAATGAGAAGAAAAGATTTTGATGAAATGAACCAAATTTAAAGATATACAATTCACCAATTTAATAGTTAAGAGGATTAGGATAGATTTCCTAATCTAGCCATTTGACCGTGTTTTTACTCATCAGCCCTAACATCCTTAATAGCTTCAGAAAGCACTGGATGAACTCAGCAGGTCTGGTAGCATCAGTGGAGAGAAACAGAGTTAATGTTCTGAGTCCAATATGATACTTTGGTATGTTCTGAAGAAGATTAATCTGATTGTGGCATCAACTCCACTTTTCCATCTACCCCCATACCCTTTAACTCCCTTGTCAATCAAGAATCTAATTCAGCCTTAAAAATATTCAACTCAACAAGTTTCTATCAGAAATGTGGACATGGGAACTTATAATGAAAATAAAAAAACAAGGACAGGATGTAAGAAATGTCAACCGAGATGCACCTGTGCATCCTGATCCAACTGCTCCACTCCTAATCTTGTTTCATCCAAAGGCTATTTTTAAGGCCGAGTTAGATTCTTGGTCAACAAGAGAAGAAATTTCTCCTCGTCTGTTTTAAATGGGAGACCCCTCATTTTTAAATCGTGTGCCCTAGTTCTAATCTCTCCCACAAGAGGAGACATCCTCTTAGCATCCTCCCTGTCAGTGTCCCCTCAGGATCGTCTATGTTTCAATAAAATCACCTGTCATTCATCTAAACTCCAACTGGCACAATTGTAACCTGTCCAACCTTTCCTCACATGATAACCCCTTCATCCCAGGAATCAGTTGAGCGAACCTTCTCCGAACTGTTCCTCATGCTATTGTATATTTTCTCAAGTAAGCACACATCCTCCCAGATGTAGTCTCACCAATGGTCTGCACAGCTGTAGCAAAACTTCCCTACATTTATGTTCCATTCCCCTTGCCACGCAGTGGCTCTGTGCTTTTTTACCTATGGAAATTGCATGATATACATGGCTCTGGTATAATCTAACATTCCAACTACATCCTATCAGCTCTTCACAGTAAGCATATTTCATTTTGTGAAAACTTCAGTTGTTGGCACAGAGCTGAATGTATTGCTGCAGAATTAATTATAGAAATTATATTTGCATATTTTAGTACCACTGCCACCTACTAGCAAACATGCAGTTGTAAAAATTCTCCAGGGTACAGTGACTATCTGACATACTTGTGTTAAAGAGAAACAATGAAAAGTTTTGGTTATGTTGCTTTGTACATTGGTAAACCATTTGCTTTTTACTCTATGTAAAAAAAAAAATCTGAATTTTGCATTTTTTTCTTTATTCTTTCATGGGATGTGGGTTTTGCTGGAAAGTCTACCATTTCTTGCCCATCCATAATTGCTCTTGGACTGAGTGGCTTGTAAGGCCATTTTAGAGGTCTTCTAAAAGCCATTGCTGTGCGTCTGGAGTCACATGTAGGCCAGACAATGTGAAGATGGCAGATTTCTTTCCCTAAAGGACATTAATGAATCAGATGGGTTTTTGCAGCAATCGATGATTATGGATCATGGTCACCATTACTGAGACTAGCTTTATATTAATTAATTAACCAGGTTAATTAATTAAATTTAATTTCCATCAACTGCCATGATGGGATCTGAACCTGTTTCCAAAGCATTAGCCTAAGCCTCTGGATTGCTAGTCCGCTACACATCATCTCCCCCCCCCCAAAAAGCAGCAGATCAGATTATGTTTTTTTTAGCCTGAAATTGTATTGAGACAAAAATGAAGATGATCCAAAATCAAAATTGTGACGTAAACCTTGCTGACGGGTCTCTGGAAGCCTGATTTCACTGGTCTGAAACTGCTAACATTGAAGGAATGCAGTTTCTGTGTCGAAACAAAAACTGATGGGTTCAGTCCTTTGTAAGGGCTTGCAAAGTATCTGAAATTATCCAAAATTGTTTTATCTTGGTCATCTCATCCATCATGGTCAAAAGAGTTTACATCTCATCGGTCATATTGAAGGGGTTTCTCCAGACCAGGTCCAGTGAAACATAAACTCTGGCTCCCTTCAACAAGTACATAGAGACATTTGTAGAAGCTGGAAAGATTAGAGATGTTTTCCCAAATGTCCTGGTCTAAATGTATCTATTAACCAACACCATTAAGAGAAGTAAATTATCTGATTATTTATCTTATTGTTGTTTATGCTGCTTTGGTGTAGTTAAACTGGCTGCTGTGTTTGCCTAGTTAACCACAGTGACTAAACATAGAAATTCCATAGTGGACAAATTACTTTTTGAGGACATGAACACTACATTGGTGCAAGTTCTTTCTATTATATTGAGTTGCTGTCCAACCCAACACTTTGAGTGCAATCCCTCTGTAGAGAAATAAAAGGGACCTGATGAACCAGTTCACATGGAGAAAGTAGAGCCTGCTATCTGGCTGGAGCATTGATTTGGATAGTGATCATTTCACATTTTCATAAGCTGCTTCATGGCAAGTCTTGGGCCTGAATTTTTCAAATGGTGGGATCTCGCTTCCTGCCATTCAAACACATGTCTGAGTGTGTTCCACAGCCATGTTTTAAAAATTAATTTTTATGGGATGTGGGCATCACTGGTTAGGCTAAATTTATTGCCCATCGCTAGTTGTCCTTGAGAAGGTGGTGGTGAGCTGCCTTGAACCGCTGCTGTGGTGTTGGTACACCCACAGTGCTGTTAGGAAGGGAATTCCAAGGTTTTGACTCAGTGCCAGTGAAAGAACAGTAAGATGGTTCTGATTCAGGATGGTGCGTCTCTTGGAGGGGAACATGCAGGTGAGGTGGTGGTGTCTGCACATGTGTGCTACCCTTGTTCTTCTAGGTGGTAGAGGTCACAGACTTGAAAAGTCTGTCAAAGGAGTCATGGTAAGTTGCTGCAGTGCTTCTTGTAGATGGTAAACATTGCTGTTATTGTGCATTAATGGTGCAGGGGGTGAATGTTGAAGGTACAGATGGGGTGTTATCAAGCAAGCTGCTTTGTTCTGGATGGTGTTGAGCTTCTCGAGTGGTGTTGGAGCTGCACAGATTCAAGCGAGTGGAAAATATTCCATCACACTCATTATTTGTGCCTTGTAGATGGTGGACAGGCCTTGGGGAGTCAGGAGATGACTTACTCATTTCCGGATTCCTAGCCTCTGACCTGCTCTTGTAGCCACAGTTTTTACATGGCTCAGTTTCTGGTCAATGGTAACTTCCCCTTCTTGACCCACCCGATCCCTGACCTCTTTAGTATCCGAGGAGTTCCGAATTATGCTGAGCATTGTGCAATCATCAGTGAACATCCTGTTTCTGTCCTTATTATGGAAGGAAGGTCATCAGCGAAGCAGCTGAAGATGGTTGGGCCTAGGACACAAACCTGAGAAACTCCTGCAACGTTGTCTTGGGGCTGATATGACTGACCTCTGGCAGCCGCAGCCATCTTCATTTGTGCTCGGCATGATTCCAACCAGCGGAGAGCTGTGTCCCTGATTCCCATTGACTTCAGCTTTGCTAGGGCTCCTTGATGTCAAGGGCAGTTGCTCTCACCTCACCTAGACTGGAGAGAATACAACCCTGGGCTATGCAATCTATCCTCATCATTTAACTGTTTGTTTTATCTCTGTATACTCTGTCCACCTAACTAGAGTTCAAATCCGTGTTTTCCAATTATTTCTAATAACTGTCTACTTTTGAAGAGGTAAGCATGACTGTTGCTGGATAATCCAATATTTGAGCTGAATGAGATTTTTTTATCGAGGTATACTGTTAATGATTGACTAGCCAGTCTGGCTCAATAACAGAATCTGTAGGGGTAGACCCAACACTGCACTCGTGGGACCTTTGGCAGGCAGATGCAGATAACCCTCCAGACCAGCCCCCAAACAGATGGTTTGGTCCTAGTTGAACAAGTAGTGGGAATACTGAGTTGCAGGGTGTTGGATGGTTAAGTTCCTGAAGTACATGCCTGGCCCAGAGGCTTCATGAATCTTGGCCATTGCCAATTTTCAGCTGTCTTCTCCAAGCTGAGATGAAGGAAGGTTCATGTGCACCGGGTATCCAGAATCTCTGCTTCTGTGGATTTCTCAAAACTGACCCATAATCATCATGATGGGCTTCAATGCATATCCACTAAGACCACCTGACCAAAGCCCAGTGCAGTAAACTTTCAATGTCCAGTGTACTGGAGGTTTGAATCAATTGGCTGAAACAGTGTGAAGATATACAATGTGCCTTGTTTTTTCAGTACTGCACTAAATTGTCATAACTAGATTAGTCTATGCAATGACTTAGAATCATAGAATCCCTACATTGCAGGAGGAGGCCATTCAGCCCATTGAGCCTGCACCGACAACAATTCCCCCTCAGGCTCTATCCCCTTAACCCCAAGTATTTTATTCTGCTAGTCCCATTGACACTAAGGGACAATTTAGCATGGCCAATGCACCTAACCTGCACATCTTTGGACTGTGGGAGGAAACCGGAGCACCCGGAGGAAACCCACGTAGATACGGGGAGAACATGCAAACTCCACACAGACAGTGACCTGCGGCTGGAATTGATCCCGGGTCCCTGATGCTGTGAGGCAGCAGTGCTGACCACTCTGCCACCGTCCCGCCCCTTAACAGACTTAACAGAACACGTCTTCATTTGTGGACCTGTCAGATTTGTTCAGACCCCGACTGAACATTTAAATTGGTGCTTTTGCATTCTCCAGTATGAGGCTCCGAGATTTCAGCTGTGCACAAAATTTATATTCAGTGGTAGTTTCTAAATTTCTGGTAAGGGTAATGATCAGAAGATATTTTCATGCAATATTTGCTTGTGTGGTCTCCGTAGCAACCTGCATGTTTTGTCTGAAGTGATCAGGACAATTTATTGCCTTTTTTTTAGGCCATTTCACATCATTGCAAATATTTGCAAAGCTGCGTTATGCTAAACCTTGCTAAATGCTTTTTCTTTTAAATATCTCTCAGGTCATACTGAAATAATGAGCCAGAAGCAGATGAATCCCCAGGACATCTCTATGGAAACTCACGAACAGGCTTACTGTAAATACTACCCTCTTTCCTCCCCACCTGCATCTATATTAGGCTTACCACAGCCAGCATGCTAACCAAATTAAGAGAAATTCTATTTAGATTAAGCAAGAATACAAAATCGTGATGGAAAATGCATCATACAGTTTAAGGATATAGATGAATTTGGGCGTATATTTAATATTCATATATCCTGTAAATAACCCTAGCACTATGACAAATGTTACAATCAAAGAAATGGTATATCTACTTTCTGATGTCTCATTTTGTGGAGATGTTTCACCATTGCATTCTGTAAAGAGTGTGATGTGGTTATATTGTTAATCTGTTATGAGATCATTGTGTACAAAAAAAAACAGCACCCACAGAGTTGGAAGAAGCTGCACAAACATTTACAGCCAAGACTATACTCCATCAATGAGGAAAATCAATTTTGAAAATTAGTGTCAAATAAAATGGGTATTTAAATCTTCAGTAGTAACCTAATTAATCAACTGTGGGGGGGAAGGTTGATTAACATTTGATCCTTGGTTTGCAAAAAAAAAGTGACTTTTAAGAACTACAATGATATTTTAAGTAAACACAATGGGTATAAAGTTTATATTAATCCAAAATATTGCACAGAAATAATTTGCCTTCTCAAAATTTTTCTTTTGCATTTATGCTATTGATGCTCATGATGCCTTTGTTGACAAACGTGAGTTAAGCATGAAAGGATGTCTGTCTTCCCAGTGCAGTGCAGTTAGTTTTGGGTAGCTGTCATCCCACATTGGCGTCAGATGTTGGAGGGGCGGTCCAGCTTGCTGAGGCAACTTATTTCACAGTTTGATGAATCGCATCTAAATCCTCAATCAGATTCTCGGCTCCCCTCCCTATAATTGCGAAGAGAGTTAGCAGTGTGGAGCTGCAGAGGATGTGGCCAGCTACAGAGTCGGATGGGCCACACAAAGCTGGTCAGTTTCACTGCAGCTCCAGTTCAACTTGCCCGACGTGTTTACTGTGCTACCAAAAGGTTCTTCCAACTCTGAAAGTTGTACCATATTATGAAATCATTTATAATGTAGAACATGATATATGTAACAGTGCCTAAATAAAGGGGGGGGGGGGGGAGGGACAATTATTCACTAGTATGTGCAAAATGTGTAAGTTGTACCAAAATTGTATTTTGTGTGTTTTCTCATGCTAGCAAAGCAGATGGATTTAACTGGCGCGATTTGATGAAAACATAGTTGGAGTATATGATGAGAGAAAAATTAACTTTTTTTAAAAAAAAATTATTCTTTTTCTAACAAAAAGGCTCTTCCCAAATAAAATTGCACCCTAATGTCACTAATGACCTTTTAACCGGCAAAAGTGCGGAGACGGGGGCTGTTGATTTTATTTTTCTTTAAACCAAATTGTATCCCAAGACTGTAAACCCTTACCAAATTTATTGCTCCACTTTGCAAGTCACATAATTCAGTAGTGACTCTAATATGAGGTTTAGAAGAGATAATAATGCAACTTAATTTTGTTGAACAATGTTCTATCTAAAACTTAAACACAGAAAATACACAAAGGTAGACTCAGCACGGTAGTATTACCTTTGAATCCAACCATCATATTGATTTTAATGCCATTTAGAGCAACTGGTAACCACACACAAAAAATCAGAATGCAGCAGGACATAAAAAGAAACTTTTATTTTTGTTTTTTTTTTAATTATAGCCTATATTTAAAGAATGATTGTTTTGAGGCGTAGCAAAGATTTTAGCTAGATCCATCCAGTGTAATGATTAGATGTTAGTTAATAGTTTGATTAAGATCTTTATTGTGTTGAAAGTATATCCTTTTTTCGTAATAGGTTTATCTTTTTATAAGATTGGTTTTCTGATATGAAATGTTTATGGTTTTATAGTAGAATCGATCCTAAAGATAATGTGTAATATTGAATTTTTTTTTCTTATTGAGGGTTAGTAGTTATGTTTTTTTTTTAATCCTACACTTATGGAGCTCAATGAATTACAAATCGACTGAACCTATGGTTTCTACGTGATAAGATACACCATTAACATATCGGAAATTATATCACAATGTGACTTTCAGATGTCAGTGCAAGTTACCTGTTGTGATTAGTTCAACAGCTATTACGTCATAATAAATTTCCCTGGTGTGTGTTTCTTTTTTTTAAAGCTCTATTTCTGGATTCCAAGTATACTCATGATGCAGCAAAGTTTTATGTTTCTTGTCTTGTGTAGCAGCACAGTACTCTTCATCAATTTTATGATGTAATAGCAATAATTTCTGCTATGAAATAGTGTACTTGGCTTAAAGGCTTGTTGCACTATAGTAAAAACGCCTCACTTGGTGGCCACAGCACTTAACCAGCGCACTTAGGTTTTTTTTTAAGGCTTCATACTCCACCTTGTAATAATCTTTATTGCCTAATTAGAATTTTACTAAGAATTAGAACTTTAATGTGAAACGATTATATGTCACAACAATAGCATGATACATGTGTAACATTATAGATTTTTTTTGGTTTTAAGAATAGATTAACTTTTTTGTTTTTACATCAGTTTTCTAACTGACAACACGGGCCATTTGACCTGCAGATACTGACTTGCAGTCATTTGTGTACTGTCAGATGGTAAAATATTGATACAGTTTGAATATTTTCAAAAGGTGCACCCAAGGAACATTTTGGTTTTTGTGTTCCCTTTAAAAACAAAAGGGTTTGTTGTTCTGGAAGTGTTTCGACTGTCTTGGAGTTGGCATGCAGCTGAAATATTTGATGTACAAATATGGATAACACATCTTGTTGCACTTATGTACATAGTAAATATGTAATAAAGCTGTCTTTATATTGTAAAATGAACAGCAGAGGTTTTTAAATAAAAACTAAATTCTCCGTTCAAAGCGTTCTCATGAGAGAGGCAGTTGTGTGAATTGTAACTGTTTACTGAAAAATAATATATTTCCTATTGGGATTCTTAGCAGTTAACACTTAAACTGTATTTTTAAAAGCTATATATAAAAATTGTATGCTGCAATTTTTTTGTTCAGAGACGAACATTCAAGCCTCTATTGGGGCGTACTAACCATACTTAATCTCTCATGCTTGTAGCTTTGAGCAAAGACACAATATTCAAACCATAATCATAAAAGCCCGACAGTCAAACAACATCCCTCCCTAGAACGGAACATTTTTAACCAAACTGAAAGCAATTTGTGTTCCCTTTTAACTATACCTTACTTACAACTTACCGGATTGTAACAACAAGAATTGTCCAATGTCGCACTAAAGAGTCATGGATGTTTATAGTCAATGTTATTGTGAAGTCTGATATTCATTTCTCTGGTCTGAAAACGATCCATTATTCACGTGTCAGATTGGAAATAATTACTCGAGTTGTTTTGGTAAACATACGCCTGGAAAGTGTTCAGATCAATATTTCACAAGACCGGTTTGAACTGTACTAGTGACAGCAGCCAAATATATTTTCTAGCTGTGATTTTTTTTTTGGTGAATTTTTAGCAGTTGAGGAATGTAATAGCTCCACACACACACACACACACGCACGCACACACACACACACACACACGTGCACAGGCGCGCACACACACAGGCACGCACATGCATATATGGAGCACATTTAGTCATTCTCGTGCCATAGGCTTTAGTGAGATGTCACTTTGCAATGAAATGATTTGTCTGTACATGGCTTCTCCATTTCCTGGGTATACCGTACTGACTGATTTTACTCTGTATTGCTGCCAGATTATACTGTTTATGCTTCAGTTATGTCATATGATGAATGAAATTCACTTATGTTTCCGAAAATACAACTATTTGTTTTATGACCATTGAGGGGAAAATAAAGAAATATTTGGGAAAAAAAATGTTGTATTATTTCAGAATTGCTGGTAATCAAACTGTACCTGTTGATTCTTGCGCATGTCCTAGACTGATGCATATCAGACTTTGTATCATGCTCCACGGGCCAACTGCATAATTTAACACAAGAAGTGCAAAGATTTTTTTAAGTTTTAACTTTGAAAAATTAAAAGCAGAAAATGGTAGAAATACTCAGGAGGCCAGGCAGCTTGTTTGCAAAGACAGAGACAGTTCAAGTTCCCGAGTTTAACTCATTGAAAACCTATTTACATTTACAGCACTAGAGTCGGGCCTTTTAAAGTTGCACACTGGTGACCTTTCACCAGAGCAAGGAGAATTTAGAGATTTGACAGCTTTTAATACAGAGCGAGGGAAGAAGGTAAGAAAGCTTCAATGATGAAAAGGATGATGGTGCATAGCTAAGGTATGGTAATGGGATAAGTAATGGAACAGAATCGCAGAATTGTTACAGCGAGGAAGGAGGCTCTTCAGCCCATAGTCTGCACTGGTTCACTGAGCAATGCATTTGGTACAATCTCCCACCTGTTCCCCAAAACACTACATGTTCTTCCTTTCCAGATAAGTCTAATTCCCTTTTGAATGTCTCCATTGAACCTGCCTCCACCACACTCTGTGCATTCCAGACCTTAACCACTCTTGTGAAAAAGTTCTTCCTCCTATCGCTTTTGCCAATTATTTTAAATCTGTACCCCCCCATTCTCAATCCTTTAATAAGTGGGAACAGTTTCTCCCCATCCACTCTATCCAGACACCTCATACTTTTGGACACCTCTTTCAAATCTCCTCTTCACTGCCTTTTTTTGAAGGAAAACAGTCCTAACTTCAATGTGTAGATGCTGATGTTGGACTGTGGTAGGCACAGTAAGAAGTCTCACAACACCAGGTTAAAGTCCAACAGGTTTATTTGGAATCACGATCATGACACACGACAATGCAGAATCGCCGAGCAGAAGCTGATAGCCAAGTTCCACACACATTTGGCGGCACAGTAGCACAGTGGTTCACACTGCTGCTTCACAGCTCCAGGGACCTGCGTTTGATTCCCGGCTTGGGTGGAGTTTACACATTCTCCTCGTGTCTGCGTGGGTTTCCTCCGGGTGCTCCGGTTTCCTCCCACAGTCCAAAGATGTGCAGGTTAGGTTGATTGGCCAGGTTAAAAATTGCCCCTTAGAGTCCGGAGATGTGTAGGTTAGAGGGATTAGCGGGTAAATATGTGGGGGTAGGGCCCGGGTGGGATTGTGGTCGGTGCAGACTCGATGGGCCGAATGGCCTCCTTCTGCACTGTAGGGTTTCTATGATTTCTATGACATGAGGACAGTCTCAACCGGGATCTTGGGTTCATGTCTCTCTATGTGTAACCCCCACCATTTGGCCTGGGCTTGAAAAATCCTACTAACTGTCCTGGCTTGAGACAATTCACACCTCTTTAACCTGTCATTCTCTCTCTCTCTCTCTCTACTCGCATTGTTTGTACCTGTAAAGACTTTATTACCTATAAAAAGTTTATTACCTATAAAGATTTGCATTCCAACCATTATCTTGCAATTGAGTCTGTGTCTATATATGCCCTGTTTGTCTATATATGCCCTCCACTCACCTGATGAAGGTGCAGCGCTCCGAAAGCTTGTGATACCAAATAAACCTGTTCGACTTTAACCTAGTGTTGTGAGACTTCTTACTGAGTCCTAACTTCTGCAGCCTATCTTAGTAACTAAAGTTCCTCATTCCTGGAATCATTCTTGTGAATCTTCTCTGGACTCTCTCCAATGTCTTCAAATCCTTCCTAAAGTGCGATGCATAGAACTATATGCAATATTCTGGCTGAGGGTGAATTCGTCTCTCTAACCTTGCTCTTGTACTGTATGCCCCTAAGTTACCATATGCTTCATTAACCACTTTCTCAACCTCTCCTGCCATCTTTAATGACTTATGCACATATGCACCCAGGTCTCTCTGATCCTGCACCCCGTTTAGAATTGTATCATTGGCTCTTCATGTTTTCGCTACCAAAATGAATCACTTCGCATTTCTCTGCATTGAACTTCATCTGCCACCTGTTCGCCCATTCCACCAACTTGCCTAGTCCTTTTGAAGTTCCACACTATTCTCACAGTTTGCAATTCTTCCAGGTTTCGTATCGCCTGTAAATTTTGAAATTGCGCCCTATACACCAAGGTCTACGTCATTAATGTATATCAGGAATAGCAAAGTCCCCTCACAACCTCTGGGGAACTCCACTTCAGATCTCCTTCCAGCCTGAAAAACATCCATTAATCACCCCTTTGCTGTCACTCAGCCAATTTCATATCCATGTTGCTGCTGTCCCTTTTATTGCTCGCCTGTCAGCATAATACCAAAATAGCACCAGACAAGCTGTAATGGCAGAAGCTGTCTGTTTTAAGATAGTTTTTTTTTTAAATTGTTTACTGCTTCCTTAGACTGGGTTTTAAAAACATTTCACTTGTTGGAAGTTCTTTCAAAGAATAAAGAACAGTGCAGCACAGGAACAGGCCCTTCGGCCCACCAAGCCTGCGCCGATCATGATGCCTGCCTAAACTAAAACTGTATGCACTTACGGAGTCCGTATCCTTCCATTCCCATCCTATTCATGCATTCATCTAGATGCCCCTTAAATGCCGCTATTGTACCTGCTCCCACCACCTCAACAGTGCATTCCAGACATTCACCACCCTCTGTGTAAAACACTTGCCTCGCACATTTCCTCTAAACTTTTCCCCATGCACCTTAAAACTATGTCCCCCTAGTACTTGACTTTTCTACCCTAGGAAAGAGCATCTGACTATCCCCTCTGTCCATGCCACTCATAATCTTGCAAACCTCTTATCAGGTCGCCCCTCGACCTCGGTCATTCCAGTGAGAGCACACCGAGTTTATCCAACCTCTTCTCATAGCTAATACCCTCCAGACCAGGCAACACCCTGGTAAATCTCTTCTGTACCCTCTCCAAAGCATCCACATGCTTCTGGTAGAATGGCCTGAGTTTCAATTGGGTCTGATTGCTTAATGATCCCCACTTTTTGAGTAATAGTTATTCTGAAATGAGCTGATTTTTAAAAAAAACACAATTCAAGTGATAAATGCTGGAAATGTTTATCAGTTGGACAGCAACTGGGGATGACATTTCAACAGAACTGGAAAAGTTAAGAGATGTGACAGGCTTTGGGCAAATGCAGGGGGAGGGGGTGGAACGAACGAAAGGGAAGATCTGTGATGGAGGGAAGGACCAGCAAGGTTAGTGACGATGATGAAAGACAAAATGGCTTGTTAATGAAGTATAGGTTTGGTGGACAGGAGATTGCACTGGAAAAGCAGAATATCACTGGCCAATGGAAAAATGATGAGAGCTACTTATCATCTGAATGTGTGAGTGAAAGCAGTCAGAAGTCTCACAACATCAGGTTAAAGTCCAACAGGTTTATTTGGAATCACAAGTTTTCAGAACGCTGCTCCTTCATCAGGACTCACCTGACGAAGGAGCAGCACTTTGAAAGCTTGTGATTCTAAATAAACCTGTTGGACTTTAACCTGGTGTTGTGAGACTTCTTACTGTGCTTACCCCAGTCCAATGCTGGCATCTCCACCTCATGAATGTGGAGGAACTGTAAAGTGTTTTGTCAAGTGTCTTGCCCCTCAGTTTTACATTGGGCTTCAGTTGGGCAGCATACGAGGCCACGGGTAAGAGTGGAAGTGAAATGGAGAATTGAAGTTTATTAGTGTCACAGGTAGGCTTACATTAAGACTGCAAAGAAGTTATTGTGAAAATCCCCTAGTCGCCACATTCAAGCACCTGTTCGGGTCCAGCGAGGGAGAATTTAGCCTAGCCAATGCACCCAACCATGTCTTTTGTACTGTGGGAGGAAACTGGAGCACCCGGAGGAAACTCACGCAGACACGGGGAGAATGTGCAGACTCTGCACAGACAGTGACCCAAAGCTGGGAATCGAACCTGGGTGCCTGGTACTGAGGCAGCAGTGCTAACCACCGTACTGTGAATTGAAATGACAGGCGAGGGTCTTGTGGACTGAAGGGAGGTGTTTCACAAAGCCGGCACTCAATCTGCTTTTGATCTTGCCAGTGTAGCTGAGACAACATCATGAGCAAATAGTAGCCTTGTTAGCTATGACATTCAGAGTATGCGCGTCCTTCTCAAACCATCACTGGATTATCTTTGCTCCTCCTCGAATAAGAACTAAACAAAAATACAAACATCGGGAACCGTAAGGAAGACAGATCATGATCGCAAAGACTCCAACGGAAGCAAATGAGCAATTCTGGATCTGCACTGGTTCCTTGATTATGCAGCTGGCAACTGCACATTGACTAAAGCGACTTAATTTCTGTTGGCACCAATATACCAAGTGAGTTAAAAAGATTTCTGGCTGAAATACAGTCTTCTCACACTATCAATGTTCTGTAGACTATTTCTAGGTATCCCTCTTGCCTTGGAGTTAGACTATCATGGTTTCGAGTCCCTCTCCAAATATTTGAGCACATCATCCAAGCTGATGCTCCCAGTGCAGTACCACAGGAAGGCTGTACTGTCAGAGCTGCTCTTTTTTGCTTGCCCCCCTCAGGTGGTCGTAATAGATCCCAAGGCTACTCTGAAGAGCGGGAGGATTACCGTATCTGGTGTCAAGGCCAATTTCTTTACCCAGAGACCATTGGGAACGGGGAATAGTTGAAGCAAAAAGCATAAGTCTGTGAGGGAGAAAATATGTTGATAAGGTGAGATGATATAATGTGGAAGGAGGCTCACGGGGCTGGATAGACAGGATGCAGGGGTGATGTTTCCTCTGACTGGGGAGTCTAGAACAAGGGGTCACCATAGAATCCCTATGGTGCAGAAAGAGGCCACGTGGCCCATCAAGTCTGTATCGATTCTCTGAAAGAGCATCCCACCCAAGCTCTGCCCAATCGATCCCTGAAACCCATATATTTATCATGGCTAACCAACCAACCTACACATCTTTGGGCACTGAGGGGCAATTTATTTAGCATAGCTAATACACCTAACCTGCACAT
This sequence comes from Mustelus asterias, assembly GCF_964213995.1. Classification (NCBI taxonomy): domain Eukaryota; kingdom Metazoa; phylum Chordata; class Chondrichthyes; order Carcharhiniformes; family Triakidae; genus Mustelus; species Mustelus asterias. The sequence continues at coordinate 5,391,880 of NC_135810.1, read as the reverse complement.
GTTTGGACTATGGAAGGAAACCAGAGCATCTGGAAGAAACCCACGCAGACCGAGGGAGAACGTAAAAACGTCCCACAGTCACCCAAGGTTGGAATCAAACCCGGGTCCCTGGCACTGTGAGGCAACAGTGCTAACCACTGTGCCACCTGTCACAGTCTCAGGATATGAGGTGGCCATTTAGGACTGAGATGAGGAGAAACCTCTTCACTCAGTGGTGAACCTCTGGAATTCTTTACCAAATCAAATCAAAACCACATAAGGCTGTAGATGCCAAAATGCAATGTATTTAAGAAATAGATTTCTATACTCTTAGAGACTTCAAAGGTGGGAGTATGACATTTTGAACGGCAAAGCAGGCTCAGTGGGCCGAATGGCCTCCTCCAACTTTCTATGTTGCAATGAGCTTAGATGCCAACACAGATCAGTTGGGCTGAATGGTCTGTTCCTGTGCTGTAAATATCATGTAATACCACTGACTATTTTCAGCGATGCAGAAGTTTGTATGCTTGTATTTTGGTTACTTTTTCACATTCCAACAGGGATTTCATGCCATCAACCTGCCTGTTAGAAAATTAGCAGAGAATAGGTGGTGTCACCTATTAGTTTGTGAGGGCAGAAATGCCAATAGTGTGGTGGATCTAGTTCCAAAATAAGACACCAGAGAGAAACAGTTGACCATCCACTTTGTGTAGGTTTAGCATTGGCAGCCTTATCCTATATCCTTTGAGCTGCCAGAGTTAGCAATGGAGAAGGAACGGCCACCATGTCTGCAGCGACAGTAACTTACAATTGTAAAGCGGCGTAGGCCCACCCTGGGATAAAATCTGACTCTGTGCCAGTAAAGGGGATCAAGCCAAAAGCTTGGTCAAAGAATTTGGCTGTACAGAGTGTCTTAAAGGAAAAGAGAAATGGAGAGGTTTTGGGAGGCGATGCCAGAGTGTGCTTTGCTGAGAACAACCCCAACCCCAATGTAACTGAAGTCCCTAATGCCAGGAGCCAGTCTTGTAAATCTCTTCTGCACCCAGTCCAATGCTTTGAAATCTTTGCTAAAGAGTGGCGTGGCAGGCTGTACTAGAAAATCAGACTTTTGAATGGACCTATCTTGCATTAAGTTGATCTTTCCCTACACCCTAGCTATGACTGTAACACTACATTCTGCACTCTCTCCTTTCCTTCTCTATGAATGGTATGCTTTGTACAGCCCGCAAGAAACAATACTTTTCACTGTAAATACATGTGACAATAATCAAATCAAATAGTTGCTTCGTAACTAGTTACAGTTCCATTATTTCTACTGCAGTAAGGAATTACTCTTTTTGTACCATGTTCTGTTCTTCTGAGGTGCTTACATCTGCATAAGATTAAACTGGAAGGTTAAATAAATAAAAAGGTGGGAGAGGGTGGAATGATGGTAACAGCATTACTATAGAAACACTGAAATGTGATTAGGTCCTATAATTATCAACCTGCGTTTGTTAAGATGGCAGCTGTTTTTTTCCACCATTGCAACAGTGAGTGCACATTAAAAATACTTCGTTAGCGAAGAGGAAGAGAACAAATTTTAATGAGAGATTTCCCCATGGTCTGAGAGCTGTGAAAATGTCAGCAAGTGCTTTCAGGAGCATTCACTGCAGCTTCTGAAGAGCTACAACTAACTGCACCCTCTGCTGTTGTGTCCTGGTATTATCCAGCAATTCAGGTCTTAGCCCAGAATGGCTGAAGTCCCAATGATAGTTCGATGTATTGAACTGATTCCATGACACCCCTCATGTAATGTATAATCAAGGACGTTTTGGGGGCGGGGGGGGGGGGTGGACTGGTAGATCTTGGTGTATTGGTAATGTCGCTACAATTAGTAATCCAGAGGTCCACGCTGTAGCCTGGGGGATATGGGTTCAAACCCCACCACTACAAGTTTAATTAATAAATCTGGAATATAAGGCTAATCTCAGTAATGGTGTCCACGAAAACTACCATCGATCATCATAAAAAATTATCCATCTGACTCACTGAAGTCCTTTGTGTACAAATCCCTCCTGAAAAAAAAATCCAAACTCTGATTTGTGCACAGCCCTGCTCAAATACTGAAAGGATCCAAAAGGCAATATTGTGCAGAGTAAGGATTAATTTGGGATGGCACTGCCAACTGAATGATGTAGAATGTCACTTGATAGTATGACTGCAGAGAGTCCTGTAGAAGCCAGCATGAAGACAGCAGAAACTTGGATATGTACATAATTAAGGGTTACCAATAAACGGTTTACACATAACCACGCAAGCCTTCAGACCCCTCCATGCAACACCAAACAACCTTTTGCAACACTTTCGGGAAGGAAATCTGCCGTCCTTACCCAGTCTGGCCTGCATGTTACTTCAGACCCAATGTGGTTGACTCTTATCTGCCCCCTGAAATTTGATTTCATTTATTACAATGAAAAGAATTGTTTCTTGTGCACTCTGCAGCCAAAGCATACCGTTCATAGAGAAGGAAAAGAGAGAGTGCAGAATGTAGTGTCACAGTCATAGTTAGGGTGTAGAGAAAGATCAACTTAATGCGAGGTAAGTCCATTCAAAAGTCTGACAGCAGCAGGGAAGAAGCTGTTCTTGAATTGGTTGTTACGTGACCTCAGACTTTTGTATCTTTTTCCCGAAGGAAGAAGGTGGAAGAGAGAATGTCCGGGGTGCGTGGGGTCATTAATTATGCTGGCTGCTTTCCCGAGGCAGCGGGAAGTGTAGACAGAGTCAATGGATGGGAGGCTGGTTTGCCTGATGGACTGGGCTACATTCACCACCTTTTGTAGTTCCTCGCGGCAGAGCAGGAGCCCAGACCAAGCTGTGATACAAATGGTTAAGCAAGACACTCAGTCCAAGGATAATTCAGGATGGACAACAAATGCCGACCCCCCACCGTGAAAAAAATTGAGCGTGAGGCATTTCCCTGCTGTGTGTAACAGTCAATACATTTATATGTACAATACACGTACCAACCGACTCAAGAACAGCTTCTTCCCTGCTGCCATCCGACTTGAATGGACCTAACTCATATTAAATTGATCTTTCTCTACACCCTAGCTATGACTGTAACACTACATTCTGCACCCTCTCATTTCCTTCTCTCCTATGTGCTCTATGAATGGTATGCTTTGTCTATGTAGCGCACAAGAAACAATACTTTTCAATGTATACAAGTGACAATCAAATCAGTATTCACTGTAATGTTCCACTGGTAACCTGTTATATAATCTCCTTGTGTGATTCTGAAAGTGATCCTGCAAGCACAAGACAGGTTAGGCAGATCATTATACCCAGAATGATTTTTGACGGTAACTGGGGTGACTGTCAAATCCAGAATGCTGGTCAGCTTGCAAAGAGGACCGTAATATCTTTGAACAGCAGTGCATTTGGTTCAATGCACAGAACAGCATTAATCCCCAGTATCAGGGAGGCGCAGTGGTTAGCACTGCTGCCTCACAGCTCCAGAGACCCGGGTTCGATTCCCGGCTTGGGTCTCTATCTGTGTGGAGTCTGCACGTTCTCCCAGTATCTGCGTGGGTTTCCTCTGGGTGCTCCGGTTTCCTCCCACAGTCCGAAAGACGTGCTGGTTAGGTGCATTGGCCATGCTAAATTCTCCCTCAGTGTACCCAAACAGGTGTGGCGACTAGGGGATTTTTCACAGTAACTTCATTGCCTTGTAAATGTAAGCCTTGTGACACTAATAAATAAACTTGCATTCATTTTATGCACATTTACAAATCTCGGGATGGTGTGTTCGGATCATTCCTCGGGCACTGAACTGATCACCAGTGGGCAAAGCCCCAGGGAAGTTACACAGAAATGTTCATTTCATTCTGGAGAAGATAAGCAATGAACTAAATCAAGAACTTTGCAGGTTTGGTGTTTTAACCTGACACTGACAGCAGGTACTTGAGATGCTGATGTTAACAGGGGAGCTGGGAGGAGGAGGAGGAGGTGAGCAACTGATTTATCAGCTCCTGAACTTGTAACATGACTGAGCAATGATACACAGGGGGAATGATCAGTTAATCAATCATTGTAACCAAATTCTGCCACAATTTATACTATTGGGTGTGAGGAGATATTTAATTGAGGTGCATAAAATAATGAGGGGTAGAGTTAGAGCAGATATGATAAAGTTCCATTTTCAAAGAGGTTAAAAAAATAACCAGGGACATATATTTAAAGTAATTCGTATAAGAATTAGAGGGGACTTAAGAGTAATATTTTCTGACAGAGTGTGGGGTAAGTCTAGATGATTCTGAGTCAGAGAGCTTTCCCTCTGTCTCCAACAAAAGGAAATAAAAATAGGAAGTGCTGGAAATACTCAGCTGTTTTGGTAGCATCTAGGGAGAGAGAAACAGTTAACGTTTATGACTTTTCATTTGAACTGTTCCGAAGATGTCATATTGGACTCAAAATGCTAACAACGCAAGTAGGCCATTTGGCCCCTCAAGCCTGCTCCGCCATTCAACTAGATCACTGCTGACCATCTACTTCAATGTTATTTTCCCCATCCTTTCCCCCTAGGTAGTTAATGCCTAGAAATCTGTCAATCTCTGCATGAACTGAGCCTTTGCAACCCTCTGGGTAGAAAATTCACCATCCTCTTAGTGAAGAAATTCCTTTTTAACTTAGTCCTAAATGCCCTACCTCTTATTATAAGACTATAGAGTCATAGGGTTTTACAGCACAAAATAAGGCCCTTCAACCCATCATGTCTGTGCTGGCTGTCAAATGCCTATCTATTCTAATCCCATTTTCCAGTACTTGGTCTGTAGCCTTGTATGCTACGATGTTTCAAGTGATCATCTAATTGCTTCTTAAACGCTGTGAGGGTTCCCACCTCTATTACCTTCCCAGGCAGTGAGTTCCAGATTCCCCCCGCCCTCTGAGTGAAAAAGCTTTTCCTCAAATCCCCTGTAAATCTCCTGCCCCTTGCCTTACATCTGTGCCCTTTGTTTTTGATCCTTTTGCCAAAGGGATAGGTTCCTTCCTATCTACCCTATCTGTGTCCCTCAATTATGTATACTTCAATCAGGTTCCCCCTCAGCCTTCTCTGCTCTAAGGAAAACAACCCCAGCCTAACCAGCCTCTCTTCATAGCTCCAGCTCAGGCAACATCCTGGTGAATCTCCTCTGCATTCTCTCCAGTACTATGCTCCCTACTTCTAGCTCCTCTGCCATGGGATAGTAAATTCTTGACTTTTTTCTCTTCATTAATGCTGCCAGACCCGCTGAGTTTTTATTTCATTTTGTTGGATTCAGACGGAAAGCTCTCTGACTCACAATCATCCAGACTTGCCCCAGACTGTGGCAGAAAATATTACTCAGGTCCCCCCCTAATCCTTCGATTTCAGATTTCCTGCTTCTGCACTATTTTGTTTTTACTTTATAAACTCATAAATGAAAGTCGGGAAAAAGACACAAAAGTCTGAGGTCACGTACCAACCAACTCAAGAACAGTTTCTTCCCTGCTGCCATCAGACTTTTGAATGGACTTATCTTGCATTAAATTGGCCTTTCTCTACAACCCAGCTATGACTGTAACACTACATTCTGCACTCTCTCGTTTCCTTCTCTATGAATGGTATGCTTTGTATAGTGCGCAAGAAACAATACTTTCACTGTATGTTAATACATGTGACAATAATAAATTCAATCACATCAATCAAGATTAAATCAATTTCTGGGCTGTCTGAATCCCTAATAAGTAGCGATGAATTGCAAATATATTTAAGAAGGAGAATAAGTATACAAAAGTCAAATAAATGGGATATGTTGGTCGGGTGAACTGAAGTAGGGTGTTAATGTGCACAATTGTGTACAGTTTAGGTCTCCTTCTGTTTGCCATAGAGGTGCTCCATTAAGGTTCATAGAATCAAAGAGTCCCTACAGTGCAGAAGAAGGCCATTTGGCCCATCAAGTCTGCACCAATTCTCCAATGGAGTATTTTACACAGACCCTATTCCTGTTCCCTGTAACCCCACATATTTATCCCACTAATGCCCCTAACCTATACATCTTGGGACACTGAGGGAGAATTTAGCATGCCAATGCATCTAACCTGCACATCTTTGGACTCTGGGAGGAAACCAGGGGACACGGGGAGTATGTGCAAACTCCGCACAGTGACCCAAGGCTGGAATCAAACCCGGTCCCTGGTGCTGTGTGGCACTGTGCTGCCCTGTTCACAAGACTGATCCCTGGAGAAGCGAGATTGGACTATCAGGAGAGATTGAGGAGACAGGTCTATCTTCTCCAGAGCTTGGAAGAATGAAAGGTAATCTGAGATGTACAAAATTCTCACAGGTATGGACAGGGCAGTTGCAGGAAGGAAGTTAGCCTGGCTATGGTGGGGGTGGGGTGGGGGACAAGGGAAGAGGGGTTCTACAATCAGGGCTCAGTCTTAGAATAAGGGCAAGACCATTTAGGATGAGGGATTTCTTCACTCCAAGGAAAGCAACTCTTTGGAATTCTCCAGCCCAGTGGGCAGAGGAGATTAAGTTTTAAGATTATTTATTATTTATTAGTATCACAAGTAGGCTTACATTAACATTGCAATGAAATTACTGAGAAAATCCCCTAGTCGCCACACTCTGGCGCCTGTTTGGGTACACTGAGGGAGAATTTAGCACGGCCAATGTACCTAACCAGCACGTCTTTCAGACTGTGGGAGTAAACCGGAGTACCCGGAGGAAACCCACGCAGACACGGGGGAGAACTCCACACAGACAGTAACCAAGCCAGGAATCGAACCGGCTGTGAGGCAGCAGTGCTAACCACCGTGCCGCCCGGATCAATAGATTTCTCGATATTAAAGATACCAAGGGATCTGGGGGTAATCCAGGAAATTTGCATTGAGGTGGAAGATCGGCCATGATCTAGTCTATTTTCCTCTGCGGGTCATTAGGGCCAGCATGGAGCAAATGGGCCGAATGGCCTCTGCCTGTACTGATAACCCCGTGGAATTGGCAGGCATTGAAATTAAGCTCTGCACTTATTCATTGCCTTTGCTTTTTCCGGGTCCAGAGCCAGTTGGGTGCCAGTGTTGCAGGTACAGAGCAGCAGGGGTGAGGTTTCCCCGGGTTTCCCCCCCACGAGCTGTCACTCCGTCCCCATGGCAACCGCATCCGCTACATCCCCGCACCTGGAGACAGCACCCTCCGCCCATTGGCTGAGGCCGCCAGCCGCGCTGTCCAATAAGGGATCGGCCTGGACCTCCATCCCCTTCCGGGAGAAGGGCCCGGGCCCGCCACTGATTGGTCCGCAGGGACAAGGTCGGTGGGCGTGACCAAGAGTCGCTGCAGGCGGCCATTGGCCAGTTGGGAATGACGAGCAGGCGGTCTGAGACAATGAGCTGGAGCGAGCGGCGCCAGGAGGCGGGGACATGTATGTAAATCACTGTGCCGCGATTGGACGAACCGTTCTTGATGGGCAGTTCGCATCCCAATGAGTTGGCGTTAGATGGGCGGGACTATCGACACTCGGAATGGCAATTGGCCGGCAGGGACAATGGGGCTGGAGCCAGCAGAACGCGAGGGCGGGGGCGGTTCCCTTTATGTAAATGAAGCAGCCCGGGATTGGCCGTCTGGGAATGATGGATAGGCAGCTGGCCTATGGGAGAAGAGGCTTGGTGGGGATGGGCGGGTCCGAAAGCGCTTGCGTCGGTGTGCGATTGGCAGAGTCGGAATGATGGGCAGGCGGGGGCGGAGATGACAGTCGGGGACAGGGGGGGCGGGGCAGGCTCTATGTAAATAAGTGGCGGGCGGGGATTGGGCGGGGCACGGCCTGACGGACAGTAAGATGGACCAATGAGAGGGCGGCGGGGGGCGGTGCCCGCCGTCGCGATTGGGCGGACACGGGGGCGGGGCGAGGACATCCGGCTACGGTGGCCGGGCGACGTCACGTGAGAAGGCGGGCGCGCTCGAGCTGAGCGGAGCGGGCGGAGGAGAGTCGAGGAGAGAGTCCCCGCCCGGCCGAGTATGGCGGCGCCGAGCACCACGGAATCGGGCTTCGGGGGAGGAATAATAAAATAAATAATGAGGAGAAAGCCGCGCTGCACTCGATGAGGAAGCAGAAGATGGGGCGGGAAGGAGGCGCCGTTACCTCCCTGTGAGGCGGGAGCGGCCTTTTGTCTCCCTTTAAGGGAGGGGGGTGGATATTTTATTTTTTAAAATTATAATTTATTCCCTCCCGGGGGGTGGAAATTTAAAGACATTTTTTGCGGGGGGGGAAGTTTAACTCCCCCCCCTTTAATCGCCACCCCCCTCCCCGGATTCTTATTATTGTTTTTTTTTAATTTTCGCCCTCCGACTTTAATCCCTCCCTTAAAGGGGCAGCAGCGGCCATGCGGGAGTACAAGGTGGTGGTGCTGGGCAGCGGGGGTGTGGGCAAGTCTGCCCTCACCGTGCAGTTTGTCACTGGCACCTTCATCGAGAAATACGACCCCACCATCGAGGACTTTTACCGCAAGGAGATAGAGGTAGTGCTCTTATTTTATCCCCCTCCCTTTGTAGACCTGATCTATTCACTGTGGTATTTTTTCTGATTGGGTTGGTGGTTGGGGCAGGAAATGTTTCATGGTGGGGATTGGGGGAGACACTGGGGTGAGATGAGGAATCAAGCCCAGACTTGTATTCCCTATACCTCCCAGGCAGGGTCAAGTTGGACTTGAAACGTTGACCCTGTTTCTCTCTCCGCAGATGCTGCCTCACCCGCTGGGTGTTTCCAGCACTAAGGGTCATGTTGAACCCGGAATGTTAACCCTGTTTCTCTCCCCGCAGGTACTGTCTCTCAACCCCCCTCTTCCCCCCCCACCCCCCGAGTCTCTCACTCCCCGCTTTCGGTTTCAAGAAGGACTGGACTCAACATTAACCCTGTTTCTTTGTCCACAGATGCCGCCACGACTGCTAAGTCTTTCCTGCACTTTCTGTTTTGGGAAGGGTCATATTGGACTTGAAATGTTAACCCAGTTTTTCTCTCTGCAAATGTTGCCTCATCCGCTGAGTGTTTCCAGCACTTTAAGTTTCAAGAAGGGTCATACTGGACTCAAAGTTAAGCTCGTTTCTCTCTCCACGGATGCCGCCACGACCGGCTGAGTATTTCCAGCTTTTTTCAGTTAGATCTGTGCTTAGCGCTGTTGCCTGACAGTGCCGGGGACCAGGGTTCAATTCCGGTCTCGGGTAACTTGTCTGTGTGGGGTTTACACATTCTCCCTGTGTTTGCGTAGGTTTCCTCCAGGTGCTCTGGTTTAATCTGAAACTGCCCCTTAGTGTCCCAAGATATGTATGTAGTTAGATGGATTAGCCACGGGAAATGTGTTGGTTTGTGGGGGGAGGGGGGCTTGGCCAAGATACCCTGTCAGTGAGTCGGTACAGACTTGATGGTCTGAATGGCCTCTCCTGCATTGCATATATGAGCCATATTTTTGCTTTCTTTTCCATATTTAGTTCGCTACAGCTTCTCTTTCAGCAGTGTCTACTTGAAGAAGTTCTGCTCTTCTCTCTGATGGGATTTCTGTTTGTCTGCTTCACCTTCTCTGCTTCCTTTGCTTTATTGTTTCCCTCCTGGTGTTTGATGAGGTGTTTACCAAAAGTTGCTTTCAAAGCTCCCAATAAAAGTACTATTGGACCTGAAGTGTTAACTCTATTCCTCTCTCCAAGCCAGCTGAGGTTTTCCAGCACTAGCACCCCCTTTTGTTACCTCATCTCCACCTCCAATTTGCAGTCACATTTTTAGGGTTTGAGGATTTTTTAAAAAAACTTTAGCTGCTGGTGATCTGAAATAAGTGAAGATGGAATTGCTCAGCATTTGTGGTGAGAGAAACAGTTAATGTTTCAAGTCCAATGTGACTACTTCTGGGCTGATTGGATTTTTTCCTGGAGGTTTTATTGGATAGCTTCTCACCTTCTATGTCCTCGTCTCCCCCACCTCCACCTCCAATAGTTTTTCATCCAATACAGGAAAGTCTTCAACATAAGTAAAAGGTGTACTATTTGCTTTGGTTTTTTTTCTCCTTTATTTTGCCCACAGCTTGCATTCAGGAGATTAGCCCATTCTTCCTTTTAGTATTGGTATCCCTGGTTGTTTTATGAGAAAAGGTTGGGTCTAGACTCAGCGGAGTTTAGAAGAATGAGAGGTGACCTTATTGAAACATGTAAGATGCTGAGAGGCTTGACAGGGTGGATACCAAGAGAATGTTTTCCCTTGAGGGTATCTAGCACTTAGGCATGGTTTCAGAACGAGGGATCTTCCGTTTAAAATGGAGTTGAGGAGGAATTTCCTCCTTGAGATTCTGCGGAATTCTCTTCCCCAGAGAGTAGTGGAGGCTGGATTATTGAATATATCCAAGGCTGAAATAGACAGACTTTTGATCAACAAAGAAGTTAAAGGATATTGGAGGTGGGGAGGCCGGCAGGAAAGTGGAGTTGAGGCCAGAGCCAGATCAGCCATGATATTGAATGGCGAAGCAGGCTCAAGGGGCCGATTGACTTATTCCTGCTCTTAATTCTTATTATCTGGAGTGTAGTCAATAAAAAGGGCAATCAATTTACATACAGCAAGCTCCCACAAACAGCAACGTGATCATTACTAGATTTTGTTTGTGATGTTGGTTGAGGATTACAATGCCGATGCACCCCTTTGAAATAGTGCCATGGAACCTTGCATCAGAGCAGAGAGTTGGGGCTTCGGTTGAATGTCTCACCTAAAAGATGGAGCCTCTGACCATGCAGTATTCTCTCTTGTACTGTTGAGTGTCAGCCTTGCTTTGTATGCTTGAGTCCTGCAAGTGGAACTTGAACTTATGTCTTCCTGAGGTGCGAGTGCAACTCACTGAGCCATGGCTGTCAGATAATGTGATTATAACCAGAGGCATAAAGTACAAAAGCAAGGAATTTACGGTGAACCTTTAGAAAGCACTGATTCAACTGTCCAATTCTGGGCACTGCGCTTGAGGAAGGATGCAAAGGCATTAAAGTGCACAAAATATTCACAAGAATTGTTCCAGGACCGGGGACTTCAGTTAAATAGATTGGAGAATCTGGGGTTGATCTTGTGTAAGAGACGACGAGGAGGAGATTTGGGTAGAAACTATTTTCCTTGGCAGAAAGGTCAAGTAGTTAATTGACAAAAGAAGCAATGGCAACATGAGGGAAAAACATTTTATATGAAGTGAGTGGTTAGGATGCGGAATGCACTGCCTAAGAGTGGTGAGGCAGTTTCAATGAAGGCTTTCAAAAGGGAATTGGATCATTACCTGAAGATAAAAAGTGAAGAGTTATGGGGACCAGACAGGAGAATGGGATTTGATGAGTTGCTCTTGCAGAGAGCCAATGTGAGTTGAATGGTCTTGTGTGCTGTAACCATTCTTATGGTTCTGTTACAGGTGGACTCATCGCCTTCAGTGCTGGAGATCTTGGACACGGCGGGCACTGAGCAGTTCGCCTCCATGCGGGATTTGTACATCAAGAACGGCCAGGGCTTCATCCTGGTCTACAGTCTGGTCAATCAGCAGTCCTTCCAGGACATCAGGCCCATGCGCGACCAGATCATCCGTGTGAAGCGCTACGAGAAGGTGCCCGTTATCCTGGTGGGCAACAAGGTGGACCTGGAGAGCGAGCGAGAGGTGTCAGCCGCTGAGGGCCGGGCCCTGGCTGAGGAGTGGGGCTGCCCCTTCATGGAGACCTCTGCCAAGAGCAAGACCATGGTGGATGAGCTCTTCGCTGAGATAGTCAGACAGATGAACTACGCCGCACAACCTGACAAGGATGATCAGTGCTGTTCTTCCTGTGTCCTGCAGTAAAACACTCAGTACGGCAAAAGAACACTGAAAAACTTTGTGTCAGTTCCTATCTGGGGGAGATCTCCACCTCTTCAGATCCAGGAGGCAACTAGATTATTTCTTATTGCTGTGTATAAAGGCAGAGAATATCAACGAAGAGCTTTATAACTGATGCTCAGTTCTGCTCATCCTGTGTCATAGAGTAAACACAAAAAGCAAAGTAAAAACGCTTTGGGTTAAGACCAGACATTCAATCAGTTTCTATCTGGGAGATTACCCCTCCTAAACCAGGAGATCCGCCAGATTCTTTCACATTGTTGTTTATAAAAAGCAAGAGGGTATCGATGAGAAGCTTTATAATTGATGATCAGTGCTGTTCTCCATGTCCTACAGTAAGGAGAAGAAACAAACTCCTTGCGTTAACACAAGACTTTGAATTCCTGTCTGCAAGATCTCTGTTTCTTCCAGCCCAGAAGAGCCACCAGATAGTTTTCATGTTGCTGTAGTTTGTTTTTTTGGAAAGAAAGGAGGAAGTCAGCAAGAGCTTTGTAACTAAGATGAGATCGATGACCAGGGTCCTACAGGCAGCGCTAACAGGTTGGGTTAAGGCAGGGATTTTGAGTGTTCCAATCTGGGAGATCTGCATCTCTCCCAATCCAGGAGAGGTTAGATTATTTAATATTAATGTTTATAAAGGGGGAACATATCTAAAAGAGGAGCTTTATAATGGATGATTAGTGCTCTTCCTGTGTCAGATCGTGAAATGTTTATGGTTTTTTAAACACAAAATGAGACAAATCGGTTGTAATATTGGCGAATTGCATCTCTTGTGACACAGCATCAACAAAGAGTCAGATTATTTAATCAGGAGCTGGGCAACTAAGATTTAAGGTTGAGGACCAGGGCTGTGTTCTCTGTTGTGTAACTGCACTGATTTTATGAAAAAATATTTAAAAGAAGCAATTGATATGATACAGGAAGGGTGCCCACACTCGAAATCTGACTGCAATCTTCCTGCATGATGTCATTGAGGAGCTTAAATGCTTCTTGTTAAGGGGGAGAGCAAGTAACCAAAATGAGAAGAGAGAGTTCTTAGTTCATGTGTCCTGTAGTGAATGCAAAACTGAGCCTAAATTCTTTAGTTGTTTGTACCTACAGGATACATGGGCAAGTGAGCAGGGAACACATTACAACAGCAGGAGTCTGTGTTGTTCTTCAGAGACAAGGAGGGAAAAGCAGTGGACCTTTTAACTCCTATAGTGCAGAGTATAACCAGGAGTAGTGGCGCCAAGGGCCTTCGTCAGGATTCCATCAGGGTTTTTTCAGTGTGGTATGCTAAATATTAACAATCAGTTATCCTTTCATGAATGGTGCAGAAGCGGTGATGGGCATAAGTTGATAATTCCTCTGGTGTTTAAAGGAAAGGGCAGTGAACAAATCAACTGTGATACAGTTGGCTGACCAAGATGTTCCTTGTATCGTACAGGAAAGAGAATGGGTTAATTCAGGGTTTTGTTTTTCATTACCCTGTTCTGTCATTTGGTGCAAGCCATTAGTGTTGCTCTTGCATTGCTTTGCAGCAAGATGTGGGGAGGAGAAAGAAAGCAAAAGGACTTCTTATTTTCTGTCTTGCAGTGGAGAACATTTAAACTGTCCAGCTACAATTTATTGAAAGCTCAACGTTGTTCAACTCTTGCAAAAAGTGAGCAGCTTTACAAAGCTCCCAGGTTTGGCTAATTCTTCCCCCTCTGCTGCCTTGAAAGGTGATTGTTTTATTTGTTATCCTTTTGACATTTAGAAAGAGAAAATGGCATCCAGGTTTCTCGCGCTCTTTCGTAGTACTTCATAGGGAGGATCAAGAGGATTGCAAGGCTCTTTTGTGTGGAAAATTGAGGCTAAATTTGAAAGAGATACACAATTTGTAAAAAGGTGCTTGCTGTGCAGAGAAAGAAAAGATGTTACCATTCCTGCATGATGAAGAAATTGAGAATCATTGTGATAAAGGTGGAAACGGCAGCTGTTTTCACACTTGTGGGGATGAAATGCTTGGTTGAAGTATCAACACCACAGCCATCACTAGCCAGCTCTGTAAGGAGGGGGGGGGAAGCGCAATCCCATACAAAATGTCTGCTTACCCCACCATTGTGATTGAAAATGACCCAAGATGCTGAATGCTTATTCAGTGGGAAGAAGGGGAAGAGAACTCCTCGTCCAGCCTTCATTCTTGCAGGTGAGGGCAACGAAGAGTTGGGGGAAAGTTGCCTCTGTGAGGTTAAGCAAAATGTTCAGTCAAGTTGAGAGAAGTTGACAGAAAAGTCCTTGTAGACTCTTGAGGGGAAGAGCACGCCGTGTCTCCTGCCCACAAGTGTCTGCCTGCTGATGGACGTGTTTTTCAATGGATCTGGTGGTATGTGGAACTTGAAGGGTCTGAATGCCCGAAGATCACCTGTAACATGTTGGGGGGGAATTTTCAAAATTTCACATCATTCATAAAGGAAAAGCAGATTACTGCAGTCAATCCGGATAAATGTGATTCAGATTCTTGTATTGCACGTTGAAGAAAAGTTTATTGCATTTATTGCTTGAGTCTATAAAAAATGGAAACCTTTTGAGTTGATCAAATTTTACAAACTAGGAGAAATCATCCCTCTGATTTCTGTCTTTCCTGATGCAGAAGTGGCAAAAAATATATTTTATTTTATGAATGGTGCTCAAAATACTTTATTGTGGGTTTTTTTTTTCATTTTGTATCTTTGAACTAAGAATATAATGAATGCATGGCTGAACACCAGATAATTACTAAAGTCTTACATTGGAGCATTCTGTAGTGGTTTAATAAATGAGCGCAGTAGCAAAGTGTTTTAGTCACTACAGTCTTATTTTGCTTGCTTTTCAGTATCTGACAGTTGTGTTACAGGAACTCTTTATTTTATTTTTTAAATGCCACTGCGCAGAACCAGCAGTTGGAGATGTGGAAATGGGACAGTTTTCTCCAAAGTTCTTCCCTACTGAGGGAACTGTGTCAGATCCGTAAGAGTTGGCACGCGTTTGGAGGACACGAGCCCCGGCGTGTAAAACTGATGCATCTTGCATTCAGATTTTTGAACTGCAAGGTTCCCAGTGGAGCAAATCGCACACATAGGGCTTTCAGTAGGGTGTGCAAGTGAAAGTCTGAACGTGACGCTGGAGGCACCCCCAACACGAGCAAAACAACTTGATTCTCCAGATTGAGCTTTACCTCCACTTGGGAGCTGTTCAGTTCCTTCGTAACTGGATGACATCCTGCGTCTTCAACAGTATGTGGTGGATTGTGTGACTTAACTGTTGCAAAAAAAAAAAGATTTCAAAACAAAACTGCAAGTTACGGGTGCAGGTTTCTTTTTATAGACCAAGATGGCTAAAAGACACCTCTGCAAAATTGCAATAGTTTATTTTCCATTTCCAATACAGTACAATAAACTGAAGATGCAGTAAATGGGATCCACTTTGCGTGATTTTTTTTGTACAGGATGATGGGAGCCTTAGCCTCGCTTATAATGTTTTGAAGCATTCAAAGATGTATTTTATTGTCTTGTTATATCTCCGCATAAGTTTACATTTCCAAACAGTGTCTTGCATTGTTTTTATTATTTACCTGAATATTCAGATATATTTACAGCAATGCCTAGTTTCATATTTAATAACCCCTTAAAATGGATCTGTATGTGTGGGCAACATTCTTTGCAACTAACTAGATATTTGAAGTTAAGTTAATCTAGTTAGACTGATTTTTTTAAAAAAACTGTTCAATGCTGCTTTAAACTTCTCTAAACCATAAATCAAAGTTCTGAACTGCAGCTTCTGATGATGCAAGTTGATTTTTCAGATCGGCACTGCGCATGTTCACCTGAAGTCATGTGTTTAAGGGCAGTAGATTAGATACATCATCTTGTCTTGTTGCTGTTGTGAACACAGACAGACTTTCTTTTTTGAAACTATTGTTCTTTATATTGGATTGGTTCCAGGAAATGAATGATGTTGGATCTAATTCCAATGACATACTTTTAGTGGAAGATGTGGGGGGGGCGGGGAAAGAATCAGACAATTTGTGTTCACTCTGGTTAATTGCAGCGAAGTATTCTTGAGTTAACTCTCTTGTTTAGATGTGAGTTTCCTAGCGAGGGTCTCCTCCTACCTGGTGCTAAATCACTTTGCACAAGTAAAATGGCTAGCTAATGAATTTCTTCATGTTTTTTTGGTTTTGCAGTGCACTCGTTGCATTGACCAGGAGAGTTGACGTAGCAAGTTACCTCATTTAAATCCCTTTCAAATTTGATGAAATGCTGCCTGAGAGTTGGCCCATTTGCCCCTTAAACCAAAAGAGGCCCTTCAGAGTTGGAAACATTTGCAATGCATTGTTTATGCTCAGTGGCTAATATTATAAAAGTCCTTAGACTAATTGCTTTACCAGTATTAAACAGCTTAATCAAGTCATTCTTAACCTTTTTGACAACCGCAGAAAGAAAAACGCCTTGGCACGATAGTCACTTTCAGTTTTCAGAATCCGATTCAGAAAGAAAGCTAGCTGTTGCCCTAATTTTTTTCCCAGGTAAAAGAACAAATTTTATATATCACCCAATCATGTATTTCCAGTATCCCAAAATATGTCTTGTGAAATGAATTACGTTTGCATAATTGTTGTCCTGTGGTTAACTTTTTTTCTGGCACACCAGTTTTCTAGTTTTACACAATCTTGATTGAAGTTACACTCTGAAGTTGGCGTCTCCACATTTTCTTTATGCAGAGCACACAATTTTTAACATACTTTGTATTTTTATAAAGTAAAATGTGGAACAAAATATTTGTGAGGCAACTTACAAAATCAAATTGACCCCTCCCTTATTCCCAGTCAAATCTCTGACTGGTTTTGACAGGCATTCTTCAATGTGGAACCAATATTCTTGTCATTTATTAGCAGGTAGCTGTGACGCTAATAATGAATTCATTTGAATGTCTGCAAATCCTTAAATTTGCTTTTTCAATGTCATGCTAGATATATGGAGGTAATTACACTCATGTTGCACATGTGCTACCAGCATATTTCCCCCTGTTTCTTGCAGTGCATAGGAGAAGTTGATTGTTCTGAAGGTAGCTCTGCTTTAGAGCAATAAGAATAGTCAAATATCCTCTGGCCTGGATCTGAAACCTTCCTACAAGTAGCTTGAAATACTGATTCATTATGTGACGTGTATGCTTAAATGCTGTTTTGACAGTGTAACTTTTATGATTGCATAAAAGGAACTATTCATAGACACGTCTAATTCCAACTTTTTTTTTCTCCTTTTGTTTGTTTTATGAAGTGAAGCATTTGGAAACCCACAAGTTTCAATACAACCAACTGCTGTATTTAAACTCTGCTTTAGTTAGTGAATAAACATTAAGGGCAGAGTTAGACATGTGTCAAAACCTCCAAGGTTGGAATTGAATAGAGACTTGTGTGGCTGCACCTATGTATTGGCAGTGATGGTGTATGAAAATATTGGACTGAATGTGAATGTCTAGCCTGTGCTCAACTAGCAGAATCTGCTGAACTGACTTTTCCCTGCTTCCGTTAGGAAGTGTTGTTCAGTATGGGCAGGGCCGCTAACATAATGGACTTGGTTATCCAATCCATGTGGTTCAAATGAACAAGGTATCCACGTGGTTCAAAGTTTTGAGTAGTAAATGACCACAGGCTATAACTTTCCCCTCCGAGGATGAAGTTATCAGGTATTGACATGTAACCATTTAATTTAAAAGCTGCAAAATGTAAACTTCCCCAGCAGTCTCTCTCTCTCTCTCTCTCCCCCCCCCCCCAATCCAAGAACCTGTTACCTAGCAGGTTTATATTTCCATCATCCCAAATTATACTGTTAGGACCACTTTTCTTGTTGATTTGCAGTGGTGCAAAGGTGAAATTTGGAATACAGTTGCGGTGGATTTTGGGTTTAGTTTTGACGGGACAGTGGAAAGGAAAGAAACAGGCTATCTCTGAAAGGAATTAGCCACAAGGTCTTATCCTTCATCGCCAGAATTATTTCCCCCCCCCCCGCGACTCCCCTCCGAATAGCTATGAATGTTTGATAATGGATCTGTGGTGCAGTAAGACCCAGATCAATGTCGGGGGGGGAGCTGATGGATTGCATATCAGATTCCTACTTGTAAGTGACTAACAACCTCCCAAGTTGTTTTCTTGCTCGTATTTTTACTGATCAAAAATGTTCCATGTGTGTAGCTCCTTTCATGACCTCTTATCCCAGAGTACTTCAATCAAATGGAGAATGCAGCATTCCCTCAGTAATGCGCTTATGTGTTAGCCAAACTTTTAAGACTTTGGTATGGGATTTGAACCGATGACTATCTGAAGCGAGTGTTACGCCTGGAACTGTGACTGATACCTCGGGTAGGATTCATTCTGTAAATGATAAAATGCACTTGGTGACACAGTTATTCGGAAGGGCACATTTCATCAACTTCACATTATTGGTTAAACCAAATCTCTTCCCATCGTTAAAAAGAAAAATAGAAGTATGGCATTTTTGAGAGTGTGGAAAGAATTAATGTAAATATCTTGGATTGAGTCCTGGGGTGGGATGGTTTTGGCGGGCATTTTGTCGGTGGTTTCTCTCTCCCGGTCTTTGAGCTGAGGTGAAGCTGGGTGTTGGCGTTTTGGGGCTAGTATTGGCGAGCTCTTTGCCACGGGAAATATCATGACGACAGCTTTGGAAAATTTGTCAAAGATAGGGCGGCACGGTGGCACAGTGTTAGCACTGCTGTCTCACAGCACCAGAGACCTAGGTTGAATCCCAGCCTTGGGTGACTGTGTGTGGGTTTCCTCCGGGTGCTCTGGTTTCCTCCCACAGTCCAAAAATGTGCAGGTTAGGTTTGGCCATGGTAAATTGCCCCCAAGTGTCAGGAGAACTAGCAGGGTGGATGTTGGGGTTATGGGGACAGGGCCTGAGTGAGATTGTGTCAGTGCAGGCTCGATGGGCCGAATGACGACCTTTAGCACTGTAGAGATTCGATGACTCCCCAGAATTGTTTTTTTTTAATTGGATATTTCACAACAAAAGAAAAGCATTGCTGGTTCAATTCCTTACAACAGGCTGTAAGGCTGAAAAAACACTTCCTGAAAAACACCTAAACATAGACGTCTGGAAGTTCCCAGATGCAGAGCAGTAAGTTATGTTGTGCAATGTAACTCTTTTTGGGGCATGCAATATACTGTTCCTCTGGTTTCACATGAGCTTTTGTTTTTATACAAGTAGTAGGAATAATTTGAGTTATTTGCACCAATCCAGAGTTGAAAGTAAAAAGCCTTGCATCCACCACTAAAACAGGTTCTAAAGCAATGTAGTGATATTCCTGCTCTAAATGACTGGAATTTGATCCATAGCCATTTTATGTTAAGAGGGGAAAATTTGTAGCTTGTGGTTTGGGTGGGTGACTTGCCATTGGCATATTAGCTGTATTTAGGTGGTGAGTGGACATTGAAAACCATTACATGAGTCACCTGGCCAAAACCTGAAGGAATTTTCAAATGAAAGTGAAGTCTATTCTGTTCCACCAGCCAAGATAGTCTAACGTAGAAAACCATTCACGTCCTGTCCAATATTTTCTTCTGCGATTTCTGCCAATGTAGGGGTGTAGTTGCATATGTTTTTCTTAGTTTGCTTTGGGGTTTTGACACAATTCCAACTTTGCCAGTGATGTTTGCTTTATTAATTCGCGGGGTGCTGTGTGCGAAAGGTTTGAAAACCACCGAGAGGCTGTGGATATTTGATTTTTGGCGTTTCCCCCAAGTGGGTGGCAGTCCAGCTTTAAAGGTATTCGAACAAAGCAGGTGACCCAAAGAAGTTATACTGGACTCCACCGTAACTTCCAACAGATGTTGTCAGGCCTGCTGAGTTTTACCAGCACTTCCTGTTTTTAGATCTGGTGAAGACCTGTAACTTCTCAACCCTTTTATCCTTTTGGATATTTGGCAGGGGGGGAAAGAATATATGCACACTCTCAACCTCTCTTGTTCCTGAGTTGGGATCACTAAGAGTCAGCCTGCTTACTGAACGCGCTTACTGGTAACTGCTATCAGTGTGAAAATGCCACATCGCTTTCACATGACATCTCAGCTCTCGGGAGTAAGTAGATGGAGCCACTCCCCACATTAGTTTTATAATGTGCAGCCTGTAATCTGGAGTAATGCAACTTGTGACAGGTACAGAGAATTGTGTTCAGTTAAGACCTAGTATAAAGTAATATGGCATGTAATGTGATGATGCTGCGGAGGGGCAGTGTAGAGGAGAAAAAGTGGCATTGCCTTCTACGTATAAAGCAGCCGGTGATCCAGTGTAAGTGTCAGTTTTGATGTATTGGTGATGTAGTTTAAAATCCTGTTTGTAAATGTGGTGTTTAATGCATCAAAATGTCGTGGCAAAGAGAATGTGACTGTATCGTGACAGTATTTAATTGCACTTGGGGCTTCTGAAACTTTAATGTTGATCCATTCCAGCAGTGCCTCATTGGTAAAAGCCTGGGGTTCAGGTCTGGAACTTTACTGTGCCACGCGTTGTCTGGTACAAAGAGAAAGCAAACACTCTGTGACCTGTCCCAAAGTGATCCCATTTGAGAACTGATGATGTGCTGGCTCACCAAATGCATTTGTGTTCCTTTTTAAATGTTGCAAATAATTGTACCTGCTGAAAGCGATTTGAGCTATTATTCCCTTGGCATCTCCCAACTACCCCAACATGGCTACCAAAGCTTCTCTGCAATGTTAATCCTGTTTACTTCCCTTTAGTAAAGAATGTTGCCTTTAACACATACTAGTTTGAGCTCTGTTGGTTTTAACTGCAATGTATTGGAAAATTGTTTACATTCCTGTTGAAACCAAGGATTCATTGACTGAACCGCCATTCTTTGGACATTTTTTAAAAACCTATTTTATATTGTATTTGGCTTTAATGGTTTTCAGCTGCTGTTTTCCTGTAATTTTTATTTTTGTTAACTTTGTTTTAACATCAATATATTTTCAGCGCTTCCCAGAGGTGAATTAAAACATAATCTTTTGGCAGTTAGCTGTCAAGCACTAACGCAACTGAATACTTAATAGCACCGTTTTTAACCAGGTGTTGACTGTGGTGTAGCCTTGCTGTTTCTGAATCGAGCAAGAAGTGTAAATATAATTCGATGCAAACATGTCAACTGTATTTGGATTTAAATTATTTTAACAAAATTAAATTTTATTTAATGAAACCTAACTTGTTCTTGTGCCTTCATGACAAACCACTCCTTAAGAATTTTAGCTTGCAAGTTAGGTATTTCTAGGCATTGCAAGGTGTGGAAGCATTGAAAAATGGTAGGAGCATTTCTTTTTTTTCCCCTGTCCCTTTATTGCTCTTGAGAAAGTGGTGAGCTGCTGCTTTGAACTGCTGCAATGTGTGTGGTGTAGCTACACAGTGCTATTACAGAGGGCGTTCCTGGATTTTGACCTAGGAACAGTGATTATATTTCCAAGCCCAAACGAAGCGTGACTTAGCAAGAATTTGGACCTGGTTTTGTTCCTATGGATTTGTTGCCCTTTTCTTTTTCGATGGTAGGGGCTGCAGGTTTGGAATGTGCTGTCAAAGAAGCTTTGAGTGCATCTTGTCACTGCAGTTTTTGCCTGTGGCGGGGGGAGTGACTGTTTAAGGTGATAGATAGGATGCTAATCAACAGGTTACTTTGACCCAGATGGCGTCCAGCTTCTTCAGTGTTGTTGGAGCTCCGCTCATTGAGGCAAGTGGAGTGAATTCCATCACGCGTGCCTTGTAGATGGTGAAAAGTATGAAGGCTCGCCACCCAATGCTGAATACATTTCCGATCTGCTCTTGTAGCCGCAATATGCATGACTGTGGGTGGTCTTGCGATGGAGATAGATGGGCAGTTCCAAAGATTCAAGCTTTTGTTGGTCAGCAATGCAGCTTAAGCACCTCAATTCCCAAATCGGAGAGCATTCTATTACCAAGCTTCTTTGACATCTCTTTTATAAAGTTTTGCTGACGGAGACTAAAACTTTGCAGAAGTAAGAAACATGCTTTTGGATGGAGTGAAAGTAGAACCGTGGATGTAACTGTTCTCTGGGGAGAGAATTCCAAGATTAAGGGGAAGAGTTTCCTCCTCGTCTCAATCTTAAATGGTTACTCTGTCCATTTTTGAGTAAATGAACATTTGCTTAAAATATTCTAACATAGCTCTGATTTTGGATTTTTTTATTTTGATAAACTTTCTGTCCATTCTAAACTTTCTAAGAGAACTTATATTGATTGGTTCCAGTTCATGGGAAGAGCAGTGATTTTTTTTTGTTTAAATCTCATTCTGCCTCCCTTAGCTATTCATTTAAAATTTATCGAATTATTCCCAGGTCATCTGATACAATTGAGCTATTTTGTGTAGACACTGCGAAGTGGCAAACTGCAAATTGTTGCTAAACTGGTTCAAGGGATATTCTTTTCAAAAAAGATTGTGCACTTGTTATGAGACATCAGATGTGAACCTGCTTGGGATAAAAGTAAAGTTTATTTTATTAGTCACAAGTAGGCTTACATTAGCACTGCAATGAAGTTGCTGTGAAAATCCCCTAGTCGCCACACTCCGGTGCCAGTTCGGGTACACTGAGGGAGAATTTAGCATGGCCAATGCACCCTGACCAGCATGTCTTTCGGACCGTGCGAGGAAACCCATATAAGACAGTCAAATGTACTTAAAACTTAAGAACAGGAGTAGACCATTTTCCTCTTGAACCTGCCCCCATTCAAAAAATCATGGTTGACGTTATGGCCTCGACTGCAGTTTCCTATCTATCCTTGTCAATCAAAAATCTCTCTAACTCGGCCTTGAATGTATCAAATGACCCAGATTCCAGTGCTCTGTGGAAGAGAATTCCAAGATTAGCAACCCTCGGAGAGAAGAAATTGCTCCATCTCCCATCTTAAGTGACTACTGTTTCTTTGTCTATTTTTGAACAAGTGAACATTTGCTTAGTGTTCTAACATGGCTCTTATTTTGGATGTTTTTATTTCGATAAGCTTTGTCCGTTTTACACTCTTTCAGAGAATTCCTATTGACCCCAGTTCACTCTTGTATGTAACATTTTTTTGGGACCTAGCCTGACAGCTCATTCTTCATCATCCAAATAGGAGTTGTATCTATCTGCTTCCTGCTAAATTATGAATTCACCCATTTCCCTTTCGAATGTTTCACTAGATTTGGGATTAGCTGTAAATGATGGTATGTTCCTGAAACTGACACAACATTGAATTTTCCCCGTGGCTCTGGCTTCAAAATAGGGGTGGCATGGTGGCACTGGTGAGCATTGCTGCCTCACAACGCCAGGGACTCGGGTTGATTTCCAGCTTGGGTCACTGTCTGTGTGGAGTTTGCACGTTCTCCGTGTGTCAGCGTGAGTTTCCTCTGGGTGTTCCAGTTTCCTCCCACAGTCTAAAAGATGTGCTGGTTAGGTGCATTGACCCGAACAGGTGCCGGAGTGTGGTGGTTAATGTAAGCCTTACTTGTGACTAATAAACTTTAAAACGGTTTGCAAAAATATTGTAAAGCATGTTCTAAAACTTCACATTCTTGACGTGAACCTCAGTTTATTTTTACATCTGTCTAATATAACAAAAGATACACGTTGTGGAGGAATTGAAAATTGCTTGTGGCTTTCTATTTAATTGGTGTGACGTTAATTGTGGAGTTTGCATGTTCTCCCCGTGTCTGCGTGCATTTCCTTCAAGTGCTCCAGTTTCCTCCCACACGCCAAAGAAATGCAGGTTCGGTGGGTTGGCCATGCTAAATTGTCCCTTGGTGTCCAATGATATGTAGGTTAGCTGGATTAGCCTTGGTAAATGTGTGGGGTTATGGGGATAGGGTGGGGGGGTAAGGCCTGTGAAAGATGCTGTTCGGGAAAGTCGGTACCGACTCGATGGACTGAATGGCCTCCTGCCCTGTAAGGATTGTATGGTAATTTGGTGAGAGCTAATTTACCGTCACATCTCTGACGAGGAGGGTAGTGTCCGTA
Source organism: Mustelus asterias (assembly GCF_964213995.1). NCBI lineage: Eukaryota > Metazoa > Chordata > Chondrichthyes > Carcharhiniformes > Triakidae > Mustelus > Mustelus asterias. The sequence goes on along the minus strand of NC_135810.1, from coordinate 5,368,008 downwards.
TTCTGGGATGTTTTAAGATCTACTTTAAATGCATATAATTTTTCATACTTGAACCTGTGGGAGAGAGACACTTCCTTACTTGATGTCTTAAAAAAGCCTGATACTCTGAATTGCAACGCCTCAAACTCTTCTCTTCCCCAAAGGGAGATATGTCATTTCTAACCTTTTCTGCAGATCTGTAACCCTCAGATGTACACACCTCCAACTCTGGTCTCTTGGACATGCCCAATTTCCTTTATTCCCCTTGGGCCCGAACTCCAGAAATTCCCCCGCTAAACCTTTCCAGCTCTTGATTCCTTCAAGAAGCACCTTTTAAAACCTCCCTCCCTAATATCTCCTCGCGTGGTTCAGTGACAGATTTTGTTTGATCACGCCCTTGTGAAGCTCCTACCATGGTAAAGAAGGCTGTTTTGTATTTTTGAGGTAGTAAGTGGCTTTTTATAACCTTCAAGAAAAGTTCAAAGTGTTTGCTTAAATGTGGTAGTTTCAAAAAAAATATTAAACCTGGCCACTGTTCTGTAACATTGCTGTTATTAGTTACATCTACCTCGTGATGTTCTCTGACATTTATACATAGGCAGCCACTGAATTGGAAACATGCAGTCAACTTTCAAATTAATTGAAGCAAGCTGCAAACACCTATTTTAAAGTGAATTAAATCTTGAACTGTTTTGATAGAGCGTGATACAGTGCAGATTCGTGACATGCATTTTCTAACCTAAACCGTTTAAATCTTTGGAGAATGAATAATACACGGCAGAAGGAGGCCATTCAGCCCCTCATACCTTTGCTAGCTCTTGGGTAGAGCAATCCATTTAGCCCCAACCCTGCAGGTTTTTACATTTTGTGCATACAAATGAGGTTGCCCTGCTAAACATGTGCTAAAACACAGCTTTGACCTCAGCCAGAGAATTGTGTTTGAATCTGGGCAACGCACTTTTTAAAAAGGGTGTCAAAATCTCAGAGGGTAGTGAGAAGCCCACAGACTGGTATTGGGGATGAGGAACTTGGTTCTGTGGAGAGACTGGAGAAATTGGGAGTTGTCCTTGGATTAGAGATTGAGGGCAGATTTAATAAAGGAATTCAAAATTGAGGGTTTTGATTTCATAAATGGAGATAAACTCTTTCCACCAGCAGGCAACAAGTAACCAGAGGATGCAATAATAGCAATTTGCATTTATATATCCACATGGGGTGGCACAGTGGTTAGCACTGCTGCTTCACAGAGCCAGGGACCCGGGTTCGAATCTGGCCTAGGCTCGCTGTCTGTGTGGAGTTTGTACATTCTCGCCGTGTCTGCGTGGGTTTCCTCCCACAGTCCAAAGATGTACAGGTTAGGTTGATTGGCCATTCTAAATTGCCCCTTAGTGTGAGGGGGACTAGCAGGGTAAATATATGGGATTGTGGGCTGAGGACCTGGGTGGAATTGTGGTCTGTGCAGACTCGATGGGCCAAATAGCCGCCTCCTATACAGCTAGGATTCTATGTTCTAACAAACATTTCCAAGGCACTTCACACAGGCATTATAAAGCAACATTTAACACTTGAGGCATTGCTTGGGCAGATGGCCCAAAGCTTGGTCAGAGAGGTCACTTTTTAGAAGCATCTTGTAGGGAGGGGGAGTCGGACAGTTTTAGGGAGGGAATTCCAGGGCTGAGGGCTTAGGTAGCTGAAGGCATGGTCCCTAATGGTAGAATGAGTAAACCAGATATGCTCAAGAGACCAAAATTGGAGGAGTGTAGATTTTTTTTATTCGTTTGTGGGACATGGGCGTCGCTGGCTGGGCCAGCATTTATTGCCCATCCCTAGTTACCTGAGGGCAGTAGAGAGTCGACCACATTGCTGTAGCTCTGGAGTCACATGTAGGCCAGACCAGGGTAAGGACAGTAGATTTTCTCCCCTAAAGGACATTTGTGAACCAGATGGGGTTTTCTGACAATGGTTTCATGGTCATCAGTAGATTCTTAATTCCAAATTTCTTTTATTGCATTCAAATTCCACCACCTGCCGTGGCGGGACCCGAACCCCAGAGCATTAGCTGAGTTTCTGGATTAATAGTCTAGCAAAAATATCACTCGGCCATCGCCTCCGTCTACTTTTGAGAGTTTTTGGACTGGAGATTACAGAGATGGGGAGGGGTGAGGCCACAACGTGATTTGACAAAACTCAAGGTGTTGATCAACTGGGATCCAGTGGAGGTCAGTGGGCACAGTGGGTGATGATGGGTCAACAGAATCATAGAATACTACAGTGCAGAAGAGGCCCTTCGGCCCATTGAGTGCGCCAATGCATGAAAGGCCCTGACCTGCCCACCTAATCCCACTTGCCAGCACTTGGCCCAGAGCCTTGAATATTATGGCGTGCCACGTACTTATCCAGGTACTTTTTTAAAGGATGTGAGGAATCCCACCTCCACCACCCTCCCAGGCAGCGCAATCCAGACAGTCACCACCCTCTGAGTAAAAATGTTTTTCCTCAAATTCCCCCCAAAACCTCTCGCCCCTCGCTTTTAATTTGCGTCCCCTCGTAACTGACCCTTCAACTAAGGGGAACAGCTGCTCCCTATCCACCGTGTCCATGCCCCTCATAATCTTGAACACCTCAATCAGGTCGCACCTCAGTCTTCTCTGCTCCAATGAAAACAACCCAAACTATCCAACCTCTCTTCATAACTTAAATGTTGCATCCCAGGCAGCATCCTGGTGAATGTCCTCTGCACCCCCTCCAATGTGTTCACGTCTTTCCTATAATGTGGCGACCAGAAGTGCACACAGTACTCTAGCTGTGGCCTCACCAAAGTTCAACACAACTCCAACAGGTCAACAGGATCTGGTGTGAATTAAGGGATGCAAGAGTTTTGGATGACCTCCAGTAACTTCCAATCACTGGGCCAAAGCAGATGTGGATGTATTAATTTCAAATCTGGTCGTGGAGGTCCTAAATTGAATAGCTTTATGCGCTGTTGTGTAATTTAGATACCTAATTGAGCATAGGCTCATTTTGATTGGATTGAATTGGCAACCTGTAAACTGTTGGATTACTTTAGCAGTTGAACAAATTGCAAATCCTTTCAGAATGATCTTTGCGTTCTGTGACTGCTACACCCCGAAGGACTGGACGTTAACTTCCGCTGTGCCCTTGCGTTACCTGTTTCAAAGTGATCCTTTAAGCTGCTGGTGTAAATATGTTTTTCTGCAAATTAGTTTTTGTTTTAAGATGAAGAAAACAATTGCTTTTTAATTGAGCAGCTCGAGGTCGAGTCGGGGTGGGTAAAACCTCTCCGTTCCGATGGAACTTCCTGCATTAAATTAATTATGGGACTTTATTTTGTTTCACCATCTTTTTAGAGTTTTAGGGACTCTGGAGAGAAAGAAAACAATGCGTGGTCCCTTTAAAAGCTGTTTTGGTGTTCTGTGCTAAAATGCAGAGTACACACAGACTCCAGGTTGCAACATTCGTTTCAAAAGGGACCGAGCATCAGGATTGATTTGGTAGCAGGCTTTGGCATTCTGCCCGCCTATCAAACTATTAAGAGCCTATCAGATTTGATAGTGTTGGCAGCATCGTACCAATCCTGGGGTAAGAAAATTGCCCCCTCCTCTGAAGAACTCCAAGTATGTTTCAGCTGTTTGCAAAGGTTCAGTTTACCTTTCTTTACATAATAGTTAAAACGCACGCAAAACAAGCTAATTGACCCAGTTTGTCCATGATGGTGCATCTATCCCACAGGAGCCTCTTGCCATCCCATCCACAATGAGGGTTGGAGAATCACTGCCGCGGTTTGCTGTTGCCTTCTGCAGGTACGAATGACGAGAAGACACTCCCACTCTGCCTGCCTGCCGTCAGACACATCGGAAAGGACTTATAAACTGAAACTTAACATGTCTGGCTGGATTAGGAATACATCTTCTGTGGCCGTCAAGTTCTGAAGTAGAACTTCTGGCCCAGAGGTAGGGACGCTACCACTGTGACACAAGACCCCTTGCACCCCCCTCCCCGAATCATTACATAGTATCAGATGCAATTTAATGTTTTTAATTAAATTCATAAACTGAGATGGTGTAATCTCTTCAGAAACGTACTATGAAATGCATTTTTATTTATCAATTTTTTAAAAATATATTCTTTATCCAAAGCAACATTATCAAACAAAATTGTGACTTGTGTTACGACCCAGTGGTTAATCCTCTTTACCTCGCATCGTAATCTGGTAAAAATATTTCAGAAGGTGTGCACTGTTCTTAATTGATGTTTAGATTCATTAACATAAAGGCCTGACACTCGCTCTAAGTGAATAATTAACAAATTATTTTATTCAACCAACCAGGAACTTTAACTAAACCAGTAACATTTTAATTAAAGGATGGTTCGACTGAAATGCTGTTCAAATAAAGACGAGGGCCATTCCGTAATAAAACAGTAATAACAGAATCTCAGTCACTCTCAAAAAAAACTATATACAACCAGGTCTGATGGCTTGGAAAAGATTTGGAGTTCTTTGGTAGTTGTGTCTGTCGGGTCTTTCTGACTTGGTATCCCTCTGTTAGATAGCTGGATGATTCTCTTGAGAGATATTTAAACTTGCAGGGGCGGAGAGCTGCTCTAGAGATGAATGCTGACTTTTAGACTGGCTGCCCCTGGCCTCTGGAGATGTTCTCCCAGAAAAGGCTGTTGCTTTGGCCTTTATACCTGCGATGACCTGGCAATTTTCTGACCCCAGGATTGGTTTGGTGCTGCCAACACTATCAAATTCAAATCTGATAGGCTCTTAATAGTTTGATGGTCCTTTTTAAACTGATGGGCTGGCAGAATGCCAAAGCCTGCTACCAAAGCAACCCTGATGCTTGATCCCTTTTGAAACAAATATTGCAACCTGGAGTCTATATGTATTCTGCATTTTAGCACAGAACTCAAAAACAGCTTTGAAAGGGATCACGCACTGTTTTCTCTCCCTCTGGCATTTTTTACAATTCTTTTATGGTTTTATAAACGTTCTTTATATCTTTACCAACTCAACTTCACAACACTTGCATAATCTCAGAAGGTCCCAAAACTATTGGAGTGCTTTTTGAAGTGTAGTCACTGTTGTACTATGGGGAAAGGCAGCAACCAATTTGCAAGCAGCAAGCTCCCACTAATGGAAATGAAATAACCCACTGCATGAGGAGAGTGTTGGTTGGTTGGCAAGTGGACTCTGGTGGAGGTGTTGCCATGGAGAATGCACTCATCCTGCATAAACACTCGCTCGATCTTGTTACTGTGTCTCACTCTAACATTATCAATGTGCTTTTAACACTGGCACTCTCTTTTCATGTGATACAAGTTGTTGCCTTTAGAATTGGTATTCTTGTGAATCTGTCCTGATGAGTGCAAGATGGAAATCTTCAACTGCATGACTTTTGTTTTCTCAGCAATACTCTTTATAATGTAAAATGTCAGAAATTGTTCAACAGGTCAGGCAACAGCATTAGAGAGAGAAACCAGAGTTAGTGGTTCATGTCTGTCTTGTTATCAGAACTCAGATGAAAGGTCTTCAGTTTGAGAGGCTAATTTTGTTTCTGTCTCCATGGATGTTGCCTGGGCCACTGAGTGTTTTCAGAACTTTCTAGAAACCCGGCATCTACAGTATTTTGCTTTTTAGAGCGAATTATAACTGTGGCTTAGGAGATATTGTTCTTGTTTTTTGCATCCCCACACACACGTCTCCGTGACCTTCATGCAGCCCAGCAATATTTTTTTTTTTTAAATCATGCACTTACATAATGCTTTTAACAGCGTCACAAAACACTTTTACAGCTGCTGAAGTTCTTCTGAAGTGTGGTTGCCCTTATAATCACCCTTATTCTTTCAAACCACTGCAGGGTCATGGCCAGATAATCATCATAATTTTGTTGAGTAGGAAGTCTCACAACACCAGGTTAAAGACTTTTTTAACCTGTGTTTAACCCTCTCTCCACTCGCATTATCTGTACCTGTAAAGACCTGATTACCTGTTAAGACTCGCATTCCAACCATTATCTTGTAAATTGAGTCTGGGTCTATATCTGCCCTGTTTGTGAACCCATATCTTTCACTCACCTGATGAAGAGGCAGCGCTCCAAAAGCTCGTGCTACCAAATAAACCGGTTGGACTTTAACCTGGTGTTGAGACTTACTGTGCCCAATCCAATCCAACGCCGGCATCTCCACGTCATAATTTTGTTGAGGGATTAATGTTGACCAGGGACCCCAGAGAGAGCTCTCTTGCTCTTCAAAATAGCGCCGTGGGATCTTTTGCATCACCCAAGAGGGCAGTCGCGGCTTTCATGTCTCGTGCAAAAGGCACCTCCAACTATGCTGCACCTCTTCCGCACTGCACTGGGACTGCTGGCCTCGGTTCTGTGCCCAAATCACTCGAGTGGGATTTGAATCCACAACCTCCGGTTCTCATGTGAAGGTATTATCCCTTTGAATCAGAATAAAATACCAAGCCTTGAAAGCAAGTGCAAGGAAATTGTTTCTCTGCCCTTTCCACAACTTGAAGCAAAGGAATAACAGCACCTGCCAGCTGCTGCAATGCTCAGTCCACATGTCTGTCCTCGGTCGTGCTGCCATGCTCCAGTGAAGCCCAATGCAAACAGGAGGGATAGCACCTCACCACCTGATTAGGCAAATGACAGCCTTCCAGACCAAATGCTGAGATCAACAACTTGACTGTGAACTCTCTCCTCCAGCTTCACCCTGTTTTTTTATCTATCCATTTATTTTTATTTCTTCCGTTGATTCATTTGCCCATCACTATTTTATCCTACTTCCCATCTTTTTCCTTTGCCATTCTTTCCCTTCTTCCCCCATCCCACTAGGACCATCTCTTACCTGTTCCAGGTTGTCCTTTGTCACTCTGTTTACCTTTGTTCTGCCGTTTTCACATTCTGATCTCTTAATGTGCCGCTATCAGCACCCTTCTTAACCATGATCACCGCCATTTATATCCCCTTTGTCTTTTTGTCCATGGCATTTTTGTCAATCTCTCCCTAGCCTCCACCCATCATTGGCTCTCTATCCAGCCCCTACTGCTCCCCCCTGATAGTATGAATTTTGTCCTCTATCAGGTTTCTTTAGCTCTGGCGAAGGGTCATCCAGACCCGAAATGTTAGCTCTGGTCTCTCTCTACAGGTGCTGTCAGATCTGCTAAGATTTTCCAGCATTTTCTGTTTTTGTTTCAGATTCCAGTATCTGCTTTTATCTGGTGTGTGTGTGTGAATGACAGCACCTTGCCAGGTGTGTGCTACTCCCAGAGGAAGATGGTGATGAGAGCAGGCACCTCTCCAAAGCAATGAATTAGTGGCAAGTCACTGCAGTCTAAGGCACCTGATGTTGACAGTGTCAGAACATTCACAAAGATGAAAGTGGGAAAGAGATTTTCTTTCTTGCCCACTATCACACCCTTTCTGTTTCTCCTCTTGAGTTTGAAAAGGTGTCTGCTTATTTAACTCAAAATGCTACATCCAATCATGGAAGCGTGAAGTGTATCAAGTGTAGATTGATCTTGTTTGGCAAGTGCGCAACCTCAGGCTAAAGGGACGATCCTTTAAAACAGAGATGAGGAGGAATTTCTTCAGCCAGAGAGTGGTGAATCTGTGGAACTCTTTGCCGCAGAAGGCTGTGGAGGTCAGGTCATTGAGTGTCTTTAAGACAGAGACAGATAGGCTCTTGATTAATAAGGGGATCAGGGGTTATGGGGAAAAGGCAGGAGAATGGGGATGAGAAAAATATCAGCCATGATTAAATGGGGGAGCAGACTCAATGGGCCGAGTGGCCTAATTCTGCTTCTATGTTTTATGGTCTGAGTGAGGAAGAAATGAGCTTTTTATTCAAACTCCCCTTATTAAAGTAGATGCGTTTGCTAATGGGTCACCCCAGGGTTTCCCGAATCTTTCGAGCTGCGGAACCCCTAGTGACTTCCCAGGAGCATTGGGGGAACCCCAAACATTCTCATAATCGCTGACGCCCCCTTACCGACACCCCTTTTTGCCACAAAATAGAAATCAAATGTAAATTAGTCTTTTCTAGCTATACCTATGTATCTATTACCAATAAAACATGATTATTTTATTCAACGAAGAACTGAAGGCTGACCTTCCTGTCAGCTTCAATGTGAGGAGTGATGCCACCTGTTTTGTGCACACATCCACTTAATGTCATTAACCATGGCTCATTAGCCTTAACCCTTGGCTAAGCCACCCCCCACGGCTCCTTAACATTAACCCCTGGAAGTACCCACTTTAGGAGAGATTTTGGGTAGAGTAATTATCCCTCCTCAAGTGTTGGCACTGTTCCTCACACTTCCAATCGCCACTCAGGTCGTTGCAGACTGCTTTTATACCCAGCAACAAAGGAACTGACAACTCAAGTTGGCCAATCAGAACCTGGCCTCTGAGAATTATCTTCTGTCAACCTATCAGTGGCCAATTCTCAGGGGGGCTGGGCTCTGATTGGCCATTTTGATTTGTTGGTTCCCTTGGGATTCCAAACAGTGTAATCAATGGTTTTAGGCGTGCGTTTTGCACACCTAATGACTGTAGGTGACGTACTCCATTGCTCCTGCGGAACTCCTCGGGGCCTCTCATGGAACCCCAGTGTTCCGCGCATCCTAGATTGGGAAGCACTGGGCTACCCCCACGTTGTTTGTTACCATTAAGTCATAGAATCCCGACAGTGCAGAAGGAGGCTATTCGGCCCATCGCATCTGCACGATCACAATCCCACTCAGCCCCTATCCCCATAGCTCCACGTATTTACCCTGCTAGACACTAAGGAGCAATTTAGCATGGCCAATCCACCTAACCCGCACATCTTTGGACTGTGGGAGGAAACCCACGCAGACACAAGGAGAATGTGTAAACTCCACAAGGGCAATGACCCAAACCGGGAATCAAACCTGGGTTCCTGGCGCTCTGAGGCTGCAGTGCTAACCACTGAGCCACTGTGCCGTGCGATTAACCCAAATGTTTGGGTTAATCCCACAGAAGTCTTCTTTAATATGTGAATAGATGTGTGGCACGGTGGCACAGCGGTTAGCACTGCTGCCTCACAGCACCAGGAACCCGGGTTCAATTCTGGCCTTGGGTCACTGCCTGTGTGGAGTTTGCACATTCTCCCCATGTCTGCGTGGGTTTTCTCCAGGTGCTCCAGTTTCCTCCCACAGTCCAAAAATGTGCGGGTTAGGTGGATTGGCCATGCTAAATTGCCCTTTAATGTCAGGGGTATTAGTAGAGTAAATATGTGGGATTACAGGACTAGGGTCTGGGTGGGATTGTTGTCGGTGCAGGCTCGATGGGCCAAATGGCCTCCTTCTGCACTGCAGCGATTCTATGTGGGATTAATGCACCTATTTTGAGGGGTTTTGGTATGTGTAAAGGAGAATATGTGGCAGCAGTGCCAAAAACCAGAGGAGACAGATTTAAGGGAATTGGCCAAAAAACCAAGATGATTTTCTTTTTTTTAAAAAAAGTGTTATTTTGACCTGGACTGATGGCAGAAGGTTTGATCGTAACTATCAAGCAGAAATTGAATAAATACTTGAAAAGGAGAAACAGAGGTTAAGAACAGGAACCTGGAGAGATCTTATTTTCAGGTGAGACTCACATACAGCAAGCTTTGACCTGACTTTCTCAGCATCTCATTGATACAGAGGAAAATAATAGGCATTGTCAGAATGTCAACTGCTTTTGGCAGTGGTAACTGATCCATTCGTGCTCCTGTCCATTCCCAGCTACCTCATAGACTGACATCCAATGACCTGTAAGTGCCTGGCAACACAGCCAACGAATTGACATGGGATTTCCTTCTATGATCAATAGATTGAAACATCTATACAATAAATGTGAAATTGGCAAATCAATGTGTTATTCAATTTGATCATCGTCTTATTAATCATTCATTGAATACAATACACCTTTTCATTTCCTCAACAGATTACATTTGTTTTGAAATGTCTAGGAGTTGGTCATATGTGGTACACAGGACAAGGTTTTGACAAAAGATCCCATCATTTTCTTGACTATTTAATGAAAGTTCTATTTTGACAAAACCCAAAGCCGCACCAAAGGCTACTTTTAGTCTTAGGCCGGAATTTTACCATCCCTCCCAGCACAGGAATCACAGCAGGCGAGGGGTGGACCATGGAAAGGTCCATTGACCTAGGGCAGGATGTTACAGTTTCGGGATGAGTGAGGCAGGGAAATCCCACCTATAGAGTCATACAGTCCAGAAAAGGCCCTTTGGCCCATCATTGTCTGTACTGACAAAACGACACTAAATCTACACCAATCCCACTTCCCAGCACTTGGCCCTTTTGGCCTTGAATGTTATAACATTTCAAGTGCTCATTCACGTACTTTTTAAAGGTTGTGAAGTTTCCCACTTCTACTACTAAACCTTTTAGAACTGAGGTGAGGAGAAATTTCTTCACCCAGAGGGTGGTGAATGTGTGGAATTCACTACCACAGAATGTAGTTGAGGCCAAAATATGCGATTTCAAGAGGATATTAGATATAGCTCTTGGGGCTAAAGAGATCAAGGAATTTGGGAGGAATGGGGGGAATCAGGATATTGAATTTGATGATCAGCCATGTTAAAATGAATGGTGGAGCAGGCTCAAGGGGCTGAATGGCCTACTCCTGCTTCTAGTTTACCCTCCCAGGCAGTACATTCCAGACTCCCCCCCCCCCCCCCCCCCCCCCAACCCTCTGGGTGAAAACATTTTTCTTCCAATCTCCTGTAAACCTCTTGCCCCTCACCTTAAAATTATCTCCTCTCATTATTGATCTTTCAACTAAGGGAAACAGTTGCTTCCTATCCACCCTGTCCATTACCTCTCATGATTTTATACACCTCAATCAGGTCCCCCCTCAGCCTTCTCTACTCTAAAGAGAACAACCCCATCCTATCCAGCCTCTCTTCAAAGCTCAAATGCTCCAGCCCAGGCAACATCCTGATGAACCTCCTCTGCACCCCCTCCAGTGCAATCACATCCTTCCTATGATGTGGCGACCAGAACTGCACACAGTACTCCAGCTGTGGCCTAACCAAAGTTTTGTACAGCTCCAACATAACCTTCCTGCTCCGATAATCTATACCACAACTGTATAAAATGGTTTCTGTACTTGCACTCAAATCAATTTTCATTGCAATTTTTTTTCAACTGCTGATATTTAACTTAAAGTATTTTTAGAAGCACTTGTCTGCAAACTACAAAAGCATTCCTGACCTCAACCAGAAACTGACAAAATGCTGCTGTAACAACCTAGTATTTTTCTTTCATTTATTGTAATTATTACTGAAAATTGAGGATTATTGCATAGAATTTGACTCTTCCTTGCTCACTGGTGCACAGTGGCAGCAGTATATTTCATCTACAAGATGCACTGTGGCAACACATCAAGGGTCCTTCGACACCACCTTCCAAACGTGCGACTTCAGCTACCTAGAAGGACAAGGGCCGCAGATACTTGGGAACACCACCACCTGCAAGTTCCCCTCCAAGTCACTCACCGTCCTGACTTGGAAATAAGTCAGTTCCTTCACTGTCACTGCATCAAAGCAAAGTAAAAATAATCTGCCATCCAGCTTACATTCTAACATTCAGAACTAACATGAGTCACAACTGAGATATTAGGAAAACACACTGCAATGCATATTAAACACAAGACAGGTTTCACTGATTTTTCAACAATCCACCCAGACATCAGTGTGAGTCAAAACTTCTCGTTACAATACTGCCTTCCTCATGCGGCATTTCAACTCTTCACTTCCAAAGATCTAGCCTCTAAATTCCCTCAAAAGCTGCTCCCATTCAGGCTGCCTCGACATCTACACTCTCCCGATGGTTCAATCTCTTCTCCTGAGACTGCGATCCACAGGATTCACAAAGCTGAACTCCTACATCTGCCGGCACAATTTCAACTCTTTCATATACCTCTATCTTCGCTAAGCTGGAACTACCCCTGGGTTTCTCTGAACTCCAGTCTTTCCACTGCACCGGGCTACGCATGGCTCCCAGGACTTCTCCTGAGCCCTAACTGCCTCCAGCATGGAACCATTGACCTCCTGCCTCCTCCTTAGCGCTGCAGGACTTCTCTGAGCCCTAAATGTCTAAAACCTGCTCCAGCAGCAGCCTTGTGCAGAACACTCAGATAAATTGAAATGGAGAACCTGGATAAGCTGCACTTGCCTCCATGACAACATAACCCATTCTAGTCTGTCTTCAAACTGCCTTCCAAGCCAGCTTTTGTCCCATTTTCTACACTTAAACTTGAATCTTTCCAGAACTAGATATTACCCCTAAAATATTAACATCAACCATGAATTTGGTATGTTTTACAATGTGAATGCTTAATGTCTGCATTTTGCATGATCAATATGATAAGCTGCAAGTAATGCCCCCAGCAACGTGTGCGAATTGTGCAAGTGAGGCGTACTTTTTATGTGCATTGATCAAGTTACTTGCTGTAAGAGAACAGGGTCTCTATTGCCTTTGTCTTCATTATTGTGGATTGTGTCTATTCTTCTCTTCACCATTGGTGTCTGTCCCTTCACTAGCCATCACCATAAGAATTAGAATTTCCTTCCCTAAACCTCTCCACCTTTCTTCCCTCCTTTCAGACAATCCTTAAAATCTTCAGCTTTGACCGAGCTTTTCCTCAGGCATCCTTGTGGGTGACTCGGTGTCCAATTCTGTCCGATGATGTTCCTGTTAGGTGACCATGAGGAAACCCATTTCTGTCCAGGCTTTTGTTAGGTTTTCAATGGCCTCGTGGCTGCCTTCCACCCATCATAGACCTACACCTCATCCAAACCTCTGCTGCCCCACATCCTAACACACCCCTGAATGGCATCGGCTCCTGGTCCAACCATGTCTCAACGTTGAAGTCATTGACCTGAAGCTATCCCTGTTGTGATGATACTGTGTCTTTAAGAAATGTATTTGTCATGTTTCTTGTGCAGGATGTGCTTTAGCAGTTTTTTTTATTACCGCTGCGACTGGGTCTGTATCTGGCAGCCCTGTAGTGTTACTGCAGCAGCATAATTGTTCCTAATTGCTGGAATGTTGGTTTTAATCTGAACTGATGCTGTTCTGTCATTTTAGTGTTCCCTTGGGATTTTGCAGAGTAGGATTTGATTAGGTTGATTGACATAAAAAATCTGGGTGGAGCTAGGCTTACACAGAAAAATCAAGGACAGTCTGCTGTTTGGGATCTTGAGAGAGAGGTTGCTTTCTCTGTGTCTCTTTCTCTCTCTCTCTCTGGATTATGAGACTGGAAACTTCCAGAAAATACGTTTCTTTCTCTGAGATTCTGCTGTTTGGGAGTGGACCTTTCTCTGGAGGTGGTTGTATGAGAGTCAGAAGACAGGTGTCTGTCTGGATCTCTGTCCAGAGGTGTTAAAAGGCTGGAAACGTGAGCATATCTGTTTTTCTTGCTAACTCGTTCTGAAAAAGGCATTCATGTTTATGGGATGTTGTTTACAATTGGAACTATAGAGATTGCTAGCTGTTAAGAATCATACTTTGTCATGTTCATTTTAATTGGTACAAGTTATGCCAATTCTTTTTGTTATATTCTAACTGTTTTTAAATAAAGTTTGTTTGGTAAAAGCTTCCCAGTGGGTCAATTGAGTCACACATGGAGAGAAACAATTTATGCTCACCCTAATGTCAAAATCAAAAGGAAAAATTAGGGTCTAGGCTAAATTCATAATAAACCTTGGAGTTTCTGATCTGGTCCAGGGAAGGTGCTCGATCTGGGGCTGAGGCCCAGGTCTGAGTGCTCGGATTCCATGGTACATTTATTTTTTTTTAAAATAGCTTCAGAAATGATTGAGAATCAGACAGACACGCACTCAAATTGATCGGGGAGAGTATGTGCACACAACTGCTTCCAACAGAGAGGCAACTCGATATGTCTGAGCAGCAGGGAATGAATCAACTGGAAAAACACCAACCCAGAGAGTAGCCAAACAGTTTTGAAAACATTGTCTTTATTTTTATTTAAATTGGCTTTGGGAAACAACAGGAAAAATATACAAATTCCAACATTATTGCGGTAAGGGAAGGGGACATTTTTAGTGTTGTCAATGGATTTCGCACCTTGGGATTTTTTTAAAATATAAAATGCATCACGCAGAGGGGATGCAGAGTGAATGGAGCTCGAGGTTAATGAATCAACTATCAGTAACCATTATAAAGCATTCCGAGTCATTCCAGTGAATCACAAATATTGCACTTTTTAATCAAGTTCAAAAATGGAAACAGCAAAATATACTGAGGTAAGTGTGTCTTTAGTGAAGAGGCTGCTGGATATGCAGGGTATACAAATTCCTCAAATACCATTTCCCTGTTTATGCCCTTAAAAGCAAATCCTATGCGCAGTGATTTCAGTTTGCCTGCTGGCAAATATTTCTGCACTGAGTCACCACATCAGGGCCCATCCTCTGCTCGGGTCGCACATGGTGTATGGCTTGCATTTGACTGCAGAAATTGGGGTAAATGTTTTGCCTGGTGGAGCCAGAAGCAAACAGCGATTTGGGGACACACGGGAAGTGCTTGCATTTCTGTGAGATGGTCAGGGTCGCTGAGGGAACTCTGTAACGGTTCGGGCAGCACCTTTGGAAGTGCTGTCTCTGCTGTAGGAAATGCGGCAGCTGATCTGTGCACAGCAAGCTCCCACAGACAGCAACAACGTAATGGCTAGATCATGTGCTCTTTCTAGTGATGTTGATTGAGTGATACATGTTGGGGAGAGGGGAGGGGCAATTGGCCATCATCCACAAGGACACCATGGACATCTCTCGCTGTTAAAGGGAGAGAATTGATTATGTAGCATCACTCCACATTAAGTGTGAGGCAAGGTGAGGAGACAGGCCTCCACAAACTACCACGGTCAGTTTAAGATTATTTATTAGTGTCACAAGTAGGCTTACATTAATACTGCAATGAAGTTACTGTGAAAATCCCCGAGTCGCCACACTCTGGCGCCTGTTCAGGTACACTGAGGGAGAATTTAGCACGGTCAATGCACCTAACCAGCACATTCTTGGACTATGGGAGGAAACCAGAGCACCTGGAGGAAACCTACACAGACACGGGAAAAAGTGCAGACTCCACACTGGCAGTGACCCAAGCTGGGAATCGAACCCGGGTCCCTGGCACTGAGGCAGCAGCGCTAACCACTGTGCCATTCTGCCGCCCACAGTCGGTACAGGGATTGAACCCACAGGAAACCAGGGAAAAATACCCCTGCTCTTATGTGACTACGCTGTCAAGGGAGATTTCCCTTCACCTGACTGTGATTCGTTTTAACATCTCATCTGAAAGACCAAGAACAACAGACAAAATCATTGACGTCTGACTAAATTGGGATCTGTTTCAGTTTACAAGCCGGCTTCCTGCTCTTTCAGCATCTTTGGGTTACCTTGTGGAGACTTATCCCAGCGAGGGATTTTATTGCCAGTTCCTACTTTAGGAGATTTTCCCTCAGATGTGGTCTTGCTAATTTTAAGAAAAAATCAAAAATGTTGTATCACAAAGATTCATTATTCTGCTGTTAGTCTGTGGTACGTAAAGAATTTGGTAGTTTTTGCAACACGCCATTCAGATTCCAATCCTCACTGCTAAACTTTAATTGAGTTGACATCTGCCTTATGTGTGTCGCTGAGTCAGTCCCCTTCATTCTGTGCAGGCTAATTAAATGTAGATGTAAAAATGTGCTCAGTGAATTCCTAGCTACAAGTACTAACTTGAATCTTGCTGAAAAGAGCCATGTTTCCAAAGCTTTTCATCATGCACTCATCCCGGACAAACAGAAGAATGTCAAATTTCAAATGATTGTAACAATTTATATTGCAGGAGAAAAAGGGGGCTGATTGGTTTGTGAGTCAACTCTGATTGGCTGAGGAGTTGGCATGGAGAAAGCAACTGGAAACTACAGGCTCCCAAGCCCTCAGTTAATTCATAAAAAGCCCAATGTCTGAACTGTAGTATTGGCTTGCCTCTAGCATTTGATTCTCCATATTGCAACACGACATTTTTACCTGACTGCCAAGAGGTTCTTTTTATCCCTTTCTCTAGATCTATGTTGCATTTTGAATATCAGAAAAAATAATCCAAAGTGTTTTGAATAACTTTCTTTCATGGTAATAACTTTAGATTTCAAGTTCCATAGACTTGAGTTTCAGACAATGGTCACCCTATTATAGAAAGGTTATTATTAAACTAGAAAGAGTGCAGAAACGATTTACTAGGGATGCTACCGGGACTTGATGGTTTAAGTTATAAGGAGAGGCTGGATAGACTGGGACTTTTTTCCCTCAAGCGTAGGAGGCTTAGGGGTGAACTTATAGAGGTCACTAAAAAATAATGAGGGGCATAGATCAGGTAGATAGTCAACATCTTTTCCCAAAGGTAGGGGAGTCTAAAACTGGAGGGCATAGGTTCAAGGTAAGAGGGGAGAGATACAAAAGGGGCAATTTTTTCACACAGAGGGTGGTGAGCATCTGGAACAAGCTGCCAGAAGTAGTAGTAGAGGCGGATACAATTTTGTCTTTTAAAAAGCATTTAGACAGTTACGTGTGTAAAATGGATATAGAGGGATATGGGTCAAACATGGGCAATTGGGACTAGCTTAATGGTAAAAAAAAAAAAGGGCGGCATGGACAAGTTGGGCCAAGGGGCCTGTTTCCATGCTGTAAACCTCTATGACAATGGCCTGAAACTTGGAAGTATATTAAACAGTGAGGACAATAGCGATAGACTTCAAGAAGGTGGAATGTGTGGACATATGGCAGATAAAATTCGGCGCAGGAAAGTGGGGAGTGATGAGCCTTAGTGGGAAAGATGAGAAATGATGATCGGTACAATTATAAAAAAAGGGGTGGGGTAAGAACACTGAGGATTGATTATGCACAAACCCTTGAAGGTGATGGAACTGGTTAACAATTGAATATTTGGGAACCTGGTCTTTATAAATAGAGGTATAGCCAGGGGGGTTACATTCAACCGATATAAAATACTTGGCTGACCCCCCAGCTGGAGTATTGTGTCCAATTCTGACCCATTGCCGCACTTTCAGAAGGGCATGAAGACTCATAGAGTCATAGAGCAGTATAGCACAGAAACAGGCCCTGCGGCCTAACCAGTCCATGCTGACCGTGCTGCCCTCCCTGCTAGTTCCATCTGCCCGCGTTTGGCCCATATCCCTCTAATCCTTTCCCTTTACCTGGCCAACATCTCCCTATAACTCAGGCCCACTAGTCCCAGCAACGTTCTTGTAAATCTTCTTTGCACTCTTTCCAGTTTATCAATGCCTTCCCTAGAATAGGGCGACCAAAACTGTAGACTTGAAGAGATTTACTAGAATGGCTCCAAGGATGAGGGATTACGGTTCCGGGTGTAGGCTGGTGAATCTGGAGTTGTTCTCCCCAGAACAGGGAAGACCAAGAGGAGATTGGATACGGGTCTTCAAAATCATGAAGGGTTTCGATAGAGTAAATACGGAGAAACAGTTTTGAATGCCTGAAGGGTCAAAAACCAGAAGGCGTAGATTTAGTTTTATTGGGAAAAGGAATCAAATCTTTTTCTACTCAATGAGTGGTTATGATTTGGAATGCAATGCCTGATAGAGTTATGGATACAGATTCAATAGTAGCTTTCAATAAGGATTGAGTAAAAAAAACTTGAAGAAGAAAATGTGCAGAGATATGAGGAAAGAGCTGGAAGAGTAGGTCTGATTGGAGTCCACTTCAAGGGAGGTGAGGAGGACTCAATGAGGTAATTGGTCTCCTTCTCAGATTCTAAGATGTACCAAGCACTGCGCCATTCCCTCCAACTGATTCCACATGCAATGCATCATGGACAATTGACAAGTGCTCCTGAGTCACACCGATCGCGACACAGAGCAGCTCAAAGTGTTCAATCTGACTATCCCTCCCCCGTGCTGGGAGGAGGGGAAGTTATGGAGCTGGCCAAAGTGGGGGAGCAACAGGACAACATCATTCCTGACACAAATTACATAGTACGATTAAACTATTGGACTGCCATTGTGCTATTAAACACAGCTCAGGGAACTTGTGGAGTGTCAGCTGTGTCAGTAATGGGTCATCAACGTGACATTTACTGACAGTTACCTCTTAACAGAGAAACTGAGAGAATGTAGAGAACCATAAACAGTTCTAGTTTATATTATGAAAAGGTTATAAGGGCACTGGAGAAGGTGAGCTGAGGAGAATTTATTTTTCTCGGAGGATTGTTAATCTTTGGAATTGCCTTCCCCCAGAGAGCAGTGTGGGGGGTGCTGGGTCTGCTGGGTCATTGAATATATTCAAGGCTGTGTTAGACAGGTCTGTGAAGGCCAAGGGGGTGGGCGGGCGTCAAGGGTTATGGGGAGCAGACAGGTGGGTGGAGCTGAGGCCAATCAGATCAACTGTAATGCTGCTGAGTGGTGGAGTGGGCTCAAGGGGCCGAATGGCCCACTCTTGCCCCTAATTCTTGAGCTCTTGTTTGAAAAACATTTACAAAGGATTTTATCAGAAGTGAGAGAGGTAAGTTCCCAGAAAGGAGAACATTGAATTATTTACCCGGGGTGTGGTGAGAATGTGGAACTCACTACCACAAGAAGTGGTTGAGGTTAATAGTGTCGATGCATTTAAGGGGAAGTTGGATAAGAACATGAGAGAGAAAGGAAAAGAAGGGCATGGTGATAGGGTGAAACGAAGGAGGGTGGGGGGAGGTTAATTTGGAATACAAGTACCATCAGAATTGTCTGTGTCGGTCTGGTATTTTGATTTGATTTATTATTGTCACATGTATTGGTATACAGTGAAAAGTATTGTTTCTTGCGCGGTATACAGACAAAGCATACCGTTCATAGAGAAGGAAAGGAGAGAGTGCAGAATGTAGTGTTACAGTCATAGCTAGGGTGTAGAGAAAGATCAACTTAATGCGAGGTAGGTCCACTCAAAAGTCTGACGGCAGCAGGGAAGAAGCTGTTCTTGAGTCGGCTGGTACGTGACCTCAGACTTTTGTATCTTTTTCCCGACGGAAGAAGGTGGAAGAGAGAATGTCTGGGGTGCGTGGGGCCCTTAATTATGCTGGCTGCTTTGCCGAGGCAGTGGGAAGTGTAGACAGAGTCAATGGATGGGAGGCTGGTTTGAGGGATGGACTGGGCTACATTCACGACCCCTTGTAGTTTATTACTTCTTGATGTATTTTTTAAGAGCTGGAAGAAACAGCTTTTTCCCCATGTTGGATTCTCTAGATAATGGATGGGGCGCGGGGGGAGATGGGGGATGGGAGGGGGGGGGGGGGATTGCTGACACAGCCGCCATTGACAGGATTATAGATGGTTTGGAACAGAAAGAGGCCATTCAGCTCATTCTGTTTGTGCCAACTCTTTGAAAGAACAAATTGAATAATCCCACTCCTCCTGCTCTCTCCCACTCAACCCTGTCATCCCTTACCCCGACAAGTATTTATCCATTTCAGTTTTGAAAGTTGAATCTGCTTTCACCGTCTGTGCAGGCAACACGTTCCAGATCACAACAACTTGCTACGCAAGATATTCTCCTCATCACCCTCCTCTGGCTCTTTTGCCTTACCATAGTGGATGGCACGGTGGTACAGTGGTTAGCACTGCTGCCTCACAGCACCAGGGGCCTGGGTTCAATTCCGGCCTCGGGTCATTGTCTGTGCGGAGTTTGCACGAGCTCCCCGTGTCTGCGTTGGTTTCCTCCGGGTGCTCCGGTTTCCTCCCACACTCCAAAGATGTGCAGGTTAGGGGGATTGGCCATGGTAGAATGGGTAGTGTTACAGGGATAAGGTGGGCGGTGGGCCACTCTTTCGGAGTGTCAGTGCAGACATGATGGGCCGAATAGCCTCCTTCTGCAATGTAGGGATTTTGTGGTTCTAAGTCTGTCTCTTCAATTACTGACCCCCCCTGTCAGTGAAGACAGCTTTCTCCCTATTTCCTCTATAGAAACTCCTTCATAATTTTGAACACCTCTATCAAATCTCACCTTCTCTGTTCTAAGGAGAACCATCCCAGCTCCTCTGGTCTGTCCACATGAACTGAAGTCCCACATCCCTGATACCTTTCTTGTAAATCTCCTTTGCATTTCTCTGAGACCTTGACCTCCTTCCGAGAGTGTTGTGTAGGTGTATGTGGTATTTATCTTCAAACTAATGAACCAAAGGCTTGTCATTAATTAGACCGGCTGCACTGGCGGCAGGCACTGAGTCACCACCAACCTGATTGCTGGAGTTCATTGCTTCTTCTATTATTTCAAACAATTAATCATTTCCCTCCTGCTCGACCTCTCAGTCTGTACTCGAAGTAAACTTGATCCGAAACTTTGCTGCCGACATCTTAACTCGCACTGTGGTCCATTCATCCATCGCCCCTGTGCTCCCTCATCTCTATTTCCTTCTGATTCTGCAAAGTCTCAGTTTTAAAACCCTCAGAGACATGGGGCTGGACTTTTACCATCCCGCCCGCCACAGGAATCGTAGCAGGTGGGACATGGACCATGCAAAGGTTTGTCGACTTCAGGCGGAAGTTTCTGGACTTGGGGTAAGTGCGGCTGGAAAGTGCTGCCCATAAGAGTCGTGCAGCACAGAAAAGGCCCTTCAGCCCATCGAGTCTGCACCGACAATAACTACCACTGAAGTCCCACATCCTTGAATGTTATGCGCTCATCCAAATATTATTTAAAGGTTGTAAGGTTTCCGGCCTCCGCTATCTTCCCAGGCAACACATTCCAGATTCCCATCACCCTCTGAGTGAATTTTGTTTTGTCAAATCGCCTCTGAAGCTTCTGCCCCTCATTTTGAAACTATGCGCCCTCATGATTGACTCCCTCACCCAATGGGAACATCTGCTCCCTATCCACCCCAGTCCCTATCCCCTGATAATCTTATACACTTCGTCTTTCTTTCCAAATCTCCATGTCCTCGCCCTTCCCGATTCCTGGAACAGCCCTCTGAAACCTCTGTGTTCCTCCAATCCTGGTCTCTTGCGACTCCTCTGTCTTGATCGATCCATAATTGTCAGTCATGAGCTCAGCTGTGAACATCCTAAACTCTGGGATTTCTTCCCTAACCTTCTCCGCCTCTCTGCTCTCTCTCTCACATTTTGAGATCCTCTTTAACCAAACCATTGTTCACCTGTCCTATCATCTCCTAATGTGTCTCCGTGTCGAACTTTCATAGAATCCCGACAGTGCAGAAGGAGGCCATTTGGCCCATCGAGTCTGCACCGACCACAATCCCACCAAGGCCCCTATCCCCGTAACCCCACACATTTACCCTGCTAATTTCCCGACACTAAGGGGCAATTTAGCACGGCCAATCCACCTAACCCGCACATCTTTGGAGTGTGGAAGGAAACCAGAGCACCCAGAGGAAACCCACGCAGACATGGGGAGAATGTGCAGACTTCGCATAGACAGTGACCCAAGGCTAGAATCGAACCTGGGTCCCTGGCGCTGTGAGATAGCAGTGCTAACCACTGTGCCACCGTACTGCCCTTTCGTCTGAAAGTGCTCCTGTTGAGTAACACCTTGCGCAAGAGACCGGAATTAGAGGTGTGCAGAAATCACAGGGGTTCTTGAGAACCTGAGGCGGTTACAAAGATAGGGAGGGGTGAGGAGGGATCCAAGAACTAAAATGAGAGTTTTAAATCATAGAACCCCTACAGTACAGAAGGAGGCCATTCGGCCCATCGAGCCTGCACCGACCACAATCCCACCCAGGCCCTACCCCCGTAATCTCCCACATTCACCCCGCCAATCCCTCTAACCTATGCATCCCGGGACGCTAAGGGGCAATTTAGCACGTCCAATCCACCTAACCCGCACATCTTTGGACTGTGGGAGGAAACCGGAGCACCCGGAGGAAACCCACACAGACACGGGAAGAACGTGCAGACTCCGCACAGTGACCCGAGGCCAGGAATCGAACCCGGGTCCCTGGCGCTGTGAGGCAGCAGTGTTAACCACTGTGCCACCGTGCCGTTCAAATGTAAAGTGTTGCCAGCCAACTTAGGTCAGCGAGCACAGGGGGCGATGATTAAACGGAACCTGGTGCAAGGCAGGATATAATAACATATTGTGAAAGTACAAATTCCGTCTGTACCCCTCCATGAGGTGCATTGTGTCTGCGAACAACAGCTGGAAGCTGGCATACTGACATACAGATTGTGGAGGAAGAGAATAATGTGCCAACTGCTGTTTGATAGAGATTGTGTAAAATGAAGGCGCTATAAGGCAGCCTTTTAAAGCATTTGATCCTTCTAATGCCACTCACAGAGAATTACATATAAACTGAGTAATCAGTCAGTCAGAGTATTTCTCCTTTAAACAAACCTGAGGAAATGGTGGGTTATACATTCACAGAATTCAAATATCTTTGCAAAGCCGAATACCTCCCAGATAAAAGCAAAATACTGCGGATGCTGGAATCTGAGACAAAAACAGAAAATGCTGGAAAAATTTCAACAGGTCTGACAGCATCTGTGGAGAGAGAATAGAGCCAATGGCTGGTATTTTACAACCTCACTCGGGCGAGGCTCGTAGAATCCCACCCGAGGACAATGGAGAATTCCGTTCTGCGAGGCTCACTCATCCTGATTCCGGAGCTGGCGGGGCAGTAAAATTCCAGTCAATGTCTCAAGTCTGGATTAAAGCAAATTACTGCAGATTTTGGAATCTGAAACCAAAAGAGAAAATGCTGGAAAATCTCAGCAGGTCTGGCAGCATCTGTGAGGAGAGAAAAGAGCTGACGTTTTGAGTCCAGATAACCCTTTGCCAAAGCTCTTTGACAAAGCTTTGACAATGGGTCATCCAGACTCTAAATGTTGGCTCTATTCTCTCTCCACAAATGCTGCCAGACCTGTTGAGATTTTCCAGCAGTGTAATTCCCAGGTTTGGAAGTAATCTTTTTGGAGTTAATAATTTTAAGTTCACACAGTTGTACTGGAGATGTCTGTCCCTCTTCCGAAAGAAGCAGCAAGACAGCCATGCAGAAGATGGAAATCGACCGGTCTAGGAAGCGACCAGTAACGCACAGTTTTGGACGAAGGGTAAGAGGTAAAAGATTTTTTGAGAATTTTCTCAGGGTGTAATCAGAAAATTCCATTTGCAAAATAATGAAGCTGAGAAAATGGAGGCCTTTACCTTGAGAAAAGAGTAGGCTGAAGAATGACCTGGTAGAGGTGTTTAAGATCACAACAATTCTCCATGGGATAGATGAAAAGATGTTTCCTCTTGGCGAGAAGTCCAAAACAATGAACCATGAGTATAAGGTTTTTTAAATTCTTCATGGGTTGTGAGAACACTGGCAATCTCTAATTGCCCTTGAGAAGGTGGTGGTGAGCTGCCTTCTTGAAACACTGCAGTCCATATGGTGTAGGAACACCTATGGAGCTGTTAGGAGTTCCAGAATCTTGACCCAGCGGCCATGAAAGAACAACCAATATATTTCCAAGTCAGGATGGTGAGTGTCTTGGAGGGGAGCTTGCAGGGGGTGGTGTTTCCATATGTCTGCAACCCTTGTCCTTCTAGTTAGTGGAAGCCTTTCTTTTAAAGTTTATTTATTAGTCACAAGTAAAGATTACACTGCAATGAAGTGACTGTGAAATTCGCACTCTGGTGCCTGTTCCGGTCAATGCACCTAACCAGCATGTCTTTCAGAATGTGAGAGGAAACCAGAGCACCCGGAGGAAACCCATGCAGACACGGGGAGAATGTGCAAACTCCACACAGACAGTGACCCAAGCCGGGAATTGAACCCGGGCCCCTGGTGCTGTGAAGCAGCAGTGCTAACCACTGTGCTACCGAGCCGCCATCACAGGTTTGGAAGGTGCTGTCAATGGTGCCTTGACAAGTTGCTACAGGGCACCTTGTAGGTGGCACACACCACTGCCGCTGTGTGCTGGTGATGGAGGGAGTGAATGTTTAAAGTGGTCCCATTTAAAATGGTTACAATTAAATCCAATAGGGAATTCAGGAGAAACATCTTTATTCAGAAAATGGTTAGGATTTGCGACCTGCTATCACTCGGAAAGTTTGAGATCAATAATATTGAAGCCTTTAAAGAGAAAGCAATAGAAGTTTACACTGGCAGGATGAGATTAAGTATGGTGAGAGGAGACTGGTGGAGTAGAGACCAGCTCATTGGATGGCCTGTTTCTGTGTTATAAATTCAAAGTATTGTAAGGCCCATTGTTTAGAGGACAGCACAGTGGTTAGCACTGCTACAATTCCCGGCTTGGGTCACTGTCTGTGCGGAGTCTGCACGTTCTCCCCATGGGTTTCCTCCGGGTGCTCCGGTTTCCTCCCACAGTCCGAAAGGTGTGCGGGTTGGGTGGATTGGCCAGGGTAAATTGACGCTTCGTGTCAGGGGGACTAGCTAGGGTAAATACATGGGGTTATGGGGATAGGGCCTGGGTGGGATTGTGGTCAGTGCAGACTCAATGAGCTGAATGGCCTCCTTCTGCACTGTAGGGATTCTATGATTCTACAAGATCAGTGAGTTTAGAAAAAATAGAAGGGAAAATATGGTCCGTCAAGAGGTAGAGGATAGGGGGTATCAAACAAAACTTACACAAACCCCAGTGATGATTGGATGGGGTAAAAGGAATCGAAATAATTTTCCGAGGCGCAAGGGAAAAGCGGCCTAGAAATTGGCTTCTGGCAAATGGAATTTACTGGGTCAGAACGAAGATCACTCGAATTTCGATCTTCACATTCTCAGGATACACCCAGTGTGCTGGGGATGTCTGTCTGTCCCGCAAACGAGGCAGCGAGTGAGTTATGCGGAAGGTGGAAATTAACCAGGCTGGGAGGTGAATGGTGAGTGGCGGTTTTGGACTCGAGGTAAGTGGTTTGGGAGAAGATCTTTCTCAGCCAGTCAGACAGTTTCCATTTGCAACATGATGGAGCTGAGAGGTTGAGCTTCATCCCACAATTGAGTCGGTTGATGATGCAAAACTCTACATCCCTGATCCGTTTGTGTTGGTGTACAACTTTTACAAAATATATTCTAAATCAATGATTGTAACACCAACTATTACTTTGATGGATATTCAAAATGAGCAAGCAGAGAATATGTTAACACCACTATAGCAGCCAATGAGTTAGTGGCAGTAGAATTTGCAGCATAACTTACAGAAAACAAACTCTAGTTACTCGGAAACCAAATCTCTTTAAACAGCACACGACAGCAAACTGTCTACAGAGTCTATTTAAACAGTACACTACAGCAAACATTCTGCAGAGTCTATTTAAACAGCACACTGCAGCAAACAGTCTACAGAGTCTATTTAAATAGTACACGACAACACACTGTCTACAGAGTCTATTTAAACAGCAAACAGTCTACAGAGTCCATTTAAACAGCACACAACAGCAAACAGTCTACAGTCTATTTAAACGACACACTGCAGCAGTCTACAGAGTCTATTTAAATAGTACACGACAACACACTGTCTACAGAGTCTATTTAAACAGCAAACAGTCTACAGAGTCTATTTAAACAGCACACTGCAGCAAACATTCTGCAGAGTCCATTTAAACAGCAAACAGTCTACAGAGCCTATTAAAACAGCAAACTGTCTACAGAGCCTATTTAAACAGCAAATAGTCTACAGAGCCTATTTAAACAGCAAACAGTCTACAGAGTCTATTTAAACAGCAAACAGTCTACAGAGTCTATTTAAACAGCAAACTGTCTACAGAGTCCATTTAAACAGCACACAACAGCAAACAGTCTACAGAGTCTATTTAAATGACACACTGCAGCAAACATTCTGCAGAGTCTATTTAAACAGCAAACAGTCTACAGAGTCTATTTAAACAGCAAACAGTCTACAGAGTCTATTTAAACAGCAAACTGTCTACAGAGTCCATTTAAACAGCACACAACAGCAAACAGTCTACAGTCTATTTAAATGACACACTGCAGCAAACAGTCTATAGAGTCTATTTAAACAGATTACTACAACAAACTGTCTGCAGAGTCTACTTAAACGGCACACTACAGCATACTGTCTACAGAGTCTATTTAAACAGCACACCACAGCAAACTGTCTACAGAGTCTATTTAAACAGCAGACAGTCTATTTAAACAGCACACTGCAGCAAGCTGTCTACAGAGTCTATTTAAACAGCACACCACAGTAAACTGTCTACAGAGTTTACTTAAACAGGATACTGAGCAAACAGTCTATAGAATCTATTTAAGGATGAGCAAATAACAGCTTGAATTCAGAGACATGGAGGGGCGAAGCCATGGAGGGATTTGAGTGCAAAGGTGAGAGTTCTAAATACAAAGTGCTTCTGGATTGGGAGCTGAAGCAAGCCGGTGATAATGGGGGATGAGGGGGCGATAGTCAAATGGGACTTGGTGCATGCTAGGACATGGGACGGTGGAGCTCTGGACAAACTGGAGTTTACAGAGAGTGGATTAAGGAACAGCAAACGCTTAAAATATGGATATGTTAAAAGAAGAAGCAAAATGAAACAGAGAAGGTATGAGCCTCCGACCAGGCACTTGAAACCTGATGGTGTATATTTTTGCCTGAATTGTAGAATGCTCTTGCGAGTCGCTCACTGAGATGGGTTTTATTGAACTCCTGTAAAGGAGGAGCACTCAGAGGGACTCTCAGGCAAGCTTAACAGACAAGGCAGGGAGAGGGTTTCTAAATCCTTATCATCCATCCGTAACACTGGACAGTTTAGAAATTGGGACCAGGAAGACTGAGAGGCAGACGTGCGATGGTGGTCTATCTTTTCAGGAAAGCACTGGAGCTCACGGCCTCGGTGAAAGAAAATCATTTACAATTATTTGTTAATTTTCTTTGTTGATGGAAGGGAAGATCACTGTTACAGCAGCATGTCTGGCAGTCCCATTAACATAGGATGGGGGTGGCCAGCACTCTGGAATTACCCGGGAGCCTCCTGGAGTTGAAGATTAATCTCCAAGACAACCACTGCCAGAAAACTGAGTAAATGAAAGAAACCAGAGCCTGGTTCAAAAGAAACAATTGTCTTTATTCATTTCCTTTGATCACTTCTGTTTATTAGTCTACAAATATTGGAAGATGGCACAGAGGTGGTTTGAAGGACCACTAAGAACCAGGTAATAAAGAGTTTTGATTTCCTATTGGCTGAGGAATGGTGGGGTAACATGAAGCTTGACATTCCCAACTAAGGGTGGGAGTGTGGGGGGGCGGGGGAGGGGGGGGGGGTCAGCTGATAGCAGAGAATCACATGATGAATGTTTCCATCCGGGGTTGCCAATCCTAAGATGGGGCAATGTCTTCACATCAGCCTCTGAAGGCAGGGCCAGGCACACCAGTATTTGCCAGGGGGTCAGTACTGGTGAGGATCGGGAGTGTTCAAGGGGAACATTATCTCTGCGGCTCCAAGCAAGACTATTCAGCTCAACTCTTCCAAACGCAGAATGCAACGTTACCAGGTTCGTGCCAAGTTCACCACCATCTTCAGTGGGGACACGGTAGCACAGTGGTTAGCACTGCTGCATCACAGCGCCAGGGACCCGGATTCGATTCCAGCCTTGGGTCACTGTCTGTGTGGAGTTGGTATGTTTTCCCTGTGTCCGCATGAGTTTCTTCCCAAAGACGGGCAGGTTAGGTGGATTGGCCATGCTGAATTGCCTCTTAATGTCCCAAGATGCATAGATTAGGAGAATTAGCCATGGTAAATGTGCAGGGTTATGGGAATAGGACGGTGGGGGGGGGCGGGGGAGGTGGATAGCATGCTCTTTCAGAGAGTCAGTGAAGACTTGATGGACCGAATGAGCTCATTCTGCATTGTAGGGATTCTAATATAGAGGGAGACATGGCGCACAGTGCTTAACATTGTGCCTCACAGTGCCAGGGATCCCGGTTTGATATGGATAACCAGTCATCATCTAGGATCCACACAAAGATACGATACAGAAAATCAGCTGAACCCAGGGGAACTTTTATCCCGACTTCGATCGGTATTTTGAGGAAACAAACTGATGAGCTGAGTAACAATCTACAAAGATTGTTTGTAGATTTTTGCCTTTCACATCTTAGCCTGATGGTTCCCAAACTGGTGTTCACAGATCCCTGGGGTCTGCAGAGATTTTCCAGGGGTCCGTGAGATTTTCCAGGTGGTCTGCAGAGATTTTCCAGGGGGTCTGAGATTTTCCAGGTGGTCTGCAGAGATTTTCCAGGGGGTTTGAGATTTTCCAGGCAGTCCACAGATATTTTCCAGGGGTCCGCGAGATTTACCAGGAAGTCCACAGATTTTCCAGGGGGTCCGCAGAGATTTTCCAGTGGGTCCACAGAGGTTTTCCAGGGGCTCCGCCGAGGCTTTCCAGGGGGTCTGAGATTTTCCAGGGGCTCCGCAGAGATTTTCCAGTGTGTTCACAGAGATTTTCCAGGGCGTCCACAGAGATTTTCCAGGGGGTCTGGGAAATAATCTGGAGCGTAAAATACAGAGACTTGGAGAGGGAAGGGGCTGTTCAATATAACTGGGCTGTACGAGGGAAATCAGCTTGATGCATATTTCATATATTTTATATTGATTTGCCACAGTGTAACACAGAGATAACTCTAGTCTCTAAATATGCAACAGTTTATTTACAAGAGTTTTAAAGTATCTCTGCAATCACAACATGTTACAAAGCGTCTGCCCTCACATTCACAGCTCAGCTTCTAGTAACTTCTGTGGTGTCTGTTTAGTTTGCTCTGAGTCCACACCCAGACATAACCAATTGAGCACAGTGATTTCCCTGATACTCCCTAATTATTTTGAACAGCCCTCTCCTCTCCAAAGCCTCTGTACCTTATGTTTTGGATAATTTCCCGGATCCCTGGAAAATTTCTACAGACCTTCTCCCCTGGGGAGTCCGTGAACTCCAGTTTAGGAACCATCTGTCTAAGGTGTGAAACTCTGTAAATCGCCAGTATGCATTATTACTTAACCCACCAGCTTGTTTCCTCAAAGATTGGGCTGATATTAGGATATTGTTTCCTAGGTTTCAGCTGTGTTGATGAGCCACGTCTCAGCTTAGTCAAAAATTGTCAGAGTTCAACTGACCAGCAATTCTCAGAGCTGACACTAAGATACAGCAAGCAGCAATGATCAAAATAGACCTCATTATTATTTTAAAATCACATTACCAACTTACCCTAAGGAATAGAGGCTGTGATTGCAGTATTTCTGAACTGATGTGCAGCAGCTGATAGCTAACTCTGTTTACCTCTTTACAACCTAAAAGTATATTTCTGATCCACACAGCCTTCATTCTGCAATAGAATCATAGAAACCCTACAGTGCAGAAAGAGGCCATTTGGCCCATCAAGTCTGCACCACAATCCCACCCAGGCCCTATCCCCATATCCCTACATATTTACCCCGCTAATCCCTCTAACCTACGCATCTCAGGACTCTAAGGGGCAATTTTTAGCATGGCCAATCAACCTAACCCGCACATCTTTGGACTGTGGGAGGAAACCGGAGCACCCGGAGGAAACCCACGCAGACACGGGGAGAATGTGCAAACTCCACACAGACAGTGACCCAAGCCGGGAATCGAACCCAGGTCCCTGGAGCTGTGAAGCAGCAGTGCTAACCACTGTGCCACCGTGCCGCCTCACACAGCAAACTCGCGCCATGGCATCTGTTAGCTCCTCCCGAGAAGGGCCTCACTTTAAAATCTCTAGCTGGCTGCTGACACCTTTGACAGTGTGGCACTCCCTCTGTACTGCACTGGGAGTGCCCGTCTGGATTTTGTTTTCATATCTCCGCAGTGGGACTTGGGCCCACAACATCCTGACCTAGAGAAAAAAAAGTGCGACTAACTGAGGCACCAGCTGGCATCAGCTGATGTTTATGAAGATTGGCAGAACCCCCAGGTGAATTTCTTGCCTTCAATTTGCTGAAAGATATTTGTTGTTTTTTATTAATATACTGTGTGCTCAGATTGTGGTGCAGGAGAGATTGATAAATGCAGAGGTAGGAATAGAAGTTAAAACAGAAATCTGAAGTGATTGGACATAATCTGACAAGTGCTGAATAATAATGTTTTTTTATGTAAGATAGCAATGTACACAATTTACCTGTCAACCCGTGATGTGTTAATTTCACAATCAGCACCAGTGTAACTTTGTTTCTGGGAGCTTGCTGTGCATAGATTGGCTGCTGCATTTCCTACTTTTTAAAAATTCATTCATGGGACACGGGCATCGCTGGCTGGCCAGCATTTATTGCCCATCCCTTGTTGCCCTTGATCAGAGGGCAGTTGAGAGTCAACCACAAAGCGGCACGGTGACACAGTGGTTGGCACTGCTGCCTCACAGCGCCAGGGACCAGGGTTCGATTCCCAGCTTGGGTCACTGTCTGTGTGGAGTTTTCACATTCTCCCTGCATCTGTGTGGGTTTCCTTTGGGTGCTCCAGTTTCCTCCCACAGTCTGAAAGGTGTGCTGGTTAGGTGCATTGACCCGAGCAGATGCCAAAGTGTGGCGACTAGGGGATTTTCACAGTAACATCATTGCAATGTAAATGTAAGCCTACTTGTGACTAATCAATAAACTTTACTTTACCTTTGCTGTGGCTCTGGAGTCACATGTAGGCCAGACCAGATAAGGATGGTAGATTTCCTTCCCTAAAGGACATTAGTGAACCAGATGGGTTTTTCCGACAATCGATAATGGTTTCATGGTCATCAGTAGATTCTTAATTCCTGATTATTTTTTATTGAATTCAAATTCCACCACCTGCCGTGGTGGGAATCGCACCTGGGTCCCCAGAACATTAATTGAGTTTCTGGATTAATAATCAAATTAAATCAAGTACATTGTTTGTTGAAAGTGGTATCAGAAGTAAACAGACTGGTGAAGAAGGCATTTAGCATACTTGCCTTCATCAGTCAGGGCATTGAGTATAGGAGTTGGGACATTATGTTACAGTTGTATAAGTCGTTGGTGAGGCCGCACTTGGAGTATTGTGTACAGTTTTGGTCACCCTGTTATAGGAAAGACATTGTTAAACTGGAAATAGTGCAGAGAAGATTTATGAGGATGTTGCCAGAACTAATGGGCCTGAGTTATAGGGAGAGGTTGGCCAGGCTAGGATTTTAGTCCTTGAAATGTAGGAGAATTGAGAGGTGACCTTACTGAGGTGTATAAAATCATGAGGGGCATCGATAGGATGAATGTACATTGTACATAATCTTTTCCCCAGGGAAGGGAAATTGAAAACTAGGGGGCACAGGGTTAAGGCGAGAGAGGAAAGATTTAACAGGGACCTGAGGGGCAACTTCTTCACACAGAGGGTGGTGCGTGTATGGAATGAGCTGCCAGAGAAAGTGGTTGAGGCAGGTTCAATAGCAACATTTAAAAAGCATTTGGATAAGTGGAAAAGCATGGATGGGAATAAATTAGAGGGACATGGGCGTCGCTGGCTGGCCAGCATTTATTGTCCATCCCTACTTGCCCTTAAGAAGGTGATGGTAAGCTGCCTTCTTGAATCGCTGCAGTCCATGTTCTGTGGGTTGACCCACAATGTTTTTAGGGAGGGAATTCCAGGATTTTGACCCAGCGACTGCGAAGGAATGGCAATATATTTCCAAGTCAGGATGGTGAGTGGCTTGGAGGGGAACTTGCAGGTGGTGGTGCTCCCATGTATCTGATGCCCTTATCCTTCTAGATGGAAGTGGTCGTGGATTTGGAAGGTGCTGTCTAAGGACCTTTGGTGAATTACTGCAGTGCATCTTGTGGATGGTATACACTGCTGCTACTGAGCATCGGCGGTGGAGGGAGTGAATGTTTGTAGATGTGGTGCCAATCAAGCGGGCAGTTTTGTCCTGGATGGTGTTGAGCTTCTTGAGTGTTGTTGGAGCTGCACCCATCCAGGCAAGTGGGGAGTATTCCATCACACTCCTGACTTGTGCCTTGTAGATGGTGGACAGGCTCTGGGGAGTCAGGAGGTGAGTTACTCGCTGCAGTATTCCTAACCTCTGACCTGCTCTTGCAGCCACTGTGTTGATGTGGTGAGTCCAGTTGAGTTTCTGGTCAATGGTAACCCCATGGATGTCGACAGTGGGGGATTCAGTGACGGTTACACCATTGAATGTCAAAAGACAGTGGTTAGAGTGTCTCTTATTGGTGATGGTCATTGCCTGACATTTGTGTGACGCGAACGTGACTTGCTACTTGTCAGCCCAAGCCTGGATATTGTCCAGATCTAGTTGCATTTGAACTCCTTCAGCATCTGAGGAGTCGCGAATGGTGCTGAACATTGTGCAATCATCGGCGAACATCCCCACTTCTGACCTTATGATGGAGGGAAGATCATTGATGAAGATTGTTGGGCCTTGGACACTACCCTGAGGGACTCCTGCAGAGATGTCCTGGAGCTGAGATGACTGACCCTCCACAACCACAAGCATCTTACTATGTGCCAGGTATGACTCCAACCAGCGGAGAGTTTGCCCCCTGATACCCATTGATTCCAGATTTGGCAGGGCTCCTTGATGCCACACTCGGTCAAATGTGGCCTTGCTATCAAGGACATCTGTGCCCTATGACTCTATGGGCTCAATTTTACCATCATGTTGTGCCTGTTTTTGGGCACGAAAACTTGGTAAAACTTGGGAAAGTCGGGCATGAGGCGAATAGTGTGGCCCGAGAATGGGCTGCAACATCCTTAGACATTGTTTCTGGGTTCAGCCCCTCATGAGCAGTCCTGTCAATGAACCCCAGCACTCTATGACCCAGAGCCTATCACTAACAATGTTCAGACATTGAACAGAATTAGCCTCACCGCTATATTTTACCTTGCTGGCTATGTTACATTTCTCGTTCCTTAACTTCAGAAGCTGGTAAATAAAAATAGAGGAGGCATGGTGGCACAGTGGTTAGCACTGCTGCCACACAGCACCAGGGACCTGGGTTCGATTCCGAGCTTGGGTCACTATCTGTGTGGAGTCTGCATGTTCTCACCATGTCTGCGTGGGTTTCCTCCGGGTGCTCCGGTTTCCTCCCACAGTCCGAAAGACATGCTGGTTAGGTGCATTGGCCATGCTAAATTCTCCCTCAGTGTACCCGAATAGGTGCCGGAGTGTGGTGACTGGGGGATTTTCACAGTAACTTAATTGCGGTGTTAATGTAAGCCTACTTGTGACACTAATAAATAAACTTAAAACATTACCTGTGTTTATGAACTAACAAACACAGACCGTATTAGCTGAAAGAAGCAACAACAAAAGTCACTCAGACCAGCTCCGTAACGACACTTGACTTCACCCCTGTCTCAGGTGATCTGCAGCTGAAACCCTCATTCATGCCTTTGTTGCCTCTTGATGTAACTTTACCAATGCACCCCTCACTGCTTTCCCACATTCTACCCTCCATCAACTTGAGGTCATCCAAAACCATGCTGCCTGTGCCTTAACTCACCTCAAGTCCCATTCCCTCTCACCCACTGACACATACTGACTTCTGGTCAAGCAATGTCTTCTTTATAAAATTCTCATCTTTGTTTTCAATCTCTCCGTGGCCTCGCCCTCCCTCTCTCGGTAAATTTCTTCAGCCCCACGAACCTCCGAGAAATCTGTACTCCTCCAATTCTGGTCTTTTGTACATTCCCAATTATTATGGTTGCACAATTGGCGGCCGTGCCTTCAGCTGTCTGTGCCCCAAGCTCTGGAATTCCTTCACTAAACCTCTCTGCCTCTCTACCTCACTTTCCTCCTTCAAGACACTGCTTAAAACCTACCACTTTGACCAAATATTTGGTCACCTGACTTAAGATCTCTTTGTGTCTCAGTGTCACACTGTCCCGTGAAGCACCTCAGGGTGATGCTTGATGTTACAGGCCCTATCTAAATATAAGTTGTTGTTGACTATCCTTCTGTGCAATATAGAAAATAATAATCGTGTTTGTTGCATTAAATGGCAACATTCTCTGAAATTAACCTCTTCATTGCTGTTTGATCTGAAGCAAATACAGAGAGTATCTCGATGTCCCTCTGATGGTTCCTGGGGATCAATTCAATATGAACAAGGACAAGAGAAAAATGTTATACAAATAAAGGAGTGATGATAAAGGATGATTGTATATTATACGCACGTATGTTTCTTAAACTCATAGAGTTGGCAATTTAGCTTTGTATTCCTTTGAGTGTAGATGCCACCTTATTGATGTATTGAAGATGACTATTTCCTTGAGTTTAGGAGTCCAGATCAAGGGGAGGGGACAAAACTTTAAAATTCGAGCCAGGCCGTTCAGGCTGATGTCAGGAAGTTGGCGTGGAAATCCGGAACACTCTCCCTCAAAATATCTGTTGAGTTCATTGAAAAATTCCAAACTGAGATTGTTAGATTTCTGTTGAGTGAATGTTTTAAAGATTATGGGTGGTTGGTACTATGATCTTTCTTTATACTTTCATAGGATGTGGGCATCGCTGGCAAGGCCAGCATTTGTTGCCCATCCCTAATTGCATGTAGGCCAGACCGGGTAAGGATGGCAGGTTTCCTTCCCTAAAGAATATTAGGGCAACATGGTGGCACAGTGGTTAACATTGCTGCCTCACAGCGCCAGGAACCTGGGTTCGATTCCCAGCTTGGGTCACTGTCTGTGCAGAGTCTGCGCGTTTGCCCCATGTCTGTGTGGGTTTCCCCCGGGTGCTCCGGTTTCCTCCCACAATCTGAAAGACATGCTGGTTAGGTGCATTGGCCACGCTAAATTCTCCCTCAGTGTACCCGGACAGGCACCGGAGTGTGGTGAATCAGGGATTTTCACAGTAACTTCATTGCAGTGTTAATGTAAGCCTACTT
The DNA here is from genome assembly GCF_964213995.1 of Mustelus asterias. Taxonomy (NCBI): domain Eukaryota; kingdom Metazoa; phylum Chordata; class Chondrichthyes; order Carcharhiniformes; family Triakidae; genus Mustelus; species Mustelus asterias. The sequence continues at coordinate 5,333,142 of NC_135810.1, read as the reverse complement.
GTGACACTAATAAATAAACTTTAAAAAACGTTAATGAATGAATAGTCGATGATAGTTTCATGGTCACCATTGCTGAGACTTGCTTTCAATTCCAGATTTATGAATTGAATTTCAATTCCATCAGTTGCGGTGATGGGATTTGAAACCATGTCCTCAAAGCATTAGCCTGGCACTAGTCTGAATGACTAGTCCAATGACATTACCACAACACTGTAGTCTTTCTGCATGATAAGGGTTAATACACTTCATGAGAGTGTTGGTGTATCATCCTGAAATTTCAATGGTTAAAGCTTCCTGAATCTAGGGATGTTTCTTGTTGTCAAACAAGCATTTCTGGAAAACAGGAAGCAGATTTTTCAGTTGATAACGAAGCACGGGGAGATTCTGAAAGCACTTGAATCTTCAGACTGACATTTTACTACCTTTGTGCCGCTGGTTCCAAAACAACATTTGACGAGACTGGATTTAAAGCCTCACTTCCTTCCATTGTAGTACTGTGTAAGGTCAATCAAGACCCAGAATATTCCATGAGGAGCCCAGTCTCCAAGTAGGAAGCTTTCCCGTTAACTCTCCCCTTGCCATTGGTTTCACTTCTATGTGAGGTTGTCATTGAACTTGGCAAAATGCTACAGTCGCCAGTGTTTTGAAGAAATGCTTACCAGAGAAGGAGCAGCTCTGGGCTCCACAACTTTAAGAGGAAAATGTTGGCCTTCCAGGAAATGCAGTGTGATGCGCGATATAACACACGAGAGGCGTGATGGACTCGGGAAATAAAGGTTTTTATTGCCAACAATAACAGAGCTACCATATACAGTATACGATCCCAGACTAAAGGGTCACCAGGCAGAGCAGTGACCTTTATACCTCTCCCAGGAGGCGGAGCCGACTGGGGTGTACCATAACAACTATATTAACAGGTAGAACAGCCCAACCCTAACCCCAACAGTAACATGTAGAACAGCCCAACCCTAACCCCAACAGTAACATATATACAGACTCATAGTACTGGCCAGACCATGGCTCAGCACTACCTGGTGGGAACCAACAATGGTTCACCACACAGTGTATGTTTACTAGAGTGATACCTGGAATCTCTGGGGTTAGACTTTGAGGAGATATTCAACAAACTAAGGTTGCATTCCTTAAAATTATGGGTGGCACAGTGGTTAGCACTGCTGCCTCACAGCGCCAGGGACCTGGTTCGATTCCCAGCTTGAGTCACTGTTCGTGTGAAGTTTGCACGTTCTCCCTGTCTGCGTGGGTTTCCTCCGGGTGCTCCGGTTTCCTCCCACAGTCCAAAGATGTGTGGGTTAGGTGGCTTGGCCATGCTAAATTGCCCCTTAGTGTCAGGCAGACAAGCCAGGGGTAAATGCATGGGGTTATAGGGCTAGGGCCTAGGTAGGATTGTGGTTGGCGCAGACTCGCTGGGCTGAATGGCCTCCTTCTGCACTGTAGGATTCTAAAATATTAAGAGCAACAGGCAGACAAACTGAGAAAATTATTTGCACTGCACTGTGGGGGGTGGGGAGTGGGGGGTGGGGGGAGGGGGGGGTTGGTCTAGCACTAGGGGATGGAGTGTAAAATGGTAATATTTCAGGTGTGAAAGTAAGTCCCAGATTTTTGCCGTGGTGCTGAGCAAAAAATCTCAGAAAGAGCTGACAATCTTAAGTCCCGCCCCAGCATTCCCCCTCTTCGCGGGGGCGGTTCTGAAGTCGGGGTGTGGTTCGCGCAGGCGTGACCCACCTGACGAAGGGGCAGCGCTCCGAAAGCTCGCGATTCCAAATAAACCTGTTGGACTTTAACCTGGTGTTGTGAGACTTCTTACTCTTCACTGATGCTGTAGACCTGCTGAGATGATTTTATTGAATCTAGGAGCAGGCTCAAGGGGCCGAATGGACTATCCAGCTCCTATTTCTATGTTTTGATGTTCTAACTATATTTTAAACCAAAGTAACATCTTGACTGCAGTTAACTTTATATGACAGGTGTTGATTGCTTAATTAAGCTGGCGCCAATCTTTAAACAGTATCCCATTATAATATCTCCTAATGAATTGTAATAATTGCTCAGGAAAGTAAAATTTATATGACAGTAGGGAACTATCAAGTATCTTCCATAGTCCTCAGTCTGGGGATAATCACCAACAACAGAAAAGCATCAAAGGCCAGAACATCTTGTGCCTACGGAACAGTCAGGGCTCTGGGAGAGCAAAGCAAATGGCCGACTTTTCGCCCCTTGGATGATGTTAGAGGGTTTGAGTGGGCAGAAGGGAGAGAGTAGAGGGAGATGAGTGGAGGAAGGGAGACTCTAGTGTGACAGGGAATGCGGGGGAGGGAAGGAGATGCTGGTGCTAGGGAAATCTTTTCTACTCTGTGTGAACAAAGCAAGCTGAGCCATGAGAACCAGTCATTGAGATAAGGTGTGCAGTTGCTAAGACAACAACATACCATAGTAACTGATAGAATGAAAGTGCTGTTACCACAGTCAGAACCATGGAGGCCTTGCAAAACTATAAAAGACCGGCTGATGCATCACAGTACAACAAAGCTTGTGGGATAGGGTCGAAGGCCGAAGAGATTAGCATATTCCCTAAGCACCTCAAACATGCTATAAGATTGGTGGGAGATTGTTTTGAGTACATGCAGGCGCTGGTAAGCAGATAGGAGAAGGGTAAAGCCTATACTCTGCAAAAGATGGAGAGCTTTTATTGATAAGGGAAGCCCTTTAAAAAAAGATGAAAGGGTTGACGTTAAACAGTTTGGGCTTATACTTGCTGGAGCTTAGAAGGATGAGAGGGGATCTGATCGAGGTATATAAAATATGAAAAGGGATTGATAAAGTAAAATAGATCAAATGTTTCCCCTTGCGGGGCAATCTAGATCAAGAGTTTTAAAGTTTAAGTTTATTTATTAGTGTCACCAGTAGGCTTACATTAATGAAGTTACTGTGAAAATCCCCCAGTCATTACACTCCAGCGCCTGTTCGGGTACACTGAGGGAGAATTTAGCATGGCCAATGCACCTAACCAGCACGTCTTTTGGACTGTGGGAGGAAACCAGAGCACCCAGAGGAAACTCACACAGACACTGGGAGAATGTGCAGACTCCACACAGTGAATCGAACCTGGGTCCCTGGCGCTGTGAGGAAGCAGTGCTAACCACTGTGCTACTCATGGTCACGGGTATAGGCTGAGAGGCGGTAAACTTAAAACTGAGATGAGGAGGAACTACTTCTCGCAGAGGGTGGTGTATTTGTGGAACTCGCTGCCCCAGAGCGGGGTGGAGTCTGAATCGTTGAATAGTTTCAAGAAGGAGATAGAAATATTTCTGATTTTTAAAAAACTGATTAAAGGGGAACAGGTGGGGAGGTGGATTTGAGACCAGGGAGAGATCAGCAATGATCTGATTGAATGGCAGAGCAGGCTGGAAGGGCTGAATTCGCCGACTTCTGCTCCTAATTCCTATGCTCCTATGTTCCGTTTAGTCTTAATGTTGACCCAAGTGGCTGCAAGTCTGAACATCTTAGTTTTAGGGGAGAAAGCAGATTGTATTAATTACTTTTCAAGCAATTGGATAATGTGGAGGTTTGGAGTATTTTCAAGTGGTTTATATCACCATGTATCCCAATGTGCTTTACTGTGGAACTTTGTATAAAAACAATACTTTCATCAGCCAATGTATATTAAAGATTCTTTGTCAAAGTTCCCGGGCCGGAACCACATGGAGGTCATTGTTGGGGGACCAACAACAACCCTCTTTTATTGGCAGTAAACTTGCTAAGCAAGAGTTATTCACTCTCTGAGTTGTGGGGGAAAGGTGGGGCACTGTGTTGACGGGCATAGTTGGTGGCCAATGGTGAGCTTGTGGGGGGGGGGGGGGGGGGAGAATGGGGCTGCTTAGAGGTCACATGATGAAACCGCCAGGAATGTGACCAAAGCAGAGTTAGTGACCCTATTTTCACCTCAGTGGAACAGCGCACTGCTGCCTGTAACACGGCAACCCTAGAAGCCACGTTGCTATTTCCTATAGCCACAGATCTTTTTGGGGGCAATCCAATTCACTCTTGGCTCTAATTGCCATCGATCTGATGGCAATCTTTGTGTAATCATCAAAACAGGAATCCGAAAGTCATGTGTGGTCCCCTTTTCCCCTTTGGTTGATGTTTAAATGGTGGAATCCAGAAGTTGTTTTCCATTATAGACTCATAGAATCATATAGTGCAGATGAAGGCCATTTGGCTCATCAAGTCTGCATCAACTTGCCAACAGAATATCTTGCCCACACCCTATCCCCTTAACCCCATATATTTACCCCACTAATTCCCCTAACCTACACATCTTGGGACACTAAGGGACAATTTATTTGATTTGATTTATTATTGTCACATGTATTAACTTATAGTGAAAAGTATTGTTTCTTGTGCGCAATACAGACAAAGCATACTGTACATAAAGCAGGAAAGGAGAGAGGGCAGAATGTAGTGTTACAGTCATAGCTAGGGTGTAGAGAAAGATCAACTTAATGCGAGGTAGGTCCATTCAAAAGTCTGATGGAGCAGGGAAGAAGCTGTTCTTGAGTCGGTTGGTACGTGACCTCAGACTTTTGTACCTTTTTCCCGATGGAAGAAGATGGAAGAGAGAATGTCCGGGGTGAGTGGTGTCCTTAATTATGCTAGTTGCTTTTCCGAGGCAATGGGCAGTGTAGACAGAGTCAATGGATGGGAGACTGTTTGCATGATGGAGTGGGCTACATTCATGACCTTTTGTAGTGTCTGGCGGTCTTGGGCAGAGCAGGAGCCATACCAAGCTGTGATACAACCCAAGAAGAATGCTTTCCATGGTGCATCTGTAAAAGTTGGTGAGAGTCGTAGCCAATTAGCATGGCCGATCCACCCAACCAACACATCTCTGGACCCCGCTGCTTCCATCATACCTATTAATAAATAACTTTCCCCTGACAGGGAAGTTGATGCCTTTGGTATGAACCTGGCACCAGTAACTGGCCAGAAATGGTTGCTTACGTGAGGTCCAGCCATACGCGCAGTCACGTGTGGGGAAAAGAATGGTAGTTGTGTTTACACGAAGTAAATTCTGTAATTGTTACCAGGCCCACTGGAGCTCATACAGATAAGCAAGTAATGTGGCCTTCAGTGCTGAGTTTGAGGAGTTGTTTCAATTCTGGTTCCCCCCGGTTTTTGGTCGGCGTATTGCTTTCGATCAGGCAGTGCCGCTGCTGTCAGGTAAATAACCCAGATAATGAAACACTGGGCTTGTGTCTCCTGTTTCGGCTGCGTAAATAAGCTTGCTTGTTTCCTAATCTCACTGTGATCAGAATAACAGTTTGAAAGTTATGTTTTTCTGGGTAGGCAGAGAAGAGCCAGCTGTTGAACAATCCTTTACACACAGTTCAAATCAGCTAAAATAAGAAGGAAAGAAAACATAAAAACTGCAAATGCTGGAAGCTCGAGAATACAAACAGAAAATATTGTCGCTATCTAGTGAAAAAAAATCAGGATTTGTAGAGAGAAGAGGCAAGCCTTTTGGTGTTCCTGGAACACAGTACCTTCATTCTAATCAGGCCTAAACATCACCACCCACTTTGTCTCTTTACAAATCTGTTCTGCATTCCCTTTATTTATTATTGTCATAACTGGGCTTACATTAACACTGCAATGAAGTCACTGTGAAAATCCCCCAGTAGCCACACTCCGGCGCCTGTTCGGGTACACTGAGGGAGAATTTAGCACGGCCAATGCACCCTAACCAGCACGTCTTTCGGACTGTGGGAGGAAACCGCAGCACCCGGAGGAATCCCACGCAGACACGGGGAGAACGTGCAGACTCCGCACAGACAGTGACCCAAGCCGGGAATCAAAGGCCTTGCATTTAGCTGTAATCGCTGCTGAATTATAGATTCCCAGAATTGTACTGCACAGGAGGAGACCATTCAGCCCATAGAAACTGTACTAGCTCATTGAAAGATCTATTGAATTTGTCTCACTCCCCCTGGCCCAGCATGTATCTCCTTCTAAAGTCTGCCTATTTTTTATTTGTTCTTTCATGGGACGTGGATGTCGCTGATAAGGCCAGCATTTGGTGTCCATCCGTACTTCCCGTGAACTGAGTGGCTTGCTGGACGATTTCAGAGGGCAGTTAAGTGTCAACTATATTGAGAATTGGAGGATCAGAGATCTGCTAACTTTGTATCTTTGGTTAAATAATGCGCGAGGGATAGACCAAATAATTATAAACCTATCAGTCTGACCTCAGTAATGAGCAACGTATTGTAATCAATTCTGGAGGACAGGATAAACTGCCACTGGATTAACCAAAGCCAGTCAGCATGGATTTGTTAAGGGAAGGTCGTGTCTGTTTAACTTGATTGAATTTTTTGAGGAAGTAACAAGGAGGATTGATAAGGATACTGCACTTGACGTGGTCTACATAGATTTTAGCAAGGCTTTTGACAGGGTCCCACATGGCAGACTGGTTAAAGAAAATTAAAAGCCCCTCAGGTCCAGGGGAATGTGACAAACTGAAGATAAAACTGGCTCAGTGGCAGGAAACACAGGATAATTGTCAACGGATGTTTTCGTGATTGAAAGATTATTTCCAGTGGGATTCCGCAGGGCTCGCTACTTGGTCCCCTGCTTCTTGTGTTACATATTAATGATTTGGACATAAATGTCGGGGGTATGATTGAGTAGTTTGCAAATGGCACAGAAATTGGCCGCATGATTGATATTGATGAGAATAGTTGCAGACTGCAGGAAGATATCAATGAGCTGGTCAGGTGGGCAGGCAAGTGGCAAATGGAATTCAATCCAGAAAAGTGGGAGGTGATGCAAATTTCCAAAAGGATTTTTATAATGGAACAGGCTGCCTCGCCCAGCATTTGTTGTACTTGAGCAGGTGGTGGTGAGCTATCTTCTTGAATCACTGCAGTCCATGTGGTGTAGACACACCCATAGTGCTGTTCGGAAGACAGGGGTTCAAATCCCACCACGGCAGCTGGTGGAATTTAAATTCCACTAATAAATCCAGAATTGAAAGCTAATCTCAGTAATGGTGGCCACGAAATTATAATTGATTGGTGTTAAAACCCACCTAATCCACTAATTTCCTTTAGGGAAGGAAATCGGCCATCCTTACCTGGTCTGGCCTAAATCTGACTCCAGACACACAGCAATCGTAGAAAGTTTACAGCATAGAAAGAGGTCACCACTCCTCGTGACCGCGCTGGATAAAAATGAGGCACTCAGCCAAATCCCACACCCCAGCATTTGGTCTGTGACCCTGCAGGTTAAGAAAGTCCACCAATGCCTCTACTTTCTCAGAAGACTAAGGAAATTTGGCATTTCAGCTACGATTCTCACCAACTCACCATAGAAAGCATTCTTTCTGGTTGTATCACAGCTTGGTATGGCTCCTGCTCTGCCCAAGGCCGGAAGGAACTACAAAAGGTTGTAAATGTAGCCCAATCCATCACGCAAACCAGCCTCCCATCCATTGACTCTGTCTACACTTCCCGCTGCCTCGGAAAAGCAGCCAGCATAATTAAGGACCCCACGCACCCGGACATTCTCTCTTCCATCTTCTTCCGTCGGGGAAAAGGTACAAAAGTCTGCAGTCACGTACCAACCGACTCAAGAACAGCTTCTTCCCTGCTGCTGTCAGATTTTTGAATGGACTTACCTCGCATTAAGTTGATCTTTCTCTACGCCCTAACTATGACTGTGACACTACATTCTGCATCTTTCATTTCCTTCTCTATGAACGGTATGTTGTGTCTGTATAGCGTGCAAGAAACAAAACTTTTCACTGTATATTAATACATGCGACAATAATAAATCAAATCAAATCAAAGGTTCCGGAAATATCCAAGATTCAATGAGTTGGGGATGTTTGCCTCTATCACCCATTCACGCATTGACTCCCAGACCTTAGATTCGGCACGGTTGCACAGTGGTTAGCACTGCTGCCTCACAGCTCCAGAGACCTGGGTTCAATTCCTGGCATGGGTCACTGTCTGTGCGGAGTCTGCTTGTTCTCCTCATGTCTGTGTGGGTTTCCGCCAGGAGCTCCAGTTTTCTCCCACACTCCAAAAATGTGCTGGTTAGGTTGATTGGCCGTGTTAAATTGCTCCTTCGTGTCCTGGGATGTGTGTGTTAGAGGGATTAGCGGGGTAAATATGCAGGGTTTCAGGGATAGGACCTGGGTGGGATTGCCGTCAGCGTGGACTCGATGGGCTGAATGGCCTCCCTCTGCGCTGTAGGGTTTCTATGTTTCTATGGTTTCTACCTCCCCACAACCCTCTAGGTAATAAGATTTTTCCTCATCTCTCCTCAAATCTTTCTGCCAATTACTCTTGTTTTTACATTTTTAAACAAAATAAATTGTAATCTATTGGACATAAGATACTGGATAAAAAGCCTAATTGTGTAAAAGTAGCAGTTTTTTGCTAATTGCGATGGTTTTTATGATGAATCTTTGGTACCCAGAGGCTAAATGCCAGTAGATATTGGGCTACAGAAACTGTATCAATCACACCAGTCATGTTGTGATTGGATTGTTTTCTCACCAGTGTCCCGTTATGCATTTTGTCACTATCATATGTCCTGCTCTCTGTAGCTGCTCAGATTTCATAGAATCATAGAATCCCTACAGTGCAGAAGGAGTCCATTCGGCCCATCAAGTCTGTACCGACCACAATCCCACTCAGCCCTTATCCCCGTAACCCCACATATTTACCCTAGCTAGTCCCCCTGTCACTAAGTGGCAATTTAGCATGGCCAATCCACCATCTTTAGAGTGTGGGAGGAAACCAGAGGAAACCCACGCAGACACGGGGAGAATGTGCAGATTCCACTCAGACAAGTTATCACAAGTTGTGGCGAATCATGATTGCAGAATTAATGAACGGTCATGGTGAATTTCTTAACATATAGCACCCTAAAACCACTTTAAAAACATAATCAGTCCTGGGAGACTAGCATTAGTGAATGAGCTGCCACTGCTCAATCCAGCTGCCTGAATCCAGTGACAGATTCAAAGCAGTGTGAAAAAACCTGTGTCCATGTTCCTGCCACCGGGTTACGACAGTAAAGATTAGAGGCTTGTCCATGTCCATCTGTCCTTGGTATCAAACTAAAATGCATTTAAACCAACCCTTTAATTTGATAAACCGAACATGGGGCAATTAACATGCAAATTGCACGATAAGAGGGAGGATTAAAGTGGTTTACAGGAATTAATTGCATTGTGAATCATGAATTTTCAGCATTCCATCTCTGGCGATTAATCCTGATCTTTGTCACTAGTGCTGCAATCTCCAGTTTTTCTGCATTAATTCTGTACAGTTATTAAAAACAATTGGGACACTGACTCTATGAGCGATGTTCAGAGTCTCTGTGCAATAATTCTGTATTGAGGCAGTGCTGACCATCAATCAAAGTGTGAGGGACCAAATGGCCTCCTTCTGTGCCGTAAGAATTCAGTGATTCTGTGACAAAGACTTTGAACTGTATATTTTTATAAAATTTGCATATGCTCTTCACTATTTCGAAAAGTAAAAGTGGACCTTGACTGAACAAGATCCTTAAAATGGCTGAACCCATATCTGTCTGTGACTCCAGAACAAAAGGAAGCCCCCTTTGCAATTTCGGGAGATCTCGCACCTCATTATCTCTGAGGAGACACTAACAGTCACTTGCAGATTTCACAGTCCAACTACAAACAAAGCTATACAAAGGCTATTTGCATTTGATAGCCCAGGTTTAACAATAGGAGACTGAGGGTGGCACAACGGCATAGTGATTAGCACTGCTGCCTCGCAGCATCAGGGACCTGGGGTTTGATTCCCAGTTGGGTCACTGTCTATGCGAAGTCTGCATGTTCTCCCCGTGTCTGTGTGGGTTTCCTCCGGGTGTTCTGGCTACCTCCCACAGTCTGAAAGACCTGCTGGTTAGGTGCATTGGCCATGCTAAATTCTCCCTCCGTGTACCCGAACAGGCGCTGGAGTCTGGCGACTAGGGGATTTTCACAGTGACTTCATTGCAGTGTTATGGAAGCCTACTTGAGACACTGATAAATGAACTTTAAAACTTTAAAAGAGTCTGCTAAGATAAAACTCCTTCCTGTTTGAGCCTCTCAGTTGCTGCAGAGTGAAGGAGATACAAGTTCTGCTTCTTCATAAAATACCTTTATTTCTTTGATCCAACTCCACACACAATTCTCCACCAACAAACAGTGTGGCCCCTTTAAATATCAGTGAATTCTATTGAATAATTGGCATCAAATTAAGACTTAATTGGAATGTCTGTTAACCCATTCCTAACACTTCCAACCTTCCCTTCAACTCATAATGACTGGACGTTCACAGTCATTGGACCCAGCCAATTTTGGGATGATGGGTACACATCCTTTGTTGAAGGCCTGGTGGAGAGGTAATGGTCATGTGACATGGGCCTCTGGCTTGTTGAACAAGTAATATTGCCTTGCTGTGCTGAACAGCTCAGCCTACTGCTTTAACATCTCACTAGCAGGTCAAACTAAAGGACTCTGCCCCAGGGTGAATGCGTGGCCCCATCTATCTTGCTTCTGCTGGAAGTTCTGTCCCATTGTCTACAAAACCGATTCCCCTCGAGTGCATATTTCACCTTGTGAAATCAACACCACTAGAAAAGTGAATTATACTATATCGGTTTTTAGCCCGTTGACATTTATAAAGGAATATCTAATTGGACATGAATTCTGGATGATTCATGGGTTGGCCTTGGCACTGTAAATCTTTCTTTTCTCTATTCCTTTCTTTACTATCAGAGTGTGGACGTGAGGTTGCACCTCTCCTTTGGTGATTTGAATGTGTGCAATAAACTAACCCTTCGAGTTCATCCTATCTCAGGTTTGCTGAGGGGCTATTAATAGAAACCTGGAGCACACGAAAACCGAGGGGCTGGGAAATACACCACCGCTTATAAAGTGGAAACAGATCAAAAACACCTCTCCGTTTACAGAGGGTAGGCCAGAGGAGAAATTGGTACTGTTCAAGTTAACGCCCTTTACTGTCCATAACAAAAGGATCTCGACCATGGGAACCAAAGCTTTGGGTTACATGAGGAGGATTTTCAAGGGTCTGCTAAAAATGACCAAGGAATGGGCAGACTGTGGGCTTTGAGCAATCTGCCTCTAGCCCTCTCACAAATGAATTTTAAAGCACTGACACACAGCTGTAACGTGTTGCTCTGTCTTTCCAAGGTTAGTTTGGAAAGGCAGGGGTTGTTCTCCTGAGGAGATTGAGGGGAGATTTGATAGAGGTGTACAAGATGATGACAGGTTTAGATAAGATAGGCAAGGAAAGGCTCTTCCCATTGGCTGATGGTGGAAGTGGTGGAAAGACTAAGGGACACAGTTTTACATTCTGGCCAAGAGATGGGGGGGGGGGGGGGGGGGGGGGGGTGGCAGAGAGGGGTGGGTGGCAGGGGGGGTGGTGGAGTGAGGAAGAAATCTCTGACACAGCGAGTGGTATGGGCATGGAACTCCCTGCTCCCACTCGAGGGAAATAAACTTTCAGGGATAGAGTGAGGGGAGTGGGACTGACTGGATTGCTCGGCGGTGAGCAGGCATGAACCTGATGGGCAGAATGGTCTCCTTCTGTGTTAGAACATAGAACATAGAACAGTACAGCACAGAACAGGCCCTTCGGCCCACGATGTTGTGCCGAGCTTTATCTGAAACCAAGATCAAGCTATCCCACTCCCTATCATCCTGGTGTGCTCCATGTGCCTATCCAATAACCGCTTAAATGTTCCTAAAGTGTCTGACTCCACTATCACTGCAGGCAGTCCATTCCACACCCCAACCACTCTCTGCGTAAAGAACCTACCTCTGATACCCTTCCTGTATCCCCCACCACGAACCCTATAGTTATGCCCCCTTGTAATAGCTCCATCCACCCGAGGAAATAGTCTTTGAACGTTCACTCTATCTATCCCCTTCATCATTTTATAAACTTCTATTAAGTCTCCCCTCAACCTCCTCCGCTCCAGAGAGAACAGCCCCAGCTCCCTCAACCTTTCCTCATAAGACCTACCCTCCAAACCAGGCAGCATCCTGGTAAATCTCCTTTGCACTCTTTCCAGCGCTTCCACATCCTTCTTATAGTGAGGTGACCAGAACTGCACACAATATTCCAAATGTGGTCTCACCAAGGTCCTGTACAGTTGCAGCATAACCCCACGGCTCTTAAACTCCAACCCCCTGTTAATAAAAGCTAACACACTATAGGCCTTTTTCACAGCTCTATCCACTTGAGTGGCAACCTTTAGAGACCTGTGGATATGGACCCCAAGATCTCTCTGTTCCTCCACAGTCTTCAGAACCCTACCTTTGACCCTGTAATCCACATTTAAATTAGTCCTACCAAAATGAATCACCTCACATTTATCAGGGTTAAACTCCATTTGCCATTTTTCAGCCCAGCTTTGCATCCTATCTATGTCTCTTTGCAGCCCATAACAGCCCTCCACCTCATCCACTACTCCACCAATCTTGGTGTCATCAGCAAATTTACTGATCCACCCTTCAACCCCCTCCTCTAAGTCATTAATAAAAATCACAAAGAGCAGAGGACCAAGCACTGATCCCTGTGGCACTCTGCTAGCAACCTGCCTCCAATCCGAAAATTTTCCATCCACCACCACCCTCTGTCTTCGATCAGACAGCCAGTTACCTATCCAATCGGCCAACTTTCCCTCTATCCCACACCTCCTCACTTTCATCATAAGCCGACCATGGGGGACCTTATTAAACGCCTTACTAAAATCCATGTATATGACATCAACTGCCCTACCTTCATCAACACACTTAGTTACCTCCTCAAAAAATTCTATCAAATTTGTGAGGCACGACTTGCCCTTCACGAATCCGTGCTGACTATCCCGGATTAATCCGCATCTTTCTAAATGGTCGTAAATCCCATCCCTAAGGACCTTTTCCATCAATTTACCAACCACCGAAGTAAGACTAATCGGTCTATAATTACCAGGGTCATTTCTATTCCTGTCTTAAACAGAGGAACAACATTCGCCACTCTCCAGTCCTCTGGCACCATCCCCGTGGACAGCGAGGACCCAAAGATCAAAGCCAAAGGCTCTGCAATCTCATCCCTTGCCTCCCAAAGAATCCTAGGATATATTTCATCAGGCCCAGGGGACTTATCGACCTGTTGGAAATAACTCTTTGATTGTCTGACACTCCTGTTTCAGTTTGGTGGCCAGTGCCAAGTTCTTCATCAAGCAAGTAACAACTAAAATATTGATAGATGTATATATATACTTAATTGTATCACTAACCTTTATGCAGAGAAATGACATGCATTGAGTTTGAGGCTGGGTTGGGAGGGGGGGGGTGGTTGGTAGGTGGGTGGGGGGGCAGGAGGGATGGTACTGATATGTGGAATCTTTATGACACGGAACGTGGGATGTTCTCCTCAGAAGCGAAAGCTTCGAGAGAGCCTACTGTTCATGGTGATTAATATTGACAGATCTGTACAGCGTACAATCGCTAACTGCGAGATTGTGAGGGGACTCTCTGAACTTCAACTGAACTTAAACTTGCTGAACAGTTTGATCTTGAGGATGACCTGCAGTTTAATGCTCAGATCCAAGGAAAGATTAGAACGCTGAGATTGACTGTTTCCTGTCATTGGAATGACTGCTTTTAAAAAGTGTAATTAAAGGATTGAGTCAGCACACAGACAGAGATTATGTGCTTTATGACTGCAGGCACTGGCCTCCCTTGATGTACGAGGCATATTTAGATTTTATTTCTCTGCAGTATTTTCTGTTGATCTGTGAGATGGCATCTTTTACAGGCTTAATGGGCGATTGTGCTGTTTTTTAAATATATGGGCTGGACCTCACACCCTCCCATGGGCGATATGAGGGTGGGAGAGCACGCAAAATCCAACAGGTGGTCTTGCCACCATCATCCAGCTTTGGGCCAATTGAAATCCCTAAGCTCGGCGCCTCATCCCACCACTGCTGGTATTTCACATGCAGTGGAGGGAGACCCAGGCAATGGTGTCAGGTAAGGGGTTGGGAGGGGGACAGGTGCGAGGAGCATCCTTTGAAGGCCCTCTGGACCCGTCAGGTCATCCCCCTACCAGGAGGCTTGGGCCTCCTGAGCCCCAAGCCTCTCAACCCCCCCTCTCCACGATCCCCGACCGCAGGCTTACCTGGGCTGTTCAGCATGGTGGGACTGCCTGCAGTCTCAGCAATGGCCACCGGACCCAGGTGGTGCTGCTGGGACACAGAGCCGATGGCCATCTGATTGGACAGCAGCTCTCAGGTGAGACTGCACCGCAAGATAGGGGGGGACATCGCGCCTTAAAGAAAATAACCCCGATCCCAGACAGGGGGAGGGTGTGGGGAGCACAACATCCCATATTATTGGATTTTAATGCTTTCCTTCCTTCCTCTTTCTTTGGTGACACTGTTAGTGCTGCTGCCTCACAGTGGGTTAGCGCTGCTGCCTCACAGCACCAGGGACCCGGGTTCAATTCCGACCTCGGGTCACTGTCTGTGTGGAGTTTGCACATTCTCCCCGTGTCTGCGAGGGTTTCCTCCGGGTGCTCCGGTTTCCTCCCACAGTCCAAAGATGTGCGGGTTAGGTTGATTGGCCATGCTAAATTGTCCCTTAGTGTCAGGGAGATTAGTAGGGTAAATACGTGGGGCTATGGGGATAGGGCCTGGGTGGGATTGTTGTCGGTGAAGACTCGATGGACCGAATGGCCTCCTTCTGCACTGTAGAGATTCTATGATATAATTTCTAATTTCTTCATTCCCAGTTCAGCACTGAGAGAGTAGTGCACTGTCAGAGATGCAGAGCGACTAGACTTTAAAAATGCTCCATTGGCTGTAAAACACTTTGGGACACCTTGAGGTCTTTAGGACTGCAACATAAATGAAATAATTCACAGATTCGCCTCTTCTCTAATGAAGTTGGGATTGTTCCCCACAGAGCAAGGCTGTGTAGGGAAGATTTATAGAATTGTTACAGAGCAGAAGGAGGCCATTTGGCCCCTCATGTCTCCACTGGCTCCCCTAATGAGCCATTCCCTTAGTGCCATTCTCCTGCCTCTCTCCCCCTCCCCCCCCCCTCCCTCCACAAACCCTACACATTTTTCCTTTATAGATAACAGTGTAATTCCCTCATGAATGCTTCGATTGAACCTACCTACACAGCACTCTCTGGCAGTGCATTCCAGACTGTAACCACTCGCTGCGTGCAAATGCTTTTTCTCATATAACTTTTGTTACCTTTGCCAATTACTTTAAATCTGTGCCCTCTCGATTTCGATCATTTCACGAGTGGGAACAGTTTTTCCCTATCCACTCTGTCCAGATCCCTCATGAACACCTCTACCAAATCTCCTTGCAGCCTTCTTTTCTCCAAGGAAAACAGTGCCAACTTCTCCAATCTATCTTCATAACTGAAGTTCTTCAAACCTGAAACCATTCTCGTGAATCTTTTCTTCACTCTCACCAATGCCTTCACATCCTTAAGTTGATTTGATTTGATTTATTATTGTCACATGTATTGGGATACAGTGATAAGTATTGTTTCTTGCGCGGTACACAGACAAAGCATATCGTTCATAGAGAAGGAAAGGAGAGAGTGCAGAATGTAGTGTTACAGTCATAGGTAGGGTGTAGAGAAAGATCAACTTAATATAAAGTAGATCCATTCAAAAGTCAACAGCAGCAGGGAAGAAGCTGTTCTTGAGTCGGTTGGTACGTGATCTCAGACTTTTGTATCTTTTTCCTGACGGAAGAAGGTGGAAGAGAGAATGCCCGGGGTGCGTGGGGTTAATTATGCTGGCTGCTTTTCCGAGGCAGCGGGAAGTGGACACCTAGAAGCTTGAAGCTCTCGACCGTTTCTATTTCATCATCCTTCCCAAGCACAGTGTCCAGAACTGGACACAATGGGCGGGAATTTACGGCCTCACTCATCCTGAAACCGTAAAATCCCCCCCGAGGTCAATGGACCTTTCCATGGTCCGCCCCCCCACCCCCCCCCACCCCCCCTCCCCCCGTCTCTCCCCCCCGCCCGCTCCTATCCCCGTGGCAGGCGGGGCGGTAAAATTCAGCTGAGGCTGAACTGGTGTCTTGCACAAGTCTACCATCGATGTGTTCAACAATCACAAGGGGTTTGATGGAATGAGTAAGGTGTCTGAGGTGAGCTGAGGAGAATCTTTTTTACACAATGAATTGTCATCTTGCCTGAAAGGATGGTGGCATCAGATTCAATAGGAACCTTCAAAAGCGAATTGGATAAATGCTTAAAAAAAGAGCAGGGTCATGGGGAAAGTGCGGGGGGAGTGAGATTATTTGGATCTCTTTCAAAGAGCTGGCACGGGCACAGTGGATTAAATGGTCTCTTTCTGTGCTGTCTGACTCAACCCCTCAGGCCTGGTCCACTATTCAAAAGATCATGGCTGGTCTTCATCTCCCAATGGTACTTTTCTTGCGCCAACCCTATTTCCAGTTGATATCTTGTCAGTTATTTTCTGTGCTGTCTGATTCTACATTTTAATGAAGGCATTTGCCTGTTGGTTCACTCAGAGAAGTTTCTGCACAGTGACCATGGCCAAACTCTACTCCAAACTACGCTAATGTAGCTGAATGGCCTCAATGTCACGATTTTCCAGACTTCATGCCAGCAATGTGCTTCACAATCGCTGAGGCCGCAGAAAATAAGAAAAATGACTTTGTTGCCAAGACAAACACAAATCACCGCATTCTTCACATAAAAGTAAATTAGCGACATGTCATTGAACTGAGGAAAATAACTGACAGGACATCAACTGGAAATAGGGTTAGTGCAGGAAAAGAACCATTGGAAGATGAAGACCAGCCATGATCTTTTGAATGGTAGACCAGGCCTGAGGGGCTGAATGGCCTCCTCCTGCTCCTGTTCCTTATGTTCTAAGATGAGGATGTTGCGCTAGAAAAATGCAAGGTGCAACCCGGATAAGAAGGGAGTTGAGGGACACGCAGGTAAGGCGGAAGTTGAGATTGAAGATCACCCCAAGATGACATTGAATGGTGGAGATGAAAAGGTCAGTGGCATTGGGAGCGTTATAAATCGGGGGGTTACAGTATGAGAGGAAGGAATCAAGTTCAATTTGCACCAGAGATTGGTTATGCTGTCGTTAGAATTCTTCATGTTCGTTTGAAGACCCCCAGTATAGAGAGGACATTAGAGAGTTATAAGGATTACAAAAGTTACAAAATATCTTATACTCCAAAGTTCCTGGTAAGTCCAACGCACATTCACCAGCACAATGCCAAGAGTGTGAAAGTGTAGTGATGAGGAGAGACTTTACATATCGTTATTCCTATTTCTATTGCTGCAGGGCAAGGTGGAGTTTGAAGAGAAATTTATAAACTTGTGCAAGAGGCTTGATAGAGCAATTAGGCAAAGATTATTCCCTTCTCCCTTGGGAAATCAGTGATAAAGGGGTCACAGAATTAAGAAAATGAGGAAAAAAGTCTTTATCCCAAGAGCTGTAGAAACATGGAATTCACTATCACGGGGAATAATTGAAATGGAGGCTATGCCATCTTCAGAGGGGGAGGTTCTAGGACTCTGGGAAGAGAGTGTTGCAGTAGGATTAGTTTTAGATTTGTATGGGCAGGGGCCAGCAGAGACACAGTCAGCCGAAAGGCTTCCTTCTTTGCCGTGAACTTTAGTGATTCTAAATTGTAAGGTTCAAAGTTAGTGACGGCTTTGCCCCATTTCCCCATGACAGGATATCCCAAAATGCAGGGATGAATCATCAGGGACCTTACCGCCACTCCTATTGTCTTGATAAACTGAAAGGGGTTTGTGCATGAGCAGGTGGGCATTGTATATAGGATGGTTACTGTATGAGAGGAGGATATTCAGCCCCTTGCATCCGTGCCAGCTCTCTGCTAGAACTTCTAACCCAGTCCCGCTCCACATCCTTTCAAAATTACCCTGAAAGTTCTTTCTCTTCAGGTCATTATCCAGTTCTTTTTTGAATGCCTCGATTGAACCTGCCTCCACGACACTCTCAGACAGTGCATTCCAGATCCTAACCACCCGCTGTGTGAAAAAGATTTTCCCCGTGTCATCTTTACTTCTTTTGCCATAAATAAATGTCCTCTGGCCCTCGACTCTTCCACCAATAGGAACAGTTTCTCAATATCTACTTATTAATTTTACCTCGTGGGTTCCTGTAATCTAGATAACCTAGATGTTGAATTGACACGGTGGCACAATGGCTAGCACTGCTGCCTCACAGCGTCCGGGACCGGGGTTCGATTCCAGCCTTGGGTCACTGTCAGTGTGGAATTTGTACTTTCTCCCCATGTCTGTATGGGTTTCCTCCGGGTGCTCCGGTTTCCTCCCACAGTCTGAAAGATATGTAAGTTAGCCATTGGGATAGGGCAGGCCTTGGGCCTGGGTTAGATACTCTGTCAGAAAGTCAGTGCAGACTCAATAGGCCGAATGGCCTCCCTCTGCCCTGTAGGGATTGTATGATTCTATGAAACTCTATAGAAGCCTAAACTTCAGGACAGGAAGGGGAGATTCACTGGATAGGTTTTGGCTGGGTTGAAAGCCAGGCCACAGATTGGGTAGTATGCTATTTTATTGTACAATCTAGCCCCATTTATGATGTTTATTTTTCTTTGTCAAATCAAAGCAGCATGGTAATGGTTGCTGCAAAATGTTCTACACTGCTATAATTCAGGTTATTTCTTCCAGGCTAATGCCAAAGTACCAGCAACAGCAACAACTTGCATTTGTATAGCAACATTTGTTACGATCCCAGCTGATGTTATTGATGGACAGTCAGATCCCAGACTCAATAGACCGTGACTTTTATTTGTTGTTTAGACAAGTGGATGAACTGGACTGCCAAAGAACTTTTAACAAAAGAATAAAATATTATTCAGCCATCATAGATTAATTATAATACACTGCTCCCTCACTCCCACTACATCTTCAAAGATACAGATTTATAAGGATTACAAAAGTTACAAAATATCTTATACTCCAAAGTTCCTGGTAAGTTCACAGTCCATGTAAACCAACAGGCCATTGTGGTCAGATACACCACACTCTGAAACCAAGTGACAGATGCCTTCTGAAACAACTTCCGTGGATTTCTCATCAAATCCCCCAGATGCTTGTTACACCGTGAACCAACTTGTCTCACTGGAACTCTTAGTTCCACACAACTGTTTCCAACTCACTCTCAAAAAACACATTTCAGAATCTTCTCCCAAACAATACTATCTCTTGGATGCCTTCGCCAAGCATTCAGTTCCAGGACCTCAGTCTCTTCTTTCAGTATTCGTCTGCCTTGGATTTCCTCTGCATTCAAGCTTCCATACAATCTCTCAGGCACCCAGTCATGCCAACCGAATGCCACTGCTTCACGGGCTGTATTGAGATGTCACCAAACTTTTGATTTACCTCTGATGTCTGGCTTCCCAGTTTAAATCTGGTCCTCGCAGTTCTCTTTAACTCAGAGCATTTTCTCTGCTTTTTACATTAACTTCACCCAACAGGTGAACTGTTGTTCAACTGTTTGTTCTTTCTTCCTTTAACTTAACTATCTTCCTGAGACGTACTTTTTGTCCCAACTCCCTGGTTTCTGTCCAGCTTCTCCTGGGTCCAGCTTAAAGCTAAATTCAAAAGTTCTTTCTAATTTAGGGTAGCCCCTGTTTTCTAAGCAACAACTAGTTTTCTTGTAAACCTGTTTATTTTACGTTGTAAATCCTTTAATTACAATATAGGCACAGAGTAAAGTGACCTGAAACCTACAGACATGTGGGCATCTTTGTTCAACAGGAAGCTAACTCCAGCTTTAACCCTTTCCTTTACAGAAACATAAAATTAAACTTACTTGAAGCTATGCCTTGTTTCTAATACCCACACATACAAACATGGATAACTTCAAACTACATCTGTTTCATAGAAACATGGAAACTAGAAGCAGGCGGAGGCCATTTGGCCCTTCGAGCCTACTCCGCCATTCATTTTGATCATGGCTGATCAGCGAATTCATTATCCTGATCACCCTTTCCCCCATATCCCTTAATCCCTTTAGCCCCAAGAGCTATAATAGAACTGTTTCCTGACAGTTGACCACAGTGAAACATCCTGAGGCACTTCACCAGAGCTCTATCAAAAAGAAAAGTGACACTGAGCCACATAGAGAAATGTTAGAACAAAGGAGAGGGGCCATGTTTTTGAGGAAGAGAAGGTGTTACAGGCTAATAGGCTGGAGGAAATAGATGTTCGGAGGGAGGATGTCTTGGCAGTTTTGAATAAACTGAAGGTCGATAAGTCCCCTGGGCCTGATCCATATACATGGATTTTAGTAAGGCGTTTGATAAGGTCCCCCATGGTCGGCTTATGATGAAAGTGAGGAGGTGTGGGATAGAGGGAAAGTTGGCCGATTGGATAGGTAACTGGCTGTCTGACCGAAGACAGAGGGTGGTGGTAGATGGAAAATTTTCGGATTGGAGGCAGGTTGCTAGCGGTGTGCCACAGGGATCAGTGCTTGGTCCTCTGCTCTTTGTGATTTTTATTAATGACTTAGAGGAGGGGGCTGAAGGGTGGATCAGTGGATTTGCTGATGACACCAAGATTGGTGGAGTAGTGGATGAGGTGGAGGGCTGTTGTGGGCTGCAAAGAGACATAGATAGGATGCAAAGCTGGGCTGAAAAATGGCAAATGGAGTTTAACCCTGATAAATGTGAGGTGATTCATTTTGGTAGGACAAATTTAAATGTGGATTACAGGGTCAAAGGTAGGGTTCTGAAGACTGTGGAGGAACAGAGAGATCTTGGGGTCCATATCCACAGATCTCTAAAGGTTGCCACTCAAGTGGATAGAGCTGTGAAGAAGGCCTATAGTGTGTTAGCTTTTATTAACAGGGGGTTGGAGTTTAAGAGCCGTGGGGTTATGCTGCAACTGTACAGGACCTTGGTGAGACCACATTTGGAGTGTTGTGTGCAGTTCTGGTCACCTCACTATAAGAAGGATGTGGAAGCGCTGGAAGGAGTGCAGAGGAGATTTACCAGGATGCTGCCTGGTTTGGAGGGTAGGTCATATGAGGAAAGGTTGAGGGAGCTGGGGCTGTTCTCTCTGGGGCGGAGGAGGCTGAGGGGAGACTTAATAGAGGTGTATAAAATGATGAAGGGGATAGATAGAGTGAACGTTCAAAGACTATTTCCTCGGGTGGATGGAGCTATTACAAGGGGGCATAACTATAGGGTTCGTGGTGGGAGATACAGGACGGATATCAGAGGTAGGTTCTTTACGCAGAGAGTGGTTGGGGTGTGGAATGGACTGCCTGCAGTGATAGTGGAGTCAGACACTTTAGAAACATTTAAGCGGTTATTGGATAGGCACATGGAGCACACCAGGATGATAGGGAGTGGGATAGCTTGATCTTGGTTTCAGATAAAGCTCGGCACAACATCGTGGGCCGAAGGGCCTGTTCTGTGCTGTACTGTTCTATGTTCTATGTTCTAAATGATTCAAATTTGGTCGAAGAGTTAATGTAGGAGCATCTTAAAGAAGGAGAGAGAGACAAAGAAGTTTGGGGAAGAATTTTCAGAGCGTAGGACCCAGGTAACTTATAGAATCCCTACAGTGCAGAAGGAGGCCATTCGGCTCATCGAGTCTGCATCGATCACAATCCTACCCAGGCCCTCTTCCCGTAGCCCCACATATTTACCCTGCTAATCCCCCCGACACAAGGGTCAATTTACCACGGCCAATCAACCTAACCCGCACGTCTTTGGACTGTGGGAGGAAACCGGAGCACCCGGAGGAAACCCACGCAGACACGGGGAGAATGTGCAAACTCCACACAGACAGTGACCCAAGGCTGGAATTGAACCCGGATCCCTGGCGCTGTGAGGCAGCAGCGCTAACCTCGGTGCCACTGTCCCACCTCTCATTACTGGGACAGAGTGAAGCAATCTCATTCTGTGCTTTCCCTTACTTAGGCCTCTTGCCCAGAATGATGGACAAGAAAGTGGAAAATAATCCATTTCCACTGGGACGTAACAATCAAACTGCGGTTTCCTCATTTGGTGACTCACATTTACTTTAACCTAAACAACCAGCAGCACCATTAGAAAAGTTAGAAATTGCCCCAAACGCCAGGAAACATCCATCTACGACTGAACAACCTCATAATAAAGTGCAAACTGGAAGAGTTTTTTCCTGCCCGCTGGTATGTAGAATAGATTCCAATCAAAGCCTCATTATCAAAGGATAAGTGCCTCATTATAGGCTAAATATAAACATTGTTAGTCAATAACTATGTGAAACATTATGAATCCAGTCTTACAGAGGTCGTGAGAATGAAATGCTATCAGAGTTAAATGGTGTGGCTTCCTGATAACTCGGTCGTCAGAGAGATTTTGATTTGATTTGATTTATTATTGTCACTTGCATTAGTCATAGATTCATAGAATCTACAGTGCAGAAGGAGGCCATTCGGTGCATCGAGCCTGCACTGACAACAATCCCAGCCAGGTCCTATCCCCATAACCCCACATATTTACCCCGCTAATCCCCCTGACCCTGAAGGGGCAATTTAGCATAGCCAATCAACCCAACCCGCACATCTTTGGAGTGTGGGAGGAAACCGGAGGAAACCCACGCAGACACGGGGAGAAAGTGCAAACTCCACACAGACTGTGACCCGAGGTCGGAATTGAACCCAGCTCCCTGGCGCTGTGTGGCATGAGTGCTGATCACTGTGCCACCATACCGCTGTATTAGTATACAATGAAAAGTATTGTTTCTCGCACACTATTCGGACAAAGCATACCGTTCATAGAGAAGGAAAGGAGAGGGTGCAGAATAAAGAACAAGGAACAGTACAGCACAGAAATGGGTCCTTTGGCCCACCAAGTCTGTGCCGACACAGATGCCTCTCTAATCTAATATTTTCTTGCCTCTATGTGGTCCATGTCCCTCTATTCCCTGCCGATTCATGTATCTATCCAGGTCCTCTTGAACGCTGTTATAGAATCTGCTTCCACCACCTCCTCCAGCAGCACGTTCCAGACATTCACCACCCTCTGTGTGAAAAACTTGCCCCTTACATCTCTTTGAAACTTTCCCCCTCTCAGTTTCAACCTACGCCCCCGAGTAATTGACCCTTCGACCCTGGGAAAAAGACTCTGACTATCCACTCTATCCAAGCCTGTCATAATCTTGTAAACCTCTATCAGGTCCCCCCCTCATCCTCCGACGCTCCAATGAAAACAATCCAAGTTTGTTCAACCTTTCTTCATAGTCCATATCCTCCAAACCAGGCAACATCCTGGTAAATCTCTTCTGCACCCTTTCCAATGCATCAACATCCTTCAGGTGGTGTGACGATCAGAATTGTACACAATACTCCAAATGCGGCCTAACCAAAGTCTTATACAGCTGCAACATGATTTTCCCCGAATGCTGAAGGCCAGCATGCCATATGCCTTCTTGACCACCTTGTCCACCTGAGTTGCCACCTTCAGGGAACTGTGGATCTACACGCCTAGATGCTTCTGTATGCTAATATTTCTAAGGGCTCTACCATTTACTGTATACTTTCCTTCTGCAGTAGACCTTCCAAATCGCATCACCTCACATTTATCTGGGTTAAGTTCCATCTGCCATCTTTTGGCCCAGGTCTCCAGATGATTTATATCCTGATATATCCTTTGACAATCCTTCTCACTATCCCCTACTCCCCCAATTTTTGTATCATCTGCAAATTTACTAATCAGACTACTTACATATTCCTCCGAATCATTTATATATATGAGGCCCCAGCACTGATCCTTGTGGAACACCGCTTGTCACAGACCTCCAGTTAGCTAAATACCCTTCCACTGCTACTCTCTGCTTTCTATGCCCAAGCCAGTTTTGTATCCATTTTACAAGCTAATCTCGGATCTCATACGACTTCACCTTCTGTATCAGCCTGCCATGAGGAACCTTATTGAAGGCTTTACTAAAATCCATGTTTACAACATCCTCTGCCCTGCCCTGGTCAATTTTTCTTATCACTTCCTCAAAGATCTCAATCAAGTTGAGAATGTAGTGTTACAGTCATAGCTAGGGTGTAGAGAAAGATCAACTTAATACGAGGTAGGTCCATCCAAACATCTGATGGCAGCAGGGAGAAGCTTTGTCACCTTCACTGAAAAAGAGAAGGTAGATTTGTTTAAACCTGTAACTTTATTTTGGGATGTAGGTGTCGCTGGCAAGTCTAGCATTTCTAGCCCATCCCTAATTATCTTTGAACTGAGTGGATGCTAGACCATTTCGGAGGAGCAGTTAAGAGTCAACTACATTGCTCTGCACGCAAAGTCGTATGCAGGCCAGAGCAGGAAAGGATGGCAGATTTCCTTCCCTTATACCAGCGAACCAGATCAGTTCTTACAACAATCTGGAATTTCATGATTATTTCTTATGGTGGGATCAGAATTTTATCCAGATTTATGAATTAATTGAATTTAAACTCCCCCAGCATCCATGGTGGGATTTTAATTCATATCTTTAGACCATTTGTCCCAGTCTCTGGATTACCCTCACCATGTTCATTGTCATCAGGAACCTCTGGAGATTAAATAAACTATGAGGTGTGTGACAAGGTGGATTCTACATGAAAACACAGAGAAGGAGCAGAATTACTTGTTATTTTTTCAATCCATGTTTGCATATGCTTTTGGGGTGTTTTATTCATTCATGGGACGTGGGTATGGTTGGCTGGGCCAGCATTTAATACCCATCCTTTATTGCCCTTGAAAATGTGGCAGTGAGCTGCCCTCTTGAAACACTGCAACGTTTGTGGCGTGTGGGCACACCCACAGTGCTACGAGGGAGGGAATTCTAGGATTTCGACCCAGTGGCCGTGAAGGAATGGCGAAATATTTCCAAGTCAGCATGGTGTGCGACTTGGAGGGGAACTTCCAGGTGGTGGTGTTCCCATGTACCTGCTGCCCTTGTCCTTCTAAATGGTAGTGGTCAGTGGTTTGAAAGGCACTGCCTTAGGAGCCTTGGTGAGTTCCTGCAGTGCATCTTGTAGATGGTACACACTGCTGCCACTGTGCGTCAGTGGCGGATAGAGTGAATGTTTGTGGAAGGGGTGCCAATCAAACGGGCTGCTTTGTCCTGGCTGATGTCAAGCTTCTTAAGTGTTGTTGCAGCTGCACCCATCCAGGCAAGGATAATGATACCGTCTCAATTTTTACAGGCAGCCTTGTGTTATCAGATGGCTGAGAAATGAGAGATTTATCCTGAAGCCTCTCCTTTTTAAAACTCTCCTGAAAAACTTACCACTCTGACCAAGCTTTGGATCATTTGCCCGAATACCACCTTATGTGGTTCGGTGTCAAATATCAACCACTGGAGTTTAGAAGAGTAAGAGGCGGCTTGATTGATTGAAACATCAGATCCTGAATGGTTTTGACAGGATGGACATAGAGAGGATCTTTCCTCTCGGGAGAATCTACAACTAGGGGTCACTGTTTAAAAATAAGGGGGTAAGGCCACACTTGGAATACTGTGTACAGTTCTGGTCACCCTATTATAGAAAGGACATTATTAAACTAGAAAGAGTGCTGAAAAGATTTACTAGGATGCTACCGGGACTTGATAGTTTGAGTTATAAGGAGAGGCTGGATAGACTGGGACTTTTTCCCTGGAGCGTAGGAGGCTTAGGGATGATTTTATGGAGTTCTATAAAATAATGAGGGGCATAAATCAGCTAGATAGTCAATATCTTTTCCCAGAGGCAGGGGAGTCTAAAACTAAAGGGCATAGGTTTAAGAGTGTCTTCTGGCATTTTTGTCTTATTTCTTTATTCCAAATTCTTTTTGTCAGGCTCATTTAATTCCCAATCTCACCCTAGCTTGGCCAAGGCAACATTTTTATGTATCTCAATTCCAATTAGTATGGGCAACACGGTGGCACAGTGATTAACACAGCTGCCTCATAGCACCAGGGACCCGGGTTCGATTCCCGGCTTGGGTCACTGCCTGTGTGGAGTCTGCACCTTCTCCCCGTGTCTGAGTGGGTTTGCTCCAGATGCTCCAGTTTCCTCCCACCGTCCGAAAAACGTGCTGGTTAGGTACAGTGGCCATGCTAAATTCTCCCTCAGCGTACTCGAAAAGGCGCTGGAGTGTGGTGACGAAGGGATTTTCACAGTAGCTTCATTGCAGTGTTAATGTAAGCCTACTTGAGACAATAATAAATAAACTTCATCTTTTACTTTAATGCTTTGCAGAATTATATAAAAATAAGATGTAAACCTTGACTGATTTGCACTGCTCATTT
Organism: Mustelus asterias; assembly: GCF_964213995.1. Taxonomy (NCBI): domain Eukaryota; kingdom Metazoa; phylum Chordata; class Chondrichthyes; order Carcharhiniformes; family Triakidae; genus Mustelus; species Mustelus asterias. Next base: position 5,306,753 of record NC_135810.1, on the reverse strand, counting down.
ACATTTTAGAGTCATAGAGGTTTACAGCATGGAAACAGGCTCTTCAGCCCAATTTGTCCATGCCGCCCAGTTTTTACCATCAAGCTAGTCCCAATTGTCCACGTTTGGTCCATATCCCTCTATACCCATCTTACCCATGTAACTGTCTAAATGCTTTTTAAAAGACAAAATTGTACCCGCCTCTACCAATAACTCTGGCAGTTTGTTCCAGACACTCATCACCCTCTGTGTGAATAAAATGCCTTCTGCACCCTTTTGTATCTCTCCCCTCTCACCTTAAACCTATGCCCTCTAGTTTTGGACTTCCCTACTTTTGGGAAAAGATGTTGACTATCTATCTATCTATGCCCCTCATTATTTTATAGACCTCTACAAGATCGCCCCTAAGCCTCCTACGCTCCAGGAAAAAAAGTCCCAGTCTATCCAGCCTCTCCTTATAAATCAAACCCTCCTGCTTTACCTCACTCACGTCCCCCAACATGTCCCATTCATGGAGTGTTCTCAGGCAACATTTGGCACGTAAGGGGATGTTGTCACAGCTTAGTTCGAGAGGTAGTCTTTAAGAACCTAGAGGGCATAGGTTTAAGGTGAGAGGGGAGAGATACAAAAGGGTCCAGAGGAGTAAACTTTTCACACAGAGGGTGGTGAGTGTCTGAAACAAGGCACTTGATGCGGGTAGATGCGGGTACAATTTTGTCTTTTAAAAAGCATTTAGAGAGTTACATGGGTAAGGTGAGTTATAGAGGGATATGGGCCAAATGCGGACAATTGGGATTAGCTTAGTGGTTAATAAAAAAGGGTGGCATGGACAAGTTGGGCCAAAGGGCCTGTTTCCATGCTGTAAACCTTTATGATTCTATGAGCACTTTAGGTCAGCGATGAGGAGATTCTTTGGATTTCCCTTCCTCAAAGGCAGTGGAAGCAGAGTCTTTACATATTTTTAAGGCAGAGCTGGATAGATTCTTTGAATAAGCAAGGGGGTGAAAGGTTATCGGGGGTTGGTGAGGGTGTGGAATTGAGGTTACAGCAGATCAGCCATGATCTTACTGAATGACGGAGCAGGATCGAAGGACCGAGTGGCCTACTCCAGCTCCTAATTCCTATGTTCATATTATTCAATAATGCTTCTGCAAAGCAACAGGGGATGTTTTGCTGCTGGAAAGGCATTATACAAACTGGAAGTTGCTGTTGTAAGTGAGGGCACATTTGCAGTGCCAGAATTTGGCCAGAATTTGGCTTATAAAAGAACATGTGTGCTCTTCGCCCCTTTAAGGGTTGAACAGGCAGTGAAGGGTCACATGACCCAGGTAAGCAATCAGGGGTCAGCGTGAGGAATCACCCTAACAAGCCTGGGTTTGTCCAGTAGATTCGACCGTGGAAGTTGATTGCCAGCACAAGGCGTCAGAACCTCGATTGCAGTTAGATGTAAATAAACGTCACAATTGTTATTTACCTAGCTGGTGAACCGGAGTTATTACAACGCCCAACCTGGAAGCGTGTAAAGGCACTCGAGAAGATGTAAGGCATGCATCCTGACGTTATCGCGCAGTCACGCGATATTTTGACCGACAGGCACACACACGAGAGTCGGAAGTGCACCTGTCAACAATCAAACTTAAATCAATCACCAACTGATCAGGACTTTGTGCGGCCGTTTTGCCTTTATGGGTTCGTGGGCGAGCTGATTGCCCAGGCAGCCTTTAATGTTTTAGCTGCAACCTCAATCCAGGGCGGGGTGAAAGGTCAGAGTTAAAATAAAACGTAACGAATGTATCTGGGGACTGAGCTCTGTATGATTGGATGGCCCAGATATTCATGGCACAGTTTTTCCATCCATATTTATTCTTCACCGTGTCAGCAGCTCTCTGAGTTAAATTTGGTTTGATTTGATTTGATTTATTATTGTCACATGTATGAGTATATAGTGAAAAGTATTGTTTCTTGCGCCCTATACAGACAAAGCATACCGTTCATAAGAGAAGGAAAGGAAAGGGTGGAGAAAGTAGTGTTAAACTCATAGCTAGGGTGTAGAGAAAGATCAACTTAATGCAAGGTAAATCCATTCAAAAGTCAGATGGCAGCAGAGAAGAAGCTGTTCTTGAGTCGGTTGGTACATGACCTCAGACGGTAGAAGGTGGAAGAGAGAATGTCCGGGGTGTGTGGGGTCCTTAATTGTGCTGGCTGCTTTTCTGAGGCAGCTCTGCAGTGTCTGTTCCCCCGATGGAGCACGTTGGAAATGCCAGTCCGCACCCGCCCATTTCTCAGTGCCCGCCCTCCCTGGCATTGCTCAGCCTTTCACAGAGCGTGTTTTATGCAGGGTGATCATTAATTGACCAGCTTGGAATCGCTCTCTGGTGCCAATTGCCAGAACGTGTCTCACACCTGCACCCGGTCCCTCTGAGATCCCACGCCCAACGGGCAAAACATTCAGGCCTGTGGTGTCGAGGGACCCCGGAGCTGCGTTTCCTTCACTTAAAAATCTGTCTGCCTCAGCCTTGAACATATCTATCGACCCAATCTCTACAGCCCTGTGCGGTAAAGAATTCCACAGATCCATTCCCCTCTGAGAAAAGATATTCCTCCTCATCTCTTTCTTAAATGGGCGACCCCCTTACTCTGAGATTCTGCCCTCAGGTTGTAGACTCTTCCACAAGGGGAAACAACCTCTCAGCCTCTACCCTGTCAGGCCCCCTGAGAATCCGATACATCTCAATAAGATCACCTCTCATTCTTCTAAACTCCAATGAGTACAGGCCTAACCTATCCTCTCCTCATAAGAAAATCCCTCCCGACCCGCGATCAACCAAGTGAACCTTCTCTGGACTGACTCCAATGTTAGTATATCTTTCCCTAGATAAGGGGACCAAAACTGTTCACAGTATTCCAGGTGTGGGTCGAACTAGTGCCCTGTATAGTTTGAGCAACACTTCCCTATTTTATACTCCATTCCCTTTGAAATAAAAGCTAACACTCTATCTGCCTTCCCTATTATCTGCTGAACTTGCATGCCAGCTTTTACGAGTCACGCCAGCTCTTTGCACCTGAAGATCAACAAATTCCAGGCAGATCGAAGAGTGTCTTTCACTCAGTTGATGATCGTCAAGTAGCAACTGATGATTGTCTCAGTGTGTGGCCCTGGGAGCAGCCTTTCTAGCACTAAGCTCTACCTTACAAAGCTGCTCCAGATGAACCTTGACAAAAATCAATCCATCTCTTTCTCGCCATTAATTCCACCAGGGGGCAGTGTTAGAGACCAGATCAGAAACTCCAAGGTATTTTATGAAGTTCGCCTCGATCCTAACTTTTACATTTGATTTTGACATTAGGGTGAGCATAAGATGTTTCACTCCAGGTATGATTCAATTGACCCACTGGGAAGCTTTTATCAAAACATATTTTATTTAAGAACACAGTTAGAATATAACAAAAAGAAATAGCATAACTTTTACAAATTAAAATAACACAAAAAAGTATAATTCTTAACAGCTAGCTATCTCTATTGTTCCAATTTAACAGTATCCCCACAAACATAAATCCCTTTTTCAGAACCAGTTGGCACCAAAAGCAGATATGTTCATGTGGATGCTAGATTTCCAGCCTTTTAACACCTCTGGACAGAGATCCAGACCCATTCCTGTCTTCTGATTCTCATACAGCAGGCTTTCATAGAAAGATATATCCTCAAGTAGCATAACTTCAGAGAAATAAACCCTGATCTCTGGCAGATCCCAGTCTCCAGAATTCAGAGATTCAGAGCTACTTCTTCTTTCCATAGCTCCCCAAACAGCAAGTATGCTCAAGTTCTCAGCGTAAGCCTAGCTCCACCCAGTCACCTGATTTTTCTGTCAATCAACCAAATCAAACCCTATTCTGCAAAAGCCATGGGGAAATCACCAAAAACAGCAGAGCAACATTATTAAAAGAACATTCTAGCAATTATACTGCTGCAGCAACAATAGAGGATGCCGGCTATAGACCAGCAGCACCGGTTAGAACAAACTGTTAAAAAAACAATCCCACACAAGGTGTATGACTCAAATACATTTCTTAAAGGCACAGTGGGAAACAATGTCTTCCCCAACACAGCCAAGTCGGGCAGCCTTCAGAGGAGCGAGGCTCCGGGCATACAGGAAGGGTCTGATGAGGAAGACCCTCCATTTGCCAAGCGACGTCTTGGTGCTTGTTTGAAAGTCCTGATGCTGAGATGTTGTTCCTGATGATTTGTAGATGCTCTTGTACTGAACCCCACAAACCCTGTACTTAAAAAATACACATGTGGTGATGAGCAGTCCTGACAGACACCACATGACTCACTTACAGTTGCTGTTGATCAAATACAAAGCAGGGTTTTAAGTTACAGAGATAGTCTTGACACTTTAATCCCAGGTTGAGAGGCATGTTGTAAATCAAACTCACTTGCCCGCAAATTGAACTGTAGAACACAATATGGAAATCACTTCAACGAAATTCCCAGCCTCAGTATAAAAGCTCTGGGAAAGGGGAGTTCATTTACTTTTCTTCCATTGCTTTATGAGTTGGAATGAATCTGAAAACATTCCTCCTGCCGTGTCAGAGAAGTTTAAAATATCGATCAGTTTACTCAGCCTATCCTGGCAGGTCGATAACAGGCAATCAGTACCACTACCTGATTGGCCAGTTGAGTAACACATGCCAACCAATGGCAGTTGTTCACCTCCAAAATGCTACATAATCACTGAGTTTAAAGAGCACAACAACTAGGAGCAGGAGGAGGCCATTCAGCCCCTTGCGCCTGCTCCGCCATTTAATGCGATCATGACTGATCTCACCTCTGACTCAACTCCACTTTCCTGCCCGTTCACCACAGCCCTTCAATCCCTCACTAATCTATCCACCTCTTCCTTCAATTTACTCAATGTCCCGACATCCACCGACTCACCACCCTTGGAGAGAAGTGATTTCTACTCATCTCTGTTTTAAATCTGCTATCCCTTATCCTAAAACTACATCCTCTTGTTCTAGATTGTTCCAGAAGAGGAAACATCCTCTCCACGTCTACCTTGTCGATCCCCCTTATCATCCTGCACACTTCAATTAGGTCTCCTCTCATTCTTCTGAACTCCAGTGAGTATCGGCCTAAACTGCCCAATCTCTCTTTGTAAAACAAACTCCACATCTCTGGAATCAATCTAGCGAACCTCCTTTGAACCGCTTCCAATGCAACTACATACCTCCTCAAGTACGGGGACCAAAACTGTGCACAATATTGTAAATACGGTCTCACTAATGCTTTGTACAGCAGCAGCAAACTTTGCTACTTTTATATTCAATTCCTTTAGCAATAAATGCCAAGGTTCCATTTGCTTTCCTTATTACCTGTTGAAGCTGCATTCCAGTTTTTCATTAACTAACACATCTTGAGTTGTCTAGATAAATATTGAAAAGGATGCATTTGCCAGTCTTTGGATAAAGTGGGAGAAATCTTCTGATGTTCACCATGGCTCAGATTTCTGAGTCAGAAATCTGTGGGTTCAAGTCCCACTCCAGTGCACTGATATCAAGCCGATACACGCAGTACCGCGGTAGGGTGCTGCACCGTCAGTGGTGCTGGTGTTCAAATGAGGCACTAAAGCCAGGCCGTGCCTGCCCCCTCCAGATCCCACGGCCAGCATTTCAAAGAAGACCGGGGGCATTCTCCCCAGTGTCCTGGCCAATATTTCTCTCCATATCACCAACACAAAAACAGATCGTCCGGTCATTATCATGTTGCCGTTTGTGGGAACTTGCTGTGCACAATTGGCTGTCATGTTTCCTACATTACAACAATCCCCACACACCCCTGAGGTACCTCATTGAGTGTAAAACACGATGGGGAAATCTGTGGTCACGACAGGTGCTGTATAAATTCAAGTATTTCTTTCTTCCCGACACCCGACATTTATGGGCAGCATGGTGGCACAGTGGTTAGCACTGCTGTCTCACAGCGCCAGGGACCTGGGTTCGATTCCTGACTTGGGTCACTGTCTGTTTGGAGTTCTCACATTCTCCCCGTGTCTGCGTGGGTTTCCTCCGGGTGCTCCGGTTTCCTCCCACAGTCCAAAGATATGCAGGTTAGGTGGATTGGCCATGCTAAATTGCCCATTAGTGTCAGGGGGACTAGCTAGGATTATGGATATAGGTCTGGTGGTATTGTGACTGGTGTGGACTCGATGGGCCGAATAGCCTCCTTCTGTTGTGCGGAATTTGCACGTTCTCCCTGTGTCTGCGTGGGTTTTCTCCGGATGCTCCAGGTTCCTCCCACAGTCCGAAGATGTGTGGGTTAGGTGCATTAGCCATGCTAAATTGCCCCTTTGTGTCCCGGGATGCGTCAGTTAGAGGTATTAGTGAGGTAAATATATGGGGTTATGGGCTAGGGCCTGGGTGGGATTGTTGTCAGTGCGGACTCGATGGGCCAAACGGCATCCTTCTGCCCTGTAGGGATTCTATGATTCTATGATTCTGCACTGTATAATCCCATGATTCTATCTGACACAGGACCCAATGGGCTGAATGGCCTCCATTTGTGCTGTTTAATCTTTCTCAGTTTTTATTCCCAATATTGAGGTGGTGAAAGCCAGAACATTATGAACAGCCTGTGGCCATAAAATATTTCCATTATTTTATTTAAAAACAGATTAGAATCAATGAAGCAAGAATGTGGTTCTTTGGAATTTACTCACGTTGTCTGATTTATTTTGCTCTCTTTGTGTCGAGTGGCTGAACCTGCAGAACGAGTCCACCACAGCCGCAATCAGGAATCATCTTCCAGATCATTTTTCATTCCGCGGTTAGACAATTAAGTAGCTGGTGTGGGAGAATTTCATTCAGCTGTCAACTACCTAGCTTATCTCCAGACAGAAGTCACTATATTACATGGAAAAAGGCCCGTCTGGCTGATGCAAGCCTCCTCCCACTCCTCTACATCTCACCCTATCAATATATCCTTCTATTCCTTTCTCCTTCATGTGTTTATCTAGCTTTCTCTTGAATAACTGTCCTATGAGGGGAGATTGAGCAGCCTGTCCTCGTGTTCTCTAGAGTTTAGAAGAATGAGAGGTGACCTCATTGCAAGTAAATGCTCTTCTGTTCATTTGCAGCCTGCTACAATGTCCCAGTGATGCCCAACGCAAACTGGAACAACACCTCACCTTCCAACCAGGCCTGTTACAGCCTTCTGGACTCAACATTGAATTCAATAACTTTCGACTGTGTACTTTTTCCTTCATCTTGACTCTCCCCCACCCCTTTTTGGTTCCCTTGGCTTGTCCCAACACAACCCACCCTCCCCCATATGGCCACCTGACCCTTGTCGTTCAGTTTTGTTCCCCCTGAACATTGATCTCCTGACTTGGAAATATATTGGCGTTCTTTCGCTGTCGCTGGGTCAAAATACTGGAACTCCCTCCCTAACAGCACTGTGGGTGTACCTACACCACATAGACTGCAGTAGTTCAAGAAAGTGACTCCCCACCACTCTCTCAAGGGCAATTAGGGATGGGCACCAAATGCCAGTGATGCCCACATCCCGTGATAGAATAAAAAATGTTTTTATAGACCTTTCTTTGCACCCTCTCCAGTCACTTCCTATCCATTCTATAACAAGACCAGTATTGTGCACATTACTCCAATTGTGATCTTTAATCAGAAATGTGTATGGTTATTGATCCAGCATCTGTAATATTTGACATTTGTATAGATTTATATATACAGCCATGGGCAGCACGGTGGCACAGTGGTTAGCACCACTGCCTCACAGCGCCAGGGACCCGGGTTCAATTCCCGACTTGGTTCACTGTCTCTGTGGAGTTTGCAAATTCTCTCCATGTCTGCGAGGGTTCCTCTGGGTGCCCTGGTTTCCTCCCACAGTCCAAAGATGTGTGGGTTAGGTGGATTGGCCATGCTAAATTGTCCCTTAGTGTCACGGGGACTGGCTAAGGTAAATGCATGGGGTTATGGGGATAGGGCCTGGGTGGGGTTGTCGGCTCGATGCAGACTTGATGGGCCGAATAGCCTCCTTCTGCACTGTAGGGATTCTATGACATAGGAGTTCCCCTTTTTACAATCTATCCTACAAAGTAACTCTGTGAAAACTGATCACATCCTGTGTTTGACTGACTGCAGTGCCAGAGTCATTCATTTTTAAGTTAAGTGCTAAATCGTGAGGATTTATTAATGCAATCGCTTCTGTGTAACAAAAGGTTGTAAAGACTTGTCAGTGTCCAGGCTTTTCCGTGGCTGATCCCGTTAGCAGAAATGAAGCTGGTCTTTCCTTAAATGATACAATGCACTGTCAGCACTGAACGCTGCACAGTTCTCTGCTTCTAATCTCTGCCTTCCTATCACTTGCTGGCACAGTGTGTTAAACAGACTTTCATTCCTTTTGGCATTTGCTGAAATATGGCTGTGATGCTCAAAGGTTTAATGGCTCCCTTTGTCTGAACATACCTCCAGAGACTACTGGTTATTTAAGTAACTCAAATGAGAAGGAATGTCTTTGGAAACAAGGAGTGTCCAATTTGCCTCTGCAGCTGGGTTTCCACTCCACTTTTGAGTAACCTTTTCAATTTAAAAAATCCCAATAATTACGGCACGGTGTCACAGTGGTTAGCACTGCTGTCTCACAGTATCAGGGACCGGGTTCGATTGCTGGCTTGGGTCATTGTGTGGAGCCTGCACTTTCTCTGCATGGGTTTCCTCAGGGTGCTCCTGTTTCCTCCTACAGTACAAAAGACGTGCTGGTTAGATGCAGTGGCCATGCTAAATTCTCCCTCAGTCTACCTGAACAGTAAGAATTCTCACAACACCAGATTAAAGTCCATGTACCCAAACAGGTGCCGGAGTGTGGCAACTAGGGAATTTTCACAGTAACTTCATTGCAGTATTAATGTAAGCCTACTTGTGACACTAATTGATGCGCGTTATCACACACGAAGCTTGATGCTCAGGAAATAAAGGCTTTTATTTGCTGTAACAAGGCAGCTACTAATTATATACACGATCCCAGACTGAGGGGTCCCAGACAGAGCAGAGACCTTTATACCTCTCCCAGGAGGTGGAGCCCGACTGGGATGTACCACAATAACTATAATACAAGGTGTAACAGCATAACCCTAACCCCAACAGCAACAAGTAGAACAACCCAACTATTGTTGCAAAGGAAAGTTAACAAAAATTAATAGACCTCAAAAACTGAAGAAGCAATTAATAAACTACTTTAAAACTGAATTTGACAACAGAAATAATCACTTCCGCATATGATCAAAGAGAAATATCGACCCAGAGAAAACCAAAGGTGACTCCTCCAATCCACTCCATCGACAAGGATCTGACTCCACAATCTAGGTCCACCTTCTCCAATCAAACAGGGGATGGCAGATATTACCCCAACTTTAGGAAAGGAAATCTGTCGTCCTTACCTGGTCTGGCCTACATGTGATCCAGAGCCACAGCAATGCGGTTGATTCTCAACTGCCCTCGGGCAATTAGGGATGGGCAATAAATACAGGCCAGCCAGCGATGCCCACATCCCAGGAATTATTTATTTTTAAAAGTGACATTTTTTTACCATGTTTCGAGAGGCCATGGAATCCCTACTGTGCAAAAGAAGGCCATTCGGCCATCACGTCTGTACCAACTCTCCAATAGAGCATCCCACCCAGGCCCTATCCCATTAACCCACATATTTTCCCCTCTAATTCTCCCTAGCTTTCACTTACACATCTTGGGACACTAAGGGACAATGTAGCGTGGCCAATCCATCTAACCTGCACATCTTCGGAGAGTGGGAGGAAACTGGAGCACCCAGAGGAAATCCACGCAGACACGAGGAGAACTTGCAAACTCCATGCAGACAGTGACCCGAGGACAGAATTGAACCTGGGACCCTGGTACTGTAAGTTTAAAGTTTATTTATCAGTGTCACAAGTAGGCTTACCTTAACACTGCAATGAAGTTACTGCGAAAATCTCCTAGCCGTCACACTCTGGCGCCTGTTTGTGTACAGAATTTAGCATGGCCAATGCACCTAACCAGCACATCTTTTGGAGGCAGCAATGCCAACCACTGTGCCACCCTTAAATCTTCATTCCCTGACCAGGAATTGGCCTGAATCAGATGTTTTTTGAATAATTGGATCATAGTACTTAATGATTCCAATGTTTACAAAGTTTTGTTTCTTGTTTTAACTTTCACATCATTCCTCAGCCGATGTGTAATCCGTGAATAATGATGGCAAATCCTTGTTCTTATAGTTTTTTTATAATTGGGCTATTCTTGTAGACAGTATTTGCAAAGACACCAACAAAGCATGAAGAGGGGTAGGCATGGCAGCAGACTAATGTATGGCAGCAGAATTTCATAAAGGTTTTTCTGCCTGGTAACAGACTTTAATAAGCTGATGGGATCTTTCTTTGAATTTAAGCCAGACATGATTCTGCCGACATGTTCCAAATGCGACTGCTATCTATTGGATGTTTGTATTACACTCTTGTGTGAGCACAGATGGTATATATGGAAGCAATATGGATGAATTTTGCCAGCCAGCTTGCACAGGTTATTGTGGGACAGAACAGTTTCCATTGCCAATTATTTGAGTTAAACATCCAACCACTCAGGTTAAATATTTAGAAGATGTTTTACACTATGGCTTGTCTAAATTGTTACTGTGTCTTATAACTATATAACTAAAACTATTTCCCCTAGTGGCTTAACGGGTATTTAGTCAGACAAGGGGATGAGGAAGGATGTTCTTGCTCTCGAGGGGATGCAGCGAAGGTTTATCAGGCTGATTCCGGGAATGGCAGGACTGATATATGAGGAGAGATTGACTAGGTTAGGATTGTTTTCGCTGGAGTTCAGACGAATGAGGAGGATCTCATAGAGACTTATAAAATTCCAACAGGGCTAGACAGGATAGATGCAGGAAGGATGTTCCCGATGGTGGGGGAGTTCAGAACCAGGGATCACAGCCTGAGGATTCAGGGTAGACCATTTAAGATGGAGGTGAGGAGACATTTCTTCATCCAAAGAGTGGTGAGCCTGTGGAATTCATCACCACAGGAATTAGTTGATGCCAAAACATTGAATGTATTCAAGAGGCGGCTGGATATAGCACTTGGGGGCGAATGGGATCAAAGGCTAAGGGGAAAAAGCAGGATTAGGCTATTGAGTTGGATGATCAGCCATGGCGGAGCAGGCTCGAAGGGCCGAATGGCCTCCTCCTGCTCCTATCTTCTATGTTTCTATGAAGGGTTATGGAATCAAAGCAGGTAAATGGAGTTAAAATACAGATAATCCATGATCAAATTGAATGGCGGATCTGATTCTGTAACAGGAACATGAGGCTAAATGGCCTTTCCCTATTCCTCATCCCAACCTGCAGAAGAGCAAAACTTGAGAAAGGAATATAAATTCACACAGAACATAAAAACGGGAGGAGGCCATTCAGCCCCTAAAGCTTGTTCAGTTAGATCATGCAACTCCAATTGCCTACCTTGGTCCTGTAACCCTTAATACCCCCACTTAGCCAAATATATTATTTCATTTGGCGCTCAGTCTCAGCAGTTTTTTGAGAGTCCCACACCCCTCTCTGTGAAATAGGCCACCCCTTAATTTTCTGTACTTGAAAAAATACAAGCCCACCCAGAACAAATGAAGAACTGTTTACTGAACCCTTAGCCCTTAGGCGATTAATCATTGATTTCTACTATGTTATGCTCCAATGTGTTTTTGTATCTTTAGGAAGGTTAGGATTAATGTACATTACAAGCCCACAGTCACAAAGTGTAGAAATGTTAGACTGCTGTACAAATCTCGAGATCAAAGGCTGCTGGAATATTATTGTTATATTATTCCAATATGATTTAGGAACTATATGTTCATGTGTATCTGCACAAACGTTTCCAAAGTGCCACATCATTCACGACTGTGCTACAGTCTGTGTATCAAACTAACAATGTATCGGCTGCACACGTGTAACCTGAAATATATTCACTGAAGCTCCAGCATTCGAGTCAAAAAGTGTGATTATTTTGAATGTCTGCAACCACACGACATAACTAGTTAGTTAAATTAATATTTGGAGGTCAGTCCCCTAGAATGTGTGTGTTCTCTAACTGTGGGAGAACCTGTTCATACATTGGCTCAGGTAGGCTCCTGTACAAACTATATTTTGTACTGTTTGGATATTGTCAACATGCCTATGACAGCCAACCATTCTCATATTAATCTCCGTAATCACTGTGAGTTATGAGCATGGGATGGACGACAATTGGTGTCCTAGCCAGCAAAGCTCACATCCCTTGAAAGAATAAAGAAATCCATGAGAGCCATTTCTCCTTTGCGTTGGTGTGGAGTGTGACTGTGTTAGTGAATGAGAGCCCAGTAAGGCAAGTTGCCAAACTGTACAGCTCTTGTGACAATGACTCTCACCTCATTCTCATTACTGCTCTTCATTTCAGTGGGCAAGAGCACCCCCTTAAGGACTGGAGCCATAATGCAGACAAGCTTTGATCTGATGGCCATTGCAATTGGAACAAATCCATGTTCTGTACAAAAAGACTGATTTTGGGAGATTTTAGTTCAATTATTATTTCAATAAACCGGTAGCTCAATCCACATTTTCCAGGGATGTGTTAATTTTACAGCTTAATTAAAAGCAAAATACTGCGGGTCCTGGAAATCTGAAACAGAAACAGAAAGTGCTGGAAAGACTCCGCAGGTCTGGCAGACTCCAGGATTTTACAGCTAGTCTTTTGAAGCATTTAAAGTGCAGAGTTAAAAGAAAGATGGATTTGGTAATGGCATCTCCTGTCGCTTCGACAGATGCGCCAGGGTGGCACGGTGGCACAGTGGTTAGCACTGCTGCCTCACAGCGCTAGGGACCCAGGTTCAATTCCGGCCTCGGGTCACCCTCTTTGCAGAGTCTGCATGTTCTCCCCGTGTCTGCGTGGGTTTCCTCCGGGTGCTCCGGTTTCCTCCCACAGTCCAAAGATGTGCAGGTTAGGTGGATTGGCCATGCTAAATTGCCCCTAAGTGCCCCAAAATGTGTAGGTTAGGGGGATTAGCCATGGTAAATGCATGGGGTTATGAGGTTACAGGGATAGGATGGAGGGGGAGGGTGGGGTGCGGTTTTGGGGCTGAGTAAGATGCTCTTTCAGAGAATTGGTGCAGACTCGATGAGCGAAATGGCCTCCTCCTGCAGGGTAGGGATTCTATGGGAGGCAGTGGTATAGGGGTATTGTTACTGGACTGTTAGTCCAGAGACCTAGGGTAATGCCCTGGGGACCGGGGTTCTAATCCCACCACGGTAGATGGTAAAATTTGAATTCAATAAAAATCTGGAATTAAGAATCTACTGATGATCATTAAACCATTGTCGATTGTCGGAAAAACCCATCTGGTTCACTAATGTCCTTTAGGGAAGGAAATCTGCCGTCCTTACCTTGTCTGGCCTACATGTGACTCCAGACAAACAGCAATGTGGTTGACTCTCAACTGCCCTCTAAAATGGCCGAGCGAGACACTGAATTCAAGGGCAATTAGGGATGGGCAATAAACTCTGGCCCAACTGGTGACACCCACATCCTTAATGAGTAAAAAAAAACTTGCTGAGTGTTTGCCTTGCCTTTGTTGGAAAGAATATTCCCAGATACAGAGCTTGTGAACTGAATTGAGGGCTGCATTATTGACTCTGACTAGTGAAATAATAAAAAAAGAAAGACTTACATTTATATAGAACCTTTCATGATTTCAGGACATCCCAGGGTGCTTTAAGCCAATGAGTTACTTTGAAAGAGCAGTCAAGTGGCAGCTGCAATGAGCAGAACAAAGTCCCACAAACAGTGCCATGGTCAGATCATCTGTTGCAGTGAGGATAGGTGAGGGCTAAATATTGGGCAGGACACAGAGATTAATTCCATCTACTCCTCTTCAAAATAGTAGCTGTACGATCTTCAACATTCACCCGAGAATGCAGACTAAGCCTTGAATTAACATCTCCATCTGAAAGAGAGTGCCTGCAACAGTACAGCACTCATATTATAGAGTCATAAAGGTTTCCAACATGGAAACAGGCCCTTCGGCCCAACTTGTCCATGCCGCCCTTTTTTTTAAACCCTTAAGCTAGTCCCATTTGCCCGTATTTGGCCCATATCCCTCTATACCCATCTTACCCATGTGACTGTCTAAATGCTTTTTAAAAGACAAAATTGTACCCGCCTCCACTACTACCTCTGGCAGCTCGTTCCAGACATTCACCACCCTCTGTGTGAAAAAAGTGCCCCTCTGGACCCTTTTGTATCTCTCCCCTCTCACCTTAAACCTATGTCGTCTAGTTTTAGACTCCCCTACCTTTGGGAAAAGATATTGACTATCTAGCTGATCTGTGTCCCTCATTATTTTATAGACCTCTATGAGATCATCCCTCAGCCTCCTACGCTCCAGAGAAAAAAGTCCCAGTCTATCCAACCTCTCCTTATAACTCAAATGATCAAGTCCCGGTAGCATCCTAGTAAATCTCTTCTGCACTCTTTCTAGTTTAATAATATTTTTTCTATAATAGGGTGACCAGAACTGTACACAGTATTCCAAGCGTGGCCTTACCAATGTCTTGTACAACTTCAACAAGACGTCCCAACTCCTGTATTCAATGTTCTGACCAATTAAATCAAGCATGCTGAATGCCTTCTTCACCACTCTGTCCACCTGTGACTCCACTTTCAAGGAGCTATGAACCTCAGTGTTACACTGTGCACTGCAGTATTAGCCTAGCTCTGAAAGAATTTATATAGCGCCTTTCATGATCTCAGTATGTCCCAAAGTTCTGTACAGCCAATGTAGTATGTTCTAAAGTGTAGTCACAGGTCTAACATAGGAAATCCGGTATCCAATTTACATACAGTAAGCTCTCACAAATAACCAGGTAATAATTTGATTTGATTTGATTTATTATTGTCATATGTATTAGTATACAGTGAAAAGTATTGTTTCTTGCATGCTATACGGACAAAGCATACTGTTCATAGAGGAGAGAGTGCAGAATGTAGTGTTATAGTCATAGCGAGGGTATAGAGAAAGGTCAACATAATGCACGGTAGGTCCATTCAAAAGTCTGATGGCAGCAGGGAAGAAGCTGTTCTTGAGTTGGTTGGTACGTGACCTCAGACTTTTGTATCTGTTTCCCAACAGAAGAAGGTGGAAGAGAGTATGTCGGGTGTGTGGGGTCCTTGATTATGCTGGCTGTTTTTCCGAGGCAGCAGGAAGTGAAGGCGGAGTCAATGGATGGGAGGCTGGTTTGTGCGATGGACTGGACTTTGTTCATGACCCTTTGCAGTTTCTTGTAGTTTTGGACAGAGCTTGCTGTGATAGAGCCAGAAAGAATGCTTTCTATGGTGCATCTGTAAAGTTGGTGAGTGTCGTAATTCCCTTAGTCTTCTGAGAAAGTAGAGGCGTTGGTGGGCTTTCTTAACCATAGTGTCGGCATGGTGGGACCAGGTTGGTGATCTGGACACCTAAAAACTGAAAGCACTCAACCCTTTGTACTTCAACCCCTGTTTTGGTTCAGGTCAGAAACTCCAAAGTGTTTTTGAAGCCCGCCTGGATCATAAGTTTTGCATCTTGAATTTGGCTAGGATAAGCATGATATGTTTCATTTCAGATGTGATTCAAATAACTCACTAGGGAGCTTTTATCAAACGAAGTTTATTTGAGAATATAGTTAACATGTATGGAAAGAAAATTAGCAAGAACTTTCATCAATTACAAAAAAACCCACCAAGATAATGTATAACTCTTGACAAATATATCTAAAATGTTCCAATCAAAACCAAAACTTCCTTTAGACAAAACCCTTTAAACAAGTTCAACACAGCAAAGTCTAATCCTCATGTGATACGGGAATTGACGCCTTTGGTTGGAGAATTGAAAACTCTCAGTCCTGTAAGTTCTGACACACCCAGAACAGTTTGAAGTCAGAACAGCTTCCCAAAACACCAGGGACTCTAGGCCAAGCCCACAACAGTCGATTCCCCCCCCCTTCAGAAAAGCAAGACCTTGCTTTCAGGTAACCAGCAGAATTTCCAGAATCAGGGAGAAAGAGAGACTTCTTTTCAACTTGATGCCCCTTCTAAAACTAAAACCTAAACAGCTCCAAACTGAAAATGAAAGAACTCCTGACACCTCACCTGTCAACCGGTTTTTCTCCTAACAATGCAGAGTCATAAATGTCCCAGTAAAAATAAACAAACCCCCGTTTAAGCAGCAATAAAAGGACGTCTCCAGTCAAGCTGGCAACATAATGAAAAAACAACTGAAGCCAAAAAGGCCTGTTCACAGCTGCAGAAAACATGATTTAGAAAAAAACATCCCTTAAAGGTACACTAACGTCACACCCTCTTGATATAGACAGGGGCATGTCCTCCACTATGCACCCTGAAGTCGATGACAATCTCCTTCGTTTTGTTGACACTGAGGGAGAGATTATTGTCGTCGCACCAGTTCACCAGATTCTCTATCTCATTCCTGCACTCCATCTCGCCATTGTTTGAGATCCGACCCACTACGGTGGTGTTATCGGCAAACCTGAAAATCGAGTTGGAGGGGAATTTGGCCACACAGTCATTGGTGTATAAGGAATATAGTAAGGGGCAGAGAGAACAGCCTTGTGGGACACCAGTGTTGAGGATGATCGTGGAGGAAGTGTTGTTGCCTATCCTTACTGATTGTGGTCTGTGGGTTAGGAAGTTCAGGATCCAGTCGCAGAGGGAGGAGCTGAACCCCAGGCCACAGAGCTTGGAGATGTGTTTTGTAGGAATAATGGTGTTGAAGGCTGAGCTGTAGTTAATAAATAGGAGTCTGACATAGGTGTCCTTGTTATCTAAGTGTTCCAGGGTTGAGTGCAGGGCCAGGGAGATGGCATCTGCTGTGGACCTGTTGCGGCGGTCGGTGAACTGTAGTGGATCCAGGTAGTCCGGGAGGCTGGAATTGATTCGTGCCATGACTAACCTTTCGAAGCACTTCATAATGATGGATGTCAGAGCCACTGGACGATAGTCATCAAGGCAACTGCCTGGCTTTTCTTTGGTATTGACAAGATGGCCGTCATCTTGAAGCAGATAAGGACCTCAGATTGTTGTAAAGAGAGGTTGAAGATGTCTGTGAACACCCCCGCCAGCTGATCCGCGCAGGATCTGAGTGCTAATCCGGGTAACCCATCCGGGCCAGTCGCTTTCGTGGGTTGACCTTCGGGAAGGCTGCTCTGACATCTGTGATGGTGACCTTAGGTACAGGTTCATCCGAGGCTTCTGGGGTGGAGGGCGTGATCTCGCTGACCTCTTGCTCAAAACGGGCATAGAATGCATTGAGCTCATCAGGGTGGGGTGTGTTGGAGCCGGCGATTTTACATACCTTCATCATGACCAGATATTCTGTTTATATGTGTGATGTTGATTGAGGGATAAATATTGGCCGGGACACCAGGGAGAACTCCCTCCCCACTTCGTTATATAGTTCTGTGGAAATGTATATGTCCACTTGCTAGGGCTGACAGCTTAATGTACTAAACCCAACAACTTATACTCATATTTGATTTGATTTGATTTATCATTGTCACATGTATGGGCGGCACAGTAGCATTGTGGTTAGCACTGCTGCTTCACAGCTCCGGGGACCTGGGTTTGATTCCCGGCGTGGGTCACTGTCTGTGTGGAGTTTGCATATTCTCCTCGTGTCTGCGTGGGTTTCCTCCGGGTGCTCCGGTTTCCTCCCACATTCCAAAGATGTGCGGGTTTGGTTGATTGGCCATGCTAAAATTGCCCCTTAGTGTCCTGAGATGCGTAGGTTAGAAGGATTAGCGGGTAATGTGTAGAGATATGGGGGTAGGGCCCGGGTGGGATTGTGGTCGGTGCAGACTCGATGGGCCAAATGGCCTCTTTCTGCACTGTAGGGTTTCTATGATCTATGTTTTGGGATACAGTGAAAAGTATTGTTTCTTGCGCGCTATAGACAAAGCATACTGTTCATAGAGTACATAGAGAAGAAGGAAAGGAGAGAGTGCAGAGTTGCAATCATAGCTAGGGTGTCGAGAAAGATCAACTTAATATGAGGTAGGTCCATTCAAAAGTCTGACGGCAGCAGGGAAGTAGCTGTTCTTGAGTCAGCTGGTACGTGATCTCAGACTTTTGTATCTTTATCCCGACGGAAGAAGGTAAAAGTAAAGTTAAGTTTATTTATTAGTCACAGGTAGGCTTACATTAACACTGCAATGAAGTTACTGTGAAAATCCCCTAGTCACCACACTCCGGCGCCTGTTCGAGAACACTGAGGGAGAATTTAGCACGGTCAATGCATCCTAACCAGCACATCTTTCGGACTGTGGGAGGAAACCGGAGCACCCAGGGGAAACCCACACAGACACGTGGAGAACGTGCAAACTCCAAACAGACAGTGACCCAAGCCGGGAATCGAACCCGGGTCCCTGGCGCTGTGAGGCAGCAGTGGGTGTCCCTTTAATATTAAAAACATCCCAAAGCGTTTCACAGGAGCACCATAAAACACAGCATGACATTGAGTCACATAAGGGAGATATTACGTCAGACCAGCAATAGCTTGGTGAGAGAGGTAGGTTATAAGGAGCGTCCTGAAGGAGGGAAATGGGGAGGACAGCCAGAGAAGTTTAGGGAAGGAATTCCAGAGCTTAGGGCCCAGGATGCTAGCTGTAGTACATTACGATCAACCATTGATAAAAATAAATTTTTGATTTGATGTCACACAAAGGGACTAAAGTGTTTGTGTGTGTTGGACACTAGGAATGATAAAATAACATAAACAGTGCTAAATAACGAAGTGATCATTGATAGGTAAACTTTGGAATGTCCTGTGACCTTGTCTAGGATTTTGAGGACATTGAGCTGAATTGTGGGGTCAGCAAAGTGATGAAAGATGAATCATTAAGTAGCGCCTTTCCTCCTACTCTGGCCTCATGAGCATCCTGGAGTTTAATCGCTATGAAACCATTTGGCTGCCACCTCCCCTCAGCTAAATTCCCGATTGGATCCATCAGTGTCTATCTAATATTGATGGCTCCGCCCTCAGCTTGGTCTTCCCCATAAGTGGAAGCATCTCCCCCGCTCCCACCCTATCAGACTTTTGTATAATCTTAAAGAGCTCCCTCAGGCTGCTTATCAGTCTTGGCTTTTCCAGAGGAAGCCTGTCCAGCCTTTCCTGAAAATGATCATCTTTTAGTCCTTCCATCGTCTTTGTAAATCTTTTCTTGTATTTTCTCCAGTGCCTCTATATCTCTTTCACAATGATGGAGATCAGAACTGTGCATGTCTAAGAATGGCTCAAGATGTTTGACACAACTGCTCTGCTTCTTAGTGCGACCACTTTCTACTGTGTCCACGGGATTGATGCTAGAAGACATGGAGGCTGACAAACTAAAGGAACTTTATTAACCAGATGTGTTCAGTACCGGTTGCTTCTTTACTCCGCAGTTACCCGTGCCAGCCATTGATGATGTCAATTCTGGCGACATCATGCATACGTTATCACACAGTGCTCAGTGCGACTTCAGAGCTGCTTCTCCAAAATGGACATAAATACGTAACACTTCCAAAATCATGGGGTGGGGGGGAGGGAGCAATCTTACCATCTCGCTCCACCGGGGGATTGGCCAGTTTGTGGGGGGGTGGGGGGGTGGCAGAGAGGATTGGTCGTGGAGGGCATTAATAGTGGAGGGAAGAGCGATCGGAGGCTCCAACTGGGGGGAAGGTGACTGACAGATCTCTCTATTTGTGCTATTGCACAGAACAAAAAGATATTTACATTGCGCAATGGCGCCCTCTGCTGCAATCTGCCAGCTTTCGGTGAGGTTAGG
Source organism: Mustelus asterias (assembly GCF_964213995.1). Taxonomy (NCBI): domain Eukaryota; kingdom Metazoa; phylum Chordata; class Chondrichthyes; order Carcharhiniformes; family Triakidae; genus Mustelus; species Mustelus asterias. The sequence goes on along the minus strand of NC_135810.1, from coordinate 5,286,862 downwards.
CCCTGCCCCCTTCCTCCTGCTGGCAGGAAACAGATCTCGCTTCATTATTTTCCCTCAATGTGAGGTAAGATTCGATTTTTAACTCTCCCAAAAGAAAACAACATGATTCCCTCCCGTTTTTCACACTCACTTGGCTCTTAGGATTTTTTTTAGTAAGATCGCCCCCATCGAGTCAGATAATCTCCTATTGGTGTGCAGTGACCTGTCACAACTCAGGAAATCAGTGCAATCTATGGTGGCTTTGAATGCCTGATAAACCCGTTGACCAGAGATATTGCCCTTTAAGGAGATGCGTGTCGAGCATTTCTCAGCACAGCCCCATTTGCAAATGCATAACCTTAATCATCTTTAACCAAACGTGGCAACTAAACAGTGAGCAGGGCAAGATGAACAGAATGCCGAGCCAATCGAGTGGCAAATTATTGCCAACGCTGGCAATCTGAAATACAAACAGAAAATGCGCCCAAACACTCAGCAGGTCAGGCAGCACCTGCAGAGAAAAACCCAGTTAATGTTTCACGTCAGTAACTCCTAGACAGTCTGAAAAGGTTATGTTTGAAGCAAATACACGGAAAGGGACGGGGAGAACAAAAGGGAAGGTCAGTGATGGGTTGCTGGATAGATATGAATGAATGATGAAAGAGATGATGGTACAAGGTAAAACGAAAAGTTAACGGGACAAGTAAACAAAAAAAAGGGTCCAAAGGAGGTGTAAATGGCAACAGCAGTATCCTTACTGGTGTTAGAATGTAACCAATGATAATAGTGGATCTGTTGTAGTGTGACCAATGGTAACAAGTTGTAAGGGTCAGCTGACCCAGTAAACTATGTAACCAGTGACAAAATTATGTGATGATCAGCTGACCAGCGGACTCAGTATTAATAAGAACCTGTTGGGAATTGCTGGAGAGCTTGGAATGGCCCAGGGTGAGGCCTCACGTTTTGGAGTAATGAAGTTTCTTTATTAAACCTTTTTCTTTGATTTATCTGTTGGGGTAAATTTTGTTTCATTTCATTGCCTATAACCGAAGAATACCTTCTGCTGGATGAACAACCGGTGCGTCCTACCTGAAATAATGGGGGCAGAGGTTATGATCTGTAATTGTTGAGCCCAATGTTGAGTCCGGAAGATTGCAAAGTGCCGCATCGAAGATTGAAACGCAGTTCCTGGAGCTTCATTGCAACAGTGCAGGAGGCAAAGTGCAGAGAGATCAGAGTGGGAGTCGGATGGAGAATGTTGACCTGCTAAATCCGTAAATTAGTCAACTGGACAGAGTCCAATGTTATCGACCAAGACACAGAGGAAACATTCAAGCCAGAGACAAGATGCAAAGTTCTATCGGCTCACTCATCCGAGGATTGGTTGGGGAAAGCAGTAAAAGGGTGACTGTAACAGAATTATTAATTGTCACCAATTAGCACAATACATTGAAGGAGGTTGAGGCAGTGGATCAGGATATTGCAAGCTAAAAGTGGTGAAAGGATGACGTGAAACTGAGCCCAGTCAGAACCCCTCCTGGCATATATATCATAATCACCACTTAAACTTAAGTTTTAAAAAAAAATTATTAGTGTCATAAGTAGGCTTACATTAACACTGCAATGAAGTTACTGTGAAAATCCCCTAGTTGCCGCACTCCGGTGCCTGTTCGGGTACATTGAGGGAGAATTAAGCATGGCCAATCCACCTAACCAGCACGTCTTTCAGACTGTGGGAGGAAACTGGAGCACCCGGAGGAAACCCACGCAGACACGGGGAGAACATGCAGACTCCACACAGACAGTGACCCAAGCCAGGAATCGAACCCAGGTCCCTGGGTGCTGTGAGGCAGCAGTGCTAACCACTGTGCCAGCCCCCCCCCCCCCCCCCCCCCCCCCCGGGTAATGAGGGGACAATAGGAAATTCAGTCAAGATTCAGTTAGACATTGGGGTGTCAACATCTTTCCCTTGGGAATGATGTGCTGGAAACTGGGTGCTTTTCCTTGTTTATAGTTATCGGGCGGCACGGTGGCACAGTGGTTCGCACCGCTGCCTCACAGCGCCAGGGACCCCGGTTGGATTGGCAGCTTGGGTCACTGTCAGTGCGGAGTCTGCATGTTCTCCCCGTGTCTGCGTGAGTTTCCTCCGGATGCTCCGGTTTCCTCCCACAGTCTGAAAGATGTGCTGGTTAGGGTGCATTGCCCACGCTAAATTTCCCCTCAGTGTACCCGAACAGTGACCGGAATGTGGCAACTCGGGGATTTTCGCAGTAACTTCATTGCAGTGTTAATGTAAACCTACTTGTGACACTAATAAATAAACTTTTTTGCCATTTGAGTCAGCTACAAAGTCATTCAGTCATTTTGCACCAAACTTGAAATGTGACACAGCTAAAATCTGTGCTGTGCAACAGAATTTGAGAGAATCGTCCATCATTCACTGAGCAACCTCTGGTGTGTCTCCAGGTTCCAGGTCCCTTTCTTCATAGAATCATAAAATCCTACAGTGGAAAAGGAGGCCAATTAATCCATGGAGTCTGCATCGGCCACAATCCCACCCAGGCCCTACACCATAACCCCATGCATTTACCCCAGCTAGACCCCCTGACAGTAAGGGGAAATTTAGCATGGCCAATCAACCTAACCCGCACATCACTCATATGTTTGCCCCATCTCTCAGCATGAGACCAATTTCCATACATAACAAACACCACCCCACCTACAGAAAACGCTGGAAATTCTCCTCAGTCTGACAGTATCTGTGGAGAGAGAACAGAGCTAACGTTTCGAGTCTGGATGACCCTTGGTCAGAGCTAAAGAGAGGGAGGAGTATACAATATGTTACACTATGAACTGGGTCATTTCAACGTTCCCTGGGTGCAAGAACTGCTTTCACTATACTATCAAGGGGGGGGGGGGGCGATGGTCTAGCGATTAGACTAGACTATTAATCCAGAAACTCAGCTAATGTTCTGGGGACTGGGGTTCGAATCCCGCCACGGCAGATGGCGGAATTTGAATTCAATAAAAAGTATCTGAAATTAAGAATCTACTGATGACCATGAAACCATTGTCGAATGTCAGAATAACCCATTTTGGTTCACCAATGTCCTTTAGGGAAGGAAATACGTCCTTACCCGGTCTGGCCTACATGTGACTCCAGAGCCACCGCAATGTGGTTGACTCTCAACTGCCCTCGGGCAACTAGGGATGGGCAACAAATGCTGGCCAGCCAGAGACGACCATGTGCCATGAATGAATGAAACAAAAATCAATGCAAATGTTCAGCATAAACACAGCTGTAGCTGTCGACATTTAAATACATGTTGTAACAGGTTACGACATTCTGACTGCAGGCAACATTGAAGCAAATGGAGCGATTTTCTACTTCAACACTCTCCACATAATCCGAGTGAAAAAGTACAAAATGGAGAATGTCCCCTTATGTTTGTCAGCTTGGCATGCATGAAAATAATTCAAACCAAAACGAGTGAGTGCACTTTCCTCAAGGGTTGGTCAGTCAGAACGTGAGGGTACAATGGATGAACTTGTGTTTTCAGTGTAGAGCTACTTGCAGTGGGAAAACAAATGTGTAAACTCCAGTGTATGGTTTATTCAGAGAGAAGGTAAGGTAAAGAAAGGAAAGCTCTTGTCATTCGCTGATTGTACAGGTTTTAAGGGACACAGATTTAAGAATTTGATCAAGAGATGCAGCGGGACTATGGGGAAGATTTTTTTCAACAGGTTTATTTGGTAGCAAAAGCCACACAAGCTTTCGGAGCTCCAAGCCCCTTCAACACTTGAAGGGGCTTGGAGCTCCGAAAGCTTGTGTGGCTTTTGCTACCTAATAAACCTGTTGGACTTTAACCTGGTGTTGTTTAAACTTCTTACTGTGTTTACCCCAGTCCAACGCCGGCATCTCCACATGAAGATTTTTTTCACATGGCGAATGGTAATGACTTCATAGAATAGAATTATAGAATCCCTACAGAGCAGAAGTAGGTCATTCGGCCCATCGAGCCTGCACCGACAACAATTCCACCCAGGCCCAATCCTCATAACCCTGCATATTTACCTTGCCAATCCCCCTGACATTAAGGGTCAATTTAGCATGGCAAATCCACCTAACCTGCACATTTTTGGAATGGATTTGAAACACACTGGCCAGAATCCTCACCCATGGCTGGGATTCTCCAGTCCCGCTGCTGTAAGCGGAGATTTTGCTGAGCGCCAAATTCTCTGTTCTCAGTGGCAATGGTGGCGGGCAACGCAAGACCGCAGAATTCTGGCCAAGAATCGTGGAAGCAGAGACGATTAATAATTTCAAAAGGTAATTGGACAGGCATTTGAGGGAATTAAAATTTGCAGGGTTATGGGGATAGAACGAGGAAAATGGGAGAGTAGATCACTTGACAAAAACATAGGGCGGGATTTTCCGTCCCGTCCACCACGGGAATCGTAGCGGGCGGGACACGGACCATGCAAAGGTCCATTGACCTTGGGCGAGATTTTCTTGGGGTGAGCGCAGCCAGAAAATCCTGCCCATAGACTGAACCGTCTCCTTCTGCACTCCCTTGGATCTATCTCTCCAAACCTTGCATACTATAATTGCACTTTTTGCAATTCCTCATACATCCTGGTGAATGTGTATCCTCAAAGTGAAGGGTACAAGAGCTGAACAATTTTTGCATTGTTTTGCATGCTTATTGAGTTTGTGTCTTTATATGCCCTGTTTGTGAACACAACTCCCACTCACCTGATGAAGGAGCAGCGCTCCGAAAGCTAGTGGCTTGTGCTGCCAAATAAACCTGTTGGACTTTAACCTGGTGTTGTGAGACTTCTTACTGTGCCCACCCCAGTCCAACGCCAGCATCTCCACACCATGGAGAGTTCCATAAACTGACCCTCTGAAAGAAAAACCTTCTCCTCATCTCCATCCTAAATGGGAAAGCCCTTATTTTTAAACCATGTCCCCCGGTTCTAATCTTTCCAACAAGAGGAAACATTCTTTCAGCATAGAACCATAGAAGTTACGGTGCAGAAAGAGACCATTCAGCCCATCGTGACTGCGCCAGCCAAGAGGAAAAAGAAACTAGCTGCTCATTTCAATTCCCTTTTCCAGCACCTGATCCGTAGCCTCGCAGGTTCCAGCACATCAGATGCAGACCCAGGCACATTCTAAATGAGTTGAGTGTTTCAGCTTCAACCACCAACTTAGATAATGAATTCCAGACACCCACCACCCTGGGTGAAAAGGTTTTTCCTCATGTCCCCTCTAACAATCACCTTAAATCTGTGCCCCCTGGTAAGTGACCCCTCAACAGGTGGAACAGTCTTTCCTGTCTAGCTCCCCATAATTCTGCACACCTCAATTTGAAAGTTCCAATTTCGATCCTCTCTTTATGTACTGGATTCTGTAAACATTCATGGGGAAAAATGATAGAGTGATAACAGGCTGTTGTGAAACAATGCTTTGATTAAGTGGGAGCCAAGATATAGTGGACACAATCCAGGGCACTCCTTTGACCTTTGCACCAATAATTTACTAACCTAATCCTGAACCGGGATTATCTATATATTGTTAAACATCTGCAGTGTCTTTGAACAATAACTCATTAACATACAATAATTCCTGGCTGATCATTTCCTTCAGATGGAGAATACTGCAATGCAGAAGGCTGCTAATGTGTTGCTCAGCATCACAGAGAGTGGAATTTACACGGGACTGATCCTCAAACAAAATGTCAGAGCCAAGGACTAGTCAACTTCAGAATTCCACAATCCTCAAAAAGACAATCCTCTTGCTAACAGATGAGGAAAGGAGCAGACTTTTTAAATGAGCATTGCCTTCTTTAGTTCAAGCCAAACAGGCGTGTGTGTCTGTGTGTGTGTGCATGTACAAGCAGACGTATGCACGCATGTACATATGTACATATTAGCCCAATCCATCACGCAAACCAGCCTCCCAACCATTGACTCTGTCTACATTTCCCGCTGCCTCAGCAAAGCAGCCAGCATAATTAAGGACCCCACGCACCCCGGACATTCTCTCTTCCACCTTCTTCCGTCAGGAAAAAGATACAAAAGTCTGAGGTCACGTACCAACCGACTCAAGAACAGCTTCTTCCCTGCTGCTGTCAGACTTTTGAATGGACCTACCTCATATTAAGTTCATCTTTCTCTACACCCTAGCTATGACTGAAACACTACATTCTGCATTCTCTCCTTTCCTTCTCTTGAACGGTATGCTTTGTCTGTATAGCACGCAAGAAACGATACTTTTCAGTGTATCCCAATACATGTGACAATAATAAATCAAATCAAATCAAATCAAATCTGTGTGCACATGCTAACATGTATGAGTGTGTGTGTACATGGTTGTGTGGCAGGTGCCTGCATATGTGCATGTACACATATTGGCATGTATGTGTATGTTTGTTATCAAGTGTGTAAACACACAAAAGGGTCAGCCCTTAGCCTCCTCTGTTCAAAGGAAAATAACCCTTGCCTATCCAATCTCTTTTCATAGACTTCAATTTTCAAGTCCTGGCAACATTCTTGTAAATTTCCTCTGCTGTCTCTCCAGAACAATTATGTCCTTTCTATAATATGGTGACCTGAATTGTACACAAAACTCCAGCTGTGGCCGAACCAGCATTTTATACAGTTCCATCATTACATCCCTGCTTTTGTATTCAATATCTTGCCCAATAAAGGAAAACATTCCATGTGCTTTTCGGTGAGTGGGTGGTTAGGCCAGGGGTGGAGGGCAGATAGTTGGGTGGTTCGGTTGTGGGTGCATCCAGGTCAAGTCCGGGAGGTCATTGGATTGGGGGTATGAAGTGGGGGGGGGGGGGGGGGTGTGTGTGTGCTCAGGTATGTGGGGTTGGGGGTGAGGTGTCACGAGGGGGTCGGGGGCTGGTGAGTTGGACCAGTTGCAGGGAGTTGGGATTGGTGGAGTGGCATGCGGGTGGGGGAAACTCCATGAGGTTTGAGGGTATGGTGGAGTCCCTGGGGAGGGAGGTTGTGGTCAGTCAGGGTCTTTACAATAGTTACCCAGAAGTTAGAAGAAATTTTTCTGGCTAACTATCGGTATCACCCTGTCAGAACCATCCAAAGTTTGTGATTTAAAAAACATTTTCAGATGGTTACCAAGGGTGATTGCCCCAGAAAAATTGGGGATTTGGGTTGTGGGTGCATCCGGGTCAAGTCAGGTTATGAGTTTTATAGCACAGAAAGAGGCTCTTCAGCCCAACATGTCTGCACCAGCCTTCAAATGCCTAGATATTCCAACCCGATTTTCCAGCACTTGGTCTGTAGCCTTGTATACTGTGACGTTTCAAGTGCTCATCTAATTGCTTCTTAAATGTTGTGAGGGTTCTCACATCTACTACCCTTTCAGGCACTGAGTTCCATATTCCCACCACCCTCTGGGTGAAGAAGTTTTTCTTCAAATGCTCTCTACATCTCCTGCCCCATACCTTCAATCTCTGCCCCCTGGTTATAGTTTGTGTCTTTATATGCCCCTGTTTGTGAACAGAACTCCCACTTACCTGACAAAGGAGCAGCGCTCCGAAAGGTTGTGTGGCTTTTGCTACCAAATAAACCTGTTTGACTTTAACCTGGTGTTGTGAGACTTCTTACCCTGGTTGTTGACCCCTTTACCAACGGGAAAACGTTCTTCCTATTTATATCCTTCATAATTTTGTTTTCCTCAATCAGGTTCCTCCCTCACCCTTTTCTTTGTCAGAGCTTTGACTAAGGGTCATCTGGACTCGAAACATCAGCTCTTTTTTCTCCTTACAGATGCTGCCAAACCTGCTGAGATTTTCCAGCATTTCTCCCCCTCAGCCTTCTCTGCTCTAAGGAAAACAATGCCAGCCTATCCAGCCTCTCTTCAAAGTTGAAACTCTCCATCCCAGGCAACATCCTAGTGAATCTCCTCTGCACCTTCTCCAGTGCAATCACATCCTTCCTACAGTGTGGTGACCAGAAAAGCACACAGTACTCTAGCTGTTGCCTGACGAACATTTCCTACAGCTCCATCATAACTTCTCTGCTCTTATATTCTATGCACTTCTGGGAATTGACATGTAAATGGTTACCTGTAACATTCCGAGAGGGATTCCCCAGTGCATTTCTGGGGTACATCCCCGTTTCCCCACGCCCCCCCCCCCCCAGCCCACCCAGCCAAATCAACCACTGGAGAGCTCACTGGGGAGCTCAGGAGTTATGTCCCAATATTTGAGAGCAAGCATCAAAACGGGGGATAATTTTACAAATACGATGAAAGTTTAAATGTGCAGATTGTGGTCAAATGCACAAAGAATATATCAGTTTAAAAGTTGTTAATTTTTAGTAAGGAAGTTAGGTAATAGTTTATCAGATTGAGATATGCGAGTTTCGTTGATATATAAAGCCACCACGGTGATAAACATTTTCTTTATTCAATGATGTTTGGACATACCATAGAGTCACTACAGTGCAGAAAGAGGCCATTTGGCCCATCGAGTCTGCACCGCCTCGCCGAAAGGGCATTCCACCCATTTCCTCCCCATTTCTCTGTTCCCTTAACCCCATGCATTTACCATGGCTAATCAACACATCTTGGGACACTAAGGGTCAATTTAGCATGGCCAAGCCACCTAACCCACGCGTTTTTTGGACTATTGGAGGAAACCAGAGCACCTGGAGGAAACCCATGCAGACATGGGGAGAACGTGCAAACTCCAGGCAGTCACCCGAGGCCAGGATTGAACCGGGGTCCCTGGAGCTGTGAGGCAGCAGGGCTGACCACTGTGCCATCATTTCAATTCAACATCTAGATTATCTAGATTACAGGAACCCATGAGGTAAAATTAATAAGTGGATAAAGAGAAACTGTTCCCAATAGTGGAAGAGTCAACAACCAGAGGACATTTATTTATGGTGAATGGCAAAAGAAGCAAAGACAACACGATGAAAATCTTTTTCACACAGCGGATGGTTTAAAGTTTATTAGTGTTACAAGTAGACTTACATTAACACTGCAATGAAGTTCCTGAGGGAGGATTTAGCATGGTCAATGCACCTAACCAGCACGTCTTTCAGATTGTGAGAGGAAACCAGAACCCATGGAAACCCATGCAGACACGGGGAGAACGTGCAGACCCCGCACAGACAGTGACCCAAGCCCGGAATCGAACCTGGCTCCCTGGTGCTGTGAGGCAGCAGTGCTAACCACTGGGCCACCCCACAACGTAGCAGAATAATTTTGCAGCTTTTGTTCAAAAATGAATTGCTTTTGATTAAAACCTAGAATTGTGATTCTCAGAAGATTGTAAAACAACTTTTGACTGTATATTTAAACTTGGTTTCAATTTACATTCCACAGCCTGAGGGTAAAGTATTTGGATGTGACTGGCCAAGCATGATGTAGAGATGCCGGCGTTGGACTGGGGTAAACACAGTAAGAATTTTAACCTGGTGTTGTTAAAACTCTTACTGGCCAGGCAGGCAGTCAGCAGCATTAGCTGTGAAGACAAGTTGCCTGCCTGCAGGTGGCAGGCGTGCCATTCATTCACAAGCTGCAATGCCCATTTCCCGCCTTCTGCTGGGCTGCGATGACATCATCGCGCTTCCCCGCGGGCTGTCTGGTTTTTGCTGAATGGCCGGGAGCGTCACGTCTGGCGCGCTGCCGCTCCAGCCAATGGGAGGAGGAGGGTTGGCCCCGCCCACCTCGGTGGAGGCGGGGGGGGGGGGGGGGGGTGTGGTACTCAACAGTGCACATGCTCCACTCTTTTGTTGCGCCGGGCTGCGCTTTACGTCATCGCGCCACCGCATGGGCATGGGGCTGGCATGCGTGATGACGTTGTGCCGTCCCCGCGGTGAGGCCGCCTTGGCGCTCTGCGTCATGGCACCGCCTCCTGGAAGTGTGGCCGGTACGTAATGGCGCTGAGGCTGCGTCGTCCTGGGGCTTGAGCACCGCGTGGAGGACGCCGCTCTCCGCCGCCGGGCACGCATGGTACGTCGGGGCTGGGGGCCACGCCCCTCGGCGGAGAGGCCCCGCCCCCCTCCGCAGGTGTCAAAGGTCAGCTGAGCCGGCCTCCCTCCTCCCCCATCCCTCCTCTCTCTCTCTCTCTCTCACACACTCGGCGCCATGGCGGAGCAGCAGCAATTCTATCTCCTGCTCAGCAACCTCCTGAGCCCTGACAATGCCGTCAGGAAGCAGGCCGAGGTAACTGCAGAGGGAGAGCGGGTTATTTGTGGTTACAAATTCATGGTATAGTTTTACCCTGGTGGTGAGGAGGGGTGGTGGGGAGGGGGCAGGGGCTTCAGTGGAGCCAGGCTTGGAGGGGAGAGTGTGGCCTAGTTAGTCCCCTGGGCGCTGAGGCAGCAGCTCCTTCCTCCCCAGTCCTGGCTTGGGGGCAGAGGCCCACGTGTAGCCTGGCCTTGGCCATCAGATCCTCAGGCCATGTGTCTTCCCTCATCTGAACAACTCCCCCCTCTCCAGCTGCCCCTCTGAAAACTCCAGCTCTGAGCAGAAGCTGAGATTCTTCTCCCTTGGCAGCAGAGAGGATTAGGAGGAGGTTGGACAGAGGACTGACTCCACAATCAGGAGGCAACTCAATCAGGGGATTAGAAAGAGAAAGCGCTGGGGGAAAAAAAACTCAGCAGCTCTGGCAGCATCAGTGGAGAGAGATAAAATAGAAGCAAAATACTTACTGCAGAAACCAGGGATCTGGATCTAAATCTAAAATATAAACAGAAAGCACTGGAAAAACTCAGCAGGTCTGGCAGCATCTGTGGAGAGAGGAATCGAGAGTTGGTGTTTCGAGCCCAACGTGACTTCTTCAGAGTTTGACTCAAAATGTTAACCCTTGTTTCTCTCTCTCCACAGTTTTTCCTTGTGCTTTCTGTTTACATTTTAGATCTAGATCCCCGGCTTCTGCAGTATTTTGCTTTTATTTTGGTAAATAAGGAGAACCTGTTTACATTGAATCACTGGTTTGGTCTCAACCAGAGTATTGTACCCAATTCTGGGCACCGCATTTTAGGAGGGCTGTGAATTGGGGAAGGTATGGAAGGAATAGATTCAGGAGACTCCAGTACAAGAGACTTAAGTTGATGTGGATGAATTGGTGAAGGTGGGGCTTTTTGCCTTGGGGAAGAGAAAGTTGGGAGCATATTTGACAGGCATTCAAAATCATGAGGGGTCTGGACAGAATAAATAGGGAGTAACTGTTCCCATTGGCATGCGGTTCACCAACCAGAGGACACAGATTTAAGGTGATTGACAAAAGAACCTAAGGTATCATGAAGGAAAACCGTTTTGTGCCACAATTGGTTCGGATCTGAGAGGGTGAGGGCAGCAGATTCGATCGTGGCTTTGAAAAGAGTATTGGCTAAACATGAAAAGAAAATAATTTGCAGGGAAACGGATGAAAAGTGGGGAGTGGGACTAGCTAAACTGCTTTGACAAATATCAGTCATGGGCACAATGTGCTAAATGGTCTCCTGTGTTATGACCATTCTAGTGACAGGCGAGACAGTGACCAGACAACATGCGTTTAAAATAAATAAAGAACAAGAGGGAGATGAGCAGATTTTTTTCACTTGTGACTTCTGATTTAGAATGCATTGTCTGAGGGGGCTGTGGCCATAGGTTCAATAATAACTTTCAAATGGGAATTAGATATCAACGTGAAAAGGAAAATAAATTGCAGCACTGTGTGGGGGAAAGGGAAGAGGAGTGGGACTAATTGGATAGTTCATTGAAAGAACTGACATGAGCATGATGTATCAAATGGTCTCTGTTTGCTATAAGGTTCTTTCTGTATGGAAACCTTGTCTGGGAGAGTAGATCATCCATAACTTGACGACTGCAGGATTTAACATGGACTCTTTTTAAATTGCAGACCTGATTGTCAAAAGCGTGACCCTGTAAAAATGTTTTTTTTTGGTTTAATCATTTTTATTGGTGAAGGGATTGAACTAAACATCAAAATACAGGGCCTCACCTAATGCTGCCTTCTTGCACTTCAAGTTTGATCAGAGATGAACATTTCTGTCCATAAAAATGTTTTCCTTCCCATTCATATACCTGTAGATTTGTAATTTTCTTAACTTGTTTTTAGCAATCTATCAGTCAAAGCTGCAGGAGAATCCTTGTTTGTTTATATAAATTGGTTAGTGAGGTTTTTGTGGCGATCTGTAATTTGGCCATTGAATGGATTTGTTTAATTGTAACCACAATGTATGTACTCTTGTATTGCCTTTCATATTGGCAAAGTTATAACTTGTGAATGGAGTGCGATTGGCTTCAGTGCGCCAGGTGTAAGTTAAAGAGCTGTCATTTTGCAGGTTAGCGGTGAGATAGAGGGGAAGGGAAATACTCATTCCTGATCAGTGTGTCTGAGATGGTTAGTGAGGACAGGACTGAGGTGGGATTAGGTATGATGCTCTCTCTGGACACCTGACAAGGTGTGCAGATTAGAAATAGTGACATGATTAAGGTAACGGAAGGAAGGGTGAAAACTGTGGGGACCATACCTCAGTGAGTTACAGATGGCTTTGGGAAGTAATGAGAGAAAAATGCTTTGGTTCTAAATAGGGCAGCAGATTTGAATCATTAGTCTTATTTTCTAAATCTGCTCCATTTGACAAGTCAGTCAGAACATGAAGCAGTGTCTCCATGATGTATCATCTGAGTTGTTCAGGGGGGGACACAGTGGTTGGCACTACTGCCTCACGGTGCCAAGGACCCGGGTTCGATTCGCAGCTTGGGTCACTGCGTAGAGTTTGCATGCTCTCCCCGTGCCTGCGTGGGTTTCCTCCGGGTGCTCCAGTTTCTTCTCACAATCCAAAGATGTGTGGGTTAAGTTGATTGGCCATGGTAAATTGTCACTTAGTGTCACGGGGACTAGTAGGGTAAATATGTGGGATTATGGGGATAAGGCCTAGGGTGGGATTGTGGTCAGTGCAGACTCGATGGGCCGAATGGCCTCCTTCTACACTGTAGGGATTCTATGATCATTTGGGTTAGTGCTGATCTAGTATTCAGGAATAAGGCTGGGATCTACAAAGTAGACTTTGTTTTGCCAGCCATGGCTCACTTGGCAACACTGTTGTCTCTGAGTCAAAAGATTGCTGGTTCAAGTCCCACTCCTAGACACTTGAACGTAAAAATCGAGTCTTATATTTGCAGTGGAGTGCTACACTGTCAGAGGTGCCACCTTTCAGGTTGGATGTTTAAACTGAAGGCCCATCTGCTGGGCGATAAATGAAGAAGATAACAACAATATTTAGAAGAAGAGCACGGGGAGCTCTCCTTACTGTCCTGGTCAATGTTTTTTCCTTGACCAACATCACAAAAACAGGTTATCTGATTAGTATCACATTGCTGCTTGTGGCAGCTTGCTGTGCACACAGGGCATGATGGGTCATATGGCCTGTCTCTGCTATAAGATTCTTTCTGTATGGAAACCTTGTCTGGGAGAGTAGATCATCTCTAATTTGACGACTACAGGATTTAACATGGACCCTTTTTAAATTGCGGACCTGATTGTCAACAGTGTGATCTTGTGAAAATGTTTTTATTTGGTTTAATCATTTTTATTGGGATAGTGAAAGGATTGAAAAATAACAGGGCCTCACCTAATGCTGCCTTCTTCCACTTCAGGTTTTATCAGAGATGAAAATTTCTGTCCATAAAAATGTTATCCTTCCCATTCATATACCTGTAGATTTGTAATTTCCTTAACTTGTTTTTAGCAACCTATTGGTCAGAGCTGCAGGAGAATCCTTGTTTGTTTATATAAGTTGGTTAGTGAGGTTTTTGTGGTGATCCGTAGTCACATTTCCAATATGATAACAGGGCATATTACTTGAGCTGCTCTGAAATTTCCTCCCTGAATCTCTCCCCCTCTTTCTCCTTAAGACTTACCTCTTCGACCAGATTTTTGCAGATCTGCTCCAATATTGCCGTATGTAACTCAAATGTGGCTTCGTAACACTCTATGCTGTCGGACATTTCATTATGATAAAGATGCTATCACTCATCGGCTGTAAGGTAGTTTGGGGAAGCTTGGGGTTACGAGAGGCACTATAAAAATTCAAACCTTTATTTTCTTGAAGACAATTTAAGAATATGAGACATGAAACTTACTTGCTGAGCTAAGTTTTAAGCTGCATAGTGATTTTCAAATTTATTTTATACCTGCTCTTCAGGTGTTGTGAAATTGGTAGTGGTTCCCCACTTGGAATTGTATTTATATTTTGGGTGTGCGTAATGCAATCATAGCAAGTCTGTTTTAAAAAGAAAAAACTACCTGGGGAGTGATGTTTGGCACTTAGCAAAGAGAGTTTACACTTAATGTGCTGTGGGATCTGTGTTTTATATAACTCATTATTCCCTTGAGGATTATTATAGACGGCACTTCCGGGATTTGATTATGAATTAAGCAACTTGGAATATAAATTTGTTGCCTTTAATTTGTCTCTCAAAACTTTTACCATAAAATTTTCAGCAAGCTGATAATTTGGGCTGTAGTATTTATTAAGGCCGTGGGAATGTCATTGTCCTTGATATATTGAGTTCCTGACTTGTGCGAATAGGCTATTACACTGGGAGCCGGAATACCAACTCTTGACCAATTGTGCTTTTCCTTGCTGCCATAAGCTTCAGTGAAATTAGATTGGTGACTGCCGCAGGTCCTGTGATTTTGTTCGCGGTGGTGTGTTTGGTATTGTTCTGCGGCTCAGGAAGGTGTGGCAATCAGCTATTTCCTGGAATTACTTTCACAGAGTGAGTGCATGTGTCAAGTTGGTGTGTGGGATGGTATAAAAGGATGGATAAACTGAAACTCAGCAGATCTGGCAGCGTCTGTGGAGAGAGAAACGGAGTTAACGTTTCAAGTCTGATATCACCACCACACGCACCACCCCCCCGCCCGCCCTCCCTTTCCAGGGCCACCTGACACTTGTTCTTCAGTTTTTTTTCACTGAGCACTGTCCTTTGTTCCCCTATTAACATATTCTGCTATCTCTCCTTCTCTGCACCTTCTTTAGTCCTTAATGCTACCAGTAACGCTCCCTTTGGTTTGTGTCCATGTCATCTTTGTCAGTCTGTCCTTCGTTGTGACCTGTTTTATTTCTATCCCAACTATTCTGCTCAACCTTCTCCACCTCCAACTATCTAATCCATTGCATTTCTTCAGCTGCGAAGTAAAGTCATATTGGATGTGAAAAATTAACTCCGTTTCTCTTACCACAGATGCTGCCAGACATGCTGAGTTTTTCCAGCATTTTCTGTTTTATTTCAGATTTCCAGCATCAGCGGTATTTTGCTTTTGTTTATACCAGAGTTGAAAGGTGGGTTTTAACTTGCTGATCTGGCCAGTTCCCCTTTCTTTGACCGGGACATTGGCAGGATTTAACTGAAGCTGAGAAATAGTTTTTCAGGCGACTTGAGTAGCATTAGGATTTATTTCAATACATACAGTCAGTATAACTTCTGTGTGATGTTACAATTGTACTGTGTACGGTAGATTATTACAAGTTAACAGCCATCTTTCAGTGCGTAACGCTCTCACTTCTGAGTCGCATGTACTCCAGAAAGCTGACTGTGTTGCCCGTACAGGGCTGAGGGAGCAGCGAGTTTCAGGTGGACATTAAACCAAGGCCCCCACAGGTGGATGTAAAGGGTTCCTTGGTTCTATGTCGCAGAAGAGCAGGGAAGTTCTCCTCAGTATCCTAGACAATGAGCATCACAATAAAAAGATTGTTTGCTCATTTATCACATTGCTTTTGTTTTTGGGAGCTTGCTGTGTACAAATTGATTGCCATACTTCCAACATCACAACAGTGACTGCACTTCAAAGATACTTCATTGGCTGTAACATGCATTGCGATGTCCTGAAGTTGTGGGAGGTGCTATAGAAAAGAAAGAACTTCAACTTATTTAAAGAGACCTTCAGGTTGGCTGAATGTACTGCCTGATGTGCTATGCAGGCCATAAAGTTGCCAGATTTGTCATCTGGCCTCTGTCAGTTTAGTGGTCTCAGCAAATCAGCAGCAGTGTCTTGGTGAAAGATGAGAAGTGGAGGCTCCAGGAGTGGGAAAATTGACCAACTGTGATGTGTGACAACATCAACAAGTGGTATTTATATAGCACCTTTAACTTCATAAAATTTCCCAAAATGTTTCACAGAAATGTTATCAAATAATTTGACATTGACCCACGTAAGGAGATATATGGGGAGATGATCCAAAAGCTTGGTTAGAGGTAGATTTTAAGACATATCTTGAAGGAGAGAGAGAGGTAGAAGATGGTGAGGTTTAGGGAGGGAATTTCAGATGAGGGGCTGGGCTACTGATGGCCACCAATAGTGGTGGAATGAAAACTGGGAATGCTGAAGAGGCCAAAATTGGAGGAGCGCAGAGATCTCAATGTTGTAGAGCTGGAGAGGATTACAGAGATATGGAGGGATTTCAAAATCAGGGTGGAAGCATTAAAATCAAGGTGTTGCTTAACCAGAAGTAATGCAGATCAGTGAGCACAAGATGGTAAGTGAATTGGACTTAATGCAAGTTAGGATATGGCCGGCAGTTTCTTTGTGACTTCAGGTTTATGGAGGGTAGAATGTAGGAGACCAGCCAGGAGTAGAAGTCAGGAGGCACAGGTGAGGGTTATAGCAACAGGTAAGTGGAGGTAGGACAGATTCAGGTGGTCTTGCGGATGTGGAAATTGTCAGTCTTTATGGTGTCGTGGAAGTTGTGTACAGTTTTGTTCTTTCTCAGACACTTGCCAGTGAGAGGGATGGCTTGGTGGCTAGAGAACGGAGTTTGTGGCAGGGACCAAAGATAGATAATGGCTTCCGTCTTCCTGCTATTTAGTTGGAGGTGGGCATGGTTTTGGGAGGTGACAACACATTCAAGGTCTTTGGAGAGGAAAGGAAGATTGGACAGTAGTTTCCAAAGACAGTGGTTGCTTTTTATTTTTTAAGAGGGTTGAAGAGTACCTAAAGAGGGAAAGCCATTAAAAATGGTTAAAAAACGTGGAAGGCAGGAAGGAAAGTTGGATGGCCAACAGTTTAATGAGTATTAGGTTGAGGGAGCAGGAGGGGTGGTCTTATCAACATCACGACCTTGGGGGATGAGGAGAGATGTGAGAGGCTCTAGAGAGAGATGCAAGTTAATGATGGGAGAACTATCAAGGAAGTGGGCTAGGAGTGGGGGGAGGAGAGGGGAAATTGGAGAGGCAGCCATTCTTATGGCCCCACGTTTAGTGACAGTTACACTTCATACTGGTTGGTGAATAGAATTGAACTTTACTACAATGCCGTCATGCTGTTGAATAGAAAGCAAGGAAGAACTTGAATTTATACCATGCCAATAATGACCTTGGGGCATCCTGAAGCATTTGACAGCCTTAGGACTATAGTTACTGTTGTAGGAAATGTAGTAGATATTCTACACACAGCATGGTCCCACAAACAGCAATATGATAATGACCAGATAATCTGACATTAAAGGTCAGTTGACAGGTGTGGCCAGGACAATGCGGATAATTCCCCAGCTCTTCGTTGAAATGGTGCCATGGGATCCGGTTACATCCAACAGAGCAGGTTTAATCTGAAAGGTACGTTCCCTGAGTGCGCTGCCCGCCCAATGTCACGGCGTGCCGCCTGCCCAGGATTTTGGTATTGAGGCTAATGGAATAGGACTGGAATCCACAACCTTCCGACTCAGATCCTAGCGCTAGCAGAGCCAGGGCCATGGCTGATTTGGAATTGTTGAGGTTTACTATCTTAAGTTTGTGGAGATATTGCTGGTGAACCATCTTCAGGAGGGGAGAAAATTGAAGATGATTTGTTAGTTCATGAAAAGCTAGGTTTTAATGGACAACACCAGAGTGAAGCACCAACTCGTTTTACTGCTATTATTGAATTCTGCACCAACCCTTTTAACTGCTATTACTGAATTCCACCCCCCCATCAACATTCTTGGAGTTGCCATTGACTAGAAATTGGACCGGCCATTAACATGCTTTATCTGTTTGCCCTCTGAGTTGGATGTGAAAGATCTGTCACTAAGAGCAGGTCAGGGGTTGAACGCTGTAAGGTGAGTGGCTCACTCCCTAACTCCCCTTAGAATTTCTATCATCTACAAGGCATTTGACAGGATTGAGATACTCCATTGCTTGGATGAGTGCAGCTGCAACAGCACTCAACACTTGACACCGACCAGGCCAAAGCATTTCCACGTCACCAACCAGCTTAAACAGCCACACTCTCTGTTGCACAGGGGTGCAGCATCTATCATCTACAGGAGACACCACAGAACTCATTCAACTGAGCCTTACCATCTCGAGGTCAAGGGCAGCAGGTACATGAGAGCATCGTTGTCTGCGAGTTCCCCTCCAGTTCACATACCTTCCTGATGGGAACTATATCGCCATTCCTTCACAATCGCTGGAATAGAATCCTGTAACTTCCTTCCTAAAAACACTGCAGGTATATCTGTATGGACTGCAGCGGTTTAAGAAGGCAGATCATCATTATCTTCTCAAGGGCAATTAGGGATTGGCAGTCAATGCTGGCCTTGCCCATAACACCTGCATCCTAAAAGCGAATCTTCAAACAAAGGTTCTAAGTAATAAAAT
This sequence comes from Mustelus asterias, assembly GCF_964213995.1. NCBI lineage: Eukaryota > Metazoa > Chordata > Chondrichthyes > Carcharhiniformes > Triakidae > Mustelus > Mustelus asterias. Next base: position 5,268,240 of record NC_135810.1, on the reverse strand, counting down.
ACCCATATCATAATAATTGCACATATATAGTACGAATGATATCAGGACGTTGCAGAACAATTAGATCTTTGAATGATATCAGGACGTTGCAGAACAATTAGATCTTAGGCGGCACGGTAGCACAGTGGTTAGCACTGCTGCTTCACAGCTCCAGGGTCCCGGGTTCGATTCCCGGCTCGGGTCACTGTCTGTGTGGAGTTTGCACATTCTCCTCGTGTCTGCGTGGGTTTCCTCCGGGTGCTCCGGTTTCCTCCCACAGTCCAAAGATGTGCAGGTTAGGTTGATTGGCCAGGTTAAAAATTGCCCCTTAGAGTCCTGAGATGCGTAGGTTAGCGGGATTAGCGGGTAAATATGTGGGGGTAGGGCCTGGGTGGGATTGTGGTCGGTGCAGACTCGATGGGCCGAATGGCCTCCTTCTGCACTGTAGGGTTTCTATGATTCTATCTTTGAAATAAAGGTTGTTCCGAGACTAACATATTTTGCATCAAATGTGTTCAACAGTCATGAAATGAATGACTGGTTAACGTGCTAGTTAATATGAGCCGAGGGACAAATATTTTACATAGGCCGTTGAGAAATGCCTGCTCCTTTTATCATGGGGCTGTGGTATATTTAATGCTCACTGTAAGCAGCAAATTGGGCATCAGTTTAATTTTGCATCTAAAGTATGTCACCTCCAACAATGCTGCTCTAGAGCATTGGCTGACATTATAGTGTAGGCTTCAAACCATACAGAATACTGTGCTTCATTCCAAGCAGGCTTTTGTATTACATACGAGAGCTCTTTGTGATTCAGTTTGTTCATTCATTCTTAAAAATGCCTGAGTTTCTATTCTTAAGCCCGGTGAGGAATGCCATTATGGATTCAATAAGCTTCATGTGTCTAGTCAGGACTGGGCTGCTGCTGGGTGATGAATGGCCATCAAAGCCTGGCGTTTTTATCAGCTGCAACACTTTTAATAATCAGCACATTCATTCTTAAAAGACAATTGATTAAGATCCTAAAATAGATAAGTTAATGCTTGCTGAATTTTGTAATCCTGGCGGGAGATATTTTTTGTGTGCCTGTTCAGAAATCTTTTATTCAGAGTTATAGTGTGGTGTTAACAGCAGTCATCGCTGGATTGTGCAGCAACTGTGAAAGGAGTTACAAGGCCATTAGTATTCTATGTTAGGTTAGACTAGTCATTGTTAATGGATGCCGCTCTAACTTGAGTGTATTAACCCATTTGAAAAAGGATTTATTTTCCCCTTCTGTCCTGGTATGTTATGTCCTAACTTGTAGTTATTAGCCTGACTCCTCATTTTCTCCTGAGCTTGCTTAGCTCTGCTTTCTGCTTGTGTGTGAAAGAAATTTGGCATGGGTGCAGTTAAAGCTGGGGCTTTGTCATTGTACATCACCACACACTTGCATGCGCAGCCATCAAAAAACCATTTTGTTTCCAGTCAGTACCATTTTCCTCCTCCAACGCCTGTCAATTTGTACACCCTCCATTTGAGGGAGTGTAATGAGACAGCACTTGGTAGCGCAACTGTGTCTTCTCTTCTCTCCCTAGTTGACCCCGCCACCCCCACTACCGCCGCCACCACCTCTAGTAACGCAAGTCAGCTATCCTCTAACGCTGCATAAACCATGGGTCTAAACTGTTGGACCGCTAACGTTTTTCACCCTGTTCTTGACTGGCATTTGTTGAGACATTACAACAAAGGTCATTGCACAGAAGCGATTAGGAGTGGGAATCCACTTGGTTTATTTGATTAATTGACACTTTGTTAATCGAATCTTCGAATAGCAAGGTTTATGTCTGATAATTTGAGTCTTACAGCTTCTACACACACAGGCATTGCTGAAATTTAACCAGTTGCCAATGTTTAATGTAAGATCTTGGGCAATGAGCTTTTGCAAAGTGGCACAAGTCGGGTTAACTATTCCTCCAGGATCTTACACATCAGTCTGACAAATCCCATTGTCGTGTGCTTAGGTACTCTGAATTGTGAAGAACATTTGGGGCATTCTAAACAGCACAAGGTTAACCAGCATTGATGCCTTGCGTACATTTGTCTAAAGGGAGATGACACTTTTGAGAATGATTTCTTCCTTTAAGCAAGTGAGTCTGCTCGAGTCCCTCGATAAAATTGAGGCACTGCGTGCTGTGGTGTAACTCAGTCCCACACTGAACAATGGCATTTCCTCAGTGAACCATTGGGAAACCTAGTGTGACAACATTTCAGACGTGTCAATGTGTCATATCTTCTTTATTTTTTCTTGTCTTGTCTCAGTGCAGATTCCCAATTCCCTTTCCCTGTTCTCTGCTCTGAAGAATGTCTAGATTTGCACTGTCATTTCAGGAACAGGAAGAAGCCATTCTGTTCCTCAAGTCTGTTCTGCCATTCAATTGGATCATGGTTGATCTGTATCTAAGCTCCAACTACCCTCCTTGGTTCTGTAACTCTTAATCTCCAATAAAAATCAATCGGTCACAGTTTTTGAAATTGCAGTTGACCCCTAGACTTGGACAGCTTTTTTGGGGGAGAGCGTTCCAGATTTCCACTCCCCTTTGTGTGAGGAAGTGCTCCCTGACGTCACCCTGAATGGCCTGGCTCCAATTTTAATGTCATGTCCACTTGTTCTGGACTCCCCCATCACAGGAACTAGGAAATGATTAACTCCTTTAATCATCTTGAGCAACTTAATTTGATCACCCCTGAATAAACAAAGAGCAAAGAAAATTACAGCACAGGAACAGGCCCTTCGTCCCTCCAAGCCTGCACAGACCGAGTTGCCTGACTGAACTAAAACCTTCCACTTAAACTTAACTCTTCCACACTCGGCCAGTGTATCCTTTCCAGAGTGCGATGCCCCAAACTGAACACACTCCTTTAAAAGGGCTCTACGCAGCTGTAACACAACTTTTACCCCTTAGTGTTCCAGCCCTCTTGACACAAAGGCCAACATTGCATTGACCTTCCACTGGGGTTAGTGTGTATATTAATAGGGCTGGTTGTGACCTGCCTGTGTTCGGGGGACAGTAGGTTGATCTGAATAGGATTGCCTTTCTGTTTGGTAACCCGAGCTTCGCACAGTTGAGGTAAACAAGCTCGAGTGACTGTCAGACGTGAATCAAACGTGACGTGATTGGATGCCAAACTGGTCAGGAATAACACATTAGTCCCCCAATGGCTTGTAGTTTCCCAGCTTGTGACTAAACTGTCAGTGCCAGAAGTCTCTCATCCCCACACCCACCCCTCTCCTAATTGTTCACTATATAAAAGTTTGAAACTGTCCTTGTGCTGTTTGAACTTTGGTTGTTTTTTATGAATCAGTGTTTTGATGCAGGTTGCAAATCACCTAAACCTTTTCTGTAAATCAGATCAGATGTAATTATCAGAAAGGAAAAGACATTGCTGAAATATTATGTACCTCATTCTTTGGTGCAGATGTTGACCACGGGAAATGGACGAGACGTTAAGTATTTTTGGCTGCTTTTGCTATAGGGTTACTCAAAGTTTCAGTTTTGATTATTTAAATTCATCGAGACACTCAGTTCTTCCATCGGGAAAAAGACACGAAAGTCTGAGATCACGTACCAGCCGACTCATAAACAGCTTCTTCCCTGCTGCCATCAGATTTTTGAATGGACTGACCTCGCATTAAGTTGATCTTTCTCTACACCCTAGCTATGGCTGTAACACTCCATTCTGCGCACTCTCCCTTCCTTCTCTATGTACGGTATGCTTTGTACAGTGCGCAAGAAACAATACTTTTCACTGTATACTAATACATATGGCAATATATCAAATCAAAATCAAAAGTGATGCATAACCAATGCTGTGGAAAAAAATATGAACCCTGGCATTGCTCCAGTCTGTCCTTGGGCCTATGCTGTGCCGGTTAAAGCAAAGACATTCACCAGTGTTGCTCTGACGTAGGTGCTAATGAAATAGATGACAGATCAGGCTTTACCCCTCTCACTGTGGGATGCCATCAACTCCTACTCGCGTGTTGATATGGTTGCCAAATGGACATCCCACCACTCACTGCAGAGTATCTCGTGCTGCTGTCTTAACACACCATGCCGCCCCTCTTCTCCAAACTCCTAACATTGGTTGTGTTGAAATATAATTCTCAAGATCATTTCACCGAGCTGTTCGGTCTTATTCTGTCACCTACCTAGACAACACTGGGATGGATATACCTACACCACATGGACTACAGCGCTTCAAGAAGGTGGCTCACCACCACCTTCTCCAGGGCAATTAGGGATGAGAAACAAATGCTGCCCTTGCCCATGATACTCACATCCTATGAATACATTTTTAAAAACTTGTGTTTATAAGGAGCCTGTGGATTGATTGGTCGTTCCTTTCCAGGCTTTGTTCGTCTTAACCTTGATATTTGAGGTCATTAGTGCCCATTTGATTTTTTATAACTGCAAAAAATTGCATATGACTTAACCAAGTTGGCTCATTCTCAGCTATATTTTTCTACCTTCCCTATGGGAAGTGACCTTAGACTTGCTCTTCAATCTAATATTGGGAATTGCATTTGTGATGAGCTGTTACCCTGCATTGCCACCATCTTGGGCCTCTGTTTTGACATACAAATGTAAGTCAGCACTATCACTTGGCTTGAACAGATGAAGCGGTTTTTTTTAATGAATGTGTTGATGGGTTTTCCATTTTACCACAAAATGTAATAAATCCCATAATCTAGTGGAGTACAGAGTGGTCGTTATTCTACATATACAGGAAAGACAAGCAAATACTCAGACAAATAATTCAAATTATCAATTGTTATAATTGTTGTGGTTGGTGTCTTCTTTCGTACGGATAATGAAAGAACACCAGAAAATGTGGGGGCCTCAGGATAACTGGATAGAGCCATCACCACATGGCCCCATGGTGCACATGAAATCAAGAGTATAATCACAAAGGAACAGAATTAATAATGAACTGCAGGATAATATAACCATCCACATAACTTGCCAGCAACATCCAGGATCCATCCATTGAAGCCTTTGCATCTCCATCATATTGTCATGTCCAGCCATCTCCAGCCCTTCTCAACAAACACTAAGGACAAGACTATGTAAGGCCAGTGGTCAGAGTCTTCTTGAAGACCAGATACGATGTGCTCCATCGAACACGAAATGCCCAACCCTCAGATCGAGATTGTGGCCGCCAGTTCTCAAATTTGGCTGGCAATTCATCCCAAGCTCTCCTCGGGAAATCGGGCGCATGGATACTCCTTCTCCGGCTCCACCTCCCCGAATCAACCAGGATGTTCGACATACCATGCAGCAGGATTTCCAAGGACTGAAGGTGCGCTCCCATGGAGGAATTTGCCCTCTCGACTGACGGGATTCTCTTTAGGATATCTCGCAGTTCATCAATGTGAGTGCCAGCAGTCTGTGCCGGGGAGCTGAGACTATCGTTCACAACTTCATTCATAATGGCGGCCGTCATCTCAATGCCTGCGGTAGACCCGCTTGCCAGTGAAACGGCCACCGTGAACTGGGCCCCACCAAGGTCATCTCCAACCACCTCAATCAAGCGAGGATTTTCTTAATTCCGTTCCCCGTCGCCAAAATTTAGCCAGGATCTCCCAGGAAACGTAGCACAGATTATACAGATCAGGATCATATAATTATCGATTGTGCATCAGGATATTAAAAATGAGTAACTGGAGCTCGCGTAAACACAGCCATTATAGCGCCAACATCATATGACCCCCGAAGAGGACATTTTAAACTTCCCTCAGCCGTGAATACACTGCGGTGTGTACTGCAAAGACAGTTAACCATTTCACAAATGCTTCCTTGTCTCTTTGTACAATATCGTGTTTTGTCTCTATTGAAGTGGAATTGGGGAGGAATTTGTGGAAGGCGAGGGAGAAAAGATGAGGAGCGGTGAATTCTACTTTGCGGTAGTTTTATTCAGTTTTTCTCTTGGCATAATCTTTGCAGAGGAGGTGAGAACTTGTCCTGTGTTAGGAGTGGTGTAAATGAATTGCCTGTAATGTATGTCTATTGTGTTAAGCAACTTTGTGCCATCGTCCATTTTGCTTCTATACCTGTATAAAGAAACCTGTTTCACTGGGATAACTTTCAGCTAAAGTCTGCTTAAACTATCATGTAATGCATCTTGATCTGAGGTATTAGATCCTCTTGGCGAATTTAGTAAGTTGTGATAAACTCAAAACTGAAGCCTCATGCACCACATGCACTTTTCAAAGTTAAGTAGAATTTGAAACGATTAGTTGGTTTTAAAAAGCGTTTCTTAATTGTGACTTTATAAGCCTTTTAAAAAAAATCTAACTGTGTATGAAGAGAGATGTCCATATGGTTTAATGTCTTCCTATTTTTCAGGAAGCCTACGAGAATATCCCTGGCCAATCGAAGGTTACGTTTCTCCTGCAAGCGCTCAGGAATACAGCAGCTGCAGAAGAGGTAATTATCAAAATCTTTGCATTCTCTTTGGTCCAGCATTGAAAAGCTCATGGGGAATGAGTAGCATTAAAGATTAGAGCCAATTTAGTGAAGGATGAGTGGTCAAAACTCGTTTCAGGATTTTCATCTCCAGGCTGCACGAAGGGATTGGATAGGGATTCTGAACGATATCTGAATATGAGCAGAGGTCTCATTCTGTTCCACACAAAAAATGATTATCAGTCCTGAGATGTGTGGGTTAGGTTGATTGGCCATGCTAAATTGCCCCTTTGTGTCAGGGAGATTAGTAGGGTAAATACACGGGGACAGGGCCTGGGTGGAATTGTTGTTGGTGCAGGCTCGATGGGCTGAATGGCCTCCTTCTGCTTCTTTTCCAATTTAGAGACTGCTTTTTAAAGCCTGATTGTGTTATAGTAACGGAATATAGGATAAGTTGCACTTGTATAATCGACATCATAAAACATCCCTGAAGTTAACACTGAGTCTTGTATGGTGATATTAAAGCAGGTGACATAAAGCTTGGTAAAAGAAAGATGTTTAAAGGAGCATCATAAATGAGGAGAGAGCGGAATAATTAAAGAGGTTTAGAGAGGGAATTCCAGGACCTTAGCAACTTGAAGGCTTTCATTCTTTAACATTTGACTATTTCTCTATAGAGTCATAATGGTGAGCAGTTGATTCCTCTACAAATCGTAGTTATCCATATTTAATGGGGGCAGTCGTGTGGCTGAAGGCAAGTCATTGCTCAAGTTGAGATGGCTGCTTTGGAGAGGTGGGAATGCAGCCAACGTGAGGGTTTTCCTGTGATTGAAACAGATTTGTCTTTTGGAGGCTACTGCAGTGTAATATTGAGGAAAAGGTAAGGAGTCAGGCATTAGAGTGGAGTATACCAATTTGTACTTTTGGCCAAGGCAGTTTTGATATTGAGAACAGAAACCAAACTGGAGTGATTTGAACTTTGCAAGTGGGCATGGAATTGAGAGACAGTGACTAATTCTGCAGGTGGAGGGAAGCTGTTATAGGCAAAGGAATCAACGAGGTCCTTGCAGTTCATTATCTTCGGTATTCTTTTGGCAGATTGTGGGATATGATGAGCTTACCTTTGCCTGCATTACAATTCATCATCTGTGAACTGCTGTGGGACATCCTGAAGACCTGAAAGATATTTTTAAAAAGCGCGGTCTTTTTTCTTTTTAGCATAATTCCTGATGCTTTCCTGCCACGTTGCTCTCAGAGCCCTGCCCTTCCGCACTGAATTCCTGACTTCATTGTTTTGCACGGCACATGTGTTTCAGAATGAGAATTGTGAGTGGATTCCGTGGAAAAGAGATGGGAAAGGCATTTGTCCCATCAGAGCAGAAAGTCATCCATGAAGATGACTGTTGTAGGAGAGATGGTGGCATGGTGAGACCACATCCGCGAGTATTGCGTCCAGTTTTGGTCTCATTATTTTGAGGAAGGATGTGGTTGCATTGAATCATAGAATCCCTACAGTACAGAAGGAGGCCATTTGGCCCATCGAGTTTGTACCGACCACAATCCCGTCCAGGCCCTATTTCCGTAACCCCACGCATTTACCCTAGCTAATCCCCCTGGCACTAGGGTCAATTTTAGCATGGCCAATCCACCTAACCCGCACATCTTTGGACTGTGGGAGGAAACCGGAGCACCCGGAGGAAACCCACGCAGACACGGGGAGAATGTGCAAACTCCACACAGACAGTGACCCGAGGCCAGTATTGAACCTGGGACGCTGGCGCTGTGAGGCAGCAGTGCTAACCACTGTGCCACCGTGCCGCCTTTTTTTCTTGCCCAGCTATGTCCTGTACACAAAATTGGTAGCAGTTCAGAGGAGGTTCACCAGATTGATTCCAGAGATGGAAGGGTTGAGTATGAGGAGAGATTAAACAGCTTGGCTTGTACTCGATGGCGTTTGGAAGGATGATAGAGGATCTGATTGAGATGTGTAAAATTTTAAAAGGGATTGATAAAGTAAATGTATACCAAATGTTTCCTCTTATGGGACGACCTAGAACAAGAGGTCACAGGTATAGGTTGAGAGGCAGTAGATTTAAAACTGAGATGAGGAGGAACTACTTCTCGCAGAGGGTGGTGAATTTGTGGAACTCGCTGCCCCATCGCGCGGTGGAGTCTGAATCGTTAAATGGTTTCAAGAGGGAGGTGGACATATTCCTAATAAAAAAAGGGAAAGGGGGATATGGGGAACAGATGGGGAGGTGGATTTGAGACCAGGGAGACATCATCCTCCATTACGACGTAACTGCATGATCTGATTGAATGGCGGAGCAGGCTCAAAGGGTTGAATTTGCTGCCTCCTGCTCCTAATTCCAATGTTCCTATGGTGGTATTCTCACTGAGCTAATAGTCCACAGGGACAGTGGTTGAAATCCTACCATGGCAGCTGGTGGAAAATTCAATTACTTGAAATTAAAAGCTAACCATGGCACTATCGTATGATTCAGTTGTTTTAAAAAATGTATTCTTTCACAGGATGTGGGCGTGCTGGCTTGGCCAGCATTTATTGTCCATCCCTAATTGCCCTGGAGAAGGTGGTGATGCACTGCCTTCTTGAATGCTGCATGTCGTGTAGATACGTCCATTGTGCTTATAGGAAGGGAGTTCCAGGATTTCAACCTTGTGGCAGTGAATGAGAGGCAATATAGTTCCAAGTCAGGATGGTGTGGGACTTGGAGGGGAACTTGCAGCAGATTGGATTCCCATGCATTGTTGCTCTTGTCCTTCTAGGTGGTAAAGGCAATCGGGGAGGCTAACAAATGCTGACCTTGCCAATGATCTCCACACCCCATGCAGGAATGAAAAGGTCACAAAATGACACGCAACCAGACAACTTCTCTTCCGTAAAATGAATTCCTCTAGTTCAGTTTTTCATGTATGGTACACTGAGATTGTTAAAGCATAATTCTGAATGCAGTGCCTCCATGTAACATGACTGTATCCAGTTCCCTGTATATCGGCTTTCAAGGGCTGTGGGGAACTGACAGTGGACTAAGTGGATAACTCTTCAAAAGAGCAGGCAAGGTGGGTCTTTCCATGCTGTGTGAATCTACGATCAACTGAAACTTTAAAAAAAATCCGTATGATCTTTCAACTTAAGAGGGGAGGTATATAATTGCGTTCCTCTTTATTTGCAGGTCAGACAGATGGCTGCTGTTTTAATGCGGCGAATGCTGTCTGCTTCTTTTGACGAGGTGTTCCCAAACCTAACCCCCGAGGTACAAAATGCGGTTAAAGATGAACTGCTTCTGGGTATCCAGATGGAGGGGTCATCAAACATCAGGAAGAAGACCTGTGACATTGCAGCAGAGCTCTCTAGAAATCTGATTGGTTAGTTACTTGTGATATCCTTTATTTTATATTTGGAGTTTGTGTTTCTTAGCAATGAATTTTCACAGCTATAGCCTTTCACAGAAACTTTTATTCATCAGAGAATCATAGAATCCTACAGTGCAGAAGGAGGCCATTCGGCCCATCGAGTCTGCACCAACAGCAATCCCATCCCAGGCCCTATCCCCACAAATTTACCCAGCTGATCCCTCAGTGGAAATAACCCTAATAACCGCTAATATTCAGTGGAAATTCCGGTATATAACTGGAGTGCATTTGATGCGTCTCTATTCCTTCTGTTTTCCCTCATGCCCCCTGCGTGCAGGCTGGAAAGTTAGATTGGGATCTGTGAATAGTATTATCATTTCTAAGGTGCCAAAGCTGCTTGTCTTTGGGCTGTTTGACCTAATGCATTGTTGCCAAACCATCTCTATAAGTGCAACGCTATGAAAAGCAGTGTCACTAAAAATGAAGTGGTGTCGATGTTTGGAGACTTGATTCTTTAAGACTTGGTTACCTGTAAAGACTCGCATTCCAATCATTATTTTGTAAATTGAGTTTGTGTCTTTATATGCCCTGTTTGTGAACAGAACTCCCACTCACCTGACGAAGGGGCAGCGCTCCAAAAGCTAGTGGCTTTTGCTACCAAATAAACCTGTTGGACTTTAACCTGGTGTTGTGAGACTTCTTACTGTATTAAAAATGAATCCAGACATGCACGTGTTGTTTTAGTGGCAGCTGTGGCTCAGTTGGTGGCACACATGCCTCTGAATCACAAGGTTCCGGGTTCAATCCCATTCCTGAGCTTGAGTGCAGAAATCAAAGCTGACGTTCCAGTGCAGTACTGAGTGAGTGCCGCATTGTAGAAGGTGTCTGTCAGGTGGGATATTAAACCGAGGACCCATCTGCCTGTTCAGGTGGATATCAAAGATCTCCCGGCACTATTTTGAAGAAGAGCAGGAGAGTTATCCCTGGTGTCCCGGCCAATATTTATCCTTCAGTCAACATCACAAAAGCACAGGTGATCTGGTCACTATCATGTTGCTGTTTGCAGAGTGCAAATGCTGCGTTTCCTCCATTACAACGTAACTACTTCAAAAAGTACTTCATTAACGAAGATATTTAATGATCATGAAAAGTGCTATATTATTGCAAGTGGTTTTTTCTTTATGCTACCTTATTTAACAATTGTTATCTGTGGTAACATAATTACCACATAAGGCTAACTGTAAATGGACATTTCATAATCAAAAATATGGACACACCAGTGGGCTGTGAAGGTTCAAATGGAAAGGGGCTCATGGGTGTCTAACCAAAGCGAGTGATTGGCTTAATTAAGAACGTTTCTGATGTATTGATCCAGGCTGAAGGTGTTGCTTATTTATATTTTAGATGACGATGGCAACAACCAGTGGCCGGAAATTTTGAAGTTTCTCTTTGAATCCGTCAGCTCCCAGAATGTGGCATTGCGTGAAGCTGCTCTGCACATTTTCTGGTAAGTTTCGTGTATTCCATTCCCCCCCCAACGCACACACACACACACCCCAACCCCCCGCCCCGTGTTAAATTACACGTAGCTGACAGGGTGCGGCTGAAGCAGAACGGGATGGGGAAATATCCCAGAATTGACCCCAGTGAGTGAGTGACTCGCAGTTGCAAAATCTCCAGGTCTGAATGTTTTCTCATATTTCCATGCCATGGCAAAATATCTAACTTAGTTCAGCGGCAGTACTTTCGAATTGTAAAGACATGTAACACTGAGGCCATGCAGCCAGCCTGGGCCAGCTATTCAAAATGAAAAGAGCTTTAGAAATTGTTCCATTCCAATGGCCCTACAGTTTTTCCCCTTCAGCTGTTTATCCAGTTCCCTTTTGAAAGTTGTTATTTAATGATTACTATTTAAAGGGCGACATGATGGCACAGTGGTTAGCACTGCTGCCTCACAGCTCCAGGGACGCGGGTTCGACTCCTTGGGTGGACTGTCTGTGTGGAGTTTTGCACGTTCTCCCTGTGTCTGCGTGGGTTTCCTCCGGGTGCTCCAGTTTCCTCCCCCAGTCCAAAGATATGCGGGTTAGGTTGATTGGCTATGCAAAATTGCCCCTTAGTGTCAGGGAAATTAGCAGGGTAAATACTTGGAGTTACGGGGATTGAGCCTGGGTGGTATTAGCTCGATGGGCTGAATGGCCTCTTTCTGGACTGTAGGGATTCTGAATGTGCTTCCCACTGCCCTTTCAAGTTCCAGGATATAACTATGCAGAAAAAGAAATCCTCCTCGTCTCCCCTCTGGTTCATTTGCCAATGATCTTTAATAACGTCCACTGGTTAGTGACCCACCTACTGTTGGAATTAAGTAGCTCATATTCACCTCTCTCAAAACTCTTCATGACTGTTAAGGGCTTCTGTTAAATCTCCCCTTAACATCCTGTGCCATAAGGAGAACACCCCAGCTTCTCCAAGTGACTGATGTCCCAGTCTGCTCTCCAGTGTAGTCCTGGTCGGGGGGAAACAAGTGCTGCATTGTCTTGATTGAGACATGGGCGGTACGGTGGCACATTGGTTAGCACTGCTGCCTCTCAGCGCCAGGAACCCAGGTTCAATTCTGTGTAGAGACTGTGGAATTTGCACATTCTCCCCGTGGGTTTCCTCCGGGTGCTCCTATTTCCTCCCACAGTCCAAAGATGTGTAGGTTAGGCGGATTAGCCATGGGAAATGTGTGAGGTTACGGGGAAGGGTGGGGGAGAGGGACTGGGTAAGATACTCTGTCAGAGAGTTGGTGCAGACTTGATGGGCGAAATGGCCTCTTCTGCACTGTAGGAATTCTATGGTTCTGAGACATTGACCACACGTCTGCCTGGTCTCTTGGTGGATGTTAAAGATCCAGTGGCGTAATTCAAAGAGGAGCAGGCGAGACCTCCCTGGTGTTCCAACCAAGATTGCTAAAACCGATTATCTGTCAGTAATCTGCTATCCGTGTGACTTGCTGTGCACAACTTGGCTACTTCCCTGCATTCCAACAGTAATTACTCGGCAAAAGTATGTGGCTGGGGAAGCACTTTGTGATGACTTGTGAACGTGAAAGGTTCTATGTAAATGAAAGTTAATTCTTTAATGATTGCACTACTAGGGTTCCTAGATCAGGAGCCGCTGGCTGACCCTTCTCTCTCTGATAATGGCTGGGAAAGACCAATTGATGCAAATAATATCATGGAGCTTTCCTGCTGCATCCCAAGGTTCAGAATGTTGAGTAGGAGGTGCAATTGCAGCAGCCTGTAGCCTGTCTCATGTTGTGGGAGGCTGCTATTTATGTGGAAAAACTGCTGCCTGGTTTTAAAAAAAAAGAGAAGTTATTTGACTATTTTTGCTCTTGACTTTCACAAGTGCTGCTGTATTAGTTGTGGAAATCTGGAACATTTTCCCCAATAAATCAAAACTCTGATTGATGAATGAATGGTTGGTGACCTGAATGATGCCTGAGCTGCTGAATATTTCCAGCATTCAAAAAAAAATGTTAGATTTCCAGCATTTTGCCTCTTATTGGTAAAGGGATATGGATCCAAGGTGGGTGAACGGAGTTAAGATACAGAGCAGCCCAGACCTGATTGAATGAGTGCTGGGGACTGGCTTGAAGGGCTGAATGGCCTCCTCCTGTTTTTATATTCCACCCAATGTGTTTCACATGAGTTATCTAGCAGAACAAGTGCTTGATTAAAGTCCCCTTGCATAACTCTTGAATAAAGCTGACACTTGCTGAATTTTTTTTTCTTTATTCTTTCATGGGATATGGGCGTCGCTGGCAAAGTCAGCGTTTTTATGCCCATCCTAATTGTCCTCGAACCGAGTGGCTAGCAAGGCCATTTCAGAGGGTAGTTAAGAGTCAACCAAAAATATTGTGGACCTAGTGTCACAATGTGGGCCAGACCAGGTAAGGATGGCAGATTTCATACAATGAGTAGGCATCAGTGAATCAGATGGGCTTTTATAGCAGGTGATAGTTTCCTCCTTGCCATTACTAAGACTAACTTTCAATTCCAGATTTTTCATCAGCTTACCGGGCGGCACGGTAGCACAGTGGTTAGCACTGCTGCTTCACAGCTCCAGGGACCTGGGTTCGATTCCCGGCTTGGGTCACTGTGTGGAGTTTGCACATTCTCCTCGTGTCTGCGTGAGTTTCCTCCGGGTGCTCCGGTTTCCTCCCACAGTCCAAAGATGTGCGGGTTAGGTTGATTGGCCATGCTAAAAATTGCCCCTTAGTGTCCTGGGATGCGTAGATTAGAGGGATTAGTGGGTAAAGTATGTAGGGATATGGGGGTAGGGCCTGGGTGGGATTGTGGTTGGTGCAGACTCGATGGGCCGAATGGCCTCTTTCTGTACTGTAGGGTTTCTACGATTTCTATGATTTCTTACTATAAATTCAACCAGTTGCTGTGGTGATATTTGAACCTGTGAACCGTTAGCCTGGGCCTCTGGATTATAAGACCACTGACATTCCCACTATGCCGCCATCTCCTTCTGACCCTCCAATCGTGGCTTTTGATGCACACACACAAAGTCTGAAATACTGCTAGCACCAATGTTTCCTGAGGCTGAAGAACACCATTGCTGGCTTATGCTGGTTCTAAAAAGAGGGGCTGAATGGCCTGTCCTACTCCTGTAATAAAAACCAGAAATGCTGCAGGTCAGGCAGTATCTGTGGAGAGGAAGAGGTTTCAGGTTGCTGACTTAACATTGGAACTATTCCTGTTGCAGTGCACCTTGGCCACATCTCACTGTTTATTTGGCTAAAGTGGTGTCCCATTTACATAGCTTTGGTTTTGGCAATTGCAGTACAGTTTCAGAGAGTTCTTGCAAATGCTTGTTTGACAGCATTCTGCTTTGCATATGTTAAAGAAATAAGGAACCTGAATGCAGGTCACACTTGAAATCTGAACCGATTTTGAAACCTTACGACTGAGGCTTTCCAAGCCAACCTGTGAATATTCGTTTAGAAGCTTACAGGGCAGGAGGAGGCCATTCAGCCCCTTGAACATGTTCTGTTGTTCACTTAGCTGATCACTCGTCTGTATCATAGCTCCATCTACGCACCCTGGTTTTGTAACCCTTGTCTACCAAAAATCTTTATCAGTCTCCCTTTTGAAATGTCCAGTAAATCCCCAGTCTCGGCAACGTTTTGGGCAACAGGGTTCCAGATTTCTACTCCACTTTGTCTGACACAATGCTTCTCGATATTTCCCCAAATGATTTGGCTCTAACTGTAAGGTTGTAACCCAGCACCGCCCCCCCCTCCACCCCCCCGTCACCAGGCCAAAGTGCTTTATCTCCATTTAGCCCATTAAATCCTCCGTTATCATCTTAAGCCCTCAATTTGATGACTCTTGGGGAGTGAGCTGATCCTATCATTCTGAAGAATTTTTTTTTCTACTTTGGGCTTTAGAGGTCTGTCATTGTGAAATGAAGAGCCTGTAAAGTAAAAACGTGTTAATTAGTATTGGGAGTCCTGGGATTAGGAATTGCTATATTCCAGTAGAACATTAGTAGAAAGCTGATATTAACCCATCTCCCTTTTAACACGGTTTAGACAATGTATTGCCCCATGTTTCCACCTTTTATTCCCACCCGCTTTCGAACTAAATAGCACAGATGTCATTTTATAATTTGCCTTGTTAAATGGCATTTGCTTTGTTGCACTGAAACCTAATTTTAATACAAAAGGGATTCCATTTTGACAATTTCAGATATCTGCTTGAATTGAGTTAAGGAACTGAACTCCATAATTATTGTTAAAAATCACTGGTTCAGGGCATTCTAAAAAGTTTGTTTATTAGTCACAAGTAAGGCTTACATTAACACTGCAATGAAGTTACTGTGAAATTCCTCTAGTTGCCACACTTCGGGGCCTGTTCAGGTCAATGCACCTAACCAGCACGTTTTTCAGAATGAGAGAGGAAACCTGGAGGAAACCCACGCAGACACAGGGAGAATGTGCAAACTCCACACAGACAGTGACCCAAGCTGGGAATCGAACCCGGGTCCCTGGCGCTGTGAAGCAGCAGTGCTAACCACTGTGCTACCGTGCCGCCCCCACTTTCAGTTTAGGATATGTACAGTAATCTGTGGTGACAGTTTGAGATTCTGGTTTTAATCTATCTGACTTGTACTGTTCCCAGCATTAACCTACAGATGTGTGATCTTGACTAGTCTCGTACTGCGCACTGCTCCTTCTAAAGCAGACTCCAATATCTGGAACAAATTGAAGATCAGGTGGATTAGCGAGCCTGTTCTGTCTTGTACCAAAAATAGTATTGACATCTTGAAACTACGGGATAGCTCCAAGCTTGCAGGGGTTCTGCAGTTTTCTCTGATGTGATTTCTAATTGGTTGTCATTAGGCCTTTATTCCCTGTGGAGACTTCAGCGTGTTGCGCACATTGGTACATTTGCAATCAAAGCCTTTATGCACACATACATGAAAGATAAATGTGATTGCATCTCTGGCTTTACTTCCCCACCTCTTTCCAGTATTGAATTTGTTCGGCAGCTTCTGTGGAGAGAGAAACCGTTAATATTTCAGGTGGTTGACCTTGCATCAGAACTGGATAAAGTTAGAGACTTATCAGTTTTCAAGCGAATACAGAGATGGGATAAGCTGGGATGAAGTGGATAGAACAAAATGGTCGGATGATTACAAGTCACGGACCAAGGTGGTAATGGGACCAGTATGGTTTGAATTTTTGGAAGGTTAACCACAGCGTATAATGAAGTTCATTGTGCTCTAACTGCTTACAGATCACTTTCAGTTGTCCATATTGAACTGAGTTGACTTTATTACCCACCAATGTTTAGGAATTTCCCAGGAATTTTTGGAAACCAGCAACAACATTACCTTGACGTCATCAAGCGAATGTTGCTTCAGTGCATGCAAGACCAGGAAAACTCAACGGTAAGGATGGTCATTGTGGGTTTGCACTATTTTCTGCTGGTGGACCTGCTTTATAATGGGAATGCATTGGGATTCTTTGGACTGCTGTTTGGATTTCTGGTTAGAAGACTAAGAAGCTGATTAACTAGTGACAGTGTGGGTGTTGATCCCATAAAATGAATAGTATCAATTAAACAGAAGACATTTTTATTGTTGCAAGCGATCTCACTACTCTTTATTTGAAATTAATATGAAAGCAGGATGGATAGTGGAACCGTTTATATTTCTGCTGTTTTTAAGTGCCTATCAAAGTGTATATTTTCTTCCCACTTTAAAAAAAAATAGCTACCATTGATTGACAGTCCAGGTTTTATGTTGCTTCTAAAAGACATTTAATATTCAAGAAGGTTCACATAAAAGGTTAATACAACAGATAAGAGCTTGTGGTGTTGGGAGTTGTGTATTAGCCTGGATAGAGAATTGGCTAAGTAACAGGAAATAGAGTAGGGATAAATGGGTCATTTTTAGGTTAGCAAACTAGAACCAGTGCTGTAGGGTTCAGTACTGGGCCTCTATTGTTTATAATCTATATGAATGACTATATGATAAAAGGACAGAATGTATTGTAGCCAAATTTGCTGACAATACAATGATAAGGGGAATGAAGTAGGAAAGTCTTACTACAGCTGTACAGGGCGTTGGTGACAATACATCATGAGTACTGTGGTCTCCTTACTTGGGGAGGGCTATATTCGCATTGGAAGCAGTTCGGTGAAGGTTTATTGGGCTGATTCTTAGGAGAAAAGGTTGAGCAGGTCAGGCTTGTACTCACTGGAGTTTAGAAGAATGAGAGGTGATCTCATTGAAACATACAAGATTCTGAGGGACTTGACAGGGTGGATTTGAGAGGATGTTCCCACTTGCGGGGGAGTCTACATCTAGGGGGCCACAGTTTTGGAATAAAGTGGAAGGCGGTCTCACATTTAAGACAGTAATGGTGAGAAATCTCTGCTGAGTGTCATTAATTTTTTGGAATTCTCTATCTCAGAGCAGTGGCTGTATCATAGAATATGTTCAAGGCTGAATTAGCCAAATTTTTGATCTGAGGTAGTTGAAGCTTACAGGGGTGGAGGAGGGGGGGATGGAAAGAAAGTGGAGTTGAAGTCATAATAAGTTCAGCCATGTTCTTGTTGAATAGTGGAGTGGGCTTTTCAAATGGCCTTTCTCACTCCTAATAGGGCAGCACGATGGCACAGTGGTTAGCACTGCTGCCTCACAGGACCAGGGACCTGGGTTCGATTCCCGCTCCCCGTCTGTGCGGAGTCTGCACGTTCTCCCCGTGTCTGCATGGGTTTCCTCCCACAGTCTGTAAGACGTGCTGGTTAGGTACATTGGCCAATGCACCTAACCATTGGCCGTGCTAAATTCTTCCTCGGTGTACCCGAACAGGCGCCGGAGTGTGGTAACTAGGGAATTTTCACAATAACTTCATTGCAGTGTTAATGTAAGCCTACTTGTGACACTAAAAAAACGAAGGTTTTTAAAGTTTATGTATAAGTTCACTCATCAGAAATTTGAGTGCTTTTTCAGGTTGAATTTATTTTTAATTAGGATCCTTCAATCCGTTATCATCAGTAAATTCAAAACAAGTAGAAAGTTTGATTGCTGGAAATCCACATGGGAGTAGATTATAAGCAATAGTTTTAAATTCAGGGGAAAATCACATCCGAAAGTTGACATTGAGCAATTTTAATAAAATGGGATGAAAACTTTATGCACGTATACTTAAAAGTTTAAAGATGATATTTGCTGCTTTTGATAGATTCGAATGCTTGCAGCCAGGGCTGCAGCAGCGTTTGTGCTGGCTAATGAGAATAATGCTCCACTTCAAAAGCACTTTGCTGACATGCTGCCTGGAATCCTGCAGGTATGGAATTTCTTTTACTGTTTGTGAGACAGCCTGAAACATTTAAGTTGTGCGTTTCTATTTACGTCCATTGTGGAGTTTACAAACTTAGAATCTAATCTTATACTTAATAAATAGCCAAAGTGTTTGTGGGCGGGCCCTGCGTGCTGTACAACTGGCGCAAGTGATTGTTCAGGGTTTTGTAGGACAGACCTGGAGGAAACATTCTGTGGGAGAATCCAAAAAATGCAAACCATAAATATGCAATAGTTGCTAATAAATTTAGGAGAAACCTCTTTGCCCAGAGAGAGTGGTGTGAGTGTGGAACTCGCTTGGTTGAAATGAATAACGGAGAGCATTTGAGGGGAAGCTAGATAAATACATGAGGGAGAAAGGAACAGATGGAAATGTGGATGGGTTAGATGAAGAGGGATGCGAGGTGGCTTGTGTGGAGAATAAATCCTGACATAGACCTGTTTCACTGAATGGCTGTAAAATTATGTATAATTGGTGCAGTGAAGTTATTTAAAATAGTTTATTGCTTGTGAGTTTTTAATAGAAGTGGAGGTTTTTGAGCAATACTGTGTAAATGATTATTTAACATTGTGGTCAGCAGCATAAGTTACAGACAAAACCTCATGTTTACATTAAATGCTTTTAAAATTGATCTATCACTTCTTCCAACGAGGGCCACCAGACAAAATTTGACACTGGGCCATGTAAGGAAATGCTAGGATAGTTGACCAAAAGTTTGGTCAAAGAGACAGGGTCTAAGAACATCTTCAAAGGGGAGAGAGACAGATGGGTTTAAGGAGGATTTTCAGGGCTTGGAGCCTAAGTAACTGAAGGCATGGCTGTCAGTAATGAAAATCAGGGACACGCAAGAGACCAGAATTGGGGAAACAGAGATCTCGGGGTCTACAATGAAACCATTTAAGTGTCTTTGTGAGGTACTGATATCCAGAACAGCCACAAAATAACTGAGGAATTCCTCTAAATGTTGGATTGTTTTTGGCTTTGAGTTTTTGATTCTTGAGCTTTTCGTGTGCCACAATGTCTTTCAAAATGTTTTAAGTCTTCAGTGGACCTTAAAATTTTTGGCACTATTCTTTTATTCCTCTGATTTAGGCAGTCAATGACTCCTGTTATCAAAATGATGATTCAGTGCTGAAATCATTGGTGGAGCTTGCAGACACAGCACCAAAATATTTACGTCCTCATCTCGAGCCCACCTTAACGTTAAGCCTCAAGGTAAGCGTTGCACAGATTTCTGTTTATTCTCCTATTTAAATATCTATACAAGTTAACTGTACAAATAAAGTTTGGATTTTAAAGTCAGATTTAGGGCTAAAGTTCAGCTAGGCATTGTTCATTTGACTAAGCTTAATAAATACTTAATTTATAAATATTTTCATAGAATCATATAGGACAGAAGGAGGCGATTCAACTCATTTGCCGGAATTTTATCGCCTCGTTCGCCCGAGGCTCATAAGATCTTGCCCGAGGCCAACGGAGAATGCTGTTCTGCAAGTCGTGCCCACCCCGATTCCGGGGCAGGCGTGGCGGTAAAATTCCGGGAGAGCTATCCAATTAATTATATTCTCCTACTCTTCCTCAGTAGCCCAGCCAGTATGTCCTTGCGAGTATCTGCTCTAATTTGAGGCAAACTTTCAGCTTTCCCTTTGTAGAATTGTACCTCCCTGAGTTGAAACAAACCAAATTCCTACGGGTGTTATTTTTCAGAAATAAACATTCAAACCGTGCCAATTTGTGTGTGTATAGTTTAGAATAATACACAATGTAGATTATTTTGTGTTTTATTTGTTCACGGGATGTGGGTGTCACTGGCTAGGCCAGCATTTATTGCCCTTGCCTAATTCCCTTGAGGAGGTGGTGGTGAGCTACTGGTTTTGACCCAGCAACAGTGAAGGAACAGCGATGTATTTCCAAATCCGGATGATGAGCAAGTTGAAGGGCATTTCCAGGTGGTGCTGCCCTCATGCACCTGCTGTTGTTGCCCTTCCAGGTGGTACTGATCATAGGTTTGGAAGGTGCTGTTGAAGAATATGTAAGGGCTTTGCTGTATTTATATCTTGAAATCAGTGCAAGAGGTTCCATTCCCGACATTATTCCAAACTTAAATGCTAAATACGACAGGTGCTGGGAATCCGAAATAAAAACGGAACAAGAACAGTAAAGCTCAGGAACAGGCCCTTCGGCCCACCAAGTCTGTGTCGGTAGAGATGCCTCTCTAATCTAATTGCCTCTGAAAGAGTGGTCATTGCTCAGTAGAGCCAGGGGAGTAAGGAAAGGGCTGTGAGATTGTCAGTGTTTATGGCAGGTTAACTTTATCTGTGTGTGTTACGTGGTTTCTTATTCAATTTTAGTCAGGTGGTTGAATGGTTTTACTTCTCCTTGCTTTATCACTTTGAAAAAGATGTTGAGTTGATGTTAATTTGTCCCTCTTTTAATATGCAGCTCTGTGCAGACACCGGACTGGAAAACATGCAACGTCAACTAGCGCTGGAAGTTATTGTGACTTTGTCTGAGACTGCCTCTGCCATGCTGAGAAAACACAGCAATATTGTATCACAAGCTAGTAAGTAACTGTTAGCAGTGTCACTTGGAATTTCATAACTCCTCTCCATTTAGGTTTCATGTACATACCAGATCCTATACCTAGAGGTTACAATATGGAAACTAACCTTTAGGCTCATCTGATCCATTTATGCTCCACACAAGAAAAAGATCTTTATCATGTTTGTCTACCCTGTTCCCATTTGCTTCACCCGCCTATCCAGGCTGATTATGAATGTTGACGTTGTTTCTGCTTCAACCCCTAATCCTGAAATTGAATTCCGCAGCCTCTCAACGTTTGCCTTCTGCTAAATCTGTTGTGTATAATTTTGTATCTATAGCCCCTTATTCTTAACTCTGTAACACCTTGAAACATTCTGCTTCTCTCTCTCTGATCTCTTCCTCTCCTTTGTGTTCCAAGGGGTCATAGTTTGAGGATAAGGGATAACCCTTTAGAACTGAGGTGAGGAGAACTTTCTTCACCCAGAGGGTGGTGAATATGTGGAATTCACTACCACAGAATGTAGTTGAGGCCAAAAACATTGTCTGATTTTGAGAAAAAGATGGATATAGCTCTTGGGGTTAAAGGGATCAAAGGATATGGGAGGAAGGAGGATCAGAATATTGAATTCAATGATCAGCCATGATCAAAATGAATGGCAGAGCAGGCTCAAAGGGCCAAATGGCCTACTCCTGCTTCTAGTTTCTAATTCTGGCCACTTGTGTTTTCCTGAATTCCTTTGCTGAAACTCCGGAATACCTTTCCTAAAGCTCTGCCTCTGTCTGTAAGGCGCACCCTGAAACCTATTACTGTGAGCAAACTTTGGGTTACCTGCTCATGAAATGCATGTGCTGCATAAATAGAAGTTGTTGTGTTTGTTGGTTCACGTCTCTTTCTCTGTGTAGGGTTTGGCGGTAATATCTTTCGCCAGTACAACCACTGAGTGTTCACGTTGCCCTGTGGCAGGAAGATAAAGTGCAGGTTTGTTAGTGGAGGCTCAGGAAGTTGCCCCAATTACTGCAGGGTGGTGTGAAACAGATGGGTGCCCCATCCCAGTTGCAGTGCAGTTTTAACTATGATGGTGGAAGTCTCTATCGGTTGTGCAGCATAGGGTTGTGAAAAGGAGCGAAGCACCAGAATGTCTAGATTTTATGATGAAAGCTTGCACACAAGCATCAAGTAAGGAAAAATTACTTCAAAAATAGGCTTCAGGCATCTCTGAATATGGGCACCGCAGTGTTGGTCAGTGAGTTGCAGGTGGGGCTGGTTTTGGGTTTTAAATTTGAATCTCTCTCTTTGCGACCAAAGCAACAGCAGATGGTCTCTCGAGCTCAGCCGGCTATTTCTCCAGCAGAGTGCCGTCCGTGGAGGATAGCACTCATTCACACTCTCTCTCTCTCTCTCACACACACACACACACACACACACACACACACACACACACACACTTTCTGCTGTGTCAAATCAATCCCAGTCACTTATTGCAGTGCTGGGGTATGAGTGAGGGGTGCTTTGCCTAAGCTTCCTCACTCTGACCTGGACTTGTTTTGTCACCTTTTAAAAGAATTCTGTTTGTATTTTCACTGGTCAAAAAACTGTCTTTTTGTGCGCAGCCAGTACGAGAACTCCGTTCGCTTAGTGCTTAAAGATTTGCAATATTAATGTTTGTACGCTGTTGACTGGTCAAAGTAGGCAAATTCATTATCTAATGAGTAAGCTATCAATATATACTTAAAGAAATCTGATTGGACTTGAAATAAATCATTGGTACTGTGTCCGGGGTGAGTTGTGGTGTAAGTAAAATGATACACTCATTCTTTTAATGCACAGGTGCTGGCGATAATACTAAACTTGTGCTTTATTTATGAATTTTAACTGCCCATTGGGTGAAGTTTCTCAAGTTTGTACTCCAAATGCTTCACCTGAAAGTTAATGGACTGCATCAAGTACAGCATGAACGAACAAACTTAATTTTTAGCTGGTTTTGTTGATGTCATATACATGGATTTTAGTAAGGCGTTTGATAAGGTCCCCCATGGTCGGCTTATGATGAAAGTGAGGAGGTGTGGGATAGAGGGAAAGTTGGCAGATTGGATAGGTAACTGGCTATCTGATCGAAGACAGAGGGTGGTGGTCGATGGAAAATTTTCGGACTGGAGGCAGGTTGCTAGCGGAGTGCCACAGGGATCAGTGCTTGGTCCTCTGCTCTTTGTGATTTTTATTAATGACTTAGAGGAGGGGGCTGAAGGGTGGATCAGTAAATTTGCTGATGACACCAAGATTGGTGGAGTAGTGGATGAGGTGGAGGGCTGTTGTAGGCTGCAAAGAGACATAGATAGGATGCAAAGCTGGGCTGAAAAATGGCAAATGGAGTTTAACCCTGATAAATGTGAGGTGATTCATTTTGGTAGGACAAATTTAAATGTGGATTACAGGGTCAAAGGTAGGGTTCTGAAGACTCTGGAGGAACCGAGAGATCTTGGGGTCCATATCCACAGATCTCTAAAGGTTGCCACTCAAGTGGATAGAGCTGTGAAGAAGGCCTATAGTGTGTTAGCTTTTGTTAACAGGGGGTTTGAGTTTAAGAGCCGTGGGGTTATGCTGCAACTGTACAGGACCTTGGTGAGACTACATTTGGAATATTGTGTGCAGTTCTGGTCACCTCACTATAAGAAGGATGTGGAAGCGCTGGAAAGAGTGCAAAGGAGATTTACCAGGATGCTGCCTGGTTTGGAGGGTAGGTCTTATGAGGAAAGGTTGAGGGAGCTGGGGCTGTTCTCTCTGGAGCGGAGGAGGTTGAGGGGAGACTTAATAGAAGTTTATAAAATGATGAAGGGGATAGATAGAGTGAACGTTCAAAGACTATTTCCTCGGGTGGATGGAGCTATTACAAGGGGGCATAACTATAGGGTTCGTGGTGGGAGATACAGGAAGGATATCAGAGGTAGGTTCTTTACGCAGAGAGTGGTTGGGGTGTGGAATGGACTGCCTGCAGTGATAGTGGAGTCAGACACTTTAGGAACATTTAAGCGGTTATTGGATAGGCACATGGAGCACACCAGGATGATAGGGAGTGGGATAGCTTGATCTTGGTTTCAGATAAAGCTCGGCACAACATCGTGGGCCGAAGGGCCTGTTCTGTGCTGTACTGTTCTATGTTCTGTTTTAACAACGTATTTCTATACTTGCTGTTTTTAATACCAGATGAAACTCTTCTCCTAGTTGTTGCAGAAATTAAAAAAATAAAAAATTATGTAGTACTTTTCGTGACCACCAGGCATTTCAAAGCACTTTATAACTAATGAAGTACTTTTTGAAGTAAAGTTTATTTATTAGTAACAAGTAAGGCTTCCATTGATATTGCAATGAAGTTACTGTGAAATTCTCCGAGATGCTACACTCCAAAGCCTGTTCGGGTCAATGCACCTAACCAGCATGTCTTTCAGACTGCGGGAGGAAACCAGAGCACCTGTGTAGTCACACAAAGTGTAGTCACTGTTGTAATTCTAGAAACATGGCAACCAATTTGAGACCAGCAAACTCTCACAAACAGCAGTGTGATAATGACCAATCTTTTTTTTTGTGATGTTGATTGAGGGATAAATATTGGCCAGGATAGTGGTGATAATTCCCCTGCTCCTTTTTGAAATAGAATCTATTGGGATCTTTTGCACGCTCCCAGGCAGGCAGATGGAGCCTCGGTTTAACATCTCATCTGAAAAAGAGCCCCTCCAACAGTGCAGCACTCCCTCAATATTGCACTTGATTTCTGTGCTCGGGGACCCTGGAGTGGGACTTGAACCCCGAATCCAGCGATTGAAAGGTGCGAGTGCTACCCACTAAGCTACAGCTGACATGAGGACTGGTATACTGCCATCAACATGGTTTAAACTGACACACGTGCTCCATCCCATTTTTCCTGGTCTACTTCGAAGAGAAATGTTTATTGCTAAAATGAATGTTAAGAGGTAGTGGATTTTTTTTTCATTAAAATATCTTTCCTCAGTTCCACAGATGCTGGCAATGATGGTGGATTTAGAGAATGATGAAAACTGGTCAAATTCGGATGAACTTGAAGATGATGACTTTGACAGGTAATTCGCATTTAATGAAAATGAGCTTATTTTGGAAAGACAGAGGTTTAAATCAGATGAGCACCAAAGTTTAAAGTTTATTTATTAGTGTCAAGGCTTACATTAACACTGCAATGAAGTTACTGTGAAAATCCCCGAGCCGCCACACTCCGGCGCCTGTTCGGATACACTGAGGGAGAATTTAGCACGGCCAATGCACCTAACCAGCACGTCTTTCGGACTGTGGGAGGAAACCGGAGCACCCGGAGGAAACCCACGCAGACAGGGGGAAACATGCAGACTCCGCACAGACAGTGACCCAAGCCAGGAATCGAACCCGGCGCCTGTTCGGGTACACTGAGGGAGAATTTAGCATGGCCAGTGCACCTAACCAGCACATCTTTCAGATAGTGGGAGGAAACTGGAGCACTCGGAGGAAACCCATGCAGACACGGGGAGAATGTGCAGACTCCGCACAAACAGTGACCCAAGCCGGGAATTGAACTCGGGTCCCTGGCGCTGTGAGGCAGCAATGCTAACCACTGGAACCACCAAGGCAGCTGTATTGTAATTTATTCTGTATTTGTTGTCCGAATTATCTTTAACAGCAATACTATAAAAGCTAATTAACTAATGATTTGCACTGGGCAAGTTTAATTACAACTCCAGTACTAAGATTGTTTATTCTCTGTGACTAATTTAATTCTTTCCTGTGGTTAGATAAACAGATTCCATTGCAGCGAATGTCTTTCAGGGTGAGAAAAATTATCCATTCAGAGAGAAGAATAATATCTATTGACGCTCTGTTATGTTTGATGTCAGAGTAGGATAGCTGACCATATTGCAAAATATTGCTATTACCAATTGAGAAGTCACCAATTTCAGTTATTACCATGCTGAAGGGCAATGCTTTCGTTCTTAAAAGAGATGTGTCCTCCTCTGAGGTATACAGCCGCCAACAACACATGCTCAATTCCCAAACCGGCTGAGGTCATTCCTGAAGGCTCCGCCTTCTCAACCTTGCCCTTGCCTGAGGTATGGTGATTCTCAGGTTAAATCACCGCCGGTCAGCTCTTCCCCCTCAAAAGCAGAGAACAGCCTATGGTCATCTGGGACTGTGGTGGTTTTACCTTGTACATCTTGTAGCGATTAAGCAGGATAGGTAGCTGGCTTCCAAGCTGACATCGTTGCTGATTCCTCCTTAACTGGTTACCAGAAACTGCTCAGGAAAGAAACCAAGTGGACTCCAATTCCCACCTCAAAATGTTAAAATTGGTGTCCCAAATCTCTCTCTTTAATTACTTGTATTGTAGATTAGCTCACTTACCTTGGGCAAATCAGTCACAGTGTGCAAGTGTTAGAAGTTAGCAGCGAAACAACATTTTGAAATAAATTTGCACTATAACACTTCTGGCCAATTTCTGCTGCCCATATCCTAGCTCACCAAGTCCTGTTCACCTTCTTGTAGCCACTGGCTTGCATTGGCTTCCAGTGCAGCACTGTCTTAATTTTGAAATTCTCATCCTTGTTTTCACATCCCTTTATGGTCCCTCCCATCCCTCTCTCTGAAAACTCCTCCTGCCCTAAAGCCTCGGAGATCTGCGTAGTTTTCCAATCTGGCCTCTTGCACATCCCCAATTTTAATCACTACACCATTGGCAGCTGTGTCTTCAGTTGCCAAAGGCCCTACACTTTGGAGTTCCCGTACTAAAACCACTTTCTCTCGCTCCCCCTCACCCTGCTTGCTCCCCACTCTCGCTCCCCCCCTCGCTCCCTGTCTCCCCCTTTTGTGATGATCCTTAAAACTCTTCTCATTCGAAAGTACTGATTTGAACCTTAGAAATTTGATTGAAGAGGTTGACTTGCTAATGAGGCTCATGTTGGTTTAGAAAGGTTCAAGACATCATTCATTTGACTTCAGTCAGTTTCGCCATTCAAATTTTTTTTTAAATTAGACGTAAAGTTAATTCTTAACAGCTTTGCTAGGACCTTGCATTGACTTTGTTTTCTGTTTTTGTTCTAATTTAGCAATGCTGTTGCTGGTGAAAGTGCCCTGGACAGGATAGCCTGTGGTCTGGGTGGTAAAGTCGTGCTTCCACTGATAAAAGAACATATCATGCAGATGTTACAAAACCGTGAGTATGATGCATTCGGTCATGTGAATTGCTTTGCAGTAAGTTATCTAGTCTGGTCAAATCCATTTTTAAAAACATGTATTGACCTATTTAGGCTAATCACAGATTTTCTTCAGTTAAATTGGTAATGCTTTTAACAAATTCACAAGACGCTGCCGCACAGGAAAAACGGACATTGCTGAGTAAGGGCCTGTAGTCCACATTCTAGAAAGTTGGTTTCAAAGCCAAATTGAGTGATTGCCTGTTTACCTCTTAGCAAATGTACAGTGGAATGTTTGTTTGACATCCCATCAACCACCATAAACATTCACTCCTCCACCACCAAGACACAGTGGCAGCAGTGTGTACCATATGCAAGATGCATCGAAGCAACTCGCCATCGAAGCTCCTTCAACAGCACCTTCCAAAACCATAACTCTACTACCTAGAAGGACAAGGGCAGCATACGCAAGTTCCTCTCCAAGTCACACACCATCCTGGCTTTGAACTAAATCACCATCCTTTCACCGTTATCAGGTCAAAACCCTTTCCTCATTTCATTGTAGGTGAACCTACACCAGATAGATTGCAGTAGTTCAAGAAGGCAGCTTATTACCATCTTCTCCAGGGCAATTAGGGACGAGCAACAAACGCTGGCCTAGTAGGCAATGCTCATAGTCAGTGAAATAATTTCTTAAAAACTGGGAGGGCAGGAAAGTAACATACTTCAAACACGGATCAAAGAAGCTTCACTGATATTTTGTTGAGATGCCTATAGTCCTTGGTGATCTCAACACACAGCTTGTTTATGCTGGAGTGCCATGAGAAGGATATCCGAGATTCAGGGCAGCCCTCGGCATTCATGTCGGATTGAAATCCGGTATTTTACATTAAAAGATTGAAAGAATTAAGTAGAATATGCTGTGCCAGTTTCTGGCTTGGCAGTATGTTGGCTGTAGTCTGCAGGTTATACCAGATACTCTCATTAATTGGGTAGTGTTAATTGAATATGGTTTATCCCACTTGGGGCTAACTTCCCTGGTGCATTCTCCATTGCAGCACTTCGACCAACTGGAATCAATTTGCCAACCAATCACTCCCTTTTCTCATGCAATATAGATTGTTTTTCCCTTTGGTATTCTTGTGATTCTGTCCTGATGATTGCAGGATGAAAAACTTTGACAGCATGTCTCTTTATAAAAATATCTCACTTAATTAATCTAACCGAATCCTGCCACCTGATATGTCAGTTTTGTTTGGAGGTAGTTAGCAGCTAGTTTTCTAACTGTGTTATTTATGCTTAGCTCCTGTAATCAATGGTAGAAGCACCAAATGATTGCTATGCAACGCAACACTCTTCACCAGAAAGCCAAACCCACGATGAGTGGGTGAAAATCATCATTTTCATTCCATTTCAGATTTTCATGCACGTCTGAAAGCAGAGATGGTTTTGTATTTCAGGTTTATATCAAAAACTGAAAATTCTGGCAGCACCTTGGCAGTACCATGGAAATTAGGTCTGTGCTGTCTCCAGTGCACTGTCACCTCTTTTGGCAGGGGCACTTTATATTTCCAATTGGCAGAACAAAATCAGGGTTCTGACAGTGTGCGTCAGCTGCATGTGTTATACAAGCACTAGCACAGGTATTATTCACTGTATTCAAACAGTCTGTTATATTGGTTCGTGGTTACTACAAATTAATATTTCTCCAGTCCCATGTAATCTCTTGTACTCCGAACTTGCCGTACCTCTGAAAATTTGCTCTTGTTCATCCCAACCCCTTATATAACTAACCTCCCATCCTTCAAATTATTGTCCTGTTGCTTTAGCCTCAGTGGAATCTGACGTTATGGAAGCTGTCAAATTGTCTAGCACTTGGAAATTCAGTCTTACATATGGGACAGTTGTTCTACTGGTGATCCTATTTCCAATGTTGCTCATGTGTGGAACTCAGTCTGTGAGTGAATCATTTATATGTGCCTTAGAATGCTGAATATTGAGCTTGTCAACAAGTTGTCATCTGTTGAGGTTCATGGCTTAACTTGTAGACCATTTTTCTCATGAATCCACTTGGGTCGAGGGGCCATTTAAAGAGCAGCTAGCATCACTAAAAAAGTGATCTGACCAATACTGTTTCTGCACCTTCGGTGTCTGCAATGGCTAATTGTTATAAACAATTGACGACACTTAAAGTACCTTGATGTGGAGACGCCGGTGTTGGACTGGGGTGGGCACAGTAAGAAGTCTCACAACACCAGATTAAAGTCCAACAGGTTTATTTAGAATCACGAGCTTTTGGAGCGCTGCTCCTTCATCAGGTGAGTGGAGAGGTAGGTTGGATTTAACCTGGTGTTGTGAGACTTCTTAAAATACCTCCGCATTGGTGGCTGCGTTTCTGTCTTCATAGCCCCTAAGCTCTGAAATTCCCCCTCTAAACCTCTTCCACTTTTCTCTGCTCCTTTTGAGATGAGCTTTAAATCCTTTTTGGCCAGGGTTTTAGTCACTTGGCCTAATACCTTCTTTGACGCACTCAATTCTTGTTAGACTGCATAGATGTTAGATGGTAAATTTACTGTAATTATGTATTTTAACACAAGTTGTGATGTTTCCTTGCAGCTGACTGGAAGTACAGGCATGCGGGCCTGATGGCCTTGTCTGCTATAGGAGAAGGTTGTCATCAGCAAATGGAGGGGATACTCAATGAGATTGTGAATTTCGTCCTGCTATTTCTTCAAGATCCAGTGAGTGAAATAAACTAAATATGTTATTTCAGTGTGATGACTGTCCTGCCAGTGACCTTCGCCTTGTGTGTGAAGGCTGTCCATTTCACTGAGATATTGATCCAGTGCGAGGCAGCTTCTTCTGGCAAGTAAAGAGACTTGGTTGAAGGAGAATGATATTGGAGCACCTGGTGATCTGAGTTTGGTGAAATGGATAAGTTCGCCACTCTGACGAACAGCGTTTAGTATATCCAATTGATAAATCGGAGGCAGCACAATGGCACAGTGGTTAGCACTACTGCCTCACAGCTCCAGGGACCCGGGTTCGAGTCCTGACCCGGGTTCGATTCCTGGCTTGGGTCACTGTCTGTGCGGAATTTGCACGTTCTCCTTGTGTCTGCGTGGGTTTCCTCCGGGTGCTCCAGTTTCCTCCCACAGTCTGAAAGACCTGCTGGTTAGGTGCATTGGCCATGCTAAATTCTCCCTCAGTGTACCCAAACAGGCACCGGAGTGTGGCTACTAGGGGATTTTCACAATAACCTCATTGCAGTGTTGATGTAAGCCTGCTTGTGACTAATAAATAAGCTTTACTTTTAAATCTGTTATATTCCAAATTATATACTCAGGCAATGGTTTTATACAGTTAATTTTGACTATTCGACAATATGAAACCTTTCTGTTTTTTATGATGGACTGCAGGAAATGTAATGCCCTTCTGATTTCATTTTAGCACCCAAGAGTTAGATATGCAGCTTGTAATGCAATAGGCCAAATGGCCACAGACTTTGCACCAACCTTCCAGAGAAAGTTTCATGACAAAGTAAGCATCTTGTTTTTGGAATATGAACCTCTTTGTAAAGCAATAGCGCGATCTTATACTTTTACATGACATTGTTAATGATGTGTGTTAACGTAAACGCGGCTGACAATATGATACGCCTTTGGCTTGGACCAGTTCTCCATCTTTTTAAATTTTGAGATTACGGCTGAAAATTATAATTGGTTTCTGTTCTCCCTCGCTTTTCTGAGAAATTTGAGGAAGTCCCAGTGTCGTGGGACAGTAGAGGGAACACGATCGGCTTCGGCTAACGGTATTTCTTTCTTTTTGTTTCAAACAGGTCATTTCAGCTCTCCTGCAAACCATGGAAGATCAGGCGAATCCACGGGTTCAAGCTCACGCTGCTGCTGCTCTCATTAACTTTACTGAAGATTGCCCCAAATCGCTGCTACTCCCATACCTTGACAATCTAGTAAATCACCTGCATGTTATCATGGTAGCTAAATTACAGGAGGTAAGCTATTTCGATATCCATTTCTGGTTGATCCTCTTCCTTCTTGATCCACAATACTAGGTTAAACTTTATTGCAAAATGTAACCCTTTTTAAATATTGTCCTGATTTATCAGCAGCCAAAATTCGAGTCAGTCAAGAATAATGAGGTTTGTCATTTGAGGAAGAGATAAAGGGAATATTTCTTGTTTGATGGAATGTGACAAGTGGTGTTCCTTGGGGATCTGGACTGGGGCCTCAGCTTTGCACTAAATATTTATTTATTAATGCCCCCAGAGAGCGTTGGAGGTTAGGTTATGTATTCACAACTTAGGCAGATTTTTGACTGACAAGGCAGTCGAATTAAACGATAGTGGGGGTGGCACAAGCAAGAAAATGGAGTTAAGGCCACAATCACTCAGCATTGATCTTTTTCACTGGAGGAACAGCTCGAGGGGCCGAATGACTTACTTACTCGTGCTCCTATTTCATATTTTCTTATTTATTCATGACTGGCATGAAGGAATGAATAGTTGTATATCCAAGTGGCACCAAGTCAGGAACTGAGCTAAGTTGCACAGGTGGAAGCTGGTAGTTGCAAAGGAATACACACTCAGATTAAGTGAGTGTGGCGGATGGAATTTAATAAAGGGAAATGTGAGATAATCCAGGAAAGACAAATTAGAACGTTTTCTTAATGGCTAAAGAGTGGAAATTGTTTCAGACCAAAGGAATCCTGGTGTTGAGTTACAATCAATAAAAGCTCTCGCACACAGGTACAGATGTAATCAAAAATGAGGATGGAATGTTAGGCTTTGCCTATAGAGGGTTAGAATAGGTTGTTTCTTGGTCAGACCTCATCTGGAGAACTGAGCTCAGTTTTGGGCAAAACATTACAGGAGGAATAAATTATCCTTTGAGAGGGTACAGTGCAGATTCCGCTGACAGAATCAGTCTAAACAATTAGAATCATAGAATCATACAGTGCAGAAAGAGGCCATTCAGCCCATCGAGTTTGCACCAACCAATTCCACTGAGGCCCTATCCCCATAACCCCATGCATTTACCCTAGCTAGCCCCCCTGACACTAAGGGGCAATTTAGCGTGGCCAATTCACCTAACCCACGCATCTTTGGACTGTCGAAGGAAACCAGAGCACCCGGAGGAAACCCAGGCAGACACTGGAGAACGTGCAAATGCCACACAGACAGTGACCCAAGCTGGGAATCGAACCTAGGTCCCTGCGCTGTGAGACAGCAGTGCTAACCACTGTCCTACCGTTGCTGCCACCAGTTACGCTGAGGGTTGCATCAACTTGTATTCCCATGAATTCGGACAGCTGAGGCCCGATGTAGTTGGAAGTGATTAAAATAATAGATGTATTTGGTGGAGTGGATAGAGCAAAATAGTTTCTCCCTAATGGGTGAATCCAGAACAAGAGGAACACAACCTTAAACTTAGAGCTAAGCTGTTGAAAGTGGAATCAGAAAGCCCTGGGTTGGAAGTGGTGATGTGTAATTCATTGTCCCAAAAGACTGGGCTTCAATTGAAACTTTCACAGCTCCAATTGGCAGATTTTTGTTTTGAGTAAGGGTAACGAGATCCGGATCAAAGGTGGGTAATTGGAGTTATTAGCATACAGAGGGATCTAGGCATGCAGATCCACCCTTCCCTGAAGGTGGCAACTCAGGTGGTCAAGAAGGCTTATGGCATGCTGGCCTTCGTTGGTCGGGGTGTTGAGTATAGTAATTGGAAAATCATGCTGCAGCTGGATAAGACTTTGGAGTATTGTGTACAATTCTGGTCACCACGCTACCGGAAGGGTGTTGATGCATTGAAAAGGGTGCAGAAGAGATTTGTTTTCTTGGATTGCTTTCATTGGAGTGTCAGAGGATGAAGGGGGACCTGATAAGAGGTTTACAAGATCATGGCAGGCTTGGATAGAGTGGATAGTCAGAGTCTTTTTCCCAGGGTCGAAGGGTCACTTGCTCGGAGTCATAGGTTGAAAGTGAGAGGGGGAAGTTTAAAAGAGATGTAAGGGGGAGGTGGTGGAAGCAGATTCTATAACAACATCCAGGAGACATCTGGATAGATACGTGAATAGACAGGGAATAGAGGGATATGGACCGCGTGGAGGCAGGAGGTCATTAGTTTAGAAAGGCATCTTGTGTCGGCGCAGGCTTGGTGAGCCAAAGGGCCTGTTCCTGTGCTGAACTGTTCTTTGTCCTTTAAGATACCGTGATCTAATTGAATGGCAGAACAGACTTGATGGACTGAGTAGCCGCCCCCTAATATGCCAGGCAGCCATGAGATGAAAAAGCTTTGCCACTTATTCAACACTGTCCGCATGTATCAAGACTATGGAGAAACTGTGTGCATTGATGTTTTGTCTTCTGTAAAGCTCATACAGAAAGGGACCAAGCTGGTATTGGAGCAGGTTGTGACATCCATTGCATCCGTGGCCGACACCGCAGAGGAGAAATTTGTCCCATACTACGACCTGTTCATGCCATCGTTGAAGCACATTGTGGAAAACGGAGTGCAGAAAGAGCTACGTCTCCTGAGAGGGAAAACCATCGAGTGCATCAGCCTGATAGGCCTAGCTGTCGGTAAAGACAAGGTAACCCCCGGGCCATTCAAAGCTTCAGAGCTGTTCCCGTTTTCAGCCTTATCGTTCATTCCATTAACTCCAGTTGTGTTTTGTAGTTCATGCAAGATGCCTCTGATGTGATGCAGTTGCTTCTAAAAACCCAGACTGATTCCAGTGAATTGGAGGATGACGACCCACAGGTATGTCCTCTTATTTTGCAACTCTCATACGATAAAGATATGGCATTTGAGCACTTTGTATTAATCCGTAAGGAATCACCTTTTCCATTGAATATTGTGTTGCTGCGGGCATGCCCCTTCCGGTGAAATGGCATGGCAGGTTTTCTCGTTTCTATCAACTGACCCAGCTTTCCAAAGATCCTCGCTATCTTCATTCTGTTGTTTATTTTCCAAAAGAGTTAATGTTCTTCCTGCATCTCTCTGCATGCTAATTGCTCTTTTATATTGCCGGCAGTGCCAGTGTGCACGTAAAGCAGAAGGTAAATCCTCACACTGGGGAAGCAGTGGCGTAGTGATATTGTCACTGGATAATACTTTGGGGACCCGGGTTCAAATCCCACCATGGTCGATGGTGAAATTTGAAATCAATAAAAATCTGGCATTAAAAGTCTAATGATGACCGTGAAACCCCATTGTCGATTTATCTTAATCCATCTGTTCAGTAATGCCCTTCAGTGAAGGAAATCTGCTGTCCCTACCTGGTCTGTCCTACCTATGACTCCAGACCCATAGCAATGTGGTTAATTCTCAAAATGCCTTCTGAAATGGGGGGACAGTTAGCGACGGGCAATAAATTCCGGCCCAGCCAGCAGCACCCACCTCCGGCTCTCTTTCTGATTTGGTTTTTGCCCACTCCAAAGATGTGCGGGTTAGGTGGATTGGCCATGCTAAAATTGCCCCTTACTGTCGGGGGGAACCAGCTAGGGTAAATGCATGGGGTTACGGGAATAGGGCCTGGGTGGGATTGTGGTCGGTGCAGACTCGATGCAGAATGGCCTCCTCCTGATGATCATGGCTAGCAGCAGCTGTTGGGGGGGGGAGTAGAGTAGGGGGAAAATCGGACATCTGCCACAAGCTGGGAAAGTGATCGAGTGAGAACGTAGCTGAGGAAGATGTTGCAGCCGATGCAAATTCAAAACAAAATCTTTTAAGCAGTCGCTGCTTGACCAATGGCCAAGAGCATCCATGGATCTGAGTGAGAGGAAATTGGATGAGAACGTTTGCTTCTTTTTAAAACAGCAAAAACATTGGCACTTTCACCGAGGGTGGTAAGTGCCTGGAATGGACTGCCAGACGAGGTGGTAGAAGCAGATACACGAGCAACGTTTAAGAGCATCTTGACAGATACATGAATTGGCAGCGAATAGAGGGATACGGACCACGTAGAGGCAGGAAGACTTCGGTTTAGAAAGGCATCTTGTGTCGGCACAGGCGTGGTGGGCCAAAGGGCTGTATTGCATTGTTCATTATTCTTCCTCTGGGGCAAAATCTGTTTATTGGCCACCACCTGTGCGAGAGTCTTTCGGCTCATCATTTCTCTGCCAGTCCTTGTAAAGGAAATTAAGTTAGTCCCCTTGAATTTCTGCATTCTTTCCTTTTCTGGTAGTAATCCAGGTAGTAATCCTTTTTTGAAGTTACTGTGTTGAGTCTGCTTTGCTATCCCGATCATTGTAACTCAGCCTTTAAGAAGAAAATAAAAACATTCTCCTCGGCTCTCTTTCTGATTTTGCTTTTGCCCATTCCAAAATGTGCAGGTTAGGTGGATTGGCCATGCTAAAATTGCTCCTTAGTGTCAGGGGGACTAGCTAAGTTAAATGCATGGGGTTACCGGGGACAGGGCCTGGGTGGGATTGTGGTCAGTGCAGACTCAGTGGGCCGAATGGCCTCCTTCTGCACTGTAGGGATTTGAGGATTCTATATTGGAATCTGTGCCTTCTGGTTACCAACTCTCCCCTTAGTGGAAAACCTATGAACTGCGCTTATTCGTGTGGAAGGATTCTCTGTTAACTGACCAAAAGAAATGTTCCCTTAGCCGCACAGTGCCAGATCAGATTGACACTATCCACTGTAACCTAATCTCAGTACCTCAAACTGTTTAATATTGATGGTCTTCTCCATAACGAGAATGGAATACGTAAATGTTAATTTGCATCATGATCCCACATGCTATGGGTAAGCGGTATAGTGGTGATACTGGATTATAATCCAGAGAGGTGAGTTCAAATTCCACCTTACAGTTAGGGAAATTAAATTCAGTTGATCAAATAAGGACTTCTACTGGATTGTCATTTAAAAAAAAAAAATCTGGCTCGCTAATGTCTTTTGGGGAAAGATATCTGCCATCTTTTCTGTTGTGTCCTATTTGTGACTCCAGACCCAAAGTGGCTGAGCAAACCAATCAAAACTGTGACACAAAGCTATAATCCACATGGCCTCCGTGGTTCAAAAAGCCCGCTTGAGGCCAATTTGGGTAGTATGAATGCCTGTCTTGCCGGCAAAGCTCACATCCCATGAATTAAATTTTAAAAAGAAAGTTTGAATGTCTTGGATGGAAGAATTTAACCACATTGTTGATACCTACATCAATAATCCACACTTCCACGGAATGTCAATTTCTCCTATGTGATAGAAATTGGAAATCTATTTTCAAACCAAAATAACTTCCAATTCTTTCTCTAATTAACTATTTTCCACATCATTAATAAAACAAATGCACATTTTCTTCAGTATTCTGTAAACAAATCTTGCTTTAGGCCTCTCTCAAGTTAAAGTACCACATATGCCTCTCTGAATATTGTTGTAAAACTGTTCCTATTAAAATTCCAGCCATGTATTTAGTAGGTGAGTCTACGTATATTCAATACTGTGGGCCTGACTATTAATTGTTATGATGTAGAGATGCCGGCGTTGGACTGGGGTAAACACAGTAAGAGTTTTAACAACACCAGGTTAAAGTTCAACAGGTTTATTTGGTAGCAAATGCCATTAGCTTTCGGAGTGCTGCTCCTTCGTCAGATGGAGTGGAAATCTGCTCTCAAACAGGGCACAGAGACACAAAATCAAGTTACAGAATACTGATTAGAATGCGAATCTCTACAGCCAACCAGGTCTTAAAGATGCAGACAATGTGAGTGGAGAGAACATTAAGCACAGGATTTCCACTCCATCTGACGAAGGAGCAGGGCTCCGAAAGCTAATGGCATTTGCTACCAAATAAACCTGTTGGACTTTAACCTGGTGTTGTTAAAACTCTTACTGTATTAATTGTTAGCCCAGGAAGGGAACAGTTAGAGATTTGAAATTCAGGCTATCAATTGAGCTAAAAGAGAAAATGCTGGAAAATCTCAGCGGGTCTGGCAGCATCTGTGAGGAGAGAAAAGAGCTGACGTTTCGAGTCCAGACGACCCTTTGTCAAAGCTAAAAGGCATAGAAAGGGGGAGATATTTATACTGCAGGGGGAGGGAATGAAAGATGAGTCATAGCCACAGAAACAAGGGGAAAGGCTGCTAATGGCAGCCCAGAGAGAGAATAGAAGGTGTGAATAGCCAAA
Organism: Mustelus asterias; assembly: GCF_964213995.1. Lineage (NCBI taxonomy): Eukaryota > Metazoa > Chordata > Chondrichthyes > Carcharhiniformes > Triakidae > Mustelus > Mustelus asterias. The sequence goes on along the minus strand of NC_135810.1, from coordinate 5,230,689 downwards.
CGGCAGAGAAGATGAAATCAGAGGGTAAACTGTGACAGATGAAGATATGGGGGGAGGAAGGGGAGGGAATGGGTAGGAGAGAGGTAAAATTGAGAAAAGGGGGGAAGAAAAGGTAAGAAAGACAACAAAGAAATAAAAGGTAGAGAACAGTTAAAAATTAAATAAAATGAAAACAAAGCGGTTGAGGTGGAGTAGAGCTAATCATCTGAAGTTGTTGAATTTGATGTTAATTGAATCAATTGAACCAATTTTCTACTCATTTAGATATCCTACATGATCTCTGCTTGGGCAAGAATGTGCAAGATCCTTGGTAAGGAGTTCCAGCAGTATCTTCCTGTTGTTATGGGGCCACTGATGAAGACTGCTTCGATTAAACCTGAAGTGGCCCTCTTGGACAGTAAGTACAACAGATGCATATAAACCCATTTCCCAGCCCTCAACATACAGCTCGCAGTATTCCCCTACATGGGAATACTGCGAGCTGTATGTTGAAAGTAGACTGTTTTGTGCTGTTCTATTTGGTAAGCCATCATCCCACTGACTTTTTTTGGAATATTTGTAATGGGGTTTCAGGCAAGCAGATATTTTGTAATACCTCTAGCACAGAAACAGATCCATGTTAGTGTATGCCAATTATATTTAATCACTGTTTACTTGATCTTCATAAGACTATTTATTTATTTCTGAACTTCGCTGATGAATATTATCCCAAGGCTCAGGTTAAAACAAATCGTGGTCCTTTTGAAGCCTGCTGGGTAAGGTCACTTTATAGATTTAGAACTAACCCTGCAAATCGGTGGCACAGTGGTTAGCACTGCTGCCTCACAGCGCCAGGGACCTGGCTTCAATTCCGGCCTCGGGTGACTGTGGAGTTTGCACATTCTCCCTGTGTCTGCGTGGGTTTCCTATGCATGCTCTGTTTCCTCCCGCAGTCCAAAGATGTGCGGGTTAGGTGGATTGGCCATGCTCAATTATCCCTTAGTGTTAGGGGGACTCGCAGGGTAAAAACATGGGGTTACGGGGATAGGGCCTGGGTGGAATTGTGGTTGGTGCAGGCTCGATGGGCTGAATGGCCTCCTGCGCTGCAGGGATTCTATGATTCTAAATCAAACGATCCCAAGCTAACTCTATCTGCCTCTGAGTAAATCAGCTAGACTTATCATTGAAGGAGTGTCAGTTTATTTGTGTTTGCTGCATGAAGGATTGGATTCAATTTAGTTTTAGACTAGAGTTATACGTGTGTCAATTCAGTGGGGTATTGAATGGTTTTGGGCACACATGGACCTGGACCCCATCTACATTGGGCAGTACGGTGGCACAGTGGTTAGCACTGCTGCCTCACAGCGCCAGGGATCCGTGTTCGATTCCGGCCTCGGGTTACTGCCTGTGTGGAGTTTGCACATTCTCCCCGTGTCTGCATGGGTTTCCTCCGGGTGCTCCGGTATCCTCCCACAGTCCAAAGATGTGCAGGTAATAGGATGTTAACTGCGGGGGGTGTTAATTTTCACACACAGGTAGGCAGGTGGAGCAACAGTTGGCGCACAGGCTGCGTGGAATAGAGGATGGTTTCGAGTAGGTTGTGATTACTGTTAAACTTGTACTTTTGTCAAATTGCAGATATTGGTCACAGAGTTTCCTCAGCGTGTGGCTGTAATATTTGGGCATAAGCGATAAGCTTCTGCACAATTGCTGAAAATCAGCCTCTACCTTTTTGGAATGGGAGTCAGACGCCCAGAAGGAACCTTTGTTTCCAAAAGTGGCCAAGTCGCTTTCCTCCCTCCCAGCAAGATTTGTTTATTTGTGTATTCCGTCCACAAATTAGTGTTTTTTTAAAAAGTAGAAACTACATCTGCCCTTTCTGCTAGTTTTCAATATGCCTGTAGGTAGCTGGGAAGCTGTGGCGCACTTTCAATTTGATTTATTATTTGATTTGATTTATTATTGTCACGTGTATTAACATACAGTGAAAAGTATTGTTTCTTGAGCGCCATACAGACAAAGCATACCGTTCATAGAGAAGGAAAGGAGAGAGTACAGAATATAGTGTTACAGTCATAGCTAGGGTGTAGAGAAAGATCAACTTAATGCAAGGTAAGTCCATTCAAAAGTCTGACAGCAGCAGGGAAGAAGCTGCTCTTGAGTCGAATGATAAGAAATACATGTCTTTATAAAATAGTCATTAACTGGATTAGAATAAGTGGAAACGTCATTTGCCTTGGGTTTAATGTCCCACAAATTGAAGTTTTAACAGCACTGTCACATTAGTCATTTTAAAATATACGAGAACAGTTGTGTTTAAGTAGCATCTCTAACCTACTGCTGTCCCCACGTCTCCAATTCTTGCCCTCATATTTTCATCTTTCCACCATTGTCGACGGTGCTTTCAGCTTAGGTTCCGATACCTAGAATTACCCCCCACCAAGTCTGTTGCCTTTAAGACGCTCCTTAAAACCTACCCCTGACTAAGCTTTTGATTGCCGGTTTTAGTATCTCCATATGCGTCTTGGTGTGAAATTTTGTTTGAGAACACTCCTTGGATTGTGTTTACTACCTGCGCAACATGTCGAACACCGTGTATAAAGTGCATTTTATCTTTCTCTATTAGCGCAGGATATGGAGAACATGAGTGAGGATGATGGCTGGGAATTCGTAAACCTTGGTGATCAACAAAGTTTTGGAATCAAAACGGCGGGGTTGGAGGAGAAAGCAACAGCATGTCAAATGTTGGTGAGTGGTAGTTTGGCTTCAATTAATGCAGCCCACATTAAACCTCTTTAAGCAACATGTTTCAGAGTCTTGGTGTGCAATTTCCTGAAAGAGATATAACATTGGATTCAATTGAACAATGCATATGGAATAAAATGCTGTGTCTTCCTTATTGCACAGTAGCAAATTGTTATCTCTCTCTCGCAGTGAATGTTATTTAAAAAAAGCATGCCTTTAAAAGTAAATCCAGGTGTCTTTCATTTTTAGGAGTGTAGTTATTTTAAAAGTACTAAAGCCACAAAGCTGAATTAGAACATTGGAAGAGTCTGCTAACTCTGGCTGAAGTATAGGCCCACTGTAAGGAAAGTAGAAATGCACATACAACACTGTTGGGCATATCCAAATTGACTGCACTGTGTACAAGATCAGAAGATCATTTCCTCGCCCACACCTTATTAAAAATGCTGGAAATACTGAGCAGGTCAGATAGTATCTGTGAAGAGAGAAAATTAACATTTCGGGTCATAAAAAGTTAATTCTGGTTTCTCTCTCCACAGATACTGCCAGACCTGCTGAGTGTTTCCAGGATTTTTTGTTGTTTTAATTCAGATTGCCAGCATCTGCAGTTTTTGCTTTATGTTGTAATGTTACGGGTCAACGACCTTTCATCAGGGCTGCAAAGGGTTGAGAGCTGGAAAGGGCAGCACGGTGGTTAGCACTGTTACCTCACGGTGCCAGGGATCTGGGTTCGATTCCCGGCTTGGGTCACTGTCTGTGTGGAGTTTGCACATTCTCCCCGTGTTTGCGTGGGTTTCCTCCGCGTGCTCCGGTTTCCCCAACACTCCAAAGATGTGCAGATTAGGTTGATTGGCCAAGCTAAATTGCCCCTTAGTGTACCGGGATGTGTAGGTTAGAGGGATTAGCGGGTAAATGTATGGGGTTACGGGGATCGGGCCTGGGAATTGTTGTCCGTGTCGACTCGATTGGCCGAATGGTCTCTTTTTGCACTGTAGGCTTTCTATGATTTAGCAGTTTTTAAGTAAAAGCCACTGCCAGGATTAGAAAGGGAGAAGAACGATGGTGTTGATGGCAGGAGTGATGAGATTACAAAAGGAACGATGGCTCAAGGCAAAAAGGAATAGTTAACAGGATAAATAAAGGATGTTTCGGGAGGAGCTGTCAGTGCTAGCAGCGCAATCATCACCAGCAGTTGCTCTTCCGGGAGAAAAATGGGAGCGGAGGTTAGGATTTAATGTTGTTGAACTTGGTGTTGACACTGTAAGGATGTTGGGTGTCTCATTGTAAGATGAACTGTCTTGAGCTTTGTTGTGATGGTGTAAGAGGCCAAAGGTAGAATGAGAGTGAGGCAGGCAAGGGTCTCCACTGGGCATGGGAAGTGCTCCAGCCAGCCTCTGTCTCGAAAAGAGGGGAAACATCTTGTATGGTTCCCAATTCTGATGACATCCCAGCACCAACTGTTGATGCATATGCTGGTCGGCACTACTGGAAGAGTACCCAAGGATATCAGCAAAGAGAGAGTTAAACCTGGATGCTACAGGCTTTTTAACATCGCAAGAATCGTATGTATTTTACTTGACTTCAGAATACTATTTCAACAGACAAGACTGACGTGTTAGTAATGTCACTGAGCCAATAACCTGGGGACCCAGACTAATGCTCGAGGGACATGGGCTCAATTGAATTTAAATTCAATTGATAAAACAAGGCCTGGCATTGAAAAATATTCTCCGTAATGTTGACCATGAACCAGCACGATTGCTATTGTAAAAAACATCTGGTTCACTGATGTCATTCTTGCCTGTTCTGGCCTAAGTGTGACTCCAGACACCATGTGGTTGACCCTTAGCTGCTCTCTGAACTGGTCTAGCAAGCCATTCAGTTCAAGGGCAATTGAGAATGGGCAACAAACACCTGCCTTGCCAGCGATGCCCACATCCCATGAAAGAATAAAGAAAAGTTTGAGTACTGCAGTCTTGATTGCTATGCTGGGAAATATCCACATGCATGAGTCTCTCGAGGGTTTCAAGGCCATTCGCTGTTTGGAAATTGTCACGTCCAGCTCTCCTCACAAAGGTTCTGAATGGTAATGTGGAAAATCGCGAGTATTACTGAGCGATAACCGACTCTTTCCATCCAGCAAGTTACTATTGGTTTGGAATTTCTGTAGATATGTAACTAATTGCTGGAGTCATGCATCCTATTAAATATTTCGACTAGCGCCAACCAACCTATCGCATCTTTCAGCAATCCTATTGGTGAATCAGAGTTGCTTTCATTGTACTGTCCATCTCTAAATATAACTGAGTCACTTAGTCGAAGTTTCAAGTGAACTTTTGCATTTTTTTAATAAGCTGTTGGCTCTTAAATTGAACCCGGAGAATTAAACAAAATAGTGTCTATGTGCTTTAGTAATGATGCGAGTGCTTTCCATTAGTTTTGACTGTACCAACAAATTGTGATTTCTGTCCCCAGGTCTGTTATGCGAAAGAGCTAAAGGAAGGATTTGCTGAGTACACGGAGCAAGTGGTGAAGCTGATGGTTCCGCTTCTTAAGTTTTATTTTCATGACGATATCCTTTTGTAATTTTTTTTCCGATCACTATTTGGCTGCCGCGTTTCCTACATTTCAACAGTGACTGCATTTCAGAAAGTTGAAGATGTGTGGTAGCCACCGGAAGTGCTATATTAATACAAGTCTGTCTTTTCAGTGTATGAAAGCTGTCAAAAATCTAGGTGTCAGTATTGAAGCAAATAACGAATAAGAATGACAAGCTAGCTTTATAACATGTCCAATTCAAATGGGTTAACGGCCCTCTAATAAACTGAAGGGGGAAGTCGTGGTACTCTATAAATATATGTTATGTTTTGATAATATTTGCCAAGTGTTGTGCTGTACCACAATTGAGTGGTATCTTTTTTAATTTTCTGTGACAGAATGTTGTGTTGGGGCCAACTTAATTATTGTACGCTTTGTGAATTCAATTGAGAAATTGGGGTTTGGTGCCTTTATCTGTTTAAACAAATTTGATTAAAGAAAATTCTCACCGTGAAGTGTAATAATTGATTTAGAACCAGGTGTCAGCTGTGGCTCAGCTGGTAGCACTCATGCCTCTGAGTCAGAGTTTGTGGATTCAACTCCCAGTCCAAAGCTCGATCACAAAGGCTAGCCAGCTCAGTGCTGAGACAGTGCTGCACTGATAGAAGTACTTCATTCAGGTGAGGCATTATGGGTGGCACGGTAGCACAGTGCTTAGCGCTGCTGCCTCACAGCACCAAGGACCCAGGTTCGATTCCGACCTCTGGTGACTGTCTGTGTGGAGTTTGCATGTTCTCCCCGTGTCTGTCTGGGGTTTCCTCCGGGTGCTCTGGTTTCCTCCCACAATCCAAAGATTTGCATGTTAGGTCAATTGGCCATGCTAAATTGCCCCTTTGTGTCAGGGGGATTAGCAGGATAAATATGTGTGGTTAAAGGGATAGGGCCTGGGTGGGATTGTTGTTGGTGCAGGCTCGATGGGCTGAATGGCCGCCTTCTGCACTGTAGGAATTCTATGAAACCGAGATATCCGGTGGATACTTTTTTAAAAATTCCCATGACGCTGTTTTGCAAAAGAGTGGGGAGAGCTTGGCCAATATTTATCTCTCAATCTGCATCATAAAGACAGGTTACCTAGGCTATATCACATTGCTGTTTGTGGGAGCTTGCTGTGCACAAATTAGTTGCTGTATTTGCTACATTACAGCAGTGATTTAAAAATATCTCATTGATTTAAAGCGCTTTGGGATGTCCTTTTGTTCTGAAAAGTACTGATTTAAAATGGAAGTCGATTTGTCTTTTCAGGTTATAAATTTAATATTGAATTCCCTCTTGGCAGTGAATTTAAATTTGTGTTTTTACATTTGTTTAATGCTGTGTATTCTTCCTTGACTGTGAAACGTGTTCGTGTGGCTGCGGCTGAATCAATGCCTTTGCTACTTGAGTGCGCCCGTGTCCAAGGACCTGAGTATGTAACACAGATGTGGCATTTTATGTGTGATTCCCTCATCAAAGGAATTGGTACAGAGCCAGATTCTGATGTTCTTTCTGAAATTATGCATTCTTTTGCAAAGGTAATCTTTTATGTAGACTATTGGAAGTTTGTTTAAGTTTATTTTGCATGAAAAAAAATTGCATTTGATGGTATCCTTAATGTACATGGAGGAATGTGACATGAAAATAAAATTGGGCTAGGAATCCAGGCATGGGCGATTTCACTCTTGGAGCTCGTTCTGCCGTTTGGTGGTATGATGGCTAATCTTCAACCTCAATCCCTGCACTAACCCCATGTCCCTTAATTCTCTTAGTGTCTAAGAACCAAATGCTCTCTGTCTTGAAGATCAAGTAACTGGTTCTGCTGCTACAAAATATCGTAGTCTATATTGTTGATTGCTACTTCAACAGACTTAGCTCTAAATTTCCAACTTGCTCATCACTTTTAGCTCACTGAGAAGGGAAGCAGTTAAAAGCTACTGAACATTGAACCTCAAGGGAGACAGAGAGCATATAAAAGTTTATAGCGTGCGATTATGCCAACATTAAGAATACATGTGCATAAGAGCACTACAATGAGCCCTTAATGTAGGTCCAGGATGGAGTTTCTTCCAGTATAAGACTTGCTTGCTTCCATGCCTACCTTCAAAGACCAGTGGGTCTTGTCTTCTCCTTGGTGTATCAGCTTTCTGAATGCTGCTGGTGAATTTGATTTCCTTTACAATCTGCACCGAAACAAAAATAGCTGTCTTGCATTTTAAAAGCTTCCTACCGTTGCATCCACTGCTCATCCTACGCTGTCCCCCAAAAATAGCCTATGGAAAGGCACTTTTTATATAAAGTTCTGAAAGCCAAGAATCCCTATACATGATCAAATAAATCAGCAAGCATTTAACTGCAGAGTGATTAATACTGCAAATACACCCACAGGCAATCCACCTGTGCAAAAATCGAGAAAATAGACTGGTCACACCTCGAGTAGAGAAGACATATGGAGGAAGTGACTACCTGACAGTAATGCCAGACTGTTTTAAATGCAAGAGCAAAGCTCAGACACTTGGATCATCTGGAGTGAAATTAACTGGATTGAGATGTTTCCCTCTTCTATATAAAATAAGGTTTTATTTATGCAGTTGTTGCGTGCTTCTGTCTTTTAGTGTATAGAGTTGATGGGTGAGGGCTGCTTAAACAAGGAACATCTCGAAGAACTAGGAAACATTATGAAGGGGAAATTGGAGGAACACTTTAAAAATCAGGAATTGAGACAAGGTAAACGTGATGCATTTGTACAGTTAAACTTGTAATAAAATGTCCTGCAGAGTCAGTCATGCTTTGTGAAGTTTTATGCACGGTTCTATCACCTCTCTATCTTCACCTTCTCCCATCACAGTCTCTTTTTGTTCTATTTGTAAGGTTTTTAACTATATATTTATAACATTGCAATTTGATCACTGTTTTCTGCCTTTAGCTAAAAGACAAGATGAAGACTACGATGAACAAGTTGAAGAAAACTTGCAAGATGAAGTAATATTTTTATGTTTTTGTTATAGGTTGTGCTAAATTATCTTAAAATGATCGCTGTAATAATTTCACTGCGATGAAAGAATAGATAGGATCTTTTAATAATATGAATTCTAATTGTTGTGGCTAATTCTGGATGAATTCTGACTGGTTTTAAATGTAGTGTCTTAATTGCTTATAGGATGATAGCGATGTTTACATCTTGACTAAAATTTCGGACATCCTGCACTCGATGTTCAGCTGTTACAAGGACAAAGTGCTGCCGTGGTTTGAGCAAATCCTACCACTAATAGTCAATCTAATCGTAAGTTTAAAGCAAAAAAAAATTCCCCAGACTTTTTTGGCATTGACTCCGGATTCTCCCGATGTTTTCCCGCTGATGAATACTTTTCATTTCTGTAGTGTCCACACAGGCCATGGGCAGACAAGCAGTGGGGTTTGTGCATCTTTGATGACGTAATTGAGCATTGCAGTCCTACGTCCTTTAAATATGCAGAGTACTTCCTGAGGCCCATGTTGCAATACATCTGTGACAACAGTCCTGAGGTCAGACAAGCAGCAGCATATGGCATCGGAGTTATGGCACAGTTTGGTGGAGAGAGTTACAGACCATTCTGTACCGGTAGGTTTAAAGGGTTACAGTTTTCTGTTTATACACTTAAACAACAAAACTAACAGTGTGGGATTAAAGCAGAAACCTAGCATGTGTGGTGTTCAAGCTCTTTAAGCTGTGCAATTTTGCAGTGGGTATTGACGCGATATTCTCTTCCTAATTATGCGATGCTATAGCGATTTTTAGCATTGCTTCATCAAAAGATCACGAGCTGTTAAAAAATCTAATCTAATTGGGCAGCACAGTGAGTTAGCACTGCTGCCTTACAGTGCCAGGGGTCCGGGTTCGATTCCCGGCTAGGGTCACTGTCTGTGCAGAGTCTGCACGTTCTTCCCCGTGTCTGCGTGGGTTCCCTCCGGGTGCTCCGGTTTCCTTCCACTGTCCGAAAGACATGCGGGTTAGGTGGAATGGCCATGCTAAGTTGCCCCTTAGTTTCAGGGGGACTAGCTAGGGTAAATGCACGGGGTTATGGTGATTGTGCCTGGGTGGGATTGTGGTCAGTGCAGACTCGATGGGCCAAATGGCCTCCTGCATTGTAGGATTCTATGAAATGTCTGCAGTTTACCGAAGCTTTCTACCGAATTTCAGCATGTTTACCGTTGGGGATGGGTGGAAACTTGAGATTGTTGAACTGTGGCTGGCTATTTTAAAGTTCAATCTATTGGTGGTGTGCTGGATACAGAGTTGTTTGTACAATAGCGTAACAGCTTTAGCTGGACCGTGGTGTTCCATTTCATTCTGACCTCAAAAGAGAGATTCTGTTCTTTCTTTTAAAAGCCAGAGGTGACCCAGATTGTGCGTATTTATTCTTACAGTTTTCCTGTAACCTTATTCGGTGTGTGACTTTCCTTTTCCCTCTTCAATGTGTGGGGGAAGGAACCTGTTTTTGAAAGTGGCATCGTGTAATTGTAAATCGCAGTGAGAGAAATGCATGTAATGTGGAGTTTTTTTTAATATTAGCTTTGCCGGTATGTTGTTTTAAACGAATGAAGGCAGGTTAATTTAACTTTCAACTTAAACTTTCAAGTTGCAACAAGGTGACTTTGATTTGGGTGTTAGATAGATAATAGTGTTGGACGTTTTTGTCTGCTTTGCAATCTAACTTGATTTGATTTATTCACCCTGCAACCTTACCCTTGCAGGGAATACTTTAGATCAAAATTTTGCTGTCTGACTTTTAGAATAGATGACTGAATATTTTAACTGTGCAGTTATGCAACGGGTAATATTGTTAAAAATTAGGACAATAAATACTTGCTCCCCAGGCAATTATAATGCCAATAACTAAAATCTCCTTTGTATAATATGTATATTATATATGTATATCTCCTCTGGTGGCACAGTGGTTAGCACTGCTACCTCACAGCACTGGGATCCTGGGTTCAATTCTGGCTTTGGGTCACTGTCTGTGTGGAGTTTGCACTTTCTCCCCGTGTCTGCATGGGTTTCCTCCGGGTGCACCAGTTTCCTCCCACAGTCCAAAGATGTGTGGGAGAGGTTGATTGGCCATGCTAAATTGACCCTAGTATCAGGGGGATTAGCAGGGCAAATGTGTGGGGTTACGGGAATAGGGCCTGGGTGGGATTATGGTCGGTACAAACCTGATGGGCCGAACGGCCTCCTTCTGCACTGTAGGGATTCTATGATAATGCATTAATTCTGATGGGCAAAGTCCTGTAGTTGCAAATTTGGATAAATGTGGCATGGAGATGGAATTTCTCACCAGAGCTGTGTTTTATGTGTAACTTAATGGTTATCTAAAGTGTTTATTGTATAGTGTGACGTTTTCTAGTTCAACTATAATTTATCTTAATTTATTTTCTATTGTGTTAATCTTTCTGGGGCACACTGGGATTGAAAGGTTCATTGGTAGCACGTGGAGTTTTGTCGTCACATTTTGTTCAGTCTAATTGCTGCGCAGTGGTCCTGTGCTCCTGCGGTATTGGTTGAATTATGTCCCAATTAGTGGGCAATACTGAACACTGAAAAAGAAGAATCCTTCACTTGGGCATCCTGGGTGATTCTCAGAGTGTTGAGATTGTGTAGGTTGGGTAGGGAGGTGCCACAGTTCCTGATCATTAGTATCTAGCAAGCCTTTGCTGGAGAATGCACACTTTATGGACAAAGGTCAAAATTGGCAATTAAATGACCTTCCAACGTTGTTTTATCAGGAGGTGACTTGTTTCCATGGGGATTGGTGGTGCAGTTGGATAGGGCAACAGGCAGAGAGGAGTGTGTGTCATGGCACAGTGGTTGGCACTGCTGCATCACAGCGCCAAGGACCCGGGTTCGATTCCCAGCTTGGGTCACTGTCTGTGTGGAGTCTGTGCGTTCTCCCTGTGTCTGCGTGGGTTTCCTCTGGGTGCTCCGATTTCCTCCCACCGTCTGAAAGAAGTGTTGGTTAGGTGCATTGACCCGAACGGTGCAGGAGTGTGACGGCTAGGGGAATTTCACAGTAACTTATGTTAAAGATGTGCGGGTTAGGTTGATTGTCCAGGCTAAAATTGCCCCTTAGTGTCCTGAGATGCATAGGTTAGAGGGATTAGCGGGTAAATTTGTAGGGATATGGGAGTACGGCCTGGGTGGGATTGTGGTCGGTGCAGACTCGATGGGCCAAATGGCCTCTTTCTGCACTGTAGGGTTTCTATGATTCTTTGAACTCCTTTGCAGTGTTAATGTAAGCCTTACTTGTGACTAATAAATGAACTGTAACTTTAATCTCTTTCTGGACAGAATAATTATAATGTTTAATATTTTTGTTCTCCCCCAACAGAGGCAATTCCACTCCTGGTAGGTGTTATTCAAATGGAAGGGTCCAAAACCAAAGAAAATATTAATGCAACGGAAAACTGTATATCTGCAGTGGGCAAAGTCATGAAGTGTAGACCAGAATGTGTAAATGTCAATGAGGTTCTGCCTCACTGGCTGTCGTGGCTCCCACTTCATGAAGACAAGGAAGAAGCTGTTCACACTTTCAGTTATTTGTGCGACCTTATTGAAAGGCAAGTTTTATATCTCAACATAATTCTTATCCCAACTAAATATGAATGCTGCTTGTGCTAACTTGTGAGGAAATGATTGCAAGGCCGGGGTGTAAAGAGCAGGACCGTGGGGCTAATTGCAAAGCTCCTTCAAATAGCTGGCTCAGGCATAATGGGATGAATGGCCTCCTGTGTTCTGTGGTTCTACAACATGCTATTCAACATCTCAGCAGGAGAGCCAACGTTTCGCTCTGACGAAGGGTCATCTAGACTCGAAACGTTGGCTCTATTCTCTCTCCCCAGATGCGGTCAGACCTGCTGAGGTTTTCCAGCATTTTTCTGTTGTTTCAGATTTGATTTGATTTGATTTATTATTGTCACATGTATTAACATACAGTGAAAAGTATTGTTTCTTGCGCGCTATACAGACAAATCATATCGTTCATAAAGAAGGAAATGAGAGAGTGCAGAATGTAGTGTTACAGTCATAGCTAGGGTATTGAGAAAGATCAACTTAATGCGAGGTAAGTCCATTCAAAAGTCTGACAGCAGCAGGGAAGATTCCAGCATCCGCAGTATTTCGCGTTTATGTTGTTCAACATGTCGGTTGACTGATTTTTATCCTCTTATGACCAAAGAGGTTTTATTTTCCTCACATAAGCTGTAAGTTGATGAGATCTGTCACTTTTGAACCCTTGAAATACTGCTAATTTTTAAGGGGATTAAAAGAATGATCATTTATTCTAACTATTGTTGGAATTAATTTTGATCGACCTAAGCAGCTTATTGAAATTTGTCCGCCTGCAGTCGAGGGGTTTAGGACTAAAAGTGAAATGCTGGAAATTCCCCAGGTCTGATCGCATCTCTTGGGGTGGGGGAGGAGAAATTGTTAATGTTCCCGCTCAGTGATCTTTCTGCGGAACTGGGAGATGTTTGAGATGTGACGGGGGGGGGGGGGTTGCGGTCCAGCGGAGGTGTAAAGGTGAATAGCAGAATTAACGCCAGCGTCTGCTGACCAAAGAAATGGGGAGAGTTTACAATGTGGAACTGTTCAACCCTTGTGTAAACTCTGTCCCCATTTTTTTGGTCAGCAGACACTGGCATTTATTCTGCTATTCAAATTTGCACCTCCGCTGGACCGCGACCCCTCTCCCTGTCACATCTCGAACATCTCCCAGTTCCGAAGAAAGATCACTGAGCAGAAACATTAATAATTTCTCTTCCCTCCCCCCCAATGCGGTGGGCTGATGAGTGCATTTAGGAGACCTGTCGTTCCTAGAATCTCTCTCAGTGCCGCATTTACGACTTTTGAGTGCTGCCCTTAAAAATGTCATGTGAGGTTTTAACACCAGGCCAACTTCCTGAGCTTTGTTTCTAAAGACTCTCCTTTGGACAAAAGCAATATTTTCATCTGCAAAGTCATGATATTCAAAGAATGTTGTGTTTTTTCCTGGTCTTATTGCTCACCTTGCTTGGCACAGTCAAACAGCCAAATGTTTTTGGTACCAATTGTGTTGCCCTGTAGATGGGGGAAGAATCCAAGTTGGAGATTGATTGTACGTCTCCTCAAGACTGGCTCTAAATGTGTTCATAGAATCACAGAATCCTACAGTGCAGAAGGAGGCCATTCGGCCCATCGAGTCTGTACCGACCACAATCCCACCCAGGCCCTATCCCCATAACGCCACGTATTTACCCTGCAAGTCCCCCCACACTAAGGGACAATTTAGCATGGCCAATCCACCTAACCTGCACATCTTTGGACTGTGGGAGGAAACCGGAGCACCTGGAGGAAACCCGCGCAGACACGGGGAGAACGTGCAGACTCCACACAGACAGTGACCCAAGCTGGGAATCGAACCCGGGTCCCTGGCACTGAGGCAGCAGTGCTAACCGCTGTGACACGCCTGTGCCACCATGCTGCCCCGTGTTGTTGGAGAGCTGGGAAGAGATCAACAACCCGTGTTCTGGGAAGTGTCCCAGTTGTTCTTATCTAACAACACCACTGCTGGTCTAAAAATAATTTATTCCCAGAGATAGCAGATTCTACTTGTCTCCATTTGCAGCTCCTTTACATGAAAAGGATCTTGTTGCAGTGGCCTGATGGACAAAGGGCTTTCAGGACAGGAGTCTTGCCTTTGAAGCAAAAGCCTGCATGCTTTGAAAAATGGAATGTACTTACCATTGAGTTGAATCATAGAATCCCTACAGTGCAGGAGGAGGCCATTTGGCCCTTCGAGTCTGCACCGACCACAATCCCACCCAGACCCTATTTCAATAACCCCACACATTCACCCTGCTAATCCCCCTTACACTCGGGTCACTTTAGCACGGCCAATCAACCTAACCCGCACATCTTTGGAGTGTGGGAGGAATCCGGAGCACCCGGAGGAAACCCACGCAGACACGGGGAGAACGTACAAACTCCACACCGACAGTGACCCGAGGCTGGAATTGAACCCAGGTCCCTGGCGTTGTGAGGCAACCGTGCTAACCACTATGCCACCGTGACACCAGAGTTGAATCTCTGTATTTTTTTTAATTACCAGGATAGGGGGATGCAAAGGTACAGATTTAATCCTGAAGTAAAGCTGAGCAATCCCGGTTTTCCTCTCTGCATGTAAACTGAGCACAAATGACGCCGTCAGTTGCACCTGGGACCCAGCAGAATGAGGGGCAAAATTTAACCTGGCCATCAGGCATTTCCTGGGGGGTGGATAGAGGGAGTTACTCGGAAACAGTTACTGGAACTTTGGTAGATGAGCAACAGAAGGCTAGTTACCGTTCAACAGTTGATCACGAAAAGCAAGGGAATTTTACCCCTGGAATGTTGAGCATTATAAACTATTGTTAATTGTATATTAATTGGGTGGTTTAATTGTATTCAGATGATGGATATTAACTGGGAAATCACTTGTGCATCTTTATATCGGAGTAGACTGAAACTGTGTTTGTCGGTTTTGGAGGTAATGTGTGTCTCTGTAAATAAAAGCTTATAGAGTGCGTAAAGATGTGCTGTGTTGTACTAGAGGAGAGATTGGGTAGACTGGGGTTGTTCTCCTTGGAAAGACGGAGAATGAGAGGAGATCTAATAGAGGTATACAAGATTATGAAGGGTATAGATAGGGTGAACAGTGGGAAGCTTTTTCCCAGGTCGGAGGTGACGATCACGAGGGGTCACGGGCTCAAGCTGAGAGGGGCGAAGTATAACTCAGACATCAGAGGGACGTTTTTTACACAGAGGGTGGTGGGGGCCTGGAATGCACTGCCAAGTAGGGTGGTGGAGGCAGGCACGCTGACATCGTTTAAGACTTACCTGGATAGTCACATGAGCAGCCTGGGAATGGAGGGATACAAACGATTGGTCTAGTTGGACCAAGGAGCGGCACAGGCTTGGAGGGCCGAAGGGCCTGTTTCCTGTGCTGTACTGTTCTTTGTTCTTTGTTAGATGGTAAGAGTTTTAACAACACCAGGTTAAAGTCCAACAGGTTTATTTGGTAGCAAATACCATTATCTGCGTGGGTTTCCTCCAGATGCTCCGGTTTCCTCCCACACTCCAAAGATGTGCAGTTTAGGTGGATTGGCCATGTTAAATTGCCTCTAGTTTTCAGGGGGATTAGCAGGGTAAATATGTGGGGTTACAGGGATAGGGCCTGGGTGGGATTGTTGTCTGTGCTGGCTCGATGGGCCGAATGGCCTCCTTCTGCACTGTAGGGATTCTATGATTAAAGTCCTGAAATTGTTTAGGGAGCGGCTAGGCTGTAATGAGGGTGGTGGAGTGGGAGGTGACCCTTACTCTAACACGCACTGTTGTACACTCCCAAATCATTAGCGTCCTCTCACATTAGTTACCGATGAGTTTATTGGACAGGGTAAAAATTAGTGTAATTTGCTTGGACTTGTGGAGGAAGGATTCGGAGAGCTAATTGTTCAGCAGTTTGAACTGAGTGAGATAGTCGACCTGCTCAGTACAGTTTAAGCAGCC
This sequence comes from Mustelus asterias, assembly GCF_964213995.1. Taxonomy (NCBI): domain Eukaryota; kingdom Metazoa; phylum Chordata; class Chondrichthyes; order Carcharhiniformes; family Triakidae; genus Mustelus; species Mustelus asterias. Next base: position 5,214,836 of record NC_135810.1, on the reverse strand, counting down.
CCTTTGTAAATGCTGCCTGACGTGATGGCAAATGGTCAGTGTCCTTTGCCTGAGTACAGGCGGGGCTCAGGGTGAGTGTAACTGAATGTTAATTGCTGCTGTGTACCCATGTGAGCCTCCAGATGGTGCTATTGCACAGTGTAACCGGCTACTCTGGAACATCAACACACCAGTCCCATTTCCCCAGCTTTAGTAAGGGTGACAAACTGATCTTTAACATGCTGTCCTCCTGAAGGAGCAATGATTCGAATTGATTTAGTCAAAATGTGAATCAGTTGATGTTTGAACAATGTCCAATTGTACAGTGCCCTCAAAGTGGCAAAGGAACATCGACAGCAGATAAATCTTGGGGTCAAAACGCATAAGATTTTATCATAGTTAACCAAAATGGATCAGAGGCAAGTTTTTAGTTTTAAGGGAGGTGTTTTGAACGAGGCGAGTGAAGTGGAGAGGTTTAGGGAGTGAATTCCAGACTTTGGAGCCCAGGCAGCTGAAGGCCTGGCTGCCAATGGTGGAGCGATGGGAACTGGAACATGCAAAGGGCCAGAGTTGGAGGAATGCAGCCATGTCAGAGGGTCTGGGTGAGGTTATGGTGCTGGGGATAGAGTTTCAGCATAAACCCTTTGATACTGCGGTGAATAGTGTTCAGAAAAGCACGCACAACAAGGGGGAAATTGGTTATCTATGTGACAACTGATTGGCTGAGGTTGAGTAGCAAATTTGGTACGGTTTATAATTTCAGAGCTATCTCAATGAGGTAAGCGCTGCAATCTAAGACTTAAATACATTGTTTTCTCCACAGTAACAATCCGATTGTCCTTGGACCTAATAACTCCAGTCTTCCCAGAGTGTTTGCTATCATTGCTGATGGGCTCACTAATGAAGCTATAAAGAATGAAGATGCCTGTAGCAAACGGCTGGCAAATGTAATTCGACAAGTACAGGTTAGTATGTTAGAGCGCAAGTGGAGCTAGTTATCAAATGAAGCACCTCTCACTACACATATATAAACTGACTGGTTTGCTAAGATGTAGTAACTGAATGCAGATGTTGTATTCGGGGGAGATGGTCGGGGTAATGTCGATTTGCCTAGTTACCCAGAAGCCCAGGCAAATGCTGCAGGGACTCGGGTTCAAATCCCACTGCAGCAGCTGATGGAATTTTAAATTCAGTTCATATATCTGGAATATAAAGCTAATCTTTGTAATGGTGACCATGACAACTAACATCAGTTGCTGTAATTATCCATCCTTTAGGGAGGAAAATCTACCATCCCTACCCGATCTGGAGTCCAGACTCTCAGCAATGTGGGTGACTCTGAAATGTCCTCTGAAAGGCCGAACGAGTCACTCAGTAAAAGGGCAATTAGGGATGGGCAGTAAATAAGAACATAAGAAGTAGGAGCAGGAGTAGGCCATCTCGCCCCTCGAGCCTGCCCCGCCATTCAATAAGATCATGGCTGATCTGACGTGGATCAGTACCACTTACCCGCCTGATCCCCATAACCCTTAATTCCCTTACCGATCAGGAATCCATCCATCCGCGCTTTAAACATATTCAGCGAGGTAGCCTCCACCACCTCAGTGGGCAGAGAATTCCAGAGATTCACCACCCTCTGGGAGAAGAAGTTCCTCCTCAACTCTGTCTTAAACCGACCCCCCTTTATTTTGAGGCTGTGTCCTCTAGTTTTAACTTCCTTACTAAGTGGAAAGAATCTCTCCGCCTCCACCCTATCCAGCCCCCGCATTATCTTATAAGTCTCCATAAGATCCCCCCTCATCCTTCTAAACTCCAACGAGTACAAACCCAATCTCCTCAGCCTCTCCTCACAATCCATAATGCTTCCTGATGTTGTGGCATTCTAGCGTCATTGAGAGAGTTCAGGCGTTGTTGGGAGCAGAAGGTATTTATTGATAAAAGGTACTTAGTACAGGAGGTAGGTTGGGTGCATTGGCCATGCTAAATTCTCCCTCGGTGTCACCGCCAGAGTGTGACGACGAGGGGATTTTCACAATAACTTCATTGCAGTGTTAATGTAAGCCTATTTGTGATACTAATAATTAAACTTTAGAAAGGAGGGTTGCAGCTCTGGGCTGCCCTGGACAGAGCACCAGTCCTTGCATGCTTGCTTACATGGCTGCTGGATGATTCTGCCTAAGAGAGGACTCAACCCTGGTGTGATTGCTCACTCTCCGTTTTCATTGGTCCCTCAAGTTAAGTGACTACTGTCTTAAGGAGGCAGGCATCGCATACACAACACTTGCCAATGACACCCACATCCCATTTGGGGGGGGAAAAAATTAAAAACTTCAGCTGCGCTCATTTTAAAAATGTATGTCGTAACTAAAACAGTTTCAAACACAGCAGGTACAGTTTGTATTCTCTGCTTTAACGTGGCACGGTGGTTAGCACTGCTGCTTCACAGCTCCAGGGACCCGAGTTCGATTCCCGGCTTGGGTCACTGTCTGTGTGGAATCTGCACGTTCTCTCCGTGTCTGCGTGGGTTTCCTCCGGGTGCTGCAGTTTCCTCTCTCAGTCCAAAGATGTACGGGTTAGGTGGATTGGCCATGCTAAATTACCCCTTAGCGTCCCGGGATGCATAGCTTAGAGGGATTAGCAGGGTAAATATGTGGGGTTACAGGGATAGGGTCTGGGTGGGATTGTTGTCGGTGCAGGCTCGATGGGCCGAATGGCCACCTCCTGCTCTGGAGGGATTCTATAACTAACAAATAATAAACTTCAGTAATATTACCACACCGTGCTGTTCACCTAAGGGTAGCGCCTGCATGATGCATGACATAACCGCACCAAAGCATTCAATGTGATGATACTGTGTCAAAGTCACTAAAAGGCCGGTTTTCCTTTTGATTTCAGGGATCGGGAGGTCTGTGGACCGAGTGCATGACATCGCTTAATGAAGCCCAGCAGGCGGCCATACAGAATCTGTTGAACACTGCTTGAATGGCCTTAAATATTAACATGCAAAAAAGAAATCATTCATGATTTGTCCTTTTTCTCCCTCTTCTGTGAGAGAACTGTTGTGTGGGTCACTTATGCAGACCGCAGTGAATACCAGGAAGCTCTGTGGTTCAGTACGTTGTGTATTAAGACTGCTGCAAATTACAGAGGAATATCTTCATAATCACTCCCCCACCCCATCTCCCCCCCCTTACAGCACTGATAGTTATTTTTCTACTTGTATCTCCAGAACATGGCACAAATGCAGTCAGTTTAAACAACTTTCATATCAACCATAACTATTTTGAAACAAGTTGCTCCAGTGCTGGTATGCATTAAACTGGTAAGATATTTCTATACATCTAGTATCGTACTTCTAAATAGTGTGGAGATTGTTTTGTTTTTCAAGGTAGGCGATAGATTCTCTTGCCGGTTAAACTGCAGCATGCAAGATCTCTCATTTGTGCTATTGTTTGGATAATTCCCAACCTCTTTCCTTTCTTTCGAGCACTGAATGATGTCTTGCAAATCTTTCTGAAATGTGAATTTCTTTAGCGTGTTCAACAGCACATCCCAGTCCAATAAAAAAAAAACCAATGATAAATTGCAATGGCAAATCGATGTGAAGTGCGCCTTTTATTAACTCCAACGCAGCTTTTCACTTGATGTCCTGCCACCTACCAACAGGCGAATCTGTTAATGAATTTACACGGCGACTTGGTGTTTTAGCTGTCGTGGGGATAGCACCTTCCTACAAGGACGGTCTTCATGCATCGCTCATTTGAGGGAAACAAGATTGGGTATAGCTAAAGACAAATTGGTAACTGTACCTGGCTTTGTTATGCAAAACTCCAAACTTGCAATAATAAAAGTAGCATTATTAAATTGTCTGGTGTCACAGGTTTATGTACATCCAAAAGGTGCGTGGTTTATATTTCAGCCGTTGCTTTAAATGATTTGCGTTCACATTTCAGTACATTGCTGATGCTCCCATCCCAGTGTATGTTTTGTAGGAAACTCGATCAGAAAACTATGAAACAGTGACATCTTCACTCTTTACGACTCGTTTGAAAAAGTTTTGCTGAGATGTGCAAACTTTAGAGCAGGGATTGTGTGTGACATGGTGACGCTAGCAGCCAGAGAACAGCACTACACTTAGTGTAAAGCAGTTTTAATTTTTTAAAAAACATTTTAGGATAAATGGTGGAGAGATGTTTTACAAAAAAAAACTGGCTGACTTAATTTCCCCAACGTTAAATAACTTGAAGGAAGTAGAAGTAAATTTAGCAAAGGAATCCGAGTAATATTTGAAAGGAGCTGGAAGTTTAATGATTAATGGTGGGCCTTTATTCCACTAATAGCTGCCCTGGCAGTGTTAAAAATATTTTATAGTTCATTTTCTTAGACCTTCTCATTTTTTTTCACATTGCTAAATTTTGATTTTACTAACTTCTGTAGAAAGCAACTCAATGTAATTGCAATTTCAGAATAAACAATGCAAACCTGCCCTGTTCTGGTAATGTCTTTTTGTAGTCTACATTTTCTTCACAGGCTTGTCGGTGCGTGCCAAATACATACGCATTTTAGATTTGCTGGTGTTTAAAATCTGGAAATAAATGAAGAGTGCTCCCTTTGCAATATTACACCACATAGCAGCATCCATTTCTCTCTCAAGTAGTGCAGACATCTTTTCCTTGTCCCCCCCCCCCCTCCTTTCATTACCCTCTTTCACATTTCACTCTCCTCTCTGTCTCAGAGGGGTGGTGGAAATCGCTGAGTTCATGGTCATCTCAACAACACCTTCTAACAGCAATTTGAAATGAATTAAACATTCCCAGGCATTTCACAATCTCATTATAAAATTAAGAGTGACACCGAGGCAGCACAGCGGTTCGCACTGCTGCTTCACAGCGCCAGGGACCCAGGTCCAATTCTGGTCTTGGGTGGCTGTCTATGTGGAGCCTGCACGTTCTCCCCGTATCTGCATGGGTTTCCTCCCACACTCCAAAGATTTGATTTATTATTGTCAGATGTATTAACATACAGTGAAAAGTATTGTTTCTCGCGTGCTATACAGACAAAGTATACCGTTCATAGAGAAGGAAACGAGAGTGCAGAATGTAATGTTACGGTCATAGCTAGGGTGTAGAGAAAGATCAACTTAATGCAAGGTGGATCCATTCAAAAGTCTGACAGCAGCTGGGAAGAAGCTGTTCTTGAGTCGGTTGGTACGTGACCTCAGGCTTTTGTATCTTTTTCCTGATGGAAGAAGGTGGAAGAGAGAATGTCCAGGGTGCGTGGGATCCTTAATTATGCTGGCTGCTTTGCTGAGGCAGCGAGAAATATAAACAGAGTCAATGGATGGGAGGCTGGTTTGCGTGATGGATTGGGCTACATTCACAACCTTTCGTAGATGTGCAGGTTAGGTAGATTGGCCATGCCAAATTGCCCTTTGTTCCAGAGTATATAGCTTATTATTAGTGGGTTAAATATGTGGGGTTACGAGGATAGGGCCTGGGTGGGATGCTCTGTTGGAGAGTCAGTGCAGATTTGGGCCAATAGGCCACCTTCTGCACAGTCGTGATTCTATGAATCGCATTTGGAGATATTAGATCAGATGACCAAAAGCTTGGTCAAAAAGGTATGTTTTAAGGAGTGTCTTAAAGGAGGTATGCGAGTTTGAAAGATGTAGGGAGGCAATTCCAGATCTTGGGGAACAGGCAGCTGAAGACTTAGCCACCACTGGTGGAACAATTATAACTGGGGGGTGCACAAGAATAAGAGACCTCCGAGGGATGGGTGGTACAGTGGCACAGTGGTTCGCACTGCTGCCTCATAGCGCCAGCAATCCAGGCTCAATTCTGGCCTTGGGTGACTGTGGAGGTTGCACATTTTCCCTGTGTCTGAGTTTCTTCCCACACTCCAGAGATGTACTGGTAAGGTGGATTGGCCATGCTAAATTGCCCCCCGAGTGTCCCAAGATGTATAGATTAGGTGACTTGGCCATGGTAAATGTGGAATGTTGGCGGGGGGGGGCGGGGGGGGAGAGGAGGCTTTTCGGAGAGTCAGTGCAGACTCAATGGGCTGAATGGTCTTCTGCACTGTGGATACTCTGTGGAGCTGGAAGAGGTTTCCGAGATCGGGAGCAGCAAGGCCATGTAGGTACTTGAGAACAAGAATCGAGAATGTTAAAATCATGATGCATGACCAGGAGCCAGTGTGAGCACAGGGGTGACAGGGGAACGGGCCATGCTGCAGCACTGGCATTGGGGATTTGAATGACCTCGAGTTTACAGAGGGTAGAATGTCGGAGGTCAGCCAGGAGTATGTTGAAATAGGTTTAGAAGTGGCAAAGGCATGAATGAGGGTTTCAGCAGTGGATTCGCCAGGTAGGGAAATATCGAGCAATGCTGGAGGTGAAAATAGGTGGCCATGATGATGCTACAAATGTGAGACTAGAAGCTCACAGTTTCAAACCTAACACCGAGGTTATGAACATACTGACTTAATCTCAGACTGTTGCCAATGAGAGGGATGAAGCCACTAGCTAGGGAATGAGGGAGAGGGACGGAGTCGGTATCTTGGGAATGTGAGGGAAAGGGACGGAGTCGGTATCTCGGGAATGAGAGTTTGGAACAAGGAGCAAAAACGATAAAGGCAAAATACCACAGATCCTGGAATCAGAAACAGAAAATGCTGGAAAATCTCAGCAGATCTGACAGCACCTGTGGAGAATGTTTTGAGTCTGGATGACTCTTTGTCAGAGCTCAACTGCATCAGAAGACAATGACTTCGGGTTTGCGGTATTTAATTGGAGCAAATTTCTGCCCATCCAATGATGGGTGTCTGATAATTTAGCAACACTGTCGGGATTGAGAGATGTGGCAGTGAGGTGGAGGTGGGTATCACCAGTCAACGTGTGGAGACTAACACTGTGCCTTGGGATGATGTAACCAAGGGGCAGCATACATCTCTTCCAGTAATCCTGACGGAAAATAGGTTTGTCCAGTAAGGAGGGAATTCAGGATTGAGTTGGTTACGGTGTACAATAACTGGTGATATTGTCAAAGCGCAAACATTTAGAATAGACACTTTGGCCTTCCTCAGAAAAAGTCGAAAGTGAATCAATACCTTTAAAAGGAGGGGTGAAATGCATATTCCTGCATTTACTGCAAGCAGGAATAGACCATTCGGTCCCTCTCGCCTGTTCTGTCATTTTACACTATGATAGCTGATCTGCTTGTGGTCTCCATGGTGAGTGACCGCATTGAGGAATTTCAACTGTTTCATGAAAGCAGTTTCATTGGTTGCTTCCTTGCCAGTGAGGTCAGTTACTCCTGATGAAACTAACCTCTCAAAGCTATTGATCTGTGCCGATGGTGGAAGTCTGATGAAAACCTTCATTGTGAAGAGCATGGGGTGAGGTTTACATCTTGGACAAAATCGAAAAGTTACCTCAAAACGGGAATGAAGTGGAAATGGTTGAATGTTTCTAGGTGTCCAGATCACCAACAACCTGTCCTGGTCCCCTCCACGCCGACGCTATAGTTAAGAAAGCCCCACCAACGCCTCTGCTTTCTCAGGAGACTAAGGAAATTTGGCATGTCCGCTATGACCCTCACCAATTTTTACAGAAGCATTCTTTCCAGATGTATGGCTTGATATGGCTCCTGCTCTGCCCAACACCACAAGAAACTACAAAAGGTCGTGAATGTAGGCCGTCACGCAAACCAGCCTCCCATCCATTGACTTTGTCTACACTTCCCTCGGAAAAGCAGTCAGCATAATCAAGGACCCCACGCACTCCAGATATAATCTCTTCCACCTTCTTCCATCAGGGAAAAAGATACAAAAGTCTGAAATCACATACCAACCGACTCGAGTACAGCTTCTTTCCTGCTGCCATCAGACTTTTGAATGGACCTACCTTATATTAAGTTGATCTTTCTCTACATCCTAGGTATTATGAAACAATACATTTTAAAGTGAGAGGGGAGAGATACAAAAATGTCCAGAAGTGCAATTTTTTCACAGAGGGTGGTGAGTGTCTGGAACAAGCTGCCAGAGGTAGTAATAGAGGCGGGTACAATTTTGTCTTTTAAAAAAACGTTTAGACAGTTACAAGGGTAAATGGGTTTAGAGGGATATGGGCCAAACGTGGGCAATTGGGACTAGCTTTGGGGTTAAAAAAGGAGCGGCATGGATAAGTTGGGCTGAAGGGCCTATTTCCATGCTGTAAACCTCTATGACTAATACATTCTGCACCCTCTCCTTTCCTTCTCCCCTATATACTCTATGAACAGTATGCTTTGTCTGTATAGCACACAAGAAACAATACTTTTCACTGTATACTAATACATGTGACAATAATAAATATGGTTATGTTACTATTCAAGATTCTGCTAAAAATGTATTTGTGTAATCACAGGTAAAATTTCCCATGAGCTATCGGACAATGGAATAGAACAATCAGTTCTTTTCATTGGAATGCATTCCCTGATTTATTTGTGAGTTTGTAACCTGTTGCAGTTTTATTAATTCATCTAAATCTGGATTTATCACCAAAAATTAACATTTTTAATCAGGGTGTCCTGTGAGTAACCAAATTTAAAATAATTGAAAGTGACTTTTTTGTTTAAAAAAAACCTATGGAACCATTCGGTAATTTCAATGGTGCGCTAGTCAGTTTCTTGGTTTTTTTTCGAGAGCTTCAGGAATGTGTCTGTGAGCCAAGGAAAATGGGAGTCATTAAAGAGCCGTCTGAACCGCTCAACTTTGACCCAGGAGGCAGGCCCAGTTTCGTGAGTGGTACTTGACTGAATAAATTCAAATTTAATCAGCTCGTAAGATTGCTGGAAAACATGAGGGTGAGAGACTTGGGGGTGTAACTCCTAGACGTAGGATTTCTCTCCCTCTAAACCTTTGTAAACTCAGATCCCCAGTGTCAGGACCTTTTTTTTAAGGGAATCAACCTTCACTGAAGCTGGACTTTCCACTAAACTAAACAAACGCGCTTGTTCGAAATACTTTTGGCCCTTGGCACTAACAAATATGCAACAAGCTTTTTGTATGGTTACTAAATTTGGCTCTTGGTCTCCAGTTACAGCTCATTTATCTGATCAAATCCTTTACTCAGCAATCTGACTAAGGATTACGTTGCACCAAAATATTTGCAGAGAGGTTAACGCTTTTGCTGTTTTCAATTGTTCTTTCCCCGGGGCAGATATGTCCAGAATTCCTTTTTGGAATCCAGGCTTGTATCAGGGAAATGTTTGAAGGATTTCCCGCATCTGCTGCAACTAAAAGAGGGAGGTTATTTCACCCGGGAGTTTTTCTTTGCTATTCAAGATGACTCGAAGTAGCAAGTTACTTCTCCATAAACTCCTGTGATTTTGTTACACCAAAAACTGCAACAGCAAGAACTGTCCTTGGCCCTTTCTGTAATTCAGTCTTGCCTTTCTGTTCTCCATTCTATTACAGACCTTCCCATTTGTCTTCCTGTTCCTCTATACTTGGTCAAAATCTTTTACATCTCGACTTTTTTCTCCCAGTGCAGACGAGAGATAAGTTTTAAAGTTTATTTATTAGTTAGCTCACATTAACACCGCAATGAAGTTACTGTGAAAATCCCTTAGTCGCCACACTCTGGCGCTTGTTCGGGTACACTGAGGGAGAATTTAGTACGGCCAGTGCACCTAACCTGCATATCTTACAGACTGTGGGAGGAAACACAAGCAGACACAAGGAAAACGTGCAGATTCTGCGCAGACAGTGACCCAAGCCGGGAATCGAATCCAGGTCCCTGCTGCTGTAAAGCCGTGAGATGATGGCATTGGACTGCTGTGAGGCAGCAGTGCTAACCACTGTGCCACTATGGACTTCAAGTGGGGGAACTGTACCTCTGATCTACAATGACCAGCAGAACATGGGTGTTTTAGTAAAAATGATATTCTAGCCTTTAATTTCCTGCCAGACGGTGAATTTGCCAAATTATTATAATCAGAGAATCTCAGTTGAGGCAGTTCACTAAAAACGTTCGGCAGGCTGAAAACTCTGATTGGGGAAGCCCAGAGAGGCAGAAGTCATTCTATTTCTCATTGAATGGTAAGATTCAATTTAGAATGCAAATACTTTCCTTGATTCATAATCCTGTTCCGGAACTGCCATTCCCATTGGGGGGGGGTCTCGGGACGTCTGTGCACGCGCTGGCCAGGAGATGGCAGCATGTGGCATTGTGGGTCAACCCCACAGCACGTGGACCACAGCAGTTCAAGAAGGCAGCTCACCTCTACCTTCTCAAGGTCAACTAGGAATGGGCAATAAGTTTGAGTTTGAAGCTTATTTATCAGTGTCACAAGTAGGTGTACCTTAACACTGCCATGGAGTTATTGCAAAAATTCCCTAGTCGCCACACTCTGGTGCCCGTTCGGGTACACTGAGGGAGAATTTAGTATGACCAATGCACCTAACCAGCACGTCTTTCAGGCTGTGGGAGGAAACCGGAGCACCCGGAGGAAACCCACGCAGACACAGGGAGAACGTGCAGACTCCGCACAGATAGTGACCCAAGACGGGAATCGAACCTGGGTCCCTGTGAGGTAGCAGTGCTAATCACTGTGCCGCCCTAAGGTCCCAGACAGAGACAAACACAGGGATTGGAGGTGAATCCCACTGATTCCAGGAAAAGGCTCCAAGTTAAAGAAAGCCGTCAGGTGCAGACTGGAAGCAAAGCGGGCTTCAGAAGTTCCGAGAGAGCAGCAGAAGGTTTGTGACGGCATGCTACGGGTTGTAAGGGCAAAGTACCCTTTTGGAGCAGTGACATTCTGCTTGGCATAGCCAAAGGTCTGAAAATGTGCTTGGAAGGTGAAGTGTGAGAGTATTCGGAGGTGGATTCTTGTTGAAGCCCACCGAGCGGGAGAAACCTTCTGAGAGAATTCCAAGGTGAGTTCTTCAGATGTGATGATTGAAAACCCTTGTGAGAAAGACAGATTGGCTCACGGTATGACAAGCATCTGGGTGTGTTATTGAGAAATCCATGGAATGTGCTTTGGTCACATCTGTCATTTGGTTTGGATAATGGTGTGTCTGACCACAGTTTGCCAGTTGGTTGACATGTGCCACATATGTGCCCTGAATATCAGAGTATAAGCTGGGTATGGTAAATAGTTTTCTCTTTCCGAATGTGTATGTTTCTGTGTAGATGTAGCTGGGGGAAGGTAAATTAAATATTAGAATTTTTTGATGTTTGTATTGAAATCTTTTCAACCTTTTTATCTGGTGTAATATATTTCATTCCCCTTGTTTAATAAATGGTTTTATTCGTTATGTTAAAAGTTCAGCAGATTCTTGTGAATTTGCTCAGTAGCTTACCTCCACATTTTCTAAAAATAAAAATCAGTTATCATCTATCGAATGAGGTTTCACTCTGGGCTCTGACCTGTCCAGTATTAACATCAGCTGAGATTGTAACATAAGTCTTTACTTATCAATGAGTATCTGCATTTATAAAGCACCTTTAAAGACATGAAACATCTTGAGGCCTTTTTCAGGAACTTAAAACAGACAAACGTAGGATGAACGAAAGATGGAATTAGACAAATAGAATAAGACAAACATGAGGTTAGTTGGAAAGAGGGTCATGGGAGAGGTGGAGAGGGTTAGGGAGTGAATGACAGCTTAAATAGTTTGTGATCATAAATTTGTATCATCACTCTATTTGCACTTACAATAACCATTCTTAATTTTCCAAAGCTCCACAAGATAATCCTTTTAATTTTTTTCCTCTGCTGTTGTTGATTTGATTTGATTTATTATTGTCACATGTATCGGTATACAGCGAAAAGTATTGTTTCTTGTGTGCTATACCGACAAAGCATACCGTTCATAGAGAAAGAAAGGAGAGAGTGAAGAATGTAGTGTTACAGTCATAGCTATGGTGTAGAGACAATTCAACTTAATATATAATAGATCCATTCAAAAGTCTGATGGCAGCAGGGAAGAAGCTGTTTTTGAGTTGGTTGGTACGTGTTCTCAGACTTTTGTATCTTTTTCCTGACGGAAGAAGGTGGAAGAGAGAATGCCCGGGGTGCGTGGGGTCCTTAATTATGCTGGCTGCTTTGCTGAGGCAGCAGGAAGTGTAGATGGAGTCAATGGAGGCTGGTTTGCGTGATGGATTGGGCTTCGTTCAAGACCCTTTGTAAAGAGAAAGGTTCAAAGAAAATGTAAAGAGAAAGTTTTTTTTTAACGTCCCGAGGGTTTTTTTCCAGAGTTGCACACAGCAGTGTCCTGGAGATTTGATCTTCAATTCCAGGAGACTCCAGGCCGATCCTGGAGGGTTGGCAACCCTCCTGATTCCATACTTCCTGTGTAACCTCCTGGGAGAAGCAAAAACAAATGTCCATCTGCAAAATAACTCACTAGAGTCTTGGAGAGTCGTATAGAAAATTGCAGCACAGAAAGAGGCCCTTTGGCCTATCGTGTGACACAGTGGGTTAGCACTGCTGCCTCACAGCGCCAGGGACCCGGGTTCGATTCCCGGCTCGGGTCACTGTCTATGTGGAGTCTGCACGTTCTCCCCGTGTCTGCGTGGGTTTCCTTCGGGTACTCCGGTTTCCTCCCACAGTCCTAAGATGTGCAGGTTAGGTGGATTAGCCATGCTAAATTGCCCCTTGATGTCCCAAGATGTGTAGGGTAAGTTGATTAGCCATGGTAAATGTGTGGGGGAATGGGGGATGATCGGGGCTAGGTAAAATGCTCCTTCAGAGAATCAGTGCAGACTTAATGGGCTGAATGGCCTCCTTCTGTGCTGTATGGATTTTATGGTTCTCTCTGCACCAGCCATCATCAAACACTATCTATCCTAATCCTATTTCCCAGCACTTGGTCCATAGTCTCATCTGCTCTGGCGTTTCATGTGCTCATCATAAATGCTCCTCAAATGTTATTCATGATGTGGAGATGCCGGCGTTGGACTGGGCTAAACACAGTAAGAAGTCTCACAACACCAGGTTAAAGTCCAACAGGTTTATTTGGTAGCAAACGCCGCTATCTTTCGGAGTGCTGCTCCTTCGTCAGGTGAGTGGGAGATCTGTTCGCAAACAGGGCATATAAAGACACAAACTCAATTTACAAAATAATGATTGGAATGCGAGTCTTTACAGCTTTACGGGCATCCAGCCTCTGATCTTCGGGTAAGCGCTCTCCAAGGCGGCCTTCACGACACTCGACAGCGCAGAGTTGCTGAGCAGAGACTGATAGCCAAGTTCCGCACACATGAGGACGGCCTCAACCGGGATCTTGGGTTCATGTCACATTATCTGTAACCCCCACAACTTGCCTGGCCTTGCAAAATCTCACTAACTGTCCTGTCTGGAGACAATACACATCTCTTTAACCTGTGCTTAACGCTCTCTCCCCTCACATTGTCTGTACCTTTAAGACTTGATTAGCTGTAAAGACTCGCATTCCAATCATTATTCTGTAAATTGAGTTTGTGTCTTTATATGCCCTGCTTGCTGTTTGTGAACAGAACTCCCACTCACCTGACGAAGGAGCAGTGCTCCAAAAGCTAGTGGCGTTTGCTACCAAATAAACCTGTTGGACTTTAACCTGGTGTTGTGAGACCTCAAATGTTATGACAGATCTCACTTCTACCACTTTTTTTTTTAAGTTTAAGTTTATTTATTAGTGTCACAAGCTGGCTTACATTAACACTGCAATGAAGTTACTGTGAAAATCCCCTAGTCACCACACTCCCTGTTCAAATACACTGAGGGAGAATTTAGCACGGCCAATGCCCCTAACCAGCACGTCTTTCAGACTGTGGGAGGAAACCGGAGCACCCGGAGGAAACCCACACAGACACTGGGAGAACGTGCAGACTTCGCACAGACAGTGACCCAAGCCGGGAATTGAACCCGGGTCCCTGGCGCTGTGAGGCAGCAGTGCTAACCACTGTGCTGCCCACATATGGATTCTATGGATAAAAGCAAATTACTGCGGATGCTGGAATCTGAAACCAAGTGAAGTTCAACGCAAACTGGCGGAACAGCATCTTATCTTCCGGCTGGGCACTTTACAGCCTTCCAGTCTTAACATCGAATTCAACAACCTCAGATGATTATCTTCACCCCACCTCGACCCCTATGTTTTCATTTTATTTAATTTTTTACTGTTCTCTACCTTTTATTTCTTTACTGTCTGTCTTTATTTTTCTTCCCCCCCAACACTTTTCCCCTTTTTCTTCCCTCCTTCCTTACCTTTTCTCCCCCTTTGCTTCCTCTTCCCCCCCTTTTCTCTATTTTACCTCTCTCCCACCATCTCCCCCCCCTCCCCCCACATCTTCACCTGTCATAGTTCACCCTCTGATTTCAGCTTCTCTGCCGTTTGGCTATTCACACCTTCTATTCTCTCTATGGGCTGCCATTAGCAGCCTTTCCCCTGGTTTCTGTGGCTATGACTCATCTTTTATTCCCTCCCCCTGCAGTATAAGCATCTCCCACTTTCTCTGCCTTTTAGCTTTGACAAAGGGTCACCTGGACTCGAAAGGTCAGCTCTTTTCTCTCATAAAAAAAATAGAAACCCTACAATACAGAAGGTGGCCATTTGGCCCATCGAGTCTGCACCGACAACAGTACCACCCAGGTTCTATCCCCGCTTTAGTTACCCTGCTAATCCCTCTAACCTATCATATCCTGGGACACTAAGGGTTAATTTAGCACGTCCTGTCAACCTAACCAGCACATCTTTGGGCTGTGGGAGGAAACCGGAGCACCCGGAGGAAACCCACGCAGACACAGGGAGAATGTGCAGACTCCACACAGACAGTGACTCAAGTCGGGAATCGAACCCGTATCCCTGGCGCTGTGAGACAGTAGTGCTAACCGCTGTGCCAGTTTCCAGCATTTTCTCTTTTGGTAGTGGATTCTATGGTTGTATCTGCACCGACCATCAAATACCTATCGATTCTAATCCCATTTCCCAGCCCTAGTTCTGTAGCCTCGCACTGCTGCCTCACAACGCCAGTGACCTGGGTTCGATTCCCAGCTCGGGTCACTGTCTGTGTGGAATTTGCACATTCTCCCCGTGTTTGCGTTTATTTCCCTGGGTGCTCCGGTTTCCTCCCACAACCTGAAAGACGTGCAGGTTAGGTGCATTGACCTGAACAGGTGCCGGACTGTGGCGACTCGGGGAATTTTCACAGTAACTTCATTGCAGTGTAAATGTAAGCCTTTAAACTTTAAAGCCTCGAATGCTATGGCATTAACAGTGCTCATAATGAATGTTTCTCAACTGTAGTGAGGGTTCCCATCTCTATCACGAGTTTATTTTTAATGGTGATTAGGTTTGGTATCTAGCTTTCTTTGGGGGAGTCTAATTCACTCTGCTAACTTTCCCAGCCTGGGTGGATTGTCCATCTCCCTAATTCAGGAACTGACTCCCATTGATGGGTTTGAGTGTTCCTGTGCTGGGTTAAGGTTGGGTTATTATGGGGCTGGGCGGCGCTTCTGCTGTTCCAGGTTTGGTGGGGATGGCGCTGTTTATCAGTAGCTCACACTCACACAATCTGGGAATGTGAGGCTCACATCTCTCAGCAGTTCGGGATATTATGGCGACCCGGAGCCTGTCTTCCTGCACACTCTGAAACACCTGAAGTCTTTCCCCCTCTTCCCTCTCCCGCACCCACTCTCCTTGCTGCCTCTGGGGAGCCCCTCACCCCCTCTTTCTACCCCAACAAGAAGGAGCCAGGAGCGTCTCTTCCAGTCCAATTCTTTTTTTTTGGGGGGGGGGGAAAGAAGAAGGAGGAAAAAGAGAAGGCGCACACACACAAAAAAACCGTGGACAATATCGCAGTGGCTGAGAGGTGAGAATTGGATTCGATTCCAGCAAAACGGAGAGGAGGAATTTGAGCCAACACTCCGGGTTATAAGGGACTTTTGTTGTATGGGGCGGAGGGGGAGGGGGTTTATCTGGGGGTTTATAGAGTTTTTTTGGGGGGGGGTCGATTGTGGCTGGGAGATACCTGGGGCTGGGGGTGACTCAATGTTGCAAGCTCCTCTGTCTCCCTCTCGCACCCAGCATCTGTAACAAACCTTGTAACTATTCTTTTTGTTTCGACCCTGCCTCTCTCTCTGTATCTTTGTGCTTTCCCACATTGGGCAAAAAAATGGGGGTGGGGGAATTGTTTGATCTATCTGCGTTTAAAAATATATATTTATACATGTGTGTGTAATTGTGAGGTCCCAGGAATTGAACACAAAAGTTTTTATGTTTTAAAAAAAAATGTGAATGTAAAGAATCTCCTCCCCCACTTGGTTTTCTAGTTAAACATTTCCTCCTTTTAGGCATCAGATTTCACTGGGAAATGAGGGCTGGAGTGTCTGAACAGGGTTGCAGACTATCTCGGGTTCTGTTGGTCATTCCTCTGACACTTTGATCAGTTTCCCGGTGTCACAGAGAGAAATAGACAAAAGGATCGCCCTGTGTGTGTTTTATTTATTTTTAAAAAATAAACACTCTGTATAATTTTGAAAAGAGGTAGGACTCGCCTTGAACTGAGCTTGAACTGACTCTGGTAGAAGCCGGCTTAGATCTCCCAGGCAGGGTAAGGAGGCGCGGGGGGGGGGGGAGGCCAGCAAGTCCTGAGTCGGTTCTGGGAGGTTAATTAATTATGAGGATCAGTCTATCTAGCCAGACAGCAACAATGGCATTTGTGTAGCGCCGTTCACGACCACTGGACGTCCCCAAGTGCTTTGCAGCCAGGTACTTTTTAGAGGTGTCCTCATGTGGCAGCCAGTTTGTGCACAGCAAGCTCCCACCAGTAGCAATGTGATGATAGAGTCATAGAGGTTTACAGCATGGAAACAGGCCCTTCGGCCCAACTTGTCCATGCGCCCTTTTTTTAAACCCTTAAGCTAGTCCCAATTGCCTGCATTTGGCCCATATCCCTCTATACCCATCTTACCCATGTAACTGTCTAAATGTTTTTTAAAAGACAAAATTGTACCTGCCTCTACTACTACCTCTGGCAGCTTGTTCCAGGCACTCACCACCCTCTGTGTGAAAAAATTGCTCTTCTGGACCCTTTTGTATCTCTCCCCTCTCACCTTAAACCTATGCCCTCTAGTTTTAGACTCCCCTACCTTTTGGAAAAGATATTGACTATCTAGCTGATCTATGCCCCCCATTATTTTATAGACCTCTATAAGATCACCCTTATGAGCCTTCTATGTTCCAGAGAAAAAAGTCCCACTCTATCCAGCTTCTCCTTATAACTCAATCCATCAAGTCCCCGTAGCATCCTAGTAAATCTCTTCTGCACTCTTTCCAGTTTAATAATATCCTCCCTATAGTAGGGTGACCAGAACTGTACACAGATTCCAAGTGTGGCCTTACCCAATGTCTTGTACAACTTCAACAATACGTCCCAACTCTGATGACCCTGACCTGATGTGGTCTTGGTACAGGTATCAATATTAGCCCCCATGGTGGTGGGGAGAGAACTTCCCCACTGCTGCTCTTCAAAGTGGTGACTGTGCAGCCTTTTAGAGCAGGCAGGTCATAGAATCAATTCCGCTCTGTCAAAGGATCATCCAGACTCGAAATGTTGGCTCTATTCTCTCTCCACAGATACTGTCAGACCCGCTGAGATTTTCCAGCATTTTTTGTTTTTGTTTCACATTCCAGCATCCGCAGTATTTTGCCTTCATCATAGAATCATAGCATGTCTGCTATAATCATAGAATCCCTACAGTGCAGAAGGAGGCCATTCGGCCCATCGAGCCTGTACCGACAACAATCCCACCCAGGCCCTATTCCCGCAACCCCCTGTATTTACCCTGCTAATCCCCCTGACACTAAGGGGAAATTTAGCATAGTCAATCAACCCAACCCATACATCTTTGGATACTAAGGAACAATTTAGCATGGCCAATTGACCTAACCTGTGTATTTTTGGATTGTGGGGGGAACCGGGGCAACTGGAGGGAACCCACACAGACACGGCGGCACAGTGATTAGCACTGCTGCCTCACAGTGCCAGTGACCCGGGTTCAATTCCGATCTCGGGTCACTGTCTGTGTGGAGTTTGCCCATTCTTCCCATATCTGTGTGGGTTTGCTCCAAAGGTGTGCAGGTTAGTTTGATTGGCCGTGTTAATTGCCCCTTACTGTCAGGGGGATTAGGACTGTAAATATGTCGGGTTATGGGGATAGGGCCTGGGTGGGATTGTTGTTGGTGCAGGCTCGATGGGCCTGTAGATTCTATGATTCTGTGACACGGGGAGAATGTACAAACTCCGCACAGACGGTGACCTGAGGCTGGAATCGAACCCGGGACCCTGGCACTGTGAGACAGCAGTGTTAACCACCGTATTGTCCTAACATCACATCCAAAAGAGCAGCGTCTCTGACAGTGCAGCACTTCCTCCGTTACCGCAGTGTCAGCCTCAATTTTTCTGCTCAAGTCTCGGGAGTGGGATTTGAATCCTCAACCTCCTGATTTAGACGGGAATGTGGCCCACAGCTGCCCAACTCCTGTCTTTGGACAGACGATGGTTTCCACCTGGGAACTGCCCCTGTGTAATGTTTGCAATTAGAGTCGCCTGTTCTTGCATGTTACACCCAGCGTGGAAAGAAAGCCCATAAAAAAATTCAGGTGCCGATTGTTAAATATATTTAATGTTTCTACCCCAGCTCCCACTGGTACAATGATTATTTGTTCGCTGGGTCTCTGTTGGAGTTCTGATAGACTTTAAATGCAAATAATGTGCCTAATTCTCGATGCTTAAGTACATGTGTTACCTCACTGCAACTTTTAAAATCATGATTTGGAGCCCTGCGTTACTGTATTTGGACATATTATGAAGGTAATTAGAGTTTTATTACATGAGTGAAGTTGGGACTGAGCAAAGTAAGTTTTTCCCAGAGTTCGGGAAGTGTTTTGGAAAGACTGCGGAGAAAAAAAAAACTACAGGCATTTTGAAGTTTTGCAGAATATTTTAAACCCAAGTGGCTGTTTGGAAGCTCCAATATCAGTTCCAGACTTGAAGCTTACCAATTTGTTCTGAATGTTCACAGTACCTCCAACACTTCCCTTCCTTGTTTGCATTTAATTGTTTTACCTTGACAAGAGATCAAGTTTAAAACAATGTATAACATAAATTCATCCACAAACGCACCCCCAAGCCCTCTGTTCACCATTGCCCCTGTGGCTCCTGGCCCAGCAATGCCTCAGTTTTTACAATTCTCCCGTCCTTGTTTTCAAATATTCCTCCCAAGGCCTCACTCCTCCCTTTCTCTGTAACCCTCCGCCAACCCACTTTTAAACACCTGCCCCACCCCCCTCCAAGGCCTCACTCCTCCCTTTCTCTGTAACCCTCCCCCAGCCCTACAATCCATCACGGTCCCTAAGCTTCTCCAATTCTCTTTCACTAGATTGCTTCCAGAGATGAGGGGTTTGTCTTACGAAGAGAGATTGATCAGTTTAGGCCGATACTCCCTGGAGTTTAGAAGAATGAGAGGAGATCTGATTGAGGACAGGCGGATTGGCAAAATAGACGTGGAGATGATGTTTCCTCTTGGACATTCTAGAACAAGAGGTCATAGTTTTAGGATAAGGGGTGGCAGATTTAAAATGGAAATAAGGAGAAATTACTTCTCTCAAAGGTTCTTGAATCTGTGGAATTCACCACCCAGAGTATCGAGGATGCTGGAAATTGAGTAAATGTATTTAAACTTTATTTATTTTAAAGTTTGCTTATTATTGTCACAAGTAAACTTACATTAACTCTGCAATGAAGTTACTGTGAAAATCCCCTAAGGAAGACATAGACAGATTTTTAATTAGTAATCCAGATTTTTAATTCGTAATCATAGAATCCCTACAGTGCAGAAGGAGGCCACTTGGCCCATCGAGTCTGCAACGTCCCACCCAGGCCCTTTCCTGTAACCTCACATATTTACCCCACTAATTACCTTAACTTACACATCTTGGGACACTAAGGGGCAATTTAGCACAGCAAATCCACCTAACCTGCGCATCTTTGGACTGTGGGAGGAAACTGGAGCACCCGGAGAAAACCCATGCAGACACGGGGAGAACGTGCAGACTCCGCACAGACAGTGACCCAAGGGATGAATTGAACCCGGATCCCTGAAGCTGTGAGGCAGCAGTGCTAACCACCGTGCCACCCTTAAAGACGTGATTTAGAATCATAGAATCCCTACAATGCAGAAGAGGCCATTGGGTCTATCGAGTCTGCACCGACTCCCTTACCCAGGCCCTCTCCCCTGCCCTATCTCCGTAACCCTGCACATTTCCCATGGGTTTAAGGGCTATGGAGAGCAGGCAGGAGAGTGGGGATGAGGCTGAGACAAGATCAGCCGTGATCGTGTTAAATGTGGATGTCACGGTGGCAGAGTGGGTTAGCACTGCTGCCTCACAGCACAGAGATCCGGGTTCAGTTCTGGCCTCGGGTGACTGCGCAGAGTTTGCACGTTCTTCCCGTGTCTGTGTGGGTTTGCTCCGGTTTCCTCCCACAGTGCGAAAGACGTGCTGGTTAGGTGCATTGGTTATACTAAATTCTCCCTCTGTGTACCCGAACAGGTGTCGGAGTGTGGCGACGAGGGGATTTTCACAGTAACTTCATTGCAGTGTTAATATAAGCCTAAGTGTGGTAATAATAGATAAACTTAAACTTACTTAACTTAAATGTTGGAGCAGTCTCAAGGAGCTGAATTGCCTTCCCCTGGTTGCAGTTTTTATGTTATGTTCCCGCGCACTCCCGGTTTTAATCACTCCACCATTGGCGGCCGTGCCTTCAGCTGTTTGGAACTGAAGTTCTGGAATTCCCTCCCAAAATCTATCCATCTTTCTCTCCTTCTTTAAAAACCAATATCTTTCATTACTTGTACAAATGTCATTCTGTAGATTGGTGTCAAATTTTGTCTGTATGACTAGCTCCAGTGAAGTGCTTTGGGATATTTTACTATGTTAAAGGCGCTATATGAATGCCAGTTGCTTTGTACTTAATAGCATAAGATGTTGAAGAAATATATGCCAATAACCTCCGACCTCACCTGCGGCTGGAACTCTCCAGTCCCGCTGCAATGGACAGAGTTTTGGCTGAGTGCCACATTCTCCATTCTTGCTGGCAGCAGGGCATGTACGAATGAGATTGGAGAATCCTGCCTGTAATCAGCCTATCAGGTGAGAGCTGTCGACTCCTCAGTACTATTTTGGAATCATAGAATCCCCACAGTGCAGGGGGAGGCCATTTGGCCCATCAAGCCTGCACCAACTCTCTGACAGAGCACCTTACTCAGGCCCACCCCCCTGTCCTATCCCTGTAACCCCATACATTTACCTGGCTAATCCCCCTAACCTGCACATCTTGGGACACTAAGGGGCAGGTTAGCATGGCCAATCCACCTAATCTGCACATCTTTGGACTGTGGGAGGAAACTGGAGCACCCGGAGAAAACCCATGCAGACACGGGAAGAACGTGCAGACTCTGCACGGACAGTGACCCAAGCCGGGAATCGAACCCTAGTCCCTGGCGCTGTGAGGCAGCAGTGCTAACCACTGTGCTTAGATCTAAGCTAAATCTGTGTCCTCTCTGTACTGATGGACCTGCGATATATTTGTATTTTTCTATTGGATTTGTTTGTTCTTAATGACTTGTGTTCTTAGGCTCAGTTGTAATTTCGTTCTGTAATCATTTCTAAAGACAAATAGCATTGGGATTTTGAGCTTAACCCGTGGTGCACCAACCTCACTTGCCTAATAAAGCTCAACTGGCAAAATAATGTAAACATATTACATTAAGAAAAGGTTCTAAATCAACCATGTAATAAAATTTGACGTAATGCATGTACTTAAGAATGAGGCACGTTATTTACATATAAATGACACTTTTTGGAACTGCAGTAGAGATCAGGTTAAAATAAATGCTTGCATTTATATAGCACCTTTCAAAACCTCGGGTTGTTCCGAAGCGCTTTACAGCCAATGAGGTGAAGTGCAGTCAGTGTTGGAAACACGGCAGCCAATTTGAACAAAGCAAAATCCTGGAAAGAGCAGTGTGATAATGACCAGATAAACTGTTGATTGAGGGATAAATACTGGCCAGGACACCAGGGTTAAATCCCCAACTCTTCTTTGAAATAGTGCCCGGTATCCTTTATGTCCAGGCGGGAGGGCAGATGGGATTTGACGTCTCACTGTAAAGACGGTACCTCTGACAGTGCTGCATTCCCTCGATACTGCGATGGACTGTCAGCCTTGGTTTTTGTGCTCAAGTCTCTGGAGTGGGAAATGAACTCACAACATCCTGACTCAGAGGAAAGAACCAAATGTATAGAATCCTACGGTGCAGAAGGAGGCCATTTGGCCCATTGAGTCTGCACCGACCACAGTCCCACCCAGGCCCAATCCCCATAACCCCACTTATCCACCCTGCTAGTCCCCCTGATACCAAGAGGCAATTTAGCATGACCATTCAACCTAAGCTGCACATCTTTGGACTGTGGGAGGAAACGGGAGCACTCGGAGGAAGCCCACGCAGACACGGGGAGAATATGCAAACTCCCCCACGCAGCCACGGGGAGAATATGCAAACTCCACACAGACAGTGACCCAAGGCTGGAATTGGATCCAGATCCCCTGGTGCTGTGAGGCAGCAGTGCTAACCACTGTGCCACCTTGCCACCCAATAATTTTTAACCACTGGAGAAAATAGCATTTTCCACTATGCTAGGAGCATGCAAAAACATGGCATAGGCAATGACCCACTTAGGGGGAGGCAATGGCCTAGTGGTATTATCGCTAGACTATTAACCCAGAAACTCAGCTAATGTTCTGGGGACTCGGTTTCGAATCCCGCCACCGCAGATGGTGGAATTTGAATTCAATAAAAAATATCTGGGATTAAGAATATACTGATGACCATGAAACCATTGTCGATTGTCAGAAAAACCCACCTGGTTCACTAATATCCTTTGGGGAAGGAAATCTGCCGTCCTTACCTGGTCTGGCCTACATGTATCATAGATACCCTACAGTGCAGAAAGAGGTCATCTGGCCCACTGAGTCTCCACCGACCACAATCCCACCCAGGCCCTACCCCCATGTCCCTACACATTTACACGCTAATCCCTCTAACCTACGCATCTCAGGACACTAAGGGGCAATTTTAGCATGGCCAATCAACCTAACCCGTACATCTTTGGACTGTGGGAGGAAACCGGAGCACCCGGAGGAAACCCACGCAGACACAAGGAGAATGTGCAAACGCCACACAGCCAGTGACCCAAGCCGGGAATCGAACCCAGGTCCCTGGAGCTGTGAAGCAGTAGTGCTAACCACTGTGCTACCGTGCCGCCCATGTGACTCCAGAGCCACAGCAATGTGATTGATTCTCAACTGCCCCCTGAAATGGCCAAGCGGGGCAAGTAGGGATGGGCAATAAATGCTGGCCAGCCAGCAACGCCCATGTCCCATGAATGAATTTAAAATAAAGCCCGAGCAGCCCATGTCACGCGGTTGTGAGGCTGAGTGTACCAGATACATTCCACTTCCAGCCAGCTCCTCCCAGAGTCTGGGGGAAATGAAAAAAAAAACCAGATTAATTGTAGGGTGTGGAGGGACCTGGAAAATTCCTCCACACCCCCTTTAGAGGATCAAAGCTAGTCCAGCACGATCATATTAAGTTACTTTACAAACAGATCTTTAATAGGATGTGAGCATCTCTGGCTGGGCCAGCATTTATTGCCCATCCCTACTGCCCTCCAGAAGGTGGTGGTGAGCTGCCTTCTTGAGCCGCTGCAGTCCATGTGGTGTGGGTACCCCCACAGTGCTGTTAGGGAGGGAGTTCCTGGATTTTGACCCAGTGACTGAAGGTGTTTTCAGTGCCTGGGTCAATAGGTGGTCCTTCCAATTTTATTGTTATTTGACTTTTCTGTAGCAGTTTACTGCAACTGTACAGCTTGCCGGGCAGTTTCAGAGACAAACACATTGCTGTGGGTCTGGAGTCACATGTAGGCCAGACCAGGTAAGGATGGCAGATTTCCTCCCACAGAGGAAGTTACTGAACCCGTTGACTTTTTAATGTCAACCTCATAGTTTGTTGAGTATTATTAATGGGACTAGTGGTTTATTCCAGATTTATTGAACTTAAATTCTGTTGCTATCAGGGTGGGACCAAAAGAGAAAATGCTGGAAAATCTCAGCAGGTCTGGCAGCATCTGTAAGGAGAGAAAAGAGCTGACGACCCTTTGTCAAAGGGTCAGGTTTGAAGTCATGTTTACAGATAAAGTAAAGTTTATTTGTTAGTCATGAGTAGGCTTACATTAACTCTGCAATGAAGTTACTGTGAAAATCCCCGAGTTGCCACACTCCGGCGCCTGTTCGGGTACACAGAGAGAATTTAGCACGGCCAATGCACCTAACCAGCACGTCTTTCGAACTGCGGGAGGAAACCGGAGCACCCGGAGGAAACCCATGCAGACATGGGGAGAACGTGCAAACTCCACACAGACAGTGACTCAAGCCGGGAATCAAACCCGTGTCCCTGGCGCTGTGAGGCAGCAGTGCTAACCACTGTGCTACCGTGCATTGATCACTTTGAGTCCAGTACCATTACCAATAGGCTACTGACTCCCTTAGTGGAGAAATGCCTTTGAGGGAAAGTTAAATGAAGAAACGAGGGGGAGTGGAATGGAGAAATATGTTGATGGGATGAAATGGAGAGGGGTGGGAGGAGAGGATCATGTGAAGTATAAACACTGAAGTAGGTTGGCTGGGTCAAATAGCCTGACTCTGGGCAGCAAACTTCAAGCGCAAGACCCCCTCGGGCCGCTAAAGTAGTTTTTTAAGAAAAAAAGTTTATTTATCAGTCACAAGTAAGACTTACATTTACACTGCAATGAAGTTACTGTGAAATTCCCCTAGTCGCCACAGTCCGGCGCCTGTTCGGGACAATACATCTAACCAGCACGTCTTTCAGAATGTGGGAGGAAACCCCAGCACCTATAGGAAACCCACGCAGACACGGGGGAAATGTGCAGACTCCGCACAGACAGTGACCCAAGCCGGGATTTGAACCCGGGTCCCTGGCGCTGTGAAGCAGCAGTGCTAACCACTGTGCCACCGTACCACCCGAGTAAACCTTACCCAGATAAAATAATTGGCGCACATTAACACACTCCTATTTTATAAACCTCGATCAAAATCACTCCCAAATCTACATTTCTCTGAAATATGGTGACCCAGCATCGATGTGGGTAGCTGTTAATATTTGCAGCTGCTATGATGGGTAATTCTTGATTGTGGTGTCACGTACAAATATGTCTCCAGGTATTGTGCAGGAAATCTTAACATCTTATTTTAAATGTCCCAGCACTATTTTCTTACCAAGCAGACTATGCTGCACTAATGATGGTACATTTCTGGATTTATTATTAAAGGTTCATAATAGTGAAATTGCTGACGCTTCCCACCAGGGCAATAAGCCTCCTAATTAGTTAAATCTAGCCAGTTTGCTCTGAGCATTAATCACTTTGAGCAGCAATAAAGGAAGTCTGCCAATTGCAATGGAGAATGGTCCATTCAGAAAGTGACAACTACGCAAGAAATCTTATAAAGGAGTCTCAGGGATCTTGTTAACTGAGAGTGTAATACTATCAAAACCCTCCTTATCTGAGGAAGGATGTCCTTGCTCTAGTGGGAGCGCAGCGAGGGTTTACCAGACTGATTCCTGGGATGGCAGGACTGTCATATGAGGAGAGGTTGACTAGGTTAGGATTGCATTTGCGGGAGTTCAGAAGAATGAGGGGGAATCTCACAGAAACCTATAAAATTCTAACAGGACTAAATGCAAGAAGGGTGTTCCCAATGGTGAAGTCCAGAACAAGGAGTCACATGTCTGAGGATACAGGGTAAACTATTTAAGACTGAGATGAAGAGAAATTTCATAGATTCGTAGAATCATAGAATCCCTACAGTACAGAAGGAGACCAGTTGGCCCATCGAATCTGCACTGACAACAATCCCACCCAGGCCCCATTCCCACAACCCCAAGCATTTACCCTGCGAATCCCTCTGACACTACGGTCAATTTACCACGGCCAATCAACCTAACCCGCACGTCTTTGGACTGTGGGAGGAAACCGGGGCACCCGGAGGAAACCCATGCAGACACGGGGAGAACGTGCAGACTCCGCACAGACAGTTACCTGAGGCTGGAATTGAACCTGGGACCCTGGCGTTGAGAGGCAGCAGTGCTAACCACTGTGCCATCGTGCAGCTCTTCCTCTACGGTTAAATTTCTTCACCCAGAGAGTGGTGGGGCTGTGGAATTTGCTACCACAGAAAGAAATTGAAGTCAAAACATTGTGTTTTCATGAAGGAGTTAGATATAGCTCTTGGGGGAAAGGGATCAAAGGATATGGGGTCAAATCGGGAACAGATTACGGAGTTGGATGATCAGTCGTGATCGTAATGAATGCTGGAGCAGGCTTCAAGGGCCGAATGGCCTACTCCTCCTATTTTCTGTGTTGCATTCATCAAACGGGTTCATGGTAGCTTATGGTATTGAATTGTTTGAACAAGTTGGTGTCTGGTTTGAGTTCTGTTTGTGCTGTATTCGTTCTGCTCTATGGTTAAGAACAGAAGAGTGGGGGTTGGGGGGGGGTGGGGGGGCGGGGGGGAGCAGGGCGGGGGGGGGCAGGGGGTGGTGCAGTGAAGGATTTGAAAACATGGATGAGAATGATAAAATCAGATTGTTGCTGGATTGACGATGGGCTGCCAGTGTTCAGTGAACTCTGAGAATCGGAGTCTTCGAGGGAAGAGGGGAGGGCAGAGGAAGACAGTTGAAAAAATCAACAATTGCGACGTGATCATTCCAAGTTTACCCAGGATCAGCCGCAGTGCATTCCACCCACTCTTGTTCAAATAATTCAATACCATAAGCTACCATGAAGCTATTTGATGAATGAAACGCAGAAAATTGGATGGCAGAAAAGGGCGGCACGGTAGCACAGTGGCTAGCACTGCTGCTTCACAGCTCCAGGGTCCCGGGTTCGATTCCCGGCTCAGGTCACTGTCTGTGTGGAGTTTGCACATTCTCCTCGTGTCTGCGTGGGTTTCCTCCGGGTGCTCCGGTTTCCTCCCACAGTCCAAAGATGTGCGTGTTAGGTTGATTGGCCAGGTTTAAAAAATTGCCCCTTAGAGTCCTGGGATGCGTAGGTTAGAGGGATTAGTGGGTAAAATATGTGGGGGTAGGGTCTGGGTGGGATTGTGGTCGGTGCAGACTCGATGGGCTGAATGGCCTCCTTCTGCACTGTAGGGTTTCTATGATTTCTATGATTTCTATGAAAATAGAAACAGGAGGAGGCCATTCAGCCCTTCGAGCCTGCTCCATTCATTATGGTCGTGGCTGATCATCCAATTCTGTCGCGGTGCCTCTCCAGGACATCCTGCACGCATCCTGTGATATTCCAACCATGGATAACCTCGGCCCATGGTTCAGAGAGCCATTCAACGCTTGCAGCACAGAATGAGGCCACTTGGCCCATCGTGTTTACGCCGGCCAAACGTTGAGCCACCCAACCTAAGACCACTTTCCAGAATTTGGTCCGAGGCTTTGCAGGTTGTGGCAAAATCTTTGAAATGAGCTGAGGGTTTTTGCCTCTGTCACCCTTTCAGGCAGTAAGTTTCAAATCTCCCCTCCGCACCCCGGGGAAGATACATTTTCCTCACCTCCCCCCCTCGAATCTTTTCACAATCACTTTAAATCTGTTTCCCTTTTAATTTTATTATTAATTTCTGGGACATGAGTGTCACTGGCTGGCCAGCATTTATTGCCCATCCCTAGTTGCCTGGGGGCATTTGAGAGTCAACCACATTGCTGTGGCTCTGGAGTCGCATGTAGGCCAGACCGGGTAAGGACAGCAGATTTCCTCACTCTTCCTAGGCAGAGTGAACCAGATGAGTTTTTCCGACAATCGACGATGCTTTCATCGCCATCAGTAGATTCTTAGTTCCTGAAATCTTTTCTTTTTAGTAAATTCAAATTCTACCATCTGCCGTGGCGGGATTCGAACGCGGGTCCTCAGAACATTAGCTGAGTTTCTGGATTTCCTTTAGTCACTGACCTCTTGGCTACAACCAATGGTCCCTTCCCATCCACCCTACCCAGGCCCCTCACAATTTTAAGACTCACAGGGCTGCCATCCAACAATATTTGACACTGAGCCACATCTCTAGAGAGGTCGAGATTGCATCTCTATTTTGTGCACTTAATCTAGTTAAGAGCCTGTGCTTCAGTCACACTGGGTTACATACTTCTGTTGTGTTACTCAGTCCCACACTGGATCAAATACACCTGGTGTGCATTAATCACAATGCAATACCAAACCTGCACTACAAGGACACCAGCAAGCGAGATTTGATTTGATTTATTATTGTCATATGTATTAATGAACAGTGAAAAGTATTGTTTCTTGTACGCTATATGGACAAAGCATACTGTTCATAGAGAAGGAAACGAGAGAGTGCAGAATGACAGTCATAGCTAGGGTGTAGAGAAAGATCAACTTAGTGCAAGGTAGGTTCATTCAAAAGTCTGACAGCAGCAGGGAAGAAGCTGTTCTTGAGTCGGTTGGTACGTGATCTCAGACTTTTGTATCTTTTTTCCGATGGGAGAAAGTGGAAGAGAGAATGTCCGGGGTGCGTGGGGTTCTTAATTATGCTGGCCGCTTTTCCGAGGCAGCAGGAAGTGTAGACAGAGTCAATGAGTGGGAGGCTGGTTTGCGTGATGGACTGGGCTTTGTTCATAACCCTTTGTAGTTTCCTGCGGTCTTGGGCAGAGCAGGAGCCACACCAAGCTGTGATACAACCAGAAAGAATGCTTTCTACGGTGCATCTGTAAAAGTTGGTGAGAGTCGTAGCTGACATGTCAAATTTCCTTAGTCTTCTGAGAAAGTAGAGGCGTTGGTGGGCTTTCTTAACCATAGTGTCAGCATGGGGGGACCAGGACAGGTTGTTTGTGAGCTGGACACTAAAAACTTGAAGCTTTCAACCATTTCTACTTTGTCCCCATTGATGTAGTAAGAAGTCTCACAGCACCAGGTTAAAGTCCAACAGGTTTATTTGGTAGCAAATACCTTTGCTACCAAATTTGCTACCAAATAAACCTGTTGGACTTTAACCTGGTGTTGTGAGACTTCTTACTGTGCCCACCCCAGTCCAACGCCGGCATCTCCACATCATGACTCCCATTGATGTAGACAGGGGCATGTTCTCCATGGTGTTGTGAGAGCAGTGTGTTGAAAAGCTATTTTCCAAAGTGTGAAATATCATCACTGGAAACATTAAGATCTTTTGAGGGAGGCATGTCTGTTATTGAAATCAAATCTTTATTTTCCTTTGCATCTTCTCGTGGCCACAGGAAAGAATTTATAGAAAATCATAATCTCCAAGAGAGAAATCCCTAACCTTTCATTGTTTTATTGAAGAGGGAGGCGATGGCCTAGTGCTTTATCGCTGGACTATTAATCCAGAAACTCCGCTCATGTTCTGGGGATCCGGGTTCGAATCCCGCCATGGCAAATGGTGGAATTTGAATTCAATAAAAAATATCTGGAATTAAGAATCTACTGGTGACCATGAAACCATTGTCGGAAAAACCCTTCTGGTTCACTAATGTCCTTTTGGGAAGGAAATCTGCCTTCCTGACCCAGTCTGGCCTACACGTGACTCCAGAGCCACAGCAATGTGGTTGACTCTCAATTACCCTCCAGGGGCAATGAGAGATGGGCAATAAATGCTGACCAGCCAGCAACGCCCATGTCCCATGAATGAATAAAAAAAAATGTCCAGGTGATAAAGCAGGTGGCTATTTTCCAAACCAAGCCAGGAGCGAAATAGGTCAATTTAGTTTTTTTTTAATCCATTATTTCTCTGGCCCTGCAGCCAGACCAGAATGTTGTGAAAATCCTATACCTCCAATGACACTATCTTGAGCTTTCCATGTTTGGTCATTTTCACTACACTCAAAGCTACATCTGATTGAAGTGATTGGTACAAAAGGGCCACATTTAAGGAGTTGGCAAAAGAACAAAGGGGTAGATGAGGAAATATTTTCTTTATTCAGTGAGTTGTGATCTGGAAGGCACTGCCTGAAAGGGCGGTGGAAGCAGATTCTACAGGAATTTTCAAGCGGGGGGAGAATAAATACTTGAAGGGGACTTTTTAAAATATCCATCCATGGGGTGTGTGCATGGGTGGCAAGTCCATCATTTATTGTTCTTGAGAAGATGGTGGTGAGTCGCCTTCTTGAAGCCCTGCAGTCCATGTAGGTACACCCATAGTGCTGTTAGAATCATAGAATCCTACAGTGCAGAACATAGAACATAGAACATAGAACATTACAGCGCAGAACAGGCCCTTCGGCCCACGATGTTGCACCGACCAGTTAAAAAAAAAAACTGTGACCCTCCAACCTAAACCAATTTCTTTTCGTCCATGAACCTATCTACGGATCTCTTAAACGCCCCCAAACTAGGCGCATTTACTACTGATGCTGGCAGGGCATTCCAATCCCTCACCACCCTCTGGGTAAAGAACCTACCCCTGACATCGGTTCTTTATTCAGAAGGAGGCCCAAAGAGTCTGCACCGACCACAATCCACCCAGGCCCTATCCCCATAACCCCACGCATTTACCCTAGCTAGTCCCCCTGACACTAAGGAGCAATTTAGCATGGCCAATGCACCTAAGCCGCACATCTTTGGAGTGTGGGAGGAAACCGGAGCACCCGGAGGAAACCCACGCAGACACGGGGAGAACGTGCAGACTCCACACACACAGTGGCCCGAGCCGGGAATCGAACCGGGGTCCCTAGCGCTGTGAGGCAGCAGCGCTAACCACTGTGTCACTGTACCGCCCAATAGGGAGGGAGTTCCAGGATTTTGACCCAGAAATAGTGACGGAACGGTGAGATAGTTGCAAGTCAGGGTGCTTTGTGGCCTGGAGGTGAGTTTGCAGGTGGTCTTGCCCTTGTCCTTTTTTTTTATAAAGAGGATAGAGGGTTTGGAAGGTGCTGTCAGAAGTGAGTTGCTGCAGTGCATCATTTAGATGGAACACTGCTGTCTCAGTGCTGCAGGGTTGGAAGCAGGTCTGCATATCAGCAGCGTTATAACTGAAAATGTGTGAAGCTGTGTCAGAATGATTTGTTTAATGACCCAATCATATATTAGGGACATGATTAAATTACATTCATACTTAATAATCTTGGAAGCCTTGGTTAAATGTACACTCAGTCTCTTGTATCGTAATGAATCTAAATAGCAAACTGGATCCAGTCCAACTCAGCCAGGCAGTAACTAGAGGACTAAATACATCACTGAAAATTGGATGATAATAGTTAAATTAACTTCATCTACACTAGAAATCGCAGCATACAGATCAAGGGTGAATTCTGCCAAGCTCGCGCCGCTGGGTTTGATGGTGGGCATGAGGGGAGAATATGGCCAGAGGTCCAGGAATCAGTTTCATGTTGGCGTGAATTTCCTGCCGGATTGTCTGCCAATGTTCGCCATGGCAGCCCAGAAACCCTACTGGGGGCTGGCGTCAAACTAATTTGCATCCTGTTAATGGGATGTAGGTGAAGGCCCAGCCGAAACCTTCCATCCACACCGGATTCTCCATGATGCTGGCGGGAAACGCATCCGGAACAACGTGGTGTGCAAATGTCGGGATTCACCTGAACGATGCCTGGGGCTGCCTCTGGAGTTCAGGATGGAGGCCGCCCGCAATCCTGGACCCCGGAACACCACGGCAGTGGGACGGGGGGCGCATCTATAGGTGGACCTTCCAGATTCGGTGTCCTGGAGGCGGTCCATCTTCCAGCCTCAGAATGTTCCTGCAAATCCATCTTCTTTCTCGAGAAGTCCATCTTCCGGTCTCAGGGTTGCTCCCGGAGATCTCTCTTCATTTTCAGAAGGTCCGCCTTCTTTCCTCAGTAGTGGGTCAGTGATGTTGGCCACCTTTTCAATATGGGGACACAACGTAAGCAACGCGTCATCCAGGCCCCTCCTGCCACTGAATGCGGCGCAAACCATCCGAGTGGGTAATTAATGCGGCTGGGCTGGAAAATACGGCGTGCTTTCCCATCAGCCTCTGTGGCAGGAAACACTCTCTGTTCCTTCTCCATGACGGATGGGAGAATTCAGCCCCAGGTCTACGCTGCTATTTGTATATACCCTGTACACTCTGCTCACTGACCTGCACTGCCTCCCATTCAACAATCCCTCAATTTCTAAAATTCTCATTGTGTTTCCAAAACCCTCCGTGGCCTTGCCCCTCCCTATCCCACTGATCTTCCGCAGCCCTCTGAGATATCTGTACTGCTCCAATTCTGGCCTCTTGCCCACTTCCGAGTATCATTCACTCCACTATTGGCGGCCATGCCTTCAGCTATGGGGGCTCCAAGCTACTCAATTCCCTCCCTCACCCTCTCTGCCTCTACCCTCCTTTAACACTACTCTTAAAACGTACTTCTTTGACTCAACCTTTGGGCACCAGCCCTGACATCTCCTTGCGTGACTCCTGTCAGCTTCTGTGAAGTGTCTTTGTGTGGTGGGTTTGATTTTGTTAAAGATGCTATATAAATGCAAGGTGTTGATGACTGCGCAGGTTATCAATTCCTAGATGGGAAATTGAAGTTCCTCTGCTTGTGTTGCTGCTTCTTCCAGAGCTGTAGATTCCTCCTGGAATCTTCCCCATGTCAGCACTTGGCTGCACGATTCCCTGTTTCTGCGATGGTGGGTGAGGGATATAATTTTAAAGTTTATTTATTAGTGTCACAAGTAGGCTTAGAATCCATGGAATGATAGAATCCTACAGTGCAGAAGGAGGTCATTTGGCCCATCGAGTCTGCACCGACCGCAATCCCACTCTAGCCCTATTCCCATAACCCGATGTATTTACCCTAGCTAATCCCCCTGACACTAAGGAGCAATTTAGCATGGCCAGTGCACCTAACCCACACATCTTTGGACTCTGAGAGGAAACCGGAGCACCCGGAGGAAACCCACACAGAGACGGGGAGAACGTACAGATTCCACACAGACAGTAACCCAAGCCAGGAATCGAACCTGGGTCCTTGGCGCCGTGAGGCAGCAGTGCTAACCACTGTGCCTCCCACAGCAAAGGCAGTTTGATCTTTAACCAATGCAGCATATATTTACAGCCAGGCCCTTCTCGGGAAAACAACCTGGAAGATTTATCTGCTTAATTCGATCCTCATTCATCTTTCTCTAACATGGAGTTGCTGAGGGAAGTGTGGGAGTCTTTTAAGGAACAGTTGATAAGGCTGCAGGACAGGAATGTGCCTGTTAAAAGGAAGGATAGGAAAGGTAGGATTCGAGAGCCGTGGATAACCAGGGAAATTGAGGATCTGATCAAAAAGAAAAGAGAAGCGTACGTTAGGTCCAGGCAACTGAAAACAGATGGAGCTCTGGAGGAATACAGAGAGAGTAGGAAATAACTCAAACTGGGAGTTAGAAGGGCAAAAACAGGTCACAAAATGTTCTTGGCAGACAGGATTAAGGAGAATCCTAAGGCATTTTATTCATATGTTAGGAACAAAAGAGTTGTCAGGGAAAAAGTCGGACCTCTCGGGGACAAAGGAGGGGAATTATGTTTAGAACCCAAGGGAGTAGGGGAGATCCTAAATGAATACTTTGCATCGGTATTCACAAAGGAGAGGGACTTGTTGACTGGGAGTGTCTCAGAGGGAGGTGTTGACCTGTTGGAGAGAATCTCTATTACAAGGGAGGAAGTGTTAGGTTTTTTAGGTAACATTAAAACTGACAAATCCCCAGGGGCTGATAGCATCTATCCTAGACTGCTCAGGGAGACAAGAGATGTAATTGCTGGGCCTCTGATGGAAATCTTTGTCTCTTTATTGGACACAGGTGAGGTCCCTGAGGATTGGAGGATAGCGAATGTAGTACCGTTATTTAAGAAGGGTAGCAGGGATAACCCGGGTAATTATAGGCCAGTGAGCTTGACGTCCGTGGTAGGGAAGTTGTTGGAGAGGATTCTTAGAGACAGGATGTATGCGCATTTAGAACGGAACAATCTCATTAGTGACAGACAGCATGGTTTTGTAAGAGGGAGGTCGTGCCTTACAAATTTGGTGGAGTTTTTTGAGGAAGTGACAAAAACAGTTGACGAAGGAAGGGCCGTGGATGTCGTCTATATGGATTTCAGTAAGGCATTTGACAAAGTCCCTCATGGCAGGTTGGTTAAGAAGGTTAAGGCTCATGGGATACAAGGAGAGGTGGCTAGATGGGTAGAAAACTGGCTTGGCCACAGGAGACAGAGGGTAGCAGTCAAAGGGTCTTTTTCTGGCTGGAGGTCTGTGACCAGTGGTGTTCTCCAGGGCTCTGTACAGGGACCTCTGCTATTTGTGATATATATAAATGATTTGGAAGAAGGTGTAACTGGTGTAATCAGCAAGTTTGCGGATGACATGAAGATGGCTGGACTTGCGGATAGCGATGAACATTGTCGGACAATACAGCAGGATATAGATAGGCTGGAAAATTGGGCGGAGAGGTGGCAGATGGAATTTAATCCAGATAAATGCGAAGTGATGCATTTTGGAAGAACTAATGTAGGGGGGAGTTTTACAATAAATGGCAGAGCCATCAAGAGTATAGAAACACAGAGGGACCTAGGTGTGCAAGTCCACAAATCCTTGAAGGTGGCAGCACAGGTGGAGAAGGTGGTGAAGAAGGCATATGGTATGCTTGCCTTTATAGGACGGGGTATAGAGTATAAAAGCTGGAGTCTGATGTTGCAGCTGCATAGAATGCTGGTTAGGCCACATTTGGAGTACTGCGTCCAGTTCTGGTCGCCGCACTACCAGAAGGACGTGGAGGCTTTAGAGAGAGTGCAGAGGAGGTTTACCAGGATGTTGCCTGGTATGGAGGGTCTTAGGAGAGATTGGGTAACCTGGGCTTGTTCTCCCTGGAAAGACGGAGAATGAGGGGAGACCTAATAGAGGTGTACAAAATTATGAGGGGTATAGATAGGGTGAACAGTGGGAAGCTTTTTCCCAGGTCGGAGGTGACGATCACGAGGGGTCACGGGCTCAAGGTGAGAGGGGCGAGGTATAACTCAGATATCAGAGGGACGTTTTTTTACACAGAGTGGTGGGGGCCTGGAATGCGCTGCCGAGTAGGGTGGTGGAGGCAGACACGCTGGCATAATTTAAGACTTACCTGGATAGTCACATGAGCAGTCTGGGAATGGAGGGATACAAATGAATGGTCTAGTTGGACCAATGAGCGGCACAGGCTTGGAGGGCCGAAGGGCCTGTTTCCTGTGCTGTACTGTTCTTTATTTGTTTGTTTGAAGTTGTGTTGTTCCCAATGCTACGTGGATGTTGTAACTAATTCCAGATAAGGAATTGATACTGGGTTTGTTCAGTAATATTACTGTGTACTGGAAGGGACAGTATGTTCACTTCTCCTATCTGGAGAAAGGGGTTATTAATTAAAACTGTGAGAGCGCCTCATACAACCGCAATTGATTTCATTCTTCGATTGACCTCTCACATTAATGCTTCACTGGTATCGGCTATGGTTCGTATCAACTCTTGTCCACAATTCCAAGTGAGTTCCTGATCATCATAGAATCCCTACAGTGCAGAAGGAGGTCATTTAGCCCACCGAGTCTGTGCCAACCCTCCAACAGAGCATCTTACCCCACACTCTATCCCCGTAACCACACATATTTACTCTGCTAATCCCCCTAACCTACCTATCTTTGGACACTAAGGGTCAATTTATCATGGCCAATCCACCTAATCTACACATCTTTGGAGTGTGGGAGGAAACTGGAGCACCTGGAGGAAACCCACGTAGACATGAGGAGAACATGCAAACGTCACACAGACAGTGACCCAAGCCAGGAATCAAACCCAGGTCACTGATGCTGTGAGGCAGCAGTGCCGCCCCTTAGAAAGTGAGTTGAGGGTTTTGGAAAAATGTGGAATTGTTGACATTTGACGTTATGTTAATAGACTGGTGTAAAAGGTTCATGATTCCTTTGCTGCACTCCTGTTCTGCGATACTGTCCCATGGGTATCTCGGGATGACCCCTCGCGCATCACCCACGCAGCATCTCTTCAGATGTGAGCCCTGATGTGCTGCATGGTCTCTGAGAGAGTGGGTGATGACCACAAATCAACAGGAATTGTTACCCCATTGACTCGGTCTACACTTCCCGCTGCCTCGGAAAAGCAGCCAGCATAATCACGGACCCCACGCACGCTGGACATTCTCTCTTCCACCTTCTTCCATTGGGAAAAAAATACAAAAGTCTGAGGACATGTACCAACCGACTCAAGAACAGCTTCTTCCCTGCTGCTGTCAGACTTTTGAATGGACCTACCTCGCATTAAGTTGATCTTTCTCTACACCCTAGCTATGACTGTAACACTACATTCTGAACTCTCTCCCTTCCTTCTCTATGCACAGTACGCTTTGTCTGTACAGCGAGCAAGAAACAATACTTTTCACTGTACACTAATACATGTGAGAATAATAAATCAAATCATGGTCAGAGTGGATAGTCAGAACCTTTTTCCCAGGGTGGAAGTCAATTACTAGGGGGCATAGGTTTAAGGTGTGAGGGGCAAGGTTTAAAGGAGATGTACGAGGCAAGTGGATGCCTGAAATTCGCTGCCGGGGGAGGTAGTGGAAGCAGATACGATAGTGACTTTTAAGGGGCGTCCTGACAAATACATGAATAGGATGGGAATGGAGGGATACGGTCCCCGGAAGGGTAGGGGGTTTTTAGTTCAGTCAGGCAGCATGGTCGGTGCAGGCTTGGAGGGCCAAAGGGTCTGTTCCTGTGCCGTAATTTTCTTTGTCCTTTGTTCAAATCTCCTCTACCACATCCTTCTGCCAACCACTCCCACCCACCACCCCACCCTGTGGTAACCTGTTTACCTTCCAGCGATATTGAAAGGAGAGGGTAGTGATCAGGGCAAGTGAACTTGTGGTCACCCTGAGTGAACTTGGCTCACTTGGTGCAGAACACGATTGAATTTGGGGATTTCCTAACTGTATCGAGTCACATCATAAGAGACGGTGCATTTCTCACTGAGCAACATTGGGGCCAATGCTTGTTCCTTCATAATCACAAACTATGCTTCCGATGAGCTAATAAAAAGAGGGTCATATTTCAGCATAAAATACTGGAATGTTTGTTATTTACTGCGTTTAGCCGATCGTAAACGCGTTACAAGCTCGAGTTCCCTATTACCGGAAAGATTGAGAAGTTTCATTTTAAATACAGAAGTCCCTGTATATTTTGGTTCTATGATGTGGAGATGCCAGCGTTGGACTGGGGTAAACACAGTAAGAAGTTTAACAACCCCCACAGAGTTTCACTGGCTGTCTTGTCTGGAGACAATACACATCTTTTTAGCCTGTCTTGATGCTCTCTCCACTCACATTGTTTTGTTTCTTAAAGACTTGATTAGTTGTAAGTATTCGCATTCCAACCATTATTCATGTAAATTGAGTTTGTGTCTTTATATGCTCTGTTTGTGAACAGAATTCCCACTCACCTGAAGAAGGGGCTTGCAGCTCCGAAAGCTTGTGTGGCTTTTGCTACCAAATAAACCTGTTGGACTTTAACCTGGTGTTGTTAAACTTCTTACTGTATTTTGGTTCTAAACAGAGATTCTTGCTGACGTGGGGAGGCTGTACTTTAATACAGATCAGAGATGCCTCAGGAACAACAGGAGGTAAACTGGTGTCAGGGAGTGTAAAGGGATGGAGAGGGGGAGGGAGAAAGGAGCGAACCCGTTTTGACCTGTTGGTGTTTGGATTGTGTAAAGGAACGTTGCAGATTACGGGAATTTCAAGTCTCTGGCAACTTGAAATCTGCTTAAGCAAATGTATAAACCTGCAATAACTTAAATAAGCGAACGTACCCCTCCATCTCTTTATTCAGCAAAAGAAAGACTTGCATTTAGACAGTGCCTGTCACGTCCCAAAATGCTCTGCAGCCAGTTAAGTACTTTTGAAGCACGGTCACTAACATTAAGTAGACAAAAGTGACAATTTGTGCACAGCAAGCTCCCACAAACAGCAATAGGGCGGCATGGTAGCACAGTGGTTAGCACTGCTGCTTCATAGTGCCAGGGACCCAGTTCGATTCCTGGCTTGGGTCACTGTCTGTGTGGAGTTTGCACATTCTCCCCGTGTCTGCGTGGATTTCCTCTGGGTGCTCCGGTTTCCTCCCACAATCTGAAAGACATGCTGGTTAGGTGCATTGGCCCGAACAGGCCCGGACTGCGGAGACTAGGGGAATTTCACAGTAACTTCAGAGCACTGTTAATGTAAGCCTTACGTGTGACTAATGAATAAACTTTATATCATAGAATCCCTACAGTGCAGAAAGAGGCCATTTGGCCCATCGGGTTTGCACCGACCACATTCCCACCCAGGCCCTATCCCCACAACCGCATGCATTAACCCTGCTCGTCCCCCTGACATTAAGGGGCAATTTAGCATGGCTGATCCACCTAACCCGCACATCTTTGGACTGTGGGTGGAAACCGGAGCACCCGGAGGAAACCCACGCAGACACGGGGAGAACGTGCAAGCTCGACACAGACAGTGACCCGAGGCTGGAATTGAACATGGGTCCCTGACACTGTGAGGCAGCAGTGCTAACCACTGTGCCACCGTGCTGCCCGTCAATTGTGATTGGACAGGCTGCTTTTGTAATGATGGATGAGGAGATAAATATTGGCTTGCACACTGGGGAGAATTCCCTGTCTTTTCTTTGGAATAGTGTCCTGGGATCTTTCTCAGTGTTAAATGTGTTATTTAAATGCAAGTTGTTGTTATCAATCAGCGGCTAATCTGCTGATGCGTTCACCTAAAAGATGCTGATTTCACATTTAAACCAGTGCGACATCTCACAGCAGCATTTATTTTAATTGGTGTTTGATTTTCTCTCCCTGTGCGCACTGTTTCCATGTCAGCTGAAATAGTCAGTCTCCTCCAATGGATGCAGGCTATGCTGCTTTATAACCGATGCTCGAATGACATCGAGGTTGTGAGGACACTGTTCCCAGACTGCTTCACTGTGACGTTGACTGCGAGGACACTGTTCCCAGACTGCTTCACTGCGATGCTGACTGCGAGGACACTGTTCCCAGACTGCTTCACTGTGACGCTGACTGCGAGGACACTGTTCCCAGACTGCTTCACTGTAACACTGACTGCGAGGACACTGTTCCCAGACTGCTTCACTGCGACGCTGACTGCAAGGACACTATTCCCAGACTGCTTCACTGTGACGCTGACTGCGAGGATACTGTTCCCAGACTGCTTCACTGTGACGCTGACTGCAAGGACACTGTTCCCAGACTGCTTCACTGTGACACTGACTGCGAGGACACTGTTCCCAGACTGCTTCACTGTGACGCTGACTGCAAGGACACTGTTCCCAGACTGCTTCACTGTAATGCTGACTGGAAGGACACTGTTCCCAGACTGCTTCACTGCGACGCTGACTGCAAGGACACTGTTCCCAGACTGCTTCACTGTGACGCTGACTGCGAGGACACCGTTCTATCTCCTTGGCTGCCCCGTCATCTCAGTCACAGAGCAATAGTTATGAAATGTCGTTGGTTGAAGGATCTCTTTTCAAATGGGCTAACGGTCACAAACCCCCATCCAAATTATAACACTTAATGCAAATGGAATCTTGGCATTTATTGCTGTAGGAATAGAGTATAGAAGTAGTGAAGTTTTGCTGCAGCTGTACAAGGCATTAGTGAGGCCGCACCAGGAGTATTGTGCACAGCTTTGATCCCCTTACTTGAGGACGGATGTAGTTACATTGGAGGCGATTCAGAGGAGGTTCACTAGATTGATTCCAGAGATCTCACGAAGAGAGATTGGGCAGTTTAGACCGATACTTGCTGGAGTTTAAAAGAATGAGAAGAGACCTAATGAGGGTACACAAGATGATAAGGGGGATTTTCAAAGTAAACGTGGAGAGGATGTTTCCTCTTTTGGGACATTCTAGACGAGAGGTCAAAGTTTTAGGATAAGGGGCGGCAGATTTAAAACTGAGAAGAGGATAAATTATTTCTCTCAAAGGGTTGTGAATCTGTGGAAGTCACTCCCCCAGAGTGCGGTGGATGCTGGGACATTGAGTAAGTTTAAGGAGGAGATGGACAGGTTTTTAATTAGTAATGAGTTTGAAGGGCTGTGGTGAAGGGGCAGGAAAGTGGAGTGAGGCTGAGGTGAGAGCAGCCATGATCGTATTGAATGGCGGAGCAGGCTCGAGGGGCTGAATGGCCTCCTCCTGCTCCGAGTTCTGATGTTCTTCAGACATCATTTTAAACTCACAGCGACTAACTCCGGATTGGTCCAAAGATGCTGGGCAGCTTCTGTGTTTCGGACCAGATATTTCTGACCATTTCTGATGTTGAAACTAATCATCGCTGCAGGAAACAGTTTATAAAAAATCAAAAATCTCCAGGAGGTAAACCCCTAACTTTTCATTGATTATTTGAAGAAACAACAGGTGGCGATTGGGTGAAGCTCACGAGGGAGATGGTGGTTTAAGAGGTCCAGGTTAATGCTCTCTGATTTGATTTGATTTGATTTGATTTATTATTGTCACATGTATTAACATACAGTGAAAAGTATTGTTTCTTGCACGCTATACAGACAAAACATACCGTTCATAGAGAAGGAAAGGAGAGAGTGCAGAATGTAGTGTTACAGTCATAGCTAGGATGTAGAGAAAGATCAACTTAATGCAAGGTAAGTCCATTTAAAAGTCTTGACAGCAGCAGGGAAGAAGCTGTTCTTGAGTCGGTTGGTACGTGACCTCAGACTTTTCCACCTTCTTCCTTCGGGAAAAAGATACAAGAGAGAATGTCCGGGGTGCGTGGGGTCCTTAATTATGCTGGCTGCTTTGCCGAGGCAACGGGAAGTGTAGACAGAGTCAATGGATGGGAAGCTGGTTCGTGTGATGGATTGGGCTACATTCACAACCTTTTGTAATCCTTAACACTTTGGTTGGAGATCTGCAGACACATTATTGATTTGATTTAATTTATTATTGTCACATATATTAGTATACAGTGAAAAGTATTGTTTCTTGTGCGCTATATGGACAAAGCATACAGTTCATAGAGAAGAAAAGGAGAAAGTGCAGAATGGAGTGTTACAGTCATAGCTAGGGTGTAGAGAAAGATCAACTTAATGCGAGGTAAGTCCATTCAAAAGTCGGTTGGTACATGACCTCAGATTTTTGTATCTTTTTCCCGATGGAAGAAGGTGGAAGAGAGAATGTCCGGGGTCCATGGGGTCCTTGATTATGTTGGCTGCTTTTCCGAGGCAGCAGGAAGTGTAGACAGAGTCAATGGATGGGAGGTTGGTTTGCGTGATGGACTGGGCTTCGTTCACAACCCTTTGTAGTTCCTTGCGGTCTAGGGCAGAGCAGGAGCCATACCAAGCTGTGATACAACCAGAAAGAATGCTTTCTATGGTGCACCTGTAAAAGTTGGTGAGAGTCAAAATGGAAATACCAAATTTCCTTAGTTTCTCTGGGGAACACGGGTTCTCAGAACAACAGCTTCCCTGTTGCCATCAAGGTAGGTCCATTTTGAATGGACCTACCTTGCATTAAGTTGATCTTTCTCTCCACCCTAGCTATGACTGTAACACTACATTCTGCACTCTCTCATTTCTTCTCTGTGAGCGGTATGCTTTGTATAGCGTACAAGAAACAATACTTTTCACTGTTTACCAATACATGTGACAACAATAAATTATATCAAATCAAACCATGGTAGCTGGAGGCAGTTGAATTTGGTGAATAAATCTGGAATTGAAAACCAGTCTCCAAAATGGTGACCATAATTGATTGTTGTAAAGTCCTTTTGGGAAGGAAATCTGCCACCTCAGCCTGGTCTGGTCTCGATGTGACTCCAAACCCGCAGCCAACGTGGTTGACTCTTAACTGTTTCCTGAAATGGTTCAGCAAGCCACTCAGTTTGAGGGTAACTGGAGATGGGTAACAAATGCTGGCTTTGCCAGCGACACCCATACCCCATAAGAGAATTTAAAAAAAACAAATCATTTTTGATCTGATTTACTATTGTCACATGTATTAACACACAGTGAAAAGTATTGTTTCTTGCATGCTATTCAGACAAAGCATACCATTCATAGAGAAGGAAACGCAGCAGTAATTTGAACCATTCTCCGGTGAGTCTGGTGCCAGTGGGCAGTGGAGAGGTGTTGGGGAAGTGATCAGTCTTGGCTCACGATTATAAGCATTAACTCCTAGATGTCCAGAGGTGCTGCTAATGATTGACACAATCTTCAGCCAGTCACCATCGAGAATGAGCAATGGCTGGAGACAATCACTTCCTTATCTAAATCCCCTGGAAAGTCTCTGCAATCCCCCAGTGGTCCACAGACCCCAGTTTGACCCCCACTGTCACGCAGCACGTAGAGTATTTATTGGAGAATGTTACCAAACTGACCTTGGTTCATCACCCTTTCCCGCATCTACACTATTCTTAATCACCACCGCCCTGCAGTGTCAGAATGGAGGCTGATTTGGAGAGAGAGAGAAAGATGAGCGATACAACTTCTGAACTTGTATCCAATTAACTAATCGAACAATTGAGGCCAATCTGCTGACAGTTAAGGAGGTGGCCACCCTACCGTGCCAATACTAGCTCTTGGGAAGAGTTATCCAATTAGTTTCACTCCCGCTGCTCTTTCTCTCCAACAGCCCTGCAAATGTTTCCTCATTGAATATTTATCAGATTGCCTCTTGAAAGTTATTGTTCAATCTGTCTTCATTGCCCTTTCAGGCAGCACATCATAACTCGCTGTGTAAAAACAGAAATAGTCCTCCCCTCCTCTCTGGATTTTAAATGGGTGGCACGGTGACCTCACAGCGCCAAGGACCCAGGTTCGATTCCCGACCTGGGTCACTGTCCTGTGCGGAGTCTGCATGTTCTCCCCAGGCTATTTCCAAGGGCTGAAATGGTTGCTACGAGAGGACACAGGTTTAAGGTGCTGGGGGGTAGGTACAGAGGAGATGTCAGGGGTAAGTTTTTCACTCAGAGGGTGGTGGGTGAGTGGAATCGGCTGACGTCGGTGGTGGTGGAGGCAAACTCGCTGGGGTCTTTTAAGAGACTTCTGGATGAGTACATGGGATTTAATGGGATTGAGGGCTATAGATAGGCCTAGAGGTAGGGATATGATCAGCGCAACTTGTGGGCTGAAGGGCCTGTTTGTGCTGTGGCTTTCTATGTTCTATGTCTGCGTGGATTTCCTCCGGGTGCTCCGGTTTCCTTCCACGGTCCGGAAGACGTGCTAGTTAGGTGCATTGGCCATGCTAAATTCTCCCTCAGTGTACCCGAACACACGTCGGAGTGTGGCGACTAGGCGATTTTCACAGTAACTTCATTGCAGTGTTAATGTCAGCCTACTTGTGACTAATACTTAAACTTAATCGTGGCTTATTAACAGTACTGAAGTCCTTCATCCCTGATACCATTCAAGTAAAGTGCCCTCTCCAAGATTTTGACAACTGGCATCCACAATTGAGGACACAGCAGCACCTGAAAGCTGGCTCCTCGGACAGTACAGCAGCCCCCTCGCTGGGAGTATCAGCCTGGGATTTTGTGCTCTCAAGTCTCTAGGGTGGGACTTCTAAACCATGGCATTCTGACCCAGAGGTGTGAGTGCTACGTTCTGAACTCTGTCATAATCAGCAAATCCATTGACTCTGTCGACACTTCCCGCTGCCTCGGCAAAGCAGCCAGCATAATCAAGGACCCCACGCACCCCGGACATTTTCTCTTCCACCTTCTTCCGTTGGGAAAAAGATACAAAAGTCTGCGGTCACGTACCAACCGACTCAAGAACAGCTTCTTCCCTGCTGCCGTCAGACTTTAGAATGTACCTACCTCGCACCATGTTGATCTTTCTCTACACCCTCGCTATGACTATAACATTACATTCTGCACTCTACTTTCCTTCTCTATGAATGGTATGCTTTGTCTGTAGAGCGCGCAAGAAACAATACTTTCCACTGTGTTAATACATGTGACAATAATAAATCAAATCAAATCAAAATCAAATGAGTTTGATCATATGTGCAATAGTTGGGACAGCTGGGTTATGTACCGGGGAGTACATGATGGAGAGGCATTGGCTTAAGGCTATTGTCACTGGACTAGTAATTCATAGACCTAGCGTAATGTTCTGGGGACCTGGGTTCGAATCCCGCCACTACAGGTATTGAATTTGAATTCAATTTTAAAAAATCTGGAATTAAAAGTCTAATGATGACCATGAAACCATTGTCAATTGTCGTTTAAAAAAACAACCCATCTGGTTCACAAATTTAGGGAAGGAAACCTGCCGTCCTTACCTGGTCTGGGCCTACGTGTGACTCCAGAGCCACAGCAATGTGGGCGACTCTCAACTGCCCTCTGAAATGGAGGGCAGTTAGGGATGGGCAATAAATGCTGGTCCAGACAGCAATGCCCACATCCCATAAACAAAGCAAAACAAGTTCAGGTGATCACATTGAGGGCAAAGAATCCATGGGCCACCCAGCAAGATGTGAACACACTTTGCCAACTCACAAAGTGCCCACGGCGTTGTACTCAATTTTGGGAAGGCTGTTTATTCAGAAAGCTGTCACTTTGTAAACAGAGTGGTGAAGGTGGGGCTGTGAGAGAGGTTCGGAAAGATATTGAATTACTTGTCTCTTGCATTCTGCAACTCTTAGAAGGTGTTTATCTTACCCTCCTGTTCCAGATCTCCCATTTCTCAATAGCAGTGGAGATAAGCAGCACAAGGCGGGTAAAGTAAAAGTAAAGTTTATTTATTAGTCACAAGTAAGGCTTACATTAACACTGCATTGAAGTTACTGTG
The DNA here is from genome assembly GCF_964213995.1 of Mustelus asterias. Lineage (NCBI taxonomy): Eukaryota > Metazoa > Chordata > Chondrichthyes > Carcharhiniformes > Triakidae > Mustelus > Mustelus asterias. The sequence goes on along the minus strand of NC_135810.1, from coordinate 5,169,854 downwards.
AAAATCCCCTAGTCGCCACAGTCCGGCGCCTGTTCGGGTCAATGCACCTAAACCAGCACATCTTTCAGACTGTGGGAGGAAACCGGAGCACCTGGAGGAAACCCACGCAGACACGGGGAGAAGGTGCCAACTCCACACAGACAGTGACCCGAGCCGGGAATCGAACCCGGGTCCCTGGCACTGTGAGGCAGCAGTGCTAACCACTGTGCCACCCCGGGTGATGGGAAGAAATAGTTTGCTCCACACTGAGAAATAACAACTGATGCAAAACCCGAAACGTGGGTTTGATTGCGGGACAGGAGGGAATATCATCAGTGTTGACATTCCAGAACTCCGATTGTAACACGCCGACAGATTAGTAAAGAAAATGGATGAGTGAACTGAGACCAAACACAGAGCGTGACTTGGGCAGGATCATGTTTCGGAAGGACTGTTGTTTTAGTGTTTGAGAGAGGTGGGCGATGCTTGTCGGTATCAGAAGGGCTAAGACTGGAAAGCTATGTGGGAGGTTTACAGTTTCAGACCTGTACGGTTCTAGCCTTTTTGTCTTTGGTATTTTCTGAATCAACGATGGGACATGAAGCGCGTGCACCCCCAAATTCCTTATTCCTTCCTTCCAGGTTGATCAGTTTTATGCCGTGTGTGCAGTGGAGGTGCAAAGTTGCGGTTTCTCAAAACTACCGTATATTGCAGTGTATACGCCGAGCTGCTAAGACGACCCCATTTTTTTCAGCCCCAGAAATCACATATTTGCATATACTCGGTGTGTAAGTCGACCTCCCATTTTCAGCCGTGACATGCTATACTCACACTAGTAGGCAGCCTCAATTTTTCTTCCCACCGATATATGTTTTACCGTAGGAGCTGTAAGAAATCTCACAACACCATGTTTATTTGGAATCACGAGGCTTTGGAGCGTTGCTTCTTCATCAGGTGAGTGAAGGAGCTGAGGAAGGAGCAGTGCTCCGAAAGCTCGTGATTCCAAATAAACCTGTTGGACTTTAACCTGGTGTTGTGACACTTCTTACTGTGCCTACCCCAGTCCAATGGCGACATCTCCACATCACCTTAGAACTGGGTGCAGTTTGGGCCATGTTGCGTGAGAGGTTTAAAACACGTCCACTCTTTGCAATCGATTATGATGATATTTCAAAATGGCGTCAAACCCCACCCATAGAACATACAACAGTACAGCACAGGAACAGGCCCTTCAGCCCATGATATTGTACTGAACATGACACCAAATTAAACTAATCCCTCCTGTCTGTCCTTTGCCCACATCTCCTTATTCCTTGCATATTCATATGCTTATCTAAAAGCCCCTTAAACGCCCCCATTATGGAATCATAGAATCCTACAGTGCGGAAGGAGGCTGTTTAGCCCATCGAATCTGCACCGACTACAATCCCATCCAGGTCCATCCCCATTACCCCATGCATCAACCCTACTTAGTCCCCCTGACACCAAGGGGCAATTTAACATGGCCAATCCCTTACCCCGCGCATCTTCGGATTGTGGGGGGGAAACTGGAGCACCCGGAAGAAACCCATGCAGACATGGGGAGAATGTGTAGATTCCGCACAGATAGCGACCCAAGCCGGGAATCGAACCCAGGTCCCTGGCGCTGTGAGGCAGCAGTGCTAACCACTGTGCTACCGTGCTATCGTATCTGCCTGCACCACCACCATCCCTGGCAGGGTGTTCCAGACACCTACCACTCTGTGTTTAAAAAAAAAACTTGCCTCTCACATCTCCTTTGAACTTTTCCCCCCCTCACGTGCGTGCCCCCTAGTATTAGACATCTTAACTCTGCGGGGAAAAGATTCTGACTGTCAACCCTATCTACCCATGCCAGGATTTCACGTTTATGCTCTGCTATAAGTCAACCCCTGTTTTGGAGGGATTCTGTGAGGCTACAGAGGCTGACTGGTGTTACCAACCCTCCAGGATTGGCCTGGAGTCTCCAGGAATTGAAGATCAAATCTCCAGGACACTGCTGTGCACCACCCTGGAGAAAAATCACTGGGACATTACAAAAAATTGTTTTTTTGGGGGGTTAATAACTCTGTCAGCTGGTACAAAGATTAAATGCTCAGTTATTTTGCATCACACTACGAGCTAACCAATCCTTACAGCAGAAACTACTCTTCAAAAAATGCTTTATTGAGTGTAAAGAATTTTGGAACATCTCGGGTGGTGCTATATAAATGCAAGCTCTTTCATTTTTTTCTAATTAATTTGTGGGATATGGGCGTCGCTGGCTGGGCCAGCGTTTATTGCCCATCCCTAGTTGCCCTGAAGGCAGTTGAGAGTCAACCACACTGCTGTGGTTCTGGAGTCACGTGTCGGCCAGACCCGGTAAGGACGGCAGGTTTCCTTCCCTAAAGGACATTAGTGAACCAGATGGGTTTTTCCGACAATCGACAATGGTTTCATGGTCATTAGTAGATTTTTAATTCCAGATGTTTTTTATTGAATTCAAATTTCACCATCTGCCGTGGCGGGATTCGAACCCGGGTCCCCAGAACATTCGCTGAGTTTCTGGATTAATAGTCTAGTGATAATACCACTAGGCCATCACCTGTTCTCATTTTAAAGGGTTGAGGCAGAGCTGGAGTGCTGTTGCTTAGTTACTGGAAGGGCTGGTTTGGAGAGTGAATTTATCCGCAGAGGAATCACGGTTGAATCTAGTACTTCACCGGATCATTTGTACATAGTCTCACTGTGATTATGTATCTCTTACCGTCGTCACAGTTTTTCATGAAAGAATTACTCCTTTACTGTGTTGATGCTCCTGTATTGCGATAATCCCCCGATTACCCACCCTCCTGTCACCCATATGTTGGTTTTCTGCAAAGAGACTAAACTACAAGTTGACCTGATGTGAGGGAAGCCTGGAAATATACGACCGAAAGGTGTCCTGATCGAGGTCTTTAAAATAAATGAAGGGGTTTTAGAAGTTGGACCTGGAGAAAATGTCTCCACGTTTTGGGCAAGACCAGAACCAGGGCCAGTCAATATGATAGTCACTAATAAATCCAAAGATGTGCAGGTTCGGTGAATTGGTCATGGTAAGTTGTCGCTTAGTGTCCAATGATGTGTTGGTTAGGTGGATTAGCCATGGTAATTATGCAGAGATAGGGTGGGTCTGGGTAAGATGCTCTTTCGAGCCTCGATGGGCCAAATGGGCCAACTGTAGGAATTGTAAAATTCTATGGTACAATCAGGGAATGCAGGAGAAACCTGAGACTGTGGAACTCACTCCCACAGGGAGTGGATGAGGTGATTAGTAAAGATGCAGTTAAGGGGAAGCTGGATAAACACATGAGGGAGAAAGGAATAGAAGGATGGGTCGATAGGAGGAGATAGAGGGATAGAGGAGGCTCGTTTGCTGCATAAACACCAGCCTCTGCCAGATGGGCCGAAAGGCCTGACGCACAAACCTATTTGAAAACATACTTGAATATAAAGTGTTGCTGATTATATCCATCTTGTATGTGGACGGTCTCCCCCCCCCCGCATTGTGCCAACTCTCGGCCACAACAACTGTCAATAGGAAACTGCACTGTATTAAATTTTACTTCAATTATTCCATGTTTCTAGCCGGCAGCTGTTACTGCAAACATGGCGGATGTGGAACTGACGCAACATTCACCTCAGACTCCTGGAGCCAGACTGGGATCCCAGGAGAACTCTGGAATTAGCACCCTGGAGCCTGGTCAAAAACCACCTCACTCGCCCTCTGGCAAACTTGTCCCCATCAAGGTCCTTCTGTTGGATGACACCCAGGAGGTGTACGAGGTTCCGGTAAGATTCCCTTCTTTTTAAATAAACCTAACAGATTCTGATGCATTGAAGTTCTCTTACCTCCCCTCTCCCCCCCCCCCCCTCCCCCACACTCCTTTACCAAAGAGAGACTGACTGCTGCTTCTTGCTGTACGTACTTCACTTTGCAGTAATTGGTAATGTTTATGGAAAGGCTTGATCCTGCAGTTTATCACCGGTGACCTTCGAATTGATCATTTATTTCCAGGTCTGGGTGAATTGAACAGACTCCAGACTCTCTACTTCCTGCTCATTAGCCGAGTGCTTCTGTTGTTAACGATGATGTGTCATCGAAAACGTGTTGCTAAACTTTTGACAGGTTGGAAGACGAGAAAATGAATTGTTGCCCCGCTGCTTTTATCGTTATTTTCCCATTTATGTTGACTGCAGGAAGTAAAGAATCAGGTTATAACTGGCTGCGTTTTAGAGTATTGGCGACAGGGAGTGAGATCGCTCTCCTGTGTTTGTCCTGCTTTCTGAATTATGGTGCTTTCTACGTGTTCATAGAATCCTACAGTGCAGAAGGAGACCATTTGGCCCATCGAATCTTCACTGACCACTATCCCACCCAGGCCCTAGCTGCATAACCGAATGCATTTACCCTGGCTAGTCCCCCTGACACTAAGGGGCAATTTAGCATGGCCAATCCACCCAACCCGCACATCTTCGGACTGAGGGAAGAAACCAGAGCACCCGGAGGAAATCCACGCAGACACGGGGAGTACATGCGAACTCCACACAGACAGTGACCCAAGCTGGGAATTGAACCCAGGTCCCTGGCGCTGTGAGGCAATGGTGTTAAGCACTGTGCCAGCATGCCGCACCTTATCCTTCTGAAAACAAGTTTCATTTTTGGGATAAAATCAAAATACTGCAGATGCTGGAATCTGAAACAAAAACAGAAAATGCTGGAAAATCTCAGCCGGTCTGACAGCATCTGTGGGAAGAGAATAGAGCCAACGTTTCGAGTCTACGTGATCCTTCGTTCATTCTTGGGATGTGAATGTTGCTGGCACGGCTCGTATTTATGACGTATCCTTGGTTGCCCTTGAGAAGGTAGTGGTGAACTGGCTTCTTGAACAGCTGCAGTGGCACGGTGGCACAGTGTTTGGCACTGCTGCCTGGGACCTGGGTTCAATTCTGGCCTCGGGTCACTGTCTGTGTGGAGTTTGCACATTCTCCCCGTGTCTACGTGGGTTTCCTCCGGGTGCTCCGGTTTCCTCCCACAATCCAAAGATATGCAGGTTAGGTGGATTGGCCAGGCTAAATTGCCCCTTGGTGACAGGGGAATTAGCAGGGCAAATATGTGTCATTATGGGAATAGGGCCTGGGTGAGATTGTGGTCGGTACAGACTCAATGGGCCGAATGGCCTTCTGCAGGAAGGACAGGAATCGCTGATCAAACAATGGCGATTTTTAAACAGGAAAAGAGGGAACTGATGAGGCAGATAGGAAATGTTTCTATCGCTGGGAGGTGGAGAACCAGGGAACTGAAATGGAGTCAGCCATTTCAGAATGAAATTAGGAGATAAATGTACGTGTAGAGAGAGGGGTGGAAGTTTGGAGCACTCTTCTGAAGACGGATTGATGTTCCATTCATCATTTCGATCTGAGACTGATAGGTTCTCGTTATCCAAGTGTACAAAGGATATGGGACAAAGCTCGGTCTATGGAGTTGGGTCACAGCTCAGCCCTGATCCTATTGAATGAAGGAACCGCTCGGAGGCCTGATTGGCCTCTTGTTCCCATGTGTATCTATGAAGCATTTTGCAACAATAAAGCCCCTGTGTTATGCAGAAAGGATCCGTGCGAATGGCTGGAGGGATGAAGAACTTCAGTTGTGCAGATAGATTGGAGAGGTTGGGGCTGTTTTCATTGGAGAAAAGTTGAGAAGAGATTTGATCACGGTGTTCCAAACCATGAGGGATCTGGATAGGATAGATGGGGAGAAACTGTTCCCATTGGTGGAAGGATTGACAATGAGAGGGCACAAATTTAAGGCAATTGTCAAAAGAAGCGATGGAGACATGTGGAGAAACTTTACTATGCAGCGAGCGGTTAGGGTCGGGAAGGCGCTGCCTGAGAGCGGGTTCAGTTGAAGCTTTCAAAAGGAAATTGGATTGTTACAATCGTAGAATCCTACAGTGCAGAAGGAGGCCGCTCGGCCTATCGAGTCTGCACCGATCCCAATCCCACCCAGCCCCTATCCTTGCAACCCCATACATTTACCCTAGCTAGTCCCCTGACACTAAGGGGCTATTTAGCATGGCCAATCCGCCTCACCTGCACATCTTTGCGGGTTCTCTAAGAAGGAAGAATGTGCAGTATATATTATGGGGAAAAGGTGGGAGAGTACTATGAGGTGAATTGCTCTGAGCCAATGGAGACAGGATGGGCTGAATGGCCACAGTTTATGCTGTTACAATTCTGCGATTCGGTGATGTGAATGTAACTTGAAGTTGCCAGTATATAGAGCCGTAGAGGTTTACAGCATGGAAACAGGCCCTTCGGCCCAACTTGTTCATGCGGCCCTTTTTTTTAAACCCCTAAACTAATCCCAATTGCCCGCATTTGGCTCTTTTCCCTGTATACCCATCTTACCCATGTAACTGTCTAAATGCTTTTTAAAAGACAAAATTGTACCCGCCTCTACTACTACCTCTGGCAGTGCGTTTGAGCCAGTGCAGTATTCGTCACAAGCGAGAAGCGCTCTGCGGTGATAGGTGTACAAACATCAAGTATGACCCGACTGAAACTGCTTCTGCCGGCTGCAGCCATACTCTGAAAGGACCACGTCTCCAGTTGGGCGGCTGGAGGTATACAGTTCGAGTGGAAAGCTACAAAAATCACCCAGGCTCATCGATCGGTTGACTGATTTTTCTGGTGTCTAAGATTGTAATTGTGGAGTTGCGGTTAATTTTCCAAGTACACAAAATACCTTCAACGCATCTGGGTTTGGGAAGAAGGAGTCAGCAGATTGAGAGTTTTAGCTATCGGGAGGGCGGCACAGTGGCACAGTGGCTAGCACTGCTGCCTCACAGCGCCAGGGATCCGGGTTCAATTCCGGTCTTGGGTCATTGTTTGCGTGGAGTTTGCACATTCTCCCCGTGTCTATGTGGGTTTCCTCCAGGTGCTCCAGTTTCCTCCCACAGTCTGAAAGACGTGCTGGTTAGGGTGCATTGACCTGAACAGGCGCCGGACTGTGGCGACTAGGGGAATTTCACAATAACTTCATTGCAGTGTTAATGTAAGCCTTACTTGTGACTAGTAAATAAACGTTTAAAAAGTATAGGTTAGGAAGGGAAGGATTGAGTTGGTAATTAATCATAGAATCATATCGTAGAATCCCGACAGTGCAGCAGAGGCCATTTGGCCCATTGAGTCTGCACCGACATTCTGATAGAGCATCTTACCCAGGCCCTGTCCCCCATCCTATCCCCGTAACCCCACATGTTACCCACGGCTAATAACCTACCCACCTTTACACACTAAGAAATAACTTAGCATGGCCAATTCACCTAACCTGCACGTCTTTCGGACTGTGGGAGGAAACCAGAACACCCAGAGGAAACCCACGCAGACACGGGGAGAACTGCAAACTCCACACAGACAGTGACACAAACTGGGAATCGAATCCAGGTCCCTGGCGCTGTGAGGCAGCAGTGCTAACCGTTGTGCCACCGTATTATATGTATCGTATCTTAAAAAGGGACAAAAATTTTTTACCAGGCCTGGTCTCACATCACCATGACCCCAGAATATAGAGTAAAGTATTTATTTCAAATCTTAGCTATTAATGTAAGCATTGGATACAGAGTGTCTGTCATTACTTCTGTTTAATGGATACAAAATTCATTCTGTAGCCCTTGCAGTTGTTACGACACAGAGGTTAATCCCCTTTACCCCGCATCGTAATCTGGTAAAACTATTTGGGAAGGTGTTATCTGTTCTTAATTAATGTTTAGATCCACTGATATAAAGGCCTGACACTTACTTTAAATGAATAATTAACAAGGTATTTTGTTTAAGTAACCAGGAACTTTAACTAAACAAGTAACATATTAAATAAGGTATGGTTCGACTGCAATGCTGTTCAAATAATACAAGGAACAAACATTACCAAAACAGTAATAACAGAATTTTAGTCACTCTCATAGAAATTTCACAACCAGGCTTGATGGAATTTGGAAGCTTTTGGAGTTCTTTGGTAGCTGTCCGCTGTCTGTAAGGTCTTTCTGACTCAGTATCCCTCTGTTAGAGAGCTGGATAATTCTCTGAAGAGCTATTTAAACTGGCAGGGATGGCGAGCTGCTCTAGAAATGAATGCTGGCTTTTAGACTGGCTGCCCCTGGCCTCTGGAGATGTTCTCCCAGAAAAGGCTGTTGCTTTGGCCTTTCTACCTGCGATGACCTCATAATTTTCTGACCCCAGGATTGGTTTGATGCTGCCAACACTATCAAATTCAAATCTGATAGGCTCTTAATAGTTTGATGGTTCTTTTTAAACTGATGGGCTGGCAGAATGTCAAAGCCTGCTACCAAAGCAACCCTGATGCTTGGTCCCTTTTGAAACAAATGTTGCAACCTGGAGTCTCTGTGTACTCTGCATTTTAGCGCAGAACTCAAAAACAGCTTTTCAAGGGACCTCGCACTGTTCTCTTTCCCTCTGGCATTTTTTAACAATTCTTTTATATGTTTACAAACTCCACTTCCCAACACAGTGGTTAGTAAATAGACTGCTGAGAATGATTTGCTGTTTGACAACAGATTCCTGGCCTGTGTGCATGTCTCTGATTTAAAATCCTCTTCCTGGTTTTTCAAGTTCCTCCGTGGCCTCACACCTCCCCATCTCCATGATCTCCTCCAGCCCCCATAACCTTTTGAGACCTCTATGTTCCTCCAAATGGGGTGGCACGGTGGCACAGTGGTTAGCACTGCTGCCTCACAGCGCCAGGGAGCTGGGTTCGATTCCCAGCTTGGGTCACTGTCTGTGTGGAGTCTGCATGTTCTCCCCGTGTCTGCGTGGGTTTCCTCCGGGTGCTCCGGTTTCCTCCCACAGTCCGAAAGGCGTGCTGGTTAGTGCATTGGCCGTGCTAAATTCTGCCTCAGTGTGCCCGAACAGGGGCCGGAGTGTGGAGACTAGAAGATTTTCACAGTAACTTCATTGCAGTGTTAATGTAAGCTGACTTGTGACACTAATAAATAAATAAATAAAATTGGGCCTCTGAGAATCTCTGATTTATAATCGCTCCTCTGTTAGCGGCTGTGCCTTTAGCTTCTTAGGCCCTAAAGCTCTGGAACCCCTAAACTACTCCAGGTGCCCCTCCCACCCACTCCTTTGGAATCCTCTTTAAATCAGCTCCAGTGCAAGCCTTTAACTCCCTTTGTCAGGTTTTGTTTGTTAACGCCCTGGCGAAGCACCTTGGAATGCTTCCCTCCTTAAAGAAAAAGGTGCTGGATAAATGCCAGGTTATTGATGTGTGGGATCAGGTTTGAGATGACTGCGGCTTTCAGTGGGTTCTTTGCTGTACACACTGGAACATGTAGAGAGCTTTCTGTACTGTTGCAGCTTGTAGAAGTGTGTCAGCTTGAAAACGCATCACTGTTTCCAGTGTTTTGTGAGCCAGGTTGGAAGACAATCTTTTCACCTTACGGTGTGGAACTAATTGAAATCACAACTGTGCGAGGTCACTGCAATGTAGTGTTCAGCCTCTGGCTGGACGAAAGCTATTCATTCCTTCTGGAATGTGCCAGGGAGAGATGGGTGTTGATTAAAACCAGTTAGGTAGGGAGTGTGTCTGCTCTCTACATTCTACAACCTTCAAAAGACAGACGGCTGTTTGAAATTTTGTGGAGAAACAGGAAATGGGACACCCCAAAGGAGAGTTTGTTTTAATTGGGAATGGATAAATGAGGCAATGAGGAGATGCATTTATGGGGAGCTAGAGGCACTCTGTAAGACGGGGGATTATCAGTACAGGCCGTGTTTGGATAGGATTGAGCGTTTAATGCCTGCACTACTGTGAATCATGTTTCTCCAAACTCCTTCCAATTGTTACTTGATCTTACAATGTACAGAAATGTTTTCAGTTGGCATTTGTGTGTGTGTGATTGTGGCTCAGTGGTCAGCGCTCCTGCCTGTGAGTCAGAAGGTGATGGGTTCAAGACCCACTCCCGAAGACTGGATCCAGCTCCCAGTGCAGTGTTGAGGGAGTGCTGTATGGTTGGAGGTGCTGCCTTTCAGTCAAGATATTAAACCAGGACCCTGTTTACCCTTTCAGGTGGAGGGCAAAAGACCCAGCACGATCATTTGAAGAGGAAAAATGGGAGTTGTGTCCTGGCCAATATTTTTTTTATTCATTCGTGGGACAGGGGCGTCACTGGCTGGCCAGCATTTATTGCCCGTCCCTAGTTACCCTTGGAGAGCAGTTGAGAGTCAACCACATTGCTGTGGCTCTGGAGTCACACACAAGCCAGACCAGGTAAGGATGGCAGATTTCCTTCCCTAAACGACATGAGTGAACCAGATGGGTTTTTCCGACAATCAACAATGGTTTCATGGTCATCAGTCGATTCTTAATTCCAGATATTTTTCATTGAATTCAAATTCCACCAGCTGCCGTGGCGGGATTTGAACCAGGGTCCCCAGAACATTAACTGAGTTTCTGGATTAATAATCTGGCGATAATACCACTAGGCCATCGCCCTCCCTATTGGACATTGTGTTGCTGTTTGTGGCAACCTGTTGTTTGCTGTACACATTATAATGGTGTCTCAACTCCAGTCAAGCATTTAATTGGTTGTCCAATGCTTTGGATTGTCCTGAGGTTGTGAAGGCGCTACACAAATGAATTTGTTTTGTTTTTTAGTAAGAACATAGCATAAGAACTAGTAGACCATCTGGCCCCTCGAGCCTGCTCCGCCATTCAATAAGATCATGGCTGATCTTTTCGTGGACTCAGCTCCACTTACCCGCCCGCTCACCATAACCCTTAATTCCTTTACTGTTCAAAAATCTATCTAGCTTTGTCTTAAAAACATTCAATGAGGTAGCCTCAACTGCTTCAGTGGGCAGGGAATTCCACAGATTCACAACTCTTTGGGTGAAGATGTTCCTCCTCAACTCAGTCTTAAATCTGCTCCCCCTTATTTTGAGGCCATGCCCCCGAGTTCTAGTTTCACCCGCCAGTGGAAACAAGCTCCCTGCTTCTGGGGGGACTAGAAGATCCCACTGGCGTGAACAGCCAGAAGGTTTCGGCCCAGATCTACAGCTATGTGGTTGACTCTTAACTGCCCCCTGAGATGGCCTAAGCCACTCGGTTCCAGGGCAATTAGGAATGGGCAATAAAAACTGGCACCCTCATCCCATCGAAGATGGAGAGGCAATGGCCTAGTGGTATTATCGCTAGTCTATTAATCCAGAAACTCAACTAATGATCTGGGGACCTGGTTTCAAATCCCGCCACGGCAGGTGGTAAAATTTGAATTCAATTTTTTAAAAAAATCTGGAATTAAGAATCTACTGATGACCATGAAACCATTGTCGATTGTTGGAAAAACCCTTCTGGTTCACTAGTGTCCGTTAGGGAAGGAAATCTGCCATCGTTACCCAGTCTGGCCTACATGTGATTCCAGAGCCACAGCAATGCAGTTGGCTCAACTGCCCTCGGGCAACTAGGGATGGGCAATAAATGCTGGCCAGCCAGCGACGCCCATGTCCCACGAATGAATTTTTTAAAAATCAAAGAATAAGAAATTTCTTCCCACAGTCTAAAGATGTATTGGTTTGGTTGATTGGCCATGCTAAATAGTGTCAAGGGATTAGCAGGGTAAATATGTGGGGTTATGGGAATAGGGCCTGGGTGGGATTGTGGTCGGTGCAGACTCGATGGGTCAAATGGCCTCCTCCTGCACTGTAGGGATTCTATGATTCTATTCTATTCTAAAAACTGTTTCCGTACCATTGCCTCAGAGCTGCACCCCCATTCCCATGATTACATCCTTAACCCTTTACTTCCTTTCACAGAGTAACATTGTCAAGCATGTGTGCGTTGCAGAAATTCTAAAGCTTGACTTGAGAAGCTAAGTTTAGATTTGCAGTTCAGCAGCCCTGGGGGATGGAGTGCCTTTGAGACCAAAGCTGTTTGTTCTGAGGCTCCAGTTAATTTGAAGTCTGATATTAAAGTAAATACCGTTGAAGGAAATCCCACTTCCTGGCCAGCTGTCATTTCAATTTTAATTGTTGATTGCGGCTCCACCCTCATTTTGAGGTTAACTTTCCTTCTCTTGTCCAGCTGCTTCAGTTGTGATTCAGTTCATTCTCTCGGTCGTGCGCACACGCAGGAATTTTGTTTATACATGTTTATAAATGCTTTATTTCCATTCTTTTTGCTATTCAATATTCCTCCTTTCAACTAGGAAAGAAATAGGAGCGGGATTAGGCCATTCGGCCCATCGAGTCTGCTCCGCCATTCGATCATGGCTGATATGCTCCTCATCCCCATTTTCCTGCCTTCTCCCCATAACCCTTCAACCCATTACCAATTAAAAATCTGTCTGACTCCTCCTTAAATTTACTCATTGTCCCAGCACCCACCGCACTTTTGGGGTAGCGAATTCCACAGATTCACAACCCTTTGGGAGAAGTAGTTTCTCCTCCATTCTGTTTTAAATTTGCTACCCCTTATCCTAAGACTTATGACCTCTCATCCTAGAATGCCCCCAAGAGGAAGCATCCGCTCCACGTCTATCTTATCCATACCTTTTATCATCTTGTATACCTCAATTTGATCTTCCCGCGCTCTTCTAAATTCCAGAGAGCATGGCCCTAAACTGTTCAATCTCTCTTCATACGACAAACCTCATATCTCTGGAATCAATCTAGTGAACCTCCTCTGAACTGCCTCCAATGCCACTGCATATCTATCCATCTCGGAATTGAACATGTTCAGTGACTGAGCCTCCACAACCCTTAGGGGAAGAGAATTCCAAAGATTCATCAAATAAGGTGCAGATACTCCTCAACCCGAGAGCGAACAGGTAGAGCAATACCCTCAGACATGCTCACCTGATCTCCTTACATTAGCCTCCCTGCTCATCTGCCTCTTTACCGGGTTCTCCAGCTCTCCCTGCAGAGCAGTTATCTGCTGGATCATTGTGCTCAGTTTGTGGACCAACTATATTTCTCCCACTGTTAAGGTTTGGCTTTCTACATTGGAAATGGATTAGGTGAGTGAACCTTATTCCCGTGTGCCAGAACTGCGATGGTTAAAAATACAACAGAACATTATCCACTTGTACACGCTGAACACACAGAGAAATCGCGCACACTGTAATAATTAAAGGGTGCTAAATTGCTGGTTTGGTTTGTGGAATTCCTTAGATTGCCAAAACAGAGAATCTTTCATAAAGTTTAAGTACACAAGTTGGTGGGACGGAGATTCAGTATTGCTGAGATGAACTCAACAATCTCAGATAATTAGTCCAGTTTGTAATGAGGCCCATTTACATTTGCTAGAAGCAACATGCATTCATACACAGAGGCCCCGTTCTCCACAAACAAAAGAAATATCTTCAAGCTTGGCTCCTTTGTTGGATCACACGGGAACTTGGGGAAACTACGGTTCTCCGTCGCTTTGTCCATGGCACTGCCTCGACCAATCAGAGTCACCGTGTCAATCAATCAGCAATCTTTTCTCCTGTAGTATAAATTGTTGCGATTGTTTGAAATTTGGCATTCTTGTGTTTGTCCTAATGAGTGCAAGATGAAAAACTTCGACAACATGTGTCTCTTTTCGGCAACAAATGAATAGAAATGCATTTTTAGAAATTAAGACATGGGACGTTGTAGTAGACGATAAATATCTTGATGGCAATTTTTAGTTGGAAGTGTAATTAAAGTGGTTGGCATTTATTTTATTCTTTGTGTAGAATAAGAGGTGATCTCACTGAAATCTACAAATTGCACAAAGGAATAGACAGGATAGATGCAGGTAAGATGTTTCCCTTGGTTGGGGAGTCTGGAATCAGCAGGCACAATTTCAAAATAAGGGGGATGCCACTTAGGACCGAGATGAGGAGACATTTCTTTACACAGAGGGTGGTGAATCTTTGAAATGCTCTACCCCAGAGGGTTGTGTAAGCTCAGTCATTGTGTATGGAATCCCTACAGTGCAGAGAGAGGCCATCCAGTCCATCGAGTCTGCACTGACTCTCTGAAAGAGCATCCCATTCGGGTCCTCCCCTCTGCCCTATTTCCATAACACCACACATTTACTGTGGCTGATCCATCTAGCTTGCACATCTTTGGACACTAAGGGACAATTTAGCACGGCCAATCAACCTAACCCGCACATCTTTGGACTGTGGGAGAAAACCGGAGCACCCGGAGGAAACCCACGCAGACATGGGGAGAACGTGCAAACTCCACACAGACAGTCACCCAAGGCTGGAATTGAACCTGGGTCCTTGACACTGAGAGGCAGCAGTGCTAAACCACCCTGCCACCCAATGTGTATGTTTAAAGCAGAGATTGATAGATTTCTGATAAACAATAATGTAAATGATTATGGGGATCGTGGGTATAAAAGACATTGAAGTGTCCAATCAGCTATGATCACATTAAATGGCGCAGCAAGCTCAATGGGCTAAATGGCCTACTCATGTTCCTATTTGTGGGATGTGGGCATCATTGGCTAGGCCAGCATTTGTTGCCCATCCCTAATTGCCCATGAGGAGGTGATGGTGAGCCGCCTTCTGCTGCAGTCTCTATAGTGTTAGGGAGGGAGCTACAGGATTTTTGACCCAGTGACAGTGAAGGAACGGTGATATATTTCCAAAATCAGATGGTTGTGGCTTAGAGAGAAAATTGCTACACCGGTCCTTTCTAAATGGTAGCGGCCACGGATTTGGAAGGTGCTGTTGAAGGAGTCGACCTAAGGGAGTGAATGTTAAATGTGGTGCCAATCAAGCGGGTTGCTTTGTCTTGGACCCCGTCGAGCTTCTTGAGTGTTATTGGAACTGCACTCTCCCAAGCAAGTAAGGGCACTCTGTTACACTCCTGACTTGTGTCTTGGAGATGGTTTTTGGGAGTGGGAGCTGAGTTACTCACTGCATAATGCCTCTGATCTGCTCTAGTAGCCTGGTATTTATATGGTGTATTTATGCAGTTAAACGGGTGTTAAATGTATTGGGGATATTTTCAATATTTATACAGTGTTTCTGTACCCAAGAGTAGTTTAAGAAACTCTCAGACTCTGAATTGGTCCCATTCCCTTTTTGCATCCAATAGTTACGAGAGGGAGAAAGCAGCTATTGTTTTTTAACAGAAGTTAAAATTAGGGGGAGCAGTGGGAGACCTTGACAGGTCCTGAGCTTTAGAATATATCATGATGTAGAGATGCCGGCGTTGGACTGGGGTGGGCACAGTAAGAAGTCTCCAGCTTTCAGAGCGCTGCTCCTTCAGCTGAGGAAGGAACAGCACTCTGAAAGCTCGTGACTCCAAATAAACCTGTTGGACTTTAACCTGGTGTTGTGAGACTTCTTACTTAGAATATATTGTTAGTGCTGTGTATTCCCCTAGAACTACAAAGCTCTAACAATATTAGAATTTACAGCTCAGAAACAGACCTCAACTTCCTCTCATCCTATCAACTTTTTAAAAAATAATTTAATTTTTTTACTCCATCCTTGCTTGTTCCTAAAACCAAATTCAAACTCCAATTGAATTCAATCCAAGGCCCCCGTAAGAGAGACGGACAAGATTCAAGCTGACATGATGAGACTTGGGCTTGATCTGATGCTTGATGTCGCTGGTTGGGCCAGCATTTATTGCCCATCCCTAACTGTCCTCCATGTCAGAGTCAACCACATTGCTGTGGGTCCGGGACCAATTGTAGGCCAGACCGGGTAAGGACAGCAGATTTCCTTCCCTAAACATTAGTGAAGCAGATGTGAACCTTCTGTGAACCAAACAACCGACAATGGTTTCATGACCATCATTAGACTTTTAATTCCAGACTTTTATAGAATTCAAATTTCACCTTCTACCATGGTGGGATTTGAACCCAAGTCTCCAGATCTTGCCCTGGGTCTCTGGACTACTGGCCCAGCGACAGTACCACTACGCCACTGTCTCCACTAACCTTTATCTCTTATGTATATATCTAGCTCCCCTTAAATACATTAATGTTGTATTCACCTCAGCCACTCCCTTTGCTAGCCAGTTCCATATTCTCACACTTACACATTGTATCATGGGGTATTGCTAATTTGCATTAATTTGCCATTTCTGTTGGCTAATCAATATTCAAGGAAATGTGATCTGTCAACCGTGTTGGCAACTCATCCGATGGCACTGGTGGGTAGAGGACACACTTAGCATTACAGAGAAGTCATTGTACAGATCATAAAGCCTCATGGTCATGATTTAGAGGTCTCAGTTCAGGGAGAGAGACTGAAGGAGCAGGGGTTGTTCTCCTTGGAGCAGCAAAGGTTAAGAGGAGATTTAATAGAGGCGTTCAAAGTTAGGAGATGTTTTGACCGAGTAAATCGAGCAGAAAGTCAATAATTAGAGGGCACAGAATTAAACTAATTGGCAAAATAGCTAGAGGGAGCGATGAGGGAGCTGTTCCAATCTGCGAGGCGTTCCAATCCGGAATGCACTGCTTGGAAGGGTGGCAGAAGCAAATACAATAGTGACTTTCAAAATGGAAATGGGATAAATAGTGAAAGGAGAATGATTGGCAGGGATACTTGGGGAAAGAGCAGAGGGGATTGGCACTACTGTATAGCTCTTTCAAAGAACCATTCAGGCATGATGGGTTGAATGGCCTCTTTCTCCTGTGTTTCTATGATTCAGCCACAAACTGCGCTGAATAGCCTGTGGAACTGTATCAAAGGGCAGGTCACCGCTCACGTACGAAAGGAGGGGGGGAATGGAAGTTATTGATTTTGTGACAAGTATAGGAAGGTCGAAGGTCGGGGTCAAGAGGTCAGCGAAATGAGGAAAGAGTGGGACTCAAATTTCTTTCCTGGCCAATTTCTCCTTTCATAATGCCGAAGCGATGGCTCCTTCTGATACAGGTTCTACCTGCACCTTATCAAGAGGATCACTTCCTGTCTGATAGAGAGCTTTGGCCTATTTCTCTGTGCAAGGCCGGACGGTCAAACTTTTTTTTTTGTTCCCAGCCAATGCCCACATGTGATTGCTTTCCAGCCGAGGTCAAGTCAATAAGAGGGACGCCTGGTCCGGCACCCAGTCTTGCGTCACTGAACCACGTTAACGCAGCCTAGTTACCGTCCTGTACGACATTGCACTGCCTCCTGAACTTTTCGCTTGAATGCCAACTCCATTCGGCCTCTGGTACAGTTGCCTCTAAGTCGGAACGTTGAGGATTCCCCGAGCCAGGGCTTGGAAGCACATGCTCTTTGTTAGTGAGGTGTCATCCTCACATGAGCTGTGTCTCCAAAGCGCCAGCTGCTCGTTCAAGTGGATGCTAAAGGTCCTCACTCCCAAGGAACCTTTTGACAAAGACAGGCTCCACAGAAGGAATTCATGCATTTATATAGCTCCCTTCACATCCCAAAGTAATTTAGGGACAATGAGGTCCTGTAAGTGTAGTTACTGATGAAGGGAACTGGGGAGCAAGTTGCTCGCTTGCTAATGATTATAGCAGTAGTTCCCAACATTTTATTTGTCAGTTCAAGAAGACAACATGTTCAAGATTCACTACTCCTACAAAGTAAATCAAAGAAAAAAATCAAAGAAAAAAGCAGGGATGTACTTCTGAGGCTGTATAAGGCTCTGGTCAGACCCCATTTGGAGTACTGTGAGCAGTTTTGGACCCCATACCTAAGGAAGGATGTGCTGGCCTTGGAAAGGGTCTGGAGGAGGTTCACACGGATGATCCCTGGAATGAAGAGCTTGTCATATGAGGAATGGTTGAGGACTCTGGGTCTGTACTCGCTGGAGTTTAGAAGGATGAGGGGGGATCTTATTGAAACTTACAGGGTACTGTGAGGCCTGGATAGAGTGGACGTGTAGGAAAAACTAGAACCAGAGGGCACAACCTCAGGCTAAAGGGATGATCCTTTAAAACAGAGATGAGAAGGAATTTCTTCAGCCAGAGAGTGGTGAATCTGTGGAACTCTTTGCCGCAGAAGGCTGTGGAGGCCAGGTCATTGAATGTCTTTAAAACAGAGATCGATAGACTCTTGATTAATAAGGGGGTCAGGGGTTATGGGGAAAAGGCAGGAGAATGGGGATGAGAAAAATATCAGCCATGATGGAATGGCAGAGCAGACTCGATGGGCTGAGTGGCCTAATTCTGCTCCTATGTCTTATGGTCTAAAAAAGTTTACTAAAGAAACTTGATTTCACCAACACTTGGGCTATGTCCTGGACCACAAAAGCGCCCCACAATCTGTATCTGCTTTCTATTTATAGCAGGTCAGCTGACCACCACATCATTTTTCCACTGGTTACATTGTCTACTAGGTCAGCTGATCCTCACAGCATGCTATTTATTTATTAGTGTCACAAGTAAGCTGTAATAAGTCCTTGAGGCAGAGGTCCCTTTACTAAAATTCCTTTATTTACAAGTCTGACAACAGCATGCAGAGCGCTATCAGTCAACAGCCTACACTCGGAGTCCCAGAGGAACTGACACTCCTGGTTATATACAGAGCAAGAGGCTCCCTGATTGGCCCTTAATCAGAGAGTTCATCTTCTAACAGACCCACCTCAATTGTCTGATTAAGGTTGTTACACAAACTTACATTAACACTGCAATGAAGTTACTGTGACAATTCCCTAGTCGCCACACTCCGGCGCCTGTTCGGCTGCACTGAGGGAGAATTTAGCATGGCCAATACACCCAACCAGCACGTCTTTTGGACTGTGGGTGGAAACCGGGGGAAACCCGTGCAGACTCTGCACAGACGATGACCCAAGCCGGGAATCGAACCCAGGTCCCTGGAGCTGTGAGGCATCAGTGCTAACCACTGTGCCACCATGTTGCCCTTGCCATTGGTGACATTATAACAGATTCCAGTGTTATCATTGGTTATGTTAAAATGGTTGGGGCTTGAACATTTTTGAGCTGAAGGAAGAAGCCTGACTAACTGGGCACAGCCGAGAGGTGTCTCACTCCAGCAAATTGTAGCTCATTGATTCGTGACTGTTGTTAATGGTTTCTGTAAAGAAAACAGGTTAATGAAGCAATGACCTTTACATGTACAGGGCGTGTCAAACTCCTTGGAGTAATGACCTCCGCGATATCTTTGAATGAATCGATGGTCAACCACGAGCCAATCTTTGCCCTCTAATTAAGGCATCGATCGCACCCAATAAACGAGGGAGTACCCTGGTGTGTGGGAGTAGGACGGAGAAGGAATGTCCTTGTTTCTCTTTGTTCGGTCGGCATTAATCAAGGAATTAAAGGTGTTTGAAGGAGAATGATTGGTAATTGAGATAGAGGAACAAATAAATGGTAGCTCCAACATAACTAACTTGCATTTATGTAGCACCTGTAACATAGTTTAATGTCACAAAGTGCTTCATCGAAACATTGCCACAAAAGGTTTGACATGTCACATGAGCTATTTTGATTGTCACATGTATTAGTATACAGTGGAACGTGTTGTTTGTTGTGCGCTATACAGACAAAGCGTATCATTCATAGAGAAGGAAAGGAGAGAGTGCACAATAAAGCTTTAGAAGCATGAAACAAGAGCGAAAGTTAGAATTAGAAGGTATGCTGGGCACCGCTTGCAAGATGTCGCCATACTCCGGTGCTGTCTTGAGCAAAGATATTGGGGCGGCACGGTGGTTAGCACTGCTGCCTCAGTGTCAGGGACCCGGGTCTGATTCCCAGTTTGGGCCACTGTCTGTGTGGAGTTTGCACGTTCTCCCCGTATCTGTGTGGGTTTCCTCCAGGTACTCCGGTTTCCTCCCACACTCCAAAGATGTGCAGGTTAGGTGGATTGGCCGTGCTAATTTGCCCCTTGGTGCCGTCGAGGAGACTAGCTCGGGTAAATGCATGGGGTTATGGGGATGGGGCCTGGGTGGGATTGGTCAGAGGTAGGTTTTCAGGTTACGACTGAGTTGTTAATGTATAAAGTTCAATAGTTAATACAGCACAAATTAACTTCCTGGAATCCAAACTGAATTATTAAACAAAGGAAATACTTCAGAGTTGGTTAGTGTTCTCTTCATTTCCCACTTGCAAAGAATATACAATTCACCAGCGTGTATGGGGAAGGTTGAGAATCAGTAAAGACATTGTCAATATTACAGTACTCGTAGCTACACAGTGCTTTGTTGTGTTAAATGCCTCTGCTTCAGAGGTGGGTTACATTTTTTTAGGGCATTGACTGTTGGAAAAATGCCAGCCTTTCTCATTTATCCAAATTTCTCATTTATCCAAGTCCCAGTGGACACCAGTGTGTTTGTAACAAAATTTGTCTGTAACTAAAGGGAGGAAGAACAAAGGAATTCCTCAATGCTGCAGTCTGGCTCAGTCAATAGCACAGAGTTTGAAAGTTGTGAGTTCAAGTCCCACTGCAGCAACTTGAGCACGTGATCAGTGAGAGAGGGAGTGCTGCACTGTTGGAGGTGTCGCTTCCAGTTAGGAAGTTAAACTGCGGCCTCTTGTCAGATAAGCGTGAAAGATCTTATAGCTGCTATCTGAAGAAGATAGGAACAGCACAGTGGCACAGTGGTTAGCACTGCTGCCTCACAGCGCCAGGGACCCAGGACTGATTCCCGGCTTGGGTCACTATCTGTGTGGAGTTTGCACGTTCTCCCCTCTTCCCCCCCCCCCCCCCCCCCCCGTTTCTGCGTGGGTTTCCTCTGGGTGCTCCGGTTTCCTCCCACAGTCCAAAGATGTGCGGGTTAGGTGGATTGGCCATACTAAATTTCCCCATAGTGTCAGGGGGACTAGCTAGGGTAAATTCATGAGGTTATGGGGATAGGGCCTGGGTGGGATTGCGGTCGGTGCAGACTCGATGGGCCGAATGGCCTCCATCTGCACTGTAGGATTCTATTATTAATGGGAGAGGAGCCAGGGGAGGGGACATCCTGCCCAAGGCACAGCCAGCATCCATCCCTCCAATAACAACGCTCCTCTAATTCTGACCTCTTGTGTGTTCTGACTTTAATCGCTCCATTGTTGGCGGCCGTGCCGTCAGCTGCCTGGGCCCCAAGCTCTGCAATAGACCCTCGCAAGCCCCTCGACCTCACTTTTCTCCTTTTAAGATGCATCTTAAAACCTAGCTCTTTGATTTTGATTTGGTTTGATTTATTATTGTCACATGTATTGGTATACGGAGAAAAGTATTGTTTCTTGCATGCTATACAAAGCATACCGTTCATAGAGTACATAGGGGAGAAGGTAAAGTAAAAGTAAAGTTTACTTATTAGTCACAAGTAAGGCTTACATTAACACTGCAATGAAGTTACTGTGAAATTCCCCTAGTTGCCACAGTCCAGCACCTTTTCAGATCAGCACGTCTTTCAGAACGTGGGAGGAAACTGGAGCACCCGGAGGAAACCCACGCAGACACGGGGAGAATGTGCAAACTCCACACAGACAGTGACCCGAGCTGGGAATAGAACCTGGGTCCCTGGCGCTGTGAAGCAGCAGTGCTAACCACTGTGCTACCGGGTGCAGAATATAGCTAGAATGTAGAGAAAGATCAGTTTAATGTAAGGTAGGTCCATTCAAAAGTCTGATGGCAGCAGTAAAGACCAAACGTTTGGTGAAATATATCTCCGAACATCTGCTGATGCAGTTCAGCGTGCACTGTCTTGGGAGCTTACACTGCATTAAAGGTGTGAGATAAATGGAAGTTTTTATTGATGTGGTCAGTCACTATTCGTTGGAATCATTCCCAGCTCAAAACTGGTGAACTAAACAGAACTGGAAGCTGATAATGTCGGCGACTTGGCAGAAGAAAAGCAATGTAATTGCAAGGTTCAGGGTTTTGCATTTAAACGTGCTGACAGATTGAACTTTTATTCAGCATCTCCTGAGATTTGTCCTTCTGGGAGGTGTGAGTGAGCCCTGTGCCACTCCTCCGCGCTGGAAGGGGGCCCCCAGACCATAATAAGCACGAGCCGAGGTTCCAAACCTATCATTGTTCTGTACCAGACCTGTGGTTGCTGTGGGGAGGATCACACGAGACTACAGCATCGTGGTTAATTCACAGCTTTTTGAACTGTAATATGGTGGGAACGATTAGATCTCTTGGATCTCTTCAATTCCCTCCACTGGTCCCATTAGACCATGCCCATGTGCCACAGCTCAAGAATTTTATTCTTTAACGAAAGCAAAATTCTGAAAATTCACAATTGAAACCGTGACCAATGAAAACGTTTAGCACATCTGGCAGCCTCTGTATGAAAGGTCACCAACCTGAAACATTAATTCACTCTCTCCCTCTGCACAGATGTTGCCAGAGTGTCTTCCAGCACTTTTGTCTCATTTTTTATTCCAAATTTTTTTTGTCAGGCATATTTAATTCCCAATCTCAACCTGGTTTTGGCCAAGGCAAAGTTTTTATGCACCTCACTTTCAATTAGTAGGGACGATACGGTGGCACAGTGGTTAGCACTGCTGCCTCACAGCGCCAGGGAGCTGGGTTCGATTCCCAGCTTGGGTCACTGTCTGTGCGGAGTCGACACAGTCTCCCCGTGTCTGCATGGGTTTTCCTTCGGGTGCTCCGGTTTCCTCCCACAGTGGGAAAGACGTGCTGGTTAGGTGCATTGGCCATGCGAAATTCTCCCTCAGTGTACCCAAAACTGGCATCAGAGTGTGGGGACTAGGGGATTTTCACAGTAGCTTCATTGCAGTGTTAATGTAAGCCTACTTGTGACAATAATAAATAAACTTTAAACTTAGCAGTTCTTCATCTTTTACTTTAATGCTTTGCAGAATTATAGAAAAATAAGATGTAAACCTTGACTGATTTGTACTGCTCATTTACATTTTAGAGTCATTGAGGTTTACAGGCCCTCCGGCCCAACTTGTCCATGCCGCCCAGTTTTTATCTCTAAGCTAGTCCCAATTGCCCACATTTGGCCCATATCCCTCTATACCCATGTTACCCATGTAATTGTGTAAACACTTTTTAAAAGACAAAATTATACCCGCCTCTACCAGTACCTCTGGCAGCTTGTTCCAGACACTCACCACCCTCTGTGTGGGAAAAAGTTGCCCTCTGGACCCTTTTGTGTCTCTCCCCTCTCACCTTAAACCTATGCCCTCTAGTTTGGGACTCCCCTACCTTTGGGAAAAGATGTTGACTATCTACCTATCTATGCCCCTCATTATTTTATAAACCTCTATAAGATCACCCCTAAGCCTCCTACACTCCAGGGAAAAAAAGTCCCAGTCTATCCAGCCTTTCCTTATGACTCAAACCCTCCTGTTTTACCTCACTCACTCCCCGCAACATGTCCCATTCATGGAGCATTCTCAGGCAACATTTGACACCGAGTCACGTAAGGAGATGTTGCTACAGCTTAGTTCAAGAGGTAGACTTTAAGAAACTAGAGGGCGCAGGTTTAAGGTGAGAGGGGAGAGATACAAAAGGGTCCAGAGGGGCAAATTTTTCACTGTGTGGTGAGTATCTGGAACAAGCTGCCAGAGGCAGTAGTAGAGGCGGGTACAATTTTGTCTTTTTAAAAAAGCGTTTAGACAGTTACATGGGTAAGATGGGTACAGAGGGATATGGGCCAAACACGGGCAATTGGGACTAGCTTAGTAGTTAAAAAAAATAAATGGGCAGCATGGACAAGTTGGGCTGAAGAGCCTGTTTCCATGCTGTAAACCTCTGACTTGAAGCTTCTCCAAGGCGGGGAGACAGAGGAAGAGACGTTTATGTAATGAATTTCACAGTTTGGGGTCTAAGCAGCTGTAGACACAGTCACCAGTGACCTCAGTTGGAGGAGCTCAGTGAACTTGGAGAATTGTAGGGGTGGAGGAGGGGTTAGAGTGATTCAGAGAGGGTGTAAATTATAGAGTTCCTATATTGCAGTAGGAGGCCATTTGGCCCATTGAGTCTGCACTGACTCTGACAGAGTATCTTACCCAGGCTCTTTCCCCCACACTATCCCCATAACCTTTCAGATTTACAATGGCTAATCCTTCTAATCTACATATCTTTGGGCACTAACGATGAATTTACTATGGGCAGTGCACCTAACCTGCACACCTTCAGAGTGTGGGAGGAAACCGGAGCACCCGGAGGAAACCCACGCAGACACGGGGAGAATGTACAAATTCCACACAGACAGTGACCCGAGCCGGGAATCGAACCCGGGTCCCTGATGCTGTGAGGCAGCAGTGCTAACCACTGTGCCACCGTGCCACCCCTCATCATACAGTCGGACTGTCACATGCCATTCTCAAGTGTCGTTGGGAGAAGCCTTGAGTTGGGTCACCTCTTACCACAGAATTCAAACAGAAAGGGGGGAGGCCGTTTGACCCATCACGACCTTTTCAGAGGTGGGGACGAAATCAGTTTGGGCTCAAATACTGAACCTTTTTAAAGAAAAATTAAGAGCTCCATATCAAAACAAAGTTGTTGAGTAATTATAGCCAATCAAAACAGTCATCACAAATGATCTGAACTGATGTGTGGTTTGTCAGATTAAAGGCAAAGTGAGTTAATTAAACCAGCGCAGAGTGTTGCACCCTGTGTTTAAAAGGGTACTTTGGTGTTACTGAGTTACTCCTCCCACATCCTCCGTACAGATGATGTTAAATATAACATTTCAGGTACTTCTTAAAAGAAAAAACCTGAAATTTGAAACTGCGACTTGCAGCATGTGGTAAACGTCAGAGGGAGCTGTGTCATGGGGTTCATGAGGGAGATGCACCCCACCCGAAGCCCAAGCAGGATAGCGGCACAGTGGTTAGCACCGCTGCCTCTCAGTGCCAGGGACCCAGGTTCAATTCCGGCCTCGGGTCACTGCCTGTGTGGACTTTGCACATTCTTCCCGTGTCTGCGTGGGTTTCCTCCGGGTGCTCCGGTTTCCTCCCGCAGTCTGAAAGATGTGCAGATTAGGTTGATTGGCCATGCTAAATTGACCCGAGTGTCAGGGGGATTAACAAGGTAAATATGTGGGGTTATGAGGATGGGGCCTGGGTGGGATTGTGGTTGGTGCAGACTCGATGGGCCAAACGGCCTCCTTCCACACTCTAGGATTCTATGAAAATCAGAGCTTTGCCCCCCGCCCCTGAACTCCTGCCCCAGAACTCCTGCCCCAGTGGGACGGCCCCCCCCCCCCGCCCCTCACCCAGTAAAACTCTGGAAGGTTGTGGGGAAAGCAGGAGGGTGGCGGGAAGTCCGGCCTGGAAATGTTACGCTTCCACCCTCTCCCCAGCCCGAGCAGAAGACTGGGAATTTCTTCCCAAGGAGCTGTTCAGGAAGGTGACCAAAGGCTTGGTCAAAGAGGCAGGTTTTAGAGTCTGATTTAACGAGAGGGGAGACGGAGAAACGAGTGCCTTTGAGGAGGTTGGGGAGCACCCGAACCTGTTGACAGACAGAAGTTACATTTCTGTGGTGCCTATCACACACGCAGGCTGTCCCTGAAAGCTTCGCCACCAATGAAGTACTTTTCAGAAATGTCATCTCTGTTGTCAGAAACACACATTTGTGCACAGCAAGATCCCACAAACAGCATGCAGTGCGGAGCAGACAATCTGTTTTTCTGAAGGTTGAGGGATAGATATTGTTCTGGACACAGGGGTGAGTTCCCCTGCTCAACTCTTAGTGGCCCATGGGATCCTTTACATCCACCTGAGGGGGCAGGTGGGGTTAAATGCGTTATCCAAAGGATTTTGTCTTTTAAAAAGCATTTAGACAGTTACGTGGGTAAAATGGGTATAGAGGGATATGGGACAAATGCGGGCAATTGGGACCAGCTTAGTGGTTTTTAAAGAAAAAGGGCAGCATGGGCAAGTTGGGCCCAAGGTTCTGTTTCCATGCTGTCAACCTCTATGACTGTGAGTTTTTGACTGTACCTCTGGCAGCACCTCCGGCAGTGCAGCACCCCCTCCCTAATGCACTGCATTCTCCAGAGCGGGACTTGAACCCACAACTTCCGACTTGAAGGTGTGAGTGCGACCCATTGAGACATGGCCAATTGGAGAAAGTTGTGCCCATTTTAGGAGGGTGGGGATAGAGTCATAGAGGTTTACAGCATGGAAGCCGGCCCTTCAGCCCAACTTGTCCATGCCGCCCCTGCTTTTAACCACTAAGCTAGTCCCAATTGCCCGCATTTGGCCCATATCTCTCCATACCCATCTTACCCATGTAACTGTCTAAATGCTTTTTAAAGATAAAATTGTACCCACCTCTACTATTGCCTCTGGCAGCTTGTTCCAGACACTCACCACCCTCTGTGTGAAGTATTTGCCCCTCTGGACCCTTCTGTATCTCTCCCCTCTCACCTTAAACCTATGCTCTCTAGCTTTAGACACCTCTAATGTTGTCTTTGATGTTGTCTACATGGACTTTATCAAGGCCTTTAACAAGGTACCACATGGTAGGTTGTTGCATAAGGTTAAATCGCATGGGATCCAGGGTGAGGTAGCCAAATGGATACAAAATTGGCTTGATGACAGAAGGCAGAGGCTGGGTGTAGAGGGTTGTTTTTCAAACTGAAAGAAAAGATATTGACTATCTAGCTGATCTATGCCCCTCATTATTTTATACACCTCTTTAAGATCACCCCTCGGCCTCCTACGCTCCAGAGAAAAAAGTCCCAGTCAACCCGCCTCTCCTTATAACTCAAACCATCAAGTCCCGGTAGCATCCTAGCAAATTTTTTCTGCACTCTTTTTCTAGTTTAATAATATCCTTTCTATAATAGGGTGACCAGAACTGTACACAATATTCCAAGTGTGGCCTTACCAATGTCTTGTACAACTTCAGCATGACGTCCCAACTCCTGTATTCAATGTTCTGACCAATGAAACCAAGCATGCTGAATGCCTTCTTCACTACCCTGTCCACCTGTGACTCCACTTTCGAGGAGCTATGAACCTTATCCCCTAGATCTCTTTGTTCTATAACTCTCCCCAACGCCCTACCATTAACTGAGTAAGTCTTGCCCTGGTTCAATCTACCAAAATGCATCACCTCGCATTTATCTAAATTATACTCCATCTGCCATTCATCAGCCCACTGGCCCAATTGATTAAGATCCCGCTGCAATTCTAGATAACCTTCTTCACTGTCCACTATGCCCCCAACCTTGGTGTCATCTGCAAACTTACTAACCGTGCCTCCTATATTCTCATCCAAATCATTAATATAAATGACAAATAACAATGGACCCAGCACTGATCCCTGAGGCACACCGCTGGTCACAGGCTTTCAGTTTGAAAAACGACCCTCTACAGCCAGCCTCTGTCTTCTGTCATCAAGCCAATTTTGTATCCAGGCTACCTCACCCTGGATCCCATGAAATTTAACCTTATGCAACAACCTACCATGTGGTACCTTGTCAAAGGCCTTGATAAAGTCCATGTAGACAACATCAACTGCATTGCCCTCATCGACCTTCTTGGTTACCCCTTCAAAAAACTCAATCAAGTTTGTGAGAGATGTCTTTGGATGAGTCCAAAACCAGCACTTTTTAAACACGGAGGTGGGGAGTGTGAGTCATTTCAATTGATGGAATCTTGATTTGATTTATTATTGTCACATGTATTAACATACAGTAAAAAGTATTGTTTCTTGCACGCTATACAGGTGAAGCATACCGTTCATAGAGAAGGAAAGGAGAGAGTGCAGAATGTAGCGTTACAGTCATAGCTAGGGTGTAGAGAAAGATCAACTTAATGCAAGGTAGGCCCATTCAAAAGTCTGACGGCAGCAGGGAAGAAGCTGTTCTTGAGTCGGTTGGTACGTGACCTCAGACTTTTGTATCTTTTTCCAACGGAAGAAGGTGGAAGAGAGAATGTCCGGGGTGCGTGGGGTCCTTAATTATGCTGGCTGCTCTGGCAGCTTCTCCGATTGGGTAACTTGCAACATTAATTAATAAATAAATAAATAATAAATGTTCTAAAACACAGAACGCATGCTCAATAGGTGCTGCGGGTTCATAATGCATCCGACACTTTATCTTTATGTATACAAAGAATATCCCAGAGCTTTAGTCTGGGGCTGCACTTAATCTTTTTCTTGTGATAAGTTTGAATGAAAACATAAGATTAAATTTTACAACAATTGCACGATAAAAGTTTGTACTCTCGCAGGTTCAGTATTTGTCAAACACCGCAACGTTTCACTAGCAATCCATGTTTGCCTTTCACAAGTCACGGACAAGCTGTCCGTGTATTCGATATGACTGCCTGCTTGAATTAGACGCCACCTGAAACAAAATTCTGACAATGTGCCTTGAATCAGACGGTAGTTACAATTATTGGGGCCAATCATAGGTAAAGGTAGAAGCCTTGTGTCTCCATCATGGATACAAGGCAGGGGGTGGCAGCGCCTGCAGGTCAGAGGGTCAGCAGTGTGGGTTAGGGAGCAGGTGATGCTGCTCTAAAATGGCGCTGATCAGGTCACATGGCAGGGGGAGAGGGTGGCACAGTGGTATTGTTGCTGGACTAGTAATCCAGGGACCCAAGCTATTGTTTTGGGGAACTCAGGTTCAAATCCCACAAAGGCAACTGGTGGAATTTTAAAAGCTTAATTATTAGTCACAAGTAAGGCTGCAAATTAACATTGCAATGAAGTTACTGTGAAATTCCCCTAGTTGCCACACTCCGGCGCCTGTTTGGGTCAATACATCTAACCCACACGTCTTTCAGACTGTGGGAGGAAACCGGAGCACCCGGAGGAAACTCACGCAGACACGGGGAGAACGTGCAGACTGCATACAGACAGTGACCCAAGCCAGGAATCGAACCTGGGTCCCTGGCGCTGTGAGGCAGCGGTGCTAACCACTGAGCCACCGTGCTGCCCCAATTTGAATTTGATGATAATCTGAAATTAAGAATCTACTGACGAGCATGAAACCTTTGTCGATTGTCGTAAAAACCCAACTGGTTCACTCATGTCCTTTAGGGAAGGAAATCTGCTGCACTTACCCGGTCTGGCCTACATGTGACTTCAGATCCACAGCAATGTCGTTGACCATTAAATATCCTCCGGGATGGGCAATAAATGCTGGCCCAGCCAGCGACGCCCACATCCCATCAACAAATAAAATAAACTGAGGTCAGTGCGTAATTCGTGGAACTGACTAATGTCCGTGTCAGACAGAACGGTTGGGATTTCACACTCAACCCATGACCAGAAAATCCGCCCGAGGTCGATGACCTTCCCCTTGCCCGCTCCGATTCTGTGGTGGGTGGGGCAGTAAAGTTCCGGTGAATGTGTCACCAGTGTGCCATTGGGAATGAGGCATTGCCAATGTAAAGAGCTATACCGACCGCCTCAATGACGAAACCCATTTCAGCCACGGGGGTTTCAGACTTCACTCTCACTCTGCTCCTGAGAAGGTGACAGGGAGCAGGGAGACTTTAGGATAGTCAATCCAACGGCAGCTTCCCTATTTTCCGAGACCCCAATCCCGCGTGCTGGGAAAATTCCCTCAAGTGTAACCTAGTTGCATGATTTACCAAACCGAGAAATGGTTGAACTTGCAGAGTTTTGCATGTTCAGGAAGATTGACTGCAGTGATTAGCACAATATACCTGAGCTACCAGACTGGAGAGGAATTCTACAATTTATAGAATCCTGGAATCCCTACAGTGCAGAAGGCGGCTATTTGGTCCATTGAGGAATTTTGCCTTTCGATAGTTTCAGGCAGAGAAATTGTTTGCTAGTGGCACAGTGGTTCGCACTGCTGCCTCACAGCGCCAGGGACCCGGGTTCAATTCCTGCCTTGGGTCACTGTCTGTGAGGAGACTGCACGTTCTCCCCGTGTCTGCGTGGGTTTCCTCCGAGTGCTCCGGTTTCCTCCCACAGTCTGAAAGACGTGCTGGTTAGGTGCATTGGGCGTGCTAAATTCTCCCTCGCTGTGCCCAAACAGGCACCGGAGTGTGGCGACTGGCGGATTGTCACAGTAACTTCATTGCAGTGTTAATGTAAGCCTACTTGTGACACTAATAAATAAGCTTTAAACTGAGTCCAAATCATCTAGAGGTGCCATTTGTGTGTAAAAGAGCTGCAATTTGGCCACCTCTGGTCTAATGTCTTTATCTGAAAGATAAGCGGTGTCGCACTCTCTCCGCCGTGTGCTGGAAATGGAAGTCTAGATCTTTGTGCTAAAATCCTGGAGTGGGACTTGAACTTACAACCTTCTGCCTCAGAGACTCCTACACACTGAGCCACAGTATTGTGAAACAATGAAGAGTTTTGAAAGCGTAAGTAAGGGAAACTGCTTTTAATAGCAGGAGGCTTTGACAAAGGGTCATTTGGATTCGAAACATCAGCTCTTTTCTCTCCTTACGGATGCTGCCAGACCTGCTGAGATTTTCCAGCATTTTGTCTTTTGGCTTAATAGCAGGAGGGTTGGTAACCAGAGAGCATGTTGATTTCAGGTAGTGATTATAAAAAACCAAAGAGGAGCTGTGATCGGAAAGGCGCTGCCTGAATGGACAGTGGAAGCTGCTGACTCTAATAACTTTCAAAAGGGAATTGAATGAATAGCTTTGGAAAGGAAAATGGGGAAAGAACAGGGAGATTATTGAGTCCGACAGTTCTTACAGTCACACCGTGTAACATCTACTCTGAAAAGAACAGTTATTACTTAAGAGTTCCTTGGAAGAACTGGTAGCCCCAAAGCTTTCGACAGTGTCTGGAGGACACAACGTTTCATGGGCGTTTTAGTCCTGCTCCATCAACACCCGAGAAGTTCAACACCATCCAGGACGAGGCATCCCACTTGATTAGCACCCCATCCACTATATTCAACATTCACTCCCTCCACCACTGACGCACAGTGGCAGCAGTGTGTACCATCCACAAGATGCACTGCAGCGACTCACCAAGATTCCATTGACAGCATCTTTCAAACCCGCGACCTCCACCATCTAGAAGGACAAGGGCGGCAGACACATGGAAACGCCGCCAACTGCAAGTTCCCTTCCATGTCACTCACCATCTTGACTTGGAAATATATCGGCAGCACTGAGCGTACCTACACCACGTGGACTGCAGCGGTTCAAGAAGGCGGCTCATCACCACCTTCTCAAGAGCGATTAGAGATGGGCAATAAATGCTGGCCTAGCCAGCGACGCCAACAAGATAAATAAACAAAATTGAATAGCTCTTTTGAAGAGTCAACACGGGCAAGAATTGGCTGACTTGCCTCTTCCCTCACCTGCAAATTCTTTGATGTTTTGTTTTTATCTATTGATTGTCACGTCTCCTCTAAGACGACGTATCATCAAAGCATGCTGGTAACCAGTTTGAAGCTTTTGTTGATGTGGATTGAATTGTCCCCCACACAGTTTATAGACACATCCTCAACATGTCTGCTATTCTCTCCATGCTCTGTCTTTTATAACATGCTGAACTTGTACAGCCGGCAGACTCTCTGATAGGCACAGGTTGAATGTGAAGCAATGATGCTCAAAGTACACAGAGTGGCAGTTAGAAATGTGAAATAATCGGTCTACAAAGGAGCTGCTTTTGAAAATGATAGAACATAAAAACATACTAAAACGCACAGCAAGATCTGAGGGTGTAAACAGGCCCAGCTTAAACCACAAAATAGACCCTGGACATTCTCTCTTCCACCTTCCGTTGGGAAAAAGATACAAAAGTCTGAGGTCACGTACCAACCGACTCAAGAACAGCTTCTTCTCTGCTGCTGTCAGACTTTTGAATGGACTTACCTTGCATTAAGTTGATCTTTCCCTATTTGCTCAGGGTGACCATTCCCTTGTACTATTTCACCAACTTTTACAGATGCACCACAGAAAGCATTCTTTCTGGTTGTATCACAGCTTGGTCTGGGCTCCTGCTCTGCCCAAGACCGCAAGAAACCACAAAGGGTTGTGAATGTAGCCCAGTCCATCATGCAAACCAGCCTCCCATCCATTAACTCCGTCTACACTTCCCGCTGCCTCGGCAAAGCAGCCAGCATAATTAAGGACTCCACGCAGCCCAGACATTCTCTCTTCCATCTTCTTCCGTTGGGAAAAAGATACAAAAGTCTGAGGACATGTACCAACCGACTCAAGAACAGTTTCTTCCCTGCTGCCATCAGACCTTTGAATGGACCTACCTCGCATTAAGTTGATCTTTCTCTCCACCCTAGCTATAACTGCAACACTACATTCTGCACCCTCTCGTTTCCTTCTCTATGAACGATATGCTTTGTCTGTATAGCACACAAGAAATAATACTTTTCACTGTATACATGTGACAATAATAAATCAAATCAAATTAAGACATCAGTGAACCAACACTGAGAAAGGCAGTCAGAGTGAAAGATGAGCCACTGTCGATATATTTCCTGGCACATTCCAAAACTAATTGAAACCCCATTGCATTTAGCTGTACATCTGAGGGGGACAACATACCCGGGGGCTGTGACACGCCTTAATTTAGTGGTGGGACCCAAGTTTTACGTGTCTGTGCTAGCGAGAGATTAGGTTGAACTAGGAGCCGTTCCTGCCACTGTCTTGTGTCATCACTTGGCTTTGCCAGCCATTCCACGTTTACTTCTGCCTTTTCCTTCTCGCTCGAGCCATTAGCTCTCCTCAGGCTGCTCAGCGTTTTGCTGTCCTGACTCGCTGTCGATGTCCACCATTGGAGATGAAACACAGACATCGGTTTTGATCTCTGCAATCACTTCACACAATTCCATCATCTGTTTTCAGGCACGTACGGGAGACCACACAGCGAGCCATGGTTTCAAACACAACAGCGCATTGTAAGGAAGAGAAAGACTTTGCATTTATATAGCTCCTTCAGCATCCTCTGCAAAGCGCTCTACCACCAATGGAATACCGTTAAAGTAAAAACCGAGAAAGCTGCAAATACTCAGCAAGTCAGGCAGAAAAGATCAGGCCAGAGACTCCAAGGAGTTTTATGAAGTTAGCCTAGACCCTCTTTGCATTTGATTTTGGCATTAGGGTGAGCATAAGGTGTTTCACTCCAGGTATGATTCAAGTGAGCCACTAGGAAACTTTTATCAAACAAAGTTTATTTAAGAACACAGTGAGAGTACTCGAAAAAAATTAACATAACTTTTACCAATTACAAGACTTAAACATGACACAGTATAACTCTTAACAGCTAGCTATCTCTGTTGTTCCAAGTCAAACACCAACCCACAGACATGGACCCTTCTACAGACTTAGCACAAAAAGCAAGTATGTTCACATGATGCTGGATCTTCAGCTTTTAAACACCTGCTGGGAATTGGTCCTTTGAATGTTGGATTGCACCCCTGAGGCTTGGAACTTTCCGAAAACCTTGGGGAGAGAGAGAGCGACTGAAACACACTCCTTCTTCAATTCCGGCCTTGGGTCACTGTCTGTGTGGAATTTGCACATTCTCCCTGTGTCTGCATGGGTTTCCTCTAGGTGCTCCGGTTTTTCCCCACAGTCCAAAGATGTATGGGTTTGGTTGATTGGCCATGCTAAATTGCCCCTAGTGCCAAGGGATTAGCAGGGTAAATGTGGGGTTGAGGGGATAGGACCTTGGTGGGATTGTGGTCAGTGCAGACCCGATGGGCCAAATGGCCTCCTCCTGCGCTGTAGGGATTCTATGATTCTATTCTATGATTGACAGCAGTTTAAGATATGAATCCTTAAAGGTACACGCACATCATTCCACAATGGTTTGAGGCGTCAACATTTAATTGGCCCAGGGTACTGGGGAGATATACAGGAAGAGAGAGAAATTGGTGGGCTGACTGAGTCCAGGTGACAGCCTAACATCCTTGTCAGATGGTTCAAAAGCAGGATCAGATTAATCAGGCTCTTTATGGTCGGTGAATGCTTAGCGTTCAGGTTGGTGATGAAGGATCATTTTATAAAAATATTAAATGTGATCTAATTAATGTTATTGAAATAATGGAGTTCATTTCTAGAGGGGTGGTTTTGAAAAGGACAGAATTGATGTTATACTTGGAAAACCATAAACTGTTCCAGTTTCCATATCGCAAAATATTCTAAAAGCACTGAAGAAGGCGCAAAAAACATTTACTAGCATGCCAGCAGAACGGAGGGTGGAAGCTTCTGCTCTTGCTGGTGGTGAGCTTGGAGGATGGAAGTGCATGTACTTGGGTGGGATGATGGCATTGCAGAATCCCATAACCTCCCCACCTCTGCCAGAATTAAGTTCTGGATGGGAAGGCCCATTGTCGATTTTTGCTGCTTATTGAGGCCCCTAAAGGCTTGTAATTGGCCAATTAATGACCGGTTAAAGACCTCATCACGCCACCGCCAGTACTACATGACTGGGAAAGCGGGCTGCTCACCACTGTTGTAATCTTCCTTTAAGCCACAGCAGCATGACATCACTCCGAAGAGGAGTGTGTCATGTGATCCAGTCTTAGTTTCACTTTTGCTTTTGAGCAGAGCTTGTACACAGCTCTGCTGCTGATTTCTTCAAGCTTGCTATCTTTATATAGCTGTTCCCATGTACCTGGTCTAAATAAATGAACCCACAACCTTCTATACACACACAGAAAATGCTGGAAAATCTCAACAGGTCTCAGCCAACGTTTCGAGTCAAGCTGACCATTCGAAACGCTGGCTCTATTCTCTCTCCACAGATGCTGTCATACCTGCTGAGATTTTCCAGCATTTTCTGTTTTTGTTTGATTCCAGCATCTGCAGTATTTTACCTTTTACGCAATCCCTTATGACTGATATTTAGCAGTGTAAAAACATAACAGTCATCTCTTAATCCAGAGACCCAGGGTAATGCTCTAGTGACCCGGGTTCAAATCCCACTATGGCAGATGTGAATTCAATAACAAAATCTGGAATGAAGAACATGAAACCATTGTCGATTGTCAGACAAACATCTTGTTCACTAATGTCCTTGAGAGAGAGGGAAATCTGCTGTACTTACTTGTGGTCTGGCCTACATGTGACTCCAGACCCACAGCAACATGGTTGGCTCTTAAAATGTCCTCAGAGTTGGGCAATGAATGCTGGTCCAGCCAGTGATGCCCACATCCCCTGAACAAATGAAAAAAATATACGGTTCCTGAACCCTTGAAATCCAACTCCAAGCACTTGGATTTTTACAAGTAGTCGACTGCCTACTGCCCCCACTCCACAGAGAAGAGGATGTGGGAGTGGGCGTTCCTGGGAGTCCCCATGGTGTAAAGGTAGGATGGATAACCGACAGCACAGGGAAATCTCCCTGTTTTAGAATGACAAGTTGCCCCCTGGGATTCCGACATATGTTATTCTTTCCAATGAAAGATTTTCCTCTGTGAGAGTGCTGGGAAGACAAAGCATTTGCGCGGTGCCCATGACGTGCTGGAGATTTTTATTCCCCCCTCTTAGACAGGGCATCTAAAACTGATGGCTCCGAGGGAAGTCGAGATGTATTTTGTCAGAGCGCAGGGGAGGGCAGAGTGAAGGTTTCCTGGGTGGATTTATAATCCAGCAGCGGAGGGAAGTGGAATCCAGTGACTATCTGGAATGGAAACTGCTGGGAAGTTAATCCGGCAGTGAAATAGCAGGATGAGCAAATTCCCCCACTTCATCCCAGGCAAACACAGTTGTTGAAAATGCTCAAAGCATTAACAGGAAACAAGTGGAAATAGAGAAGCTATGAAGAAGCAGAGAAGCCACAATGGAGAGTGGCTTTGGTCTACAGACAGAGAGAAAAATGTACAGTTGACCATGTTTAATTAAAGACACATGTCAAGAGTATTCAGAAGAGAAAATGCTGGAAAATCTCAGCGGGTCTGGCAGCATCTGTAAGGAGAGAAAAGAGCTGACGTTTCGTGTCCAGATGACCCTTTAAAGGGTCATCTGGACTCGAAACGTCAGCTCTTTTCTCTCCTTACAGATGCTGCCAGACCCGCTGAGATTTTCCAGCATTTTCTCTCTTGGTTTCAGATTCCAGCATCCGCAGTAATTTGCTTTTATCAAGAGTATTCAGTCCATTTTGCTGTTCCCTCTTTTTTTTCCTAACTAGCTGTTTTCAGTATTATATTTTCCTCCTCTTCATCGGCATAAAGTCACCAAATGAAATAAGTTTTGCACTGGTCAGGCCTCAGCTGGATTACTGTTTCTCATTCCGGGCGCAACATTCTCTTTTCCGCCGCCTTCCGTTGGGAAAAAGATATAAAAGTCTGAGGTCACGTACCAACCGACTCAAGAACAGCTTCTTCCCTGCTGCCATCAGACCTTTGAATGGACCTACCTTGCATTAAGCTAAACTTTCTCTACATCCCATCTGTAACTGTCACACTACATTCTGCACCCTCCCAAGCCCTTCTCCCCTATGTACTCTATGAACAGTATGATTTGTCGTATAACGCGCAAGAAACACTGTCCCAATATATGGGACAATGATAAGTCAATTTAATTCACTCACATTGGGAAGGATGTCAAAGGCCTGGGAGAGGGTGATTTGATTTGATTTATTATTGTCACATGTATTAGTATACAATGAACAGTATTGTTTCTTGCGTACAATATAGATGAAGCATACTCTACATAGAGAAGGAAAGGAGAGAGTGTAGAATGTAGTGTTACAGTCATAGCTAGGGTGTAGAGAAAGATCAGCTGAGTGTGAGGTAGGTCCGTTCAAAAGTCTGACGGCAGCAGGGAAGAAGCTGTTCTTGAGTCGGTTGATCCGTGACCTCAGATTTTCAAGGTGCGGAGGAGATTTACCACAATGGCACCAGGGGTGAACAACCTCCGTTAAGTGGCAGACAGGAGAAGCAGGGACTGCTTTTTAAATTCTCATCCTCGTTTTTCCAATTGCTCTGTGGGCTTGCTCTCCCTATCTTTGTCACCTCCTCCAGCCTCCACCATACCGGCACACTCCTCCAGGCCTGGCCTCCAGAACGCGTCTGGTTTTATCCACTCCACCACTGGTGGCCGTGCCCCTCAGCTGCTTGGGTCCCAGGCTCTGGAATTCCCTCCCTGTACCTCTCTTTGCCTCTCTACTCACTCCTCAGCTTCCAGTCACTCCTTAAAACCTGCCTCGTCGACCAAGCAAGCTTTTGGTCCAGGTATTGGTTTTAAATTTGATGAGTCCAGAACATTTGATGAAAGATATTATATAAATACAAGTTGTTTACCTTGGAGCAGAGAAGGTTAAGGGGAGATTTAACAGGGACGTTCAAAATAGTGTAGAGTAAGTGAGACTCAACGCAGAGTGGTAACCAAGAGAGACGGATTTAAGATAATTGGCAAAATAAGCAGTGGGGGGAGGAGGATCCTGAAAAATTATTTGCAAGTTATGATCTGCTGGTAAGGGCAATAGAAACAAGTTCAATAGGAACTTCCAAAGTGAGAACTGGGAAGAATTTGTCGTGCTGTGGGAAAAGAGATGGGGGAGTGAAACTTAACGGGATAAATCTTTCAAAGTGCTAGCACTGAACCAATGGGCTGAATGGCCCCCTGTGTTGTATGGGATCTCCTTTGGCCCCCCCACTTTCTCTCATCCCTGGCACCATCCCTTGTCCAGAGAGCAGGAAACCCAGGATCTGTATCGTCTTTAAAGTGGTCACTGACTAACATCAGAAAATTGCCTGAACCTCTTGCTGGCAATGTCTCCCTGCGTATCGCTGGAAGTTGTCTGCACGAAACTTGAGAGTTTGGAAAAGAAACTAGCACCAGTCTGAAGACTAAAAAGCAAAAAGAGATTTGGAGCTTTGGAAATAATTGTTCCCTCAGACAGCCAGTAGTTATGCAGGCATTTTTTTAATTTTTAGACTTGAAGCAGTCATGTCAAAAGGTAAGAGGGATCGGTCTATAATGAGCCCAGCCTATTCTTGAACTGACAGAAATAGGAACGTGCAGGTGGACAAAGGGGCTGAACCCTTGTTGTCCCTACAGTGAATTAATGGAATCTTGCCAGAGCCATGTCATGTAAACTGTAACCAGTGTATATTTAGCCTCAACTCCCATAAGGCTGTTGCTTTGACTACACAGTCTTCCTTGGCAGC
Organism: Mustelus asterias; assembly: GCF_964213995.1. Classification (NCBI taxonomy): domain Eukaryota; kingdom Metazoa; phylum Chordata; class Chondrichthyes; order Carcharhiniformes; family Triakidae; genus Mustelus; species Mustelus asterias. Next base: position 5,131,901 of record NC_135810.1, on the reverse strand, counting down.
AAGGAAAGTCCAAATATATATATCCCTACACATACAAAAACTAGAGTTTCTGCTGCTACATTTAACTTTTGAGCATCAGGCTGAGTATTTGTTGATTTTTTGTTTTGTTTGGATTTTAACTATACTGGGGCCAACGTTACCTTATCGCATTAGGTGTGGACCACACAGGGTCAGGTGAGAGGCAGATTTTTACACTCCACCCAAAGGGGACAATATTAATGAGGGAATCGAGACCCAAGGGGCATAATTTAAAGGTAAAGGGGGTTCCCATTTCAGACGGAGATGAGGAGGAATCTCTTCTCTCCGAGGACCGTTGGTATGTGGCACTCTATCCCTCAGAGAGCAGTGGAGGCCGGGGTCACGAAACATATTCAAGGCCGAGTTAGACAGATTTGTGACTGACAAGGGAGTCGGGGGTATGGGAAATGGGAGTTAAGGCCTCGGGCAGGTCAACCATGATCTTGTTGACGGGCAGAATAGTCGCGAGGGGCCGAATGGCCTACCCCTGCTCCCACTACTTAGGCAGTTTTGCTCGTGCCCATCTGGAAACTGATGGAATTGGATGCAATGTGTCAGTTTGACACTCAGTCTTCACTCCATTAAAGCTAATGGGGAACAGAGGACGGGATGTAAAACAAGGATTCACCTAATCCTGTGGACTCCTCAACAAAGACTTAGCTTAAAATTGCTTCCACTTGAGCACAATTGAGCTAAGTATGGGTCCAATTCTGGGGCCCACACTCCAGGAAGGATGTGAAGTCTTTAGAGAGGCTGCAGGAGAAGATGAATGAGTGATTCTGGGGCGTAGGGGCGTCAGTAACGTGGATAGCCTGGATTTGCTCAGGAGAAGAGAATGTTGAGGGGGGGTTCTTTACAGAGCGGAACTGTTCCCATTGACAGAGGGTCTAGAACCAAAGGATTTAAAGTGATTGGCAAACATAATGTTATGGTTCAGGTCAGAAACTCGAAAGTGTTTTATGAAGCCCGCCTGGATCTTAAGTTTTGCATCTTGAATTTGGCTAGGATAAGCATGATATGTTTCACCTTAGGTGTGATTCAAATGACCCACTAGGGAGCTTTTATCAACAAAATTTATTTTTGAATATAGTTAACATGTATAGTAAGAAAATTACCAAGAACTTTTATCAATTAGAAACAAGAAACAAAACATCCACTATAATGTGTAACTCTTGAGGAATATCTCTAATGTTTGCCAATTAAAACCAAAACCCACAGACAACAAAACCCTTTTCACAGGTTTAACACAGCACAGACTACTGCTCACGTGATAATGGAAATTGAGGCCTTTGGGTGAAGTCTGCAGTTCTCTGGATTCACTCCAAACAGTTTGAAGACAAGACAACTTCCCAAAACATCAGAGACTCTGGTCCAGCCCCCAACAACAGCAGAATTTCACCCTTCAGGAAAACAAGATCTTGTTTTCAGCTAACCAACCGAATTTTCAAATCAACAGGGAGAGGGGGAAAACACTTCTTTTTTAGCTTGCTGTCCCTTCTAAAACTAAAACTCAAACCTGCAGCTCCAAACTGAAAATGAAATCCCTGTCGTCTGACCTGCCCACTTTTTTTGCTTCCACCTAACAATCACATCACCTAAGGCTGTGAGCATGATTTTAAAAACATTTCTTAAAGGTACACTAACATCACAATCAGGAAATCTTTGTTCCACACAGCATGTGGTTAGGATTTGGAATGCACTATCTGAGAATGTGGTGGAGGCAGATTCAGTCAAGATTTTCAAAGGAAAATTGGATAAACACCTGAAGGGGAAGGATTTGTAGGACTATGGGGAGAAGGTGAGCTGAGTTGTTCTTGCAGAGAGCTTGCATGGGCCCAATGGGCCAAATGGCCTCCTCCTGTGCTGTAACCATTCCCTGATAAGCAGCTGGCCTTAGCAGTGTGATGGAGCTAAAATAATATTTGCAGATATGTAATCATTAACCAGTAGTAATCCTGTTTCTCTGGGGGACAAGTTCCCCCAGTAAACCTGCCTTCCAGTTTTATTCCGGTGACCTGATCAACATTCATGGCATCGGTAACTGTGTGTTAGTGTTCCGTTCTCTTCCATTGGGCTTTCAGTTTGTCATTTTTTGGGGTTGTTGCTATGTGATCATTTGATGGATAAAAGGCAAGGAAATGTGCACTTTGCATCTCTTGATTCAGTCCCAATGAATACGCGAGTCACTGGCATGGATCTGTTGGGCCGAATGGCTTGTTTCTGCCCTGTACACACACTGTTTAGGATGTTGTTCAGATTAAGACATCGGTCTCGCTGCTTTGGCCCCAGTTGGTGGGGTCGGTATGGTAAGGAAAGCGATGTGTCACCACTTCAGTGGGATAAAGCATAGTTAGGAAAAGGCTTGGTCAAAGGAGGAGAGAGAGACAGAAGAGACAGAGAGACACAGATGTTTAAGGTGGGAATTCCAGAGCTTGGGTTCCAGGCAGCTGAAGATAGGACTGTCAATAGCAGAGCGATTAAAAATCCGACCAGGGGAGAGAGGTTTGCAAGAAACCAGAATTGGAGAGTTATAGAGATCTGGGAGGGTTGCAGGACTGGAGGAGATCACAGAGATGGGGAGAGGGTTAAGGCTAGGGAGTGTTGAGTCATGGGAATTGTGGGAGTGGTTGCGAGTCAGGAATTTAGATCGACGGTGAATTGATTCGTTTTTCTTTGTATATTTTTTAAGCACAAAACTCGCCAAGAAAAGCTGAAATGAAAATCTTGTTTGTTTGTGTGAAGTGCATTGTCTGTTGGAGAAAAATTATTGAAAGCAGATCTGCCCAGCGCCACCTCCCCCTCACCCCCAGCCAAACTCTTCTCCGTACAGTTGTGCCACGATTCATTCCATTTTTGATGGCCTGATTGTGTTTATGTTGGAAGGAGGGATTGTTCATTTTGAATACTGTGTTCCAGTCACTTTAAATAAGCACATTCTGCAGTATGTACTCTCTCGCTAATGGAAATCACTCAGGAATATTCTTTAAATGTTATTAGAATGAACATGTCAGTTTGATGAGAAACCTATCAGCAGGTTCTGTTCCACACTGTTATCATCCTCACTCGTCAAGACCCTTGTTAGTTTTCTCTCTTCATTTCTTAACTCATTCAGTGTTGGATTTACAGGTAGGGCATATCTTAGAACGTAAGAAATGGCATTGGTCCACTTGGCCCCTCGACCATTCAATAAGAACATGGCAGATCAGACTGCAGCCTGAACTCCACTTGCCTGCCTTAAGCCCTTAACTCCCTTGTCAATCAAAAAATCTGTCTAACTTAGCTGTGAATATGTTCACTGGCGGCACGGTGGCACAGTGATTAGTGCTGCGGCCTCACAGCGCCAGGGACCCGGGTTCGATTCCCGGCTTGGGTCACTGTCTGTGTGGAGTTTGCACGTTCTCCCCGTGTCTGCGTGGGTTTCCTCTGGCTTTTCCGGTTTCCTCCCATACTCCAAAGATGTGTGGGTTAGGTTGATTGGCCATGCTAAAATTGACCTTTTAGTGTCAAGGAGATTAGCAGAGTAAATATGTGGGGGATAGGGCGTGGGTGGGATTGTTGGTTAATACGGAATTGTTGTCGGTACAGGCTCGATGTGCTGAATGGCCTCCTCCTTCACTGTAGAGTTTCTATGATTTCTACGGATGACTGTTCTCCCCGTGTCTGCGTTGGTTTCCTCCAGGTGCTCCGGCTCCCTCCCACAATCCAAAGATGTGTAGGTTAGCTGGATTAGCAGGGTAAATACATGGGGTTACAGGGATAGGGCCTGGGTAAGATGCTCTGTTGAAGAGTCAGTGCAGACTCGATGGCCCTTCTGTGTGATAATTCAATAGCCCAGCCTCGAATGCTGTCTGAGGAAAAGAATTCTAAACGCAAACGGCCCTCCAAGAGACAGACGCAATTCCTCATCATCTCGATCTTAAATGGGGGAGACCCCATATTTCGAAACGAGTGCCATGTTGTTCCAGGTGTGTTCCGGACCGGTGTGATTTCCTGCCGGGGTTGCGGTGAATCTGGGATGTGGGGAAGGAAGATTCTGGTCGTGCCTTCATCAGCGCGCCATTAGCGGGATGCGAATCGGTTTCACACCGGTCTCCAGTGGGTTTTGCGACCCGCCAGGCGGGCATCAAGGTAAGATCTGATGAGAAACTGACACGGGCATAAAACCAACATTTAGACTCCTGCCGAATCAGCCTCCACCCACCCACCATTGAACCTGCCGGCCGAGGCACGTGAGAGAATTCCACCCCTGGTTCTGGAATGCCCCATGAGAGGAGACACCGTCTCAGCATCCACTCTGTCAAAACCCCTCAGAATCTTCTACGTGGATCAGCAATGGTCATGGTGAGTGTGTGTGTGCGCGCACCAACTGAAGGCTGGTCCTTGGCTTGTTGTCCGCTGATGTTTTGTCCTGAGCTGTTGGCAGCTTTCTGCCCGTGTTGGTTTGCCGTTGCCTTCCATTCTCTGGGGCAGGGTGGTGACCATGATGTGGAGATGCCGGCGTTGGGACTGGGGTAAGCACACTAAGAAATCTCACAGCACTCGGGTGGTGAGGCAGACACCAAAAGTTGATCGGAGCCAGAATGGGATCGCGCTGTTGATGTTATTCAGAACTGCACAGTAGCCATCTAATCAACTGAGCTGGCCGGACCCCCCCCCCCAAGTCGTCGTTGCAAAAGAAAGAAAGTAGATTTGCAGAGAGAAAACTTTGAGCTTGTTGTCACAGCTGCTCTGAAAGCTGTTAACAATCTGTCCGAGTGAGTGTCAATTAACAGACCTGTTTACTTTGTAAATATAATCCAGGAAGAAAATCACATTCTACAAGACAACATTCTCTCCTTTTCCCCTCATCTTTCTCCCAGTCTCTCCTGAAGGACTTGACTCCGTTGAGATGCAATTCACAATCTCAACCCAGAACACCGACTTGCATTTATATAGTGCCTTTCACCTAGCAGAAACATTCCAAGGCTTTACACAGGCCATTACCAGACAGAAGTGACTCTGTCTACACTTCCCGCTGCCTCGGAAAAGCAGCCAGCATAATTAAGGACCCCACGCATCCCGGACATTCTCTCTTCCACCTTCTTCCGTCGGGAAAAAGATACAAAATTCTGAGATCACGTACCAACCGACTCAAGAACAGCTTCTTCCCTGCTGCCGTCAGACTTTTGAATGGACCTACCTCACACTAAGTTGATCTTTCTCTGCACCCTAGCTATGACTGTAGCCCTATAGTTTGCACTTTCTCATTTCCTTCTCTCTGAACGGTGTGCTTTGTCTGTAAAGCGCGCAAGAAACAATACTTTTCACTGTATATTAATACATGCGACAATAAATCAAAAAATTGATGCTTTCCCGTAAGGAAGTATTGGAGCAGGTGACCTCTTGATCATAGAGGTAGGTTTTAAGGAGTTTGTTATATGAGGAGAGGGTGAGAGGGTTCGGGAGACCATAAGACACAGGAGCAGAATTAGGCCACTCGGCCCATTGAATCTGCTCCGCCATTCAATCATGGCTGATATTTTTCTCACCCCCATTCTCCTGCCTTTTCCCCATAACCCCTGATCCCCTTATTAATCAAGAGCCTATCTATCTCTGTCTTAAAGACACTCAATGACCTGACCTCCACAGCCTTCTGCGGCAAAGAGTTCCACAGTTTCACCACTCTCTGGCTGAAGAAATTCCTCCTCATCTCTGTTTTAATGGATCGTCCCTTTAGCCTGAGGCTGTGCCCTCTGGTTCTAGTTTTTCCTACTAGCAGAAACAGCCTTTCCATGTCCATTCTATCCAGGCCTCGCCGTATCCTGTAAGTTTCAATAAGATCCCCCCTCATCCTTCTAAACTTGAACGAGTACAGACCCAGAGTCCTCAACCATGGGAGATAATTGCAGAGCTCAGGGCCCAGGTACGGTAGAGGCAGGGCTGTTGACCATGAAATGATGGAAACCAAGGATACATAAGATACAATTCATAGAATATTACAACATAGCAGGAGGTTATTCAGCCCATCGAGTTCAATGAACAATTTAGTCAGTCTTACTAACCCCTGCTCTTCCCCGAATTCACTGCAATTGCTTTCCCCTTCATGTATTTATCCAATAACCTTCCTTATCCACCACCCTATCAGGCAGTGCCTTCCAAATCCTAACTACCCGTTGTGTAAAAACATTTGATGCACTCCTAACTATGTTTAAAGTTTATTTATTAGTGTCACAAGTAGGCTTACATTAACACTGCAATGAAATTACTGTGAAAATCCCCTCGTCGCCACACTCCGACGCCTGTTCGGGTACACTGAGGGAGAATTTAGCATGGCCAATGCACCCTAACCAGCACGTCTTTCAAACTGTGGGAGGAAACCGGAGGAAACCCACGCAGACACGGGGAGAACGTGCAGACTCCACGCAGACAGTGATCCAAGCTGAGAATTGAACCCGGGTCCCTGGCGCTGTGAGGCAGCAGTGCTAACCATTGTGATCATTAAACCTTTCTGCCCCCTCTCCATTTATCATCTTTTAAGAAAGCCCGTAAGAAGGGCAATTGTAGCCACTTCAGTGTTGGTCAGAAGAGACACGAGTGTTGGAGGAGGTGTGCAGGGATCTGGATAGGTTGCAAGGCTGGAGGCAGTTACGGAGATAGAGACTGGCGAAGCCAGCGAGAGATTTCAAAACTGGGATGAGAACCTTAGGCTGGGAACCCCAACCCCCCAAAACCCCCCCAGCGGGTTAACTCGGGGCAGAGTCAGTTGGGGGGGGGGGGGGGAGCGGCGGGGGTGGGGGGAGCGGCGGGGGTGGGGGGAGCGGCGGGGGTGGGGGGCGGGAGCGGCGGGGGGGGGGGGGGGAGCGGCGGGGGTGGGGGGCGGGAGCGGCGGGGGTGGGGGTGGGGAGCGGCGGGGGTGGGGGGGGAGCGGCGGGGGTGGGGGGGGGAGCGGCGGGGGTGGGGGGGGGGAGCGGCGGGGGTGGGGGGGGGGAGCGGCGGGGGGGGGGTGGGGGGGGGGGAGCGGCGGGGGGGGGGAGGGTTGGTCTTTGGTGAAACTGGAAGATAGCGCCGGCGCAACGGGCTATAAAATCCTTCCCTTCATGTTGAGACGCTGATGGACCAGGAGCTCATGTGGATCGCCGAGGAACAGGTGACAGACGGGGTCACTGCACACATCTGAGTCAATGGCTGTTGATCGACTGGACAATCACTGAAAACAGACTTACATCGAGGCTGGAATGTTTCTTCAGTCCCTCCCCCCATCCCCGCCGCTGGGAGGATGCAAACAATGGGAAAATCCATTGGCAGTGGTGGGACTGGCCAATCCCACGACTGGCAAATGACAAGGCTGCCTTCGCTACCGCAGATCACGGTGTCCCGGGGAGGGGTGCGGGTGGGTGGAATATCCTACCCGATTCTTCTTTGTCCTTCACTCTTCTTAAAGGGGGGCACTGGATGGCGATCAGGAACTGGGCGCCTTGACGAGTTTCCCCAGCTCCTGATAGCTTGCTGTGCCTGAGTGTGGGCTCCGTGCCACATCTTGTAAAACCTGTCTGCCCCCCTGGCAAAGCCACATCCTTGGGTGAGCTGTAGAGCTAAAAGTTTCTGCCCGTCCCAGGACAACAAAAGCTGGAATATCATAGAAGCTCCTTCTACTCCAACAAACTGACAACTCACAACCCAGTGAGAACGTTCTGGAATGCAGTGAGTTTCTGCCTTTCCAGTTACCTTCCTGGAGTGTGATGGGAGTTCGACACCCTTTGTTTACTTGCCAATTCTTCCATTTGTTCGCAAGCTATGTGTTCCTGCATTTCTTTTTGTTTCCATGTTTTGGGTGTGGGTGTCGCTGGCTAGGCCAGCAATTGTTGCCCCTCCCTCATTGCCCCTTAAGGAATTGGTGGTCAGCTGCCTTCCTTAATCACTGCAGACCATGTGGCCTGGGTAGGAAAATGGTTCCGAGGAGCAGGGTTGGCCATTCGGCCCTTCGAGTATGCTGGGCCATTTGATGAGATTGTGGCTGATCCGATTGTGGTCATAACTCCAATTTCCCCCCATAACCCTCGTGTATCAAAAATCCATCTAACTCAGCCTTGAATATTGTCAATGGCTCAGTCTCCACTGCTCTCTGGGGGAGAGAATAACAACAGACTAACCACCCCCTGGGAGAAAAACATTCTCCTCCCTCAGTTGTAAAAGAGAGGCCTCTTATTTTATCACTACGTCCCATAGAACCATAGAGCCATAGAAAATTACAGCTCAGAAACAGGCCTTTTGGCCCTTCTTGTCTGTGCCGAACCATTTTATGCCTAGTCCCACTGACCTGCACTTGGACCATATCCCTCCACACCCCTCTCATCCATGAACCCGTCCAAGTTTTTCTTAAATGTTAAAAGTAACCCCGCATTTACCACTTTATCCGGCAGCTCATTCCACACTCCCACCACTCTCTGCGTGAAGAAGCCCCCCCTAATATTCCCTTTAAACTTTTCTCCTTTCACCCTTAACCCATGCCCTCTGGTTTTTTTCTCCCCTTGGCCAAGTCTCCCACGCATGAGGAAACATCCTGGTACCTAACCTATCAAGCCCCCTCGGGATCATTGGAACATTCAGAGAGTTATCAAGAAGGGTGCTCTAAGATTTTAGTGATGTTGGTTCAAGGATAAATATTGGCTAGGACACCAGGGAGACCTCCTGGACCCTTTCTTGAGAGTAGTGCAATGACGGGTATCAAGGATGTGACTTAAAGTTTATTTATTAGTGTACAAGTAGGCTTACATTAACACCGCCATGAAGTTACTGTGCAAATCCCCCAGTTGCCACACTCTGGTGCCTGTTCGGGTACACTGAGGGTGAATTTAGCATGGCCAATGCACCTAATCAGCACGTCTTTCAGACTGTGGGAGGAAACCGGAGCACCCGGAGGAAACCCACGCAGACACGGGGAGAACGTGCAGACTCCACACAGACAGTGACCCAAGCCGGGAATCGAACCCGGGTCCCTGGCGCTTTGAGGCAGCAGTGCTAACCACTGTGCCACCGTGCCGCCCCAGACAGTTCTGGACTTGTGTCCAGTATTGCTGTGGGAACAACTTAAAAGTATCAGGTGACGTAATCCCGTTCACGCAACATCAAAATATTCCTGGCCCCAAGATGGAATAAGTTTTGATAGGTGCTCGACAAACTGATGGCCCAACCAATTTAGACTGAACTGCTTGTGTGGCCAAAAAGATAAAAAAACTAAGGCCCCCCCCATGTCCTCAGGAGTGATGATCTAATGGTGTGGAACGGTGTGGAGTTTCATGATCTGACAGAAATGGTGCTTTCATTCTTTAAGTCTGAGTAATCCAGAATGAGTAATGCTGGAATTCAGTCCATTGTATTCAGTGTCCCTACCCCCTGGTCCCGATACTCTACCTGACTGGGCCACTGTGCTTGTGTCAGGTTGGCAGCAAGTTTTGATGTGGTCGCTGGGTTTCCATTCAGTCTATTCCTTTCAACAGTTCACCAGAGGCAGTGACTTAATTACACAATTTAGAGGGAATTGCTGCAACAGTTGATCATTCTGATGTTAATTGTAGTCTGACTTTTATTGGAGTTGTATAAACATGGGCCATCAGATTGGGTGATGGATCTGGCGAGTTAAGCTTCATCGGCTAAGACTGTTTTGAAAGTTTGATTTTATCAGTGTTTTTTTACATAGAGTCGACAGTGCTAAATATGAAATGCTGGGTGAAAAGAATCATGCTTCTCGCAGTTTCAACTTGCTTTCACTGTGGGTCACACCTGCCCACACACACGTACTCAAGATTGTTTTATTCAGGTCCTGCTGTGGATCAGTGGGTTGTATTTTCACCATGAGTCAGACGCTTGTGATTCAAATCTATAAGGGGCGACACAGTGGCACAGTGGTTAGCACTGCTGCCTCGCAGCGCCAGGGGTCTGAGTTCGATTCCCGGCTTGGATCACTGTCTGTGCGGAGTCTGCACGTTCTCCCCGTGTCTGCGTGGCTTTCCTTCGGTGCTCCAGTTTCCTCCCACAATCCGAAAGACGTGCTGGTTAGGTGCATTGGCCATGCTAAATTCTCCCTCAGTGTACCCAAACAGGCGCCAGAGTGTGGTGACTGGGAGATTTTCACAGTAACTTCATTGCAGTGTTAATGTAAGCCTACTAATAAATAAACACTAATAAATAAACTTTAAAAACTTTTTAAAATTCAACTTAAGGAGGAATTCTGAGCTGATGCGTTCATTGGAGAACTGGGGGAGTGCTGCACTGTCAGAGGCACCATCTTTCAAATGGGATTCTAAATCAAGGATCCCCCCAGCGCTCTCAGGGGGATGTACAAGCGCCCAAAACTATTGGTTTCTAAGAAGAGCAATGGGGTTCTCCATGGTGCCCCAACTGATACTTGTCCCTCAACCAACATTGCTGTAAAAACAAGATTGATCTGGCACGGGGTGGCACAGTGGTTAGCACTCCTGCCTGTCAGCGCCAGGGACCCGGGTTCAATTCCAACCTCAGGTGACTGTACTGAGTTTGCATATCCTCCCTGTGTCTGTGGGGTTTACTCCCACACTCCAAAGATGTGCGGGTTAGGGGGATTGGCAAAGCTAAATTGCCCCTTAGTGTCCCAAGGCTTGTAGGTTCGATGCATGAGCCATGGGGAATGTGTGGAGTTACGGGGATGGGACAGTGGAGAAGGTCTGGGTCAGATACTATGTCAGAATTGGTGCAGACTCGATGGGTCAAATGGCCTCCTTCTGCACTGTAGGGATTCTATGATTCTATTCTGTGAATCAGATTGCTATTTGTGGGAGCTTGCTGTGCATAAACCACATTATAGCAGTGACTCCGCCTCGTCCTCCAGGTACCAGACCCTAAGAGGGGATTGGTGACCATTGGTTGGTTCCATGCTTGGCAAAGTGCTGCTGTGGTTTGCCATTGCCTTCTGCTGACCAGGAAACTCTCCCACTCTCACTGCCTGCCATCAGGCATATCGGAAGGCATATCAAGGGAGGTGATGGCTGAGTGGTGTTATCACTAGACTATTAGTCCAGAAACTCGGCCAATGTTCTGGGGACCCGGGTTCGAATCCCGCCATGACAGATGGTGGAATTTGAATTCAATACAAAATTATCTGGAATTGAGAATCTACTGATGACCATGAAACCATTGTCAATTGTCGAAAAAACCCATCTGGATCACTAATGCCCTGTGGGGAAGGAAATCTGCTGTCCTTACCCGGTCTGGCCCACATGCGACTCCAGAGCCCCAGCAGTGTGGTTGATTCTCAACTGCTCTCTGAACAAGGGCATTAGGGATGGGCAATAAATGCTGGCCAGCCAGTAATGCCCATGTCCTACAAATGAATAAAAAAAAGTTACTGGCTGATAATCAACTGTTTGGCTGCATTGTGATTGTACCTGATGTGGGACTTGAACTTGGAGGTGTAGGGTTTCTATCTCTGCGCTACGAGACATCCCTCAGGACAGTGACTACATTTTGAAAGAACTGCACTAGCTGCCAGGCACATTGGGACGCCTTGGTGTTGTGAAAGCTGCTATAGAAATGCAGACCTTTGCATTATTTTAATTGGCAACAGTTAAAATGGTTCAAGATTCTAACCTTGACGAATTGCCCACAATTCGAGTTCCGCAGAGGATTTCTTGCAAGAGTTCAGGAAGCATTTCCAGCTTCGGACTTCTGCACCTGGTATTTTTCCTGGGAATTGTTAAATTTCAGTGTGCCAGGCCTTTGGAGGGAGAGGAACACTCGCTGTTTTTGTCCCTAGACATTTGGTGTTGCAGGAAGCATTAGCAGAGTGATTAACTTTGGATCCTCACAATAGCTCGGCAGATTAAAGCAGTAAAATGAAAAAGACTTGCGTTTATATAGAGCCTTTCACAGCCACTGGATGTCTTGGTGTGTTTTAGAGCCAATGAAATACTTTAAAAGTGTAGACTCGTTGCCTGCTGGTTCTAAGACGAGCAAAGTCGCTCAAGCACCTGATCCGCGCTGATCCCTCACACCCAACAACAAATTCCATTCATATAGCGCCTTTAACATAGTAAACAGCCCAGGTGCTTCAGAGGGGCATTATCAAGCAAAACTTGTCATTGAGCCGCACAAAAACCACAGAATTGTTAGGGTGCAGAAGGAGGCCATTCGGCCCATTGCGTCCGCACTCGCTGTTCAAACAAACATCATGAACCTCACAGCGCCAGGGACCCGGGTTCAATTCCCAGCTTGGGGGTCACTGTCTGTGTGGAGTTTGCACTTTCTCCCCGTGTCTGCATGGGTTTCCTCCGGGTGCTCCGGTTTCCTCCCACAGTCCGAAAGACATGCTGGTTAGGTGCATTGCCCATGCTAAATTCTCCCTCAGTGTACCCAAACAGGCACTGGAGTGTGGTGACTAGGGGATTTTCACAGTAACTTCATTGCAGTGTTAATGTAAGCCTACTTGTGACACGAATAAATAAACTTAAACTTTAAATATATAACTTAGTGCCATTCCCCTGCCTTTTTCCCCCATTCCCCTGCACATTGTTTCTATTCAAATAATCATCTAACGTCCTCTTAAATGCCTCGATTGAAGCTGCCTCCCCCACACTTCCTGGCAGCGCATTCCAAACCCCAACCACTCGCTGTGTGAACAAGTTTTTTTTCTCACCTCAATATTTGTTTCTTTTGTAAATCACTTTAAGTCTGCGCCCTCTTCTTGATCCTTTTGCGAGCGGGAACCGTTTCTCTGTCCTGCCCCCTCATAATTTTGAACATCTCTATCAAAGCTCCTCTTGGCCGCCTTCTCTCCAAGGAGAACAGTCCCAACCTCTTCAATCTATCCTGATAACTGAAGTTTCTCATTCCTGGAACCATTCCCCTGCACTCTCTCCAATGCATTCACATCATTCCTCTAGTGTGGCACCCAGAACTGTACGCAATATTCCAGCTGAGGGGAATTTCACAGTAACTTCATTGCAGTGTTAATGTAAGCCTTACTTGTGACTAATAAATAAACTTTAACTAGCATCTTGTATAAGCACATCATAACCTAAGGAGACATGAGACCAGTTTTTTTTTTTTTTTTTAACTGGTCGGTGCAACATCGTGGGCCGAAGGGCCTGTTCTGCGCTGTAATGTTCTATGTTCTATGTTCTATGTTCTAGGTGATCAAAATCTTAGTCAAAGAGGTTGGTTTGAAGGCGTGTCTTAAAGGAGGAGGGAGAGGTGGAGAGACCTAGGGAGAGAATCCCGTAGCTCGGGGTCTCCAGGTGGCTGAAGGCACAGCCGCCAATGGTGGAGTGATGGAAATCAAAGATGTGCCACAATCAGAGTGATGCAGAGATTTTGGAAGGTGATTGGGCTGGAGGAGGTTTCAGAGACCAGGAGGGACGAGTGCAAGGCCATGGAGAGATTTGAAACCAAAAGCTGAAAATGTAAAGTTTATTTATTAGTGTCACAAGTAGGCTTACATTAACACTGCAATGAAGTTACTGTGGAAATCCCCTAGTCACCACACTCTGGCACCTGTTTGGGTACACTGAGGGAGAATTTAGCATCTAACCAGCACTTCTTTGGAGTGTGGGAGGAAACCCACGCAGACACGGGGAGAATGTGCACAGAAAGTGACTCGAGCCAGGAATCGAACCCAGGTCCTTGGCGCTGTGAGGCAGCCGTGTTAACCACTCTGCCACCGTGCCACCTCAAGTAACCTGGGCTGGAGAAGAGCAAAGTCTGTTGGCCACTGTCCAGGCAGTGCATAGATGTGGGTCTAGGTTGGGCAGAATTATCCTGGCATGTACTCGCTGCTAGTCAAACAACAAGCCAATGCTCGCTGCCCAGGATTGCAGGTAAGATGCTGAAGAGATAATTCCTTTGGAACACGGAATTTAACACAAATCAAATCAGCTAGCAGGACCGCCAGCAAGCAGAGACACACATCTCAGGTACCGGGAATTGCTAAACAAAGCGGGGGAGGGATCAGAATCTTTTCCTACGTGAGAAGCTGTCATGACCTAGAATTTGCTGCCTGAACAGTTGGTGAAAGCAGAGTTAATATCAACTATCGAAAGGGAATTGGAATGCATCTTGATTGCAGCGTTAAGGGGAAAGATTGGATCTAATCGGATAGCTCTTTCAATGAGGTAGCACAGGCATGATGGGCAGAATGGTGTTCCCTTCGATGTTTTTGTATAATGAAGCCCCTTCAGGAGGGCTGCAAAGAAATTAAAAAACGATGGAATGGGAAATACAATATTGCACCCACACAACAACGATTAATATTTGGTGCTAATTGGATTCTAAAGCAATGAACCTATCTCAGGCAGATGGGTTTTAAAGTTTATTTATTAGTCACAAGTAAGGCTTACATTAACACTTGCAATGAAGTTACTGTGAAATTCCCCTAGTCTCCATACTTGGGCACCTGTTCGGGTCAATGTACCTAACCAGCGTGTCTTTCAGACTGTGGGAGGAAACCGGAGTACCCGGAGGAAACCCACGCAGACACGGGGAGAATGTGCAAACTCCACGCAGACAGTGACCCAAGCCGGGAATCGAACCTGGGTCCCTGGCGCTGTGAGGCAGCAGCGCTAACCACTGTGCCGCTAAAAACTGACTGGGAAACTGTATCAAGTCTACACTTGTCTGCATTCAATGAGGCTTTGACTGTAGAATCCCCTTAAAACCTGAGCAACTGTTATTGTTGAAGCATCACTGCCAAGATGTGTTAGTGTACAAATAAACTCCTGGCATGTTTCATGTTTACCATCGACTGGATCCTCCTTTTGTTAGATTATAACGATGGAGTACCTCCCTGCCTTCCACCCTCAACAACTGCAAAGAACTAGTTATTATGAGCACTCATGAAATAAGACACTTCAAACAAAACAAACTGTATGGGTTAAATGTTATTTACTCATTGCTTTCGGTACATGGGAGAGGGAATGGCTTCTTATTTGGGACTACATTCTCAATTAAGGATAACTAGAATAGACACACTCTTGTCTGTCTCACTTCTCTGTATATATTATAATTATCATATTTTTACATCAATCTCCACTTTGCAGAACCGAAGGAAAGTGCACCAGGTTTAAGCTCTGGAATTCACTCCCTGAACCAGTCCGACCTGCTGCCTCTCTCCTCTCCTTTAAGAGCGGTACGGTGGCGCAGTGGTTAGCACTGCTGCCTGACAACGCCAAGGACCCGGGTTTGATTTCCAGCTTGGGTCACTGTCTGTGCGGAGTCTGCACTTTCCACCTGTGTCTGCGTGGGTTTCCTCCGGGTGCTCCGGTTTCCTCCCACACTCCAAAGATGTGCAGGGTAGGTGGATTGGCCGTGATAAATTGCTCCTCAGGGTGGAATTTTCCCATCCCACCAGCCCGCCACGGGACTCAAAGCGGACGGGAAAGGACCATGTAAAGGTCCATTGACCTTGGGTGGATTATTGATTTGATTTATTATGTCACATGTATTGGTATGCAGTGAAAAGTATTGTTTCTTGCGCGCTATACCGACAAAGCATACCATTCATAGAGAAGGAAAGGAGAGAGTGGAGAATTTAATGTTACAGTCATAGCTAGGGTGTAGAGAAAGATCAGTTGACACTGTCTACACTTCCCGCTGCCTCGGAAAAGCAGCCAGCACAATCAAGGACCCCAACGCACCCCGGACATTCTCTCTTCCCCCTTCTTCCGTCGGGGAAAAAGATACAAAAGTCTGAGGTCACGTACCAACCGACTCAAGAACAGCTTCTTCCCTGTTGCTGTCAGACTTTTGAATGGACCTACCTCGCATTAAGTTGATCTTTCTCTACACCCTAGCTATGACTGTAACACTACATTCTGCACCCAATCCTTTCCTTCTCGATGAACGGTATGCTTTGTCTGTATAGTGCGCAGGAAACAATACTTTTCACTGTATTCTAATACATGTGACAGTAATAAATCAAAGTACCAAGAATGCTCTCCGCTCCAGTGGAAGTAAGAGACCACTATTTCATACAGGAGCTGACTATATCGAAAAACTAGCTTGTCTCTCTCTCGTTGCTGTGTTGTGGGAGCTTGCTGTGCACGAATTGTCTGAGCTTCCTGCATCACAACAGTGATCACAATTCCAAACTACTTCATTGGCTGCCAAGGGTTTTGGGATCTTGAAGCCATGAAAGGCCCGAGTTCCTCTTTTTGAGAATATCAGATTTAAATGTTCACATAGGTTGAGAGAAGTGAAAATTTCCATGTCGAATGTCTACTAGTTAATGAAGTAAAGTGGCCGTTCTAGACCATAGGTCACAATTCAGAATTATACCCCTGATCACCCAGGGAATGTCGGGTTGAGTCTCGGCTGGGAATGGAATAGGAGCCGGTGACGCCAGTCACAAAGACTGTAAACATCCCATGCCTGCTCTGAAGTCATGCCAAACCAAAATAAACACAGCCCCAGTTAAGTTTTTCTGCAGTGTTCCAATGTGAACATGAGGTAATTTTCTTCATATTTCTAGCATGGATTCGAAGCCGAGTTTGAGAGACTCGGGAGGGTCACTTTGCTTCACTTCAACCCTTGGGCTGGATGTTATAGAGCAGTAAGAAGTCTCACAACGTCAGGTTAAAGCCCAACAGGTTTATTTGCCACTAAGTGGCTTGTGCTACCAAATAAACCTGTTGGACTTTAACCTGGTGGTGTGAGACTTCTTACTGTGTTTACCCCAGTCCAACGCTGGCATCTCCACATCATGTTATAGAGCAGCCCAGGAGTCAGTAAGGTGAATTTCTGAAGGGTGTTCCCATGGAGATGGGAGCCATAAGACTATAAGGAGCAGAATTAGGCCATTCAGCCCATTGAGTCTACTCTGTCATTTGACCATGCCTGATATTTTTCTCATCCCCATTCTCCCGCCTTCTCCCCGTAACCTTTGATCCCCTTACCAATCAAGAATCTATCTATCTCTGTCTTAAATACATTCAATGACCTGGCCTCCACAGCCTTCTGTGGTAATGAATTCAACAGATTCATCACCCTCTGGCTGAAGAAATTTCTCCTCATTTCAGTTCTAAAGAATCGTCCCTTTACTCTGAGGCAGTGCCCTCAGATCCTACTCTCCTACTAATGGAAGCACCTTCCCCACGTCCACTCCATCCAGGCCTTTCAGTATTCTGTAGGTTTCAATGAGATCCCCCCTCATCCTTCGGAAAATAGAAGATGCAAGATTAAAGAAAAATTTATTGAAGAAAACTTTTAACATTTTCTTATTTATTTTTACAAAGACATCTACAAAAGCTCAAAAAAAAAACCTTATTCATTACAGCAATAACTTGCATTTATATAGTACCTTTTAATGTAAATGATCCCTCGGTCTTTCTTAAGAGTGTTGGTAATTGAAAGTTGACAAGGAGCCACACGAGATATTAGGCAGACTCAGTCAGAGAGGTCGGTTTCAAGGAGAGTCTTGAAGGAGGAGAGAGAAAGAGGCAGATTTAGGGAGGGAATTCCAGAGCTTGGGGCCCCAGCAGGTAAAGGCACGGTCTCCAATGGTGGAGCGTTAGAAATCGGGGGATGCGCAAGGGGTGGGAATTGGAGGAGCGCAGATATCTCGGAGGGCTGGAGCAGGTCACAGAGATAGGGAGGTAGGTACGAGACGGTAGAAGGTTTTGAAACAAGGATAATGGCGTTGGTGGAGGTCACTGGCTTACTGCTACTGGCCTGACCGTTGGTGAATGGAAAAAGTATCTGCTGTTTGCAGCCAGACAAAAGATTAGACATGTGTTTACAATACACACGGTTCCACAGAATTCAGTTAATGCATTCCTGATTAGTCATTTAGACGTTTATTGCCACAGAGTTGTGCTGGGAAATAGCCCTTCCTTTAGGCCATGCTGATTTGATCAGTGTTAACCTTTATAAACGCAGAAGGTAGGATTGATATAATGAGACGGGAGTAGAGTGTACAGTTTTCCACAGTTAATACACTGCCTGTTGTAGTGTGGGTTTCGTGCAGATTTTTTCCTCTTTAGTCTATGGGGGACAGTGAAGTCGGGTAATATTGAAGCGAGGTGCTGAGAATCTCCACAGATAATTGTATTCGCATCACCGATGATGGTGTTTTTGTTGTAATCCATGTAAAAACACGTGTGCAACATATGTGGAAAGATAAGTTGTGAGGCAAACATAAAGGGACTGCAAAGGTACCGTGCATGGACTGGTTACATGATTGGGCAAGACGGTGTCAGATGGTATATAATGTTTGAAGTTTAATGTTTCTTTATTAAAAGTCTTTTTTAAAGTTTATTTAATAGTGTGACAAGTAGGCTTACATTAACACTGCAATGAAGTTACTGTGAAAATCCCCGAATCGCCAGACTCCGGCACCTGTTCGGGTACACTGAGGGAGAATTTAGCACGGCCATTGCACCTAACCGGCACATCTTTCGGACTGTGGGAGGAAACCGGAGCACCCGGAGGAAACCCACACAGACACGGGGAGAACATGCAGACTCCACACAGTCAGTGACCCAAGCCGGGAATCGAACACTTCCCCTGGGGCTGTGAGGCTGCAGTGCTAACCACAGGACTATTGGTCCATCGGAGGACCATTGGATCTAATTTTGCTTCCTCCCACAGCCTAATATTATTGATGATGTTTGGCCAGTGTATCCCAAGGATCCTTCTGAGGCATCTGTTGGTATTGTGAAGTTAATGACAGCAAAATAATTTGCAATTCAAGCTTCTCAGTGAGTTGTCAGAGGTTGTTAACAGCCTGAGTATTAAACCCTTCGGGAGATAAGGGAGAAAATACGGGGGGAGGGGAGAGTGAGTTTAATTGAGAGCTAGGAAGAAGGGCTGGAGACGATTTTATGATAGAATTCTAACATTAGTGTGTCAGCATGTCATCTTGAAAACCACTAATCATAAGGGTGTTACAAACGCTGTATGTAATCAGTGGTAAACAACAGGAGGAGTTTGAGGGCTGGACAGGGTAGATGTATATCTTTGTGTGTGCACAAAGCCTGGGAGTGTTGGAAGGACAGGGTCGGAGGAGTTGTCTCTCGTTGGCGTTAGTGTGAATATTTCTGCTCTTGTCCGTGGATGTAAGTGAGAAATGGCTGCACAGACTATGTTTGTATTACTTTGTGTATCCGAGAGTAAGGGAAGGCTGATCAAATCTAACGGTGGCACAGTGGTAATATCACTACACTAGTAATCCAGAGTTAATCCTCTGGCAACACGGGTTCAAATCCCATCATGGCAGTTGGTGAAATTTAAATTCAAGAACAAAGAACAATACAGCACAGGAACAGGCCCTTCGGCCCTCCAAGCCAGTGCCGCTCTCTGGTCCAAACTAGACCATTCTTTTGTATCCCTCCATTCCCACTCCGTTCATGTGGCTATCCAGATAAGTCTTAAACGTTCCCAGTGTGTCCACCTCCACCACCTTGCCTGGCAGTGCATTCCAGGCCCCCACCGCCCTCTCTGTAAAATATGTCCCTCTGATATCTGTGTTAAGCCTCCCCCCCTTCACCTTGAACCTATGACCCCTCGTGAATGTCACCACCGACCTGGGGAAAAGCTTCCCACTGTTCACCCTATCTACGCCCTTCATAATTTTATACACCTCTATTAGGTCGCCCCACATCCTCCGTCTTTCCAAGGAGAACAACCCCAGTTTACCCAATCTCTCCTCATAACTAAGACCCTCCATACCAGGCAACATCCTGGTAAACCTCCTCTGTACTCTCTCCAAAGCCTCCACGTCCTTCTGGTAGTGTGGCGACCAGAACTGGACGCAGTATTCCAAATGCGGCTGAACCAACGTTCTATACATCTGCAACATCAGACCCCAACTTTTATACTCTATGCCCCGTCCTATAAAGGCAAGCATGCCATATGCCTTCTTCACCACCTTCTCCACCTGTGACGTCACCTGCAAGGATCTGTGGACTTGCACACCCAGGTCCCTCTGCGTATCTACACCCTTTATGGTTCTGCCATTTATCGTATAGCTCCTCCCTACATTAGTTCTACCAAAATGCATCACTTCGCATTCATCAGGATTGAACTCCATCTGCCATTTCTTTGCCCAAATTTCCAGCCTATCTATATCCTTCTGTAGCCTCTGACAATGCTCCTCACTATCTGCAAGTCCTGCCAATTTTGTGTCGTCCGCAAACTTACTGATCACAGTAAATTCAACTAATAAAATCTGGAATGTAAAGCTAGTCTCAGTAACGGTGACCATGACCACATTCATAGATTGTTGTAAAAACCCATCTAGTTCACTAATGTTCTTCAGGGAAGGAAGTCTGCCTTCCTTACCTGGTCTGGCCTACATGTGACTCCAGACCCACAGCAATGTGGTTGACTCTTAACTGCCCTCTGAAATGGCTGAGTAAGCCACTCAGTTCAAGTACAATTCGAAATTGGCAACAAATACTGGCCTTGTCAGTGACTTCCACTATAAGACATACTAACAGAAGTAGGCCATTCGGCCCATCGAGTCTGCTCCACCTGTCCAACAAAAATCTATCGATCCCAGATTTTAAATTATCTATTGATTCCCGCTTCAATGGTTTTCTTTGGGGAGAGAGTTCCAGAATTCCACTCCCTTTTGTGTGAGGAAGTCATTCCAGAAATCACCCCTGAATGGCCTGGCTCCAATTTTAAGATCCCACCCCCCCCTTTCTGGACTCCCCCAACCATGAACCAAATCAAATCCTTTAATCGTCCTGAATGCATTAATGTTTTTTCTTTCTTTTCATGGGCTGTGCATTTTAACAAGTAGGATAGATAGAGGGGAACCAGTAGATGTAATATACTTGGATTTCCAAAAATCTTCCGCTAAGGTACCGTACAAAAGGCTGCTTAATAAGATGAGAGCCCATGGTGTTGGTGTAGTATATCCGCATGGATAGAGAATTGGCTAACTGATGGAAGACAAATAGTTGGAATAAGAGGTGCATTTTCAGGTTGGCAGCGTGTGACTAATGGAGTGGTCACCTGATGGAAGGAGCAGTGCTCCGGAAGCTTGTGCTGCCAAATAAACCTGTTGGACTTTAACCCGGTGTTGTGAGACTTCTTACTAGTGGAGTGCCACAGGGATGAGTGCTGGAGCCACAATTATTTACAATATATATCAATGGCTTAGAGGAGAGAAGTGAATGTAATATTGCCAAGTTTGTAGATGAGGCAACACGGGGCAGCACGGTGGCACAGTGGTTAGCACTGTTGCCTCACAGCGCCAGGGACCTGGGTTCAATTCCCGGCTTGGGTCACTGTGTGGAGTTTGCACATTCTCCCTGTGTCTGCGTGGGTTTCCTCTGGGTGTTCCAGTTTCCTCCCACAGTCCAAAGATGTGCGGATTAGGTTGATTGGCCATGCTAAATTGACCCTAGTTTCAGGGGAATTAGCAGGGTAAATATGTGGGGTTACGGGGATAGGGTGGGATTGTTGTCGGTGCAGTCTCGATGGTCCAAATGGCCTCCTTCTGCACTGTAAGGATTCAATCATTCTGATTTCCAGGTTATTAAGGGTTTCACAGAGTTGAAATGCAGATCAGCCATGATCTAATTGAATAGCATGACAGGTTGGAGAGGCCGAATGGTCTTTCCGTTTGTGTGCTTTATGCAAGCGAACTGGCAAATTTACTGGAGATTTCCATTGCTCTGTACTAGGGAGAGTTTGATTTGATATTTTATTGTCATGTGTATTAGTATACAGTGAAAAGTATTGTTTCTTGTGCGCTATACAGACAAAGTATACCATTCTTAGAGAAGGAAAGGAGAGAGTGCAGAATGTAGTGTTACAACCATAGCTAGGGTGTAGATAAAGGTCAACTTAATGTGAGGTAGGTCCATTCAAAAGTCTGACGGCAGCAGGGAAGAAGCTGTTCTTGAGTCGGTTGGTACGTGACCTCAGACATCCTCCAGCACTAATGTTACGGCCAGCAAGAAAAATATAGTCATTAAAAAGGCAAAGTCCGTAACCGAGTGTTGGGATTCCAGAGTTCAGTGTTGCTATTCCAGCGCAGTTGCAGCGAGTCAGCATTCCGCATATTAACAGCTCAGCATTCACTTTACATTTCCTTTTCGAATCCCATCCTGTTTCCCAATGCACCAAAGGTTTCTTTAATGTGATCAGTTGTTCAATTGGCCCCTGCTGAAAAATGTTATTTTTCCTTAACTCGTCCCCACAGAGGTGCAGTGTGGTCTCCTGTTCATCCTGGTAACGTTGCTTTGACCGTATCAACGCAAGGAGCCATTAATATTGAGCAAATGCGAATGGGACACAGATCCATAACTCTTGTCCAAAAGCCTCTCAATTAACACTTCAAAGTGTGACTTTAACCGGGAACTCCAGCCGAGCCTGACCTTTTGCCTGCTTTAGAAGCCGTCCACTTCAAACCTTCTGTCTGACAGAGTCTGAGGGAAGATGACCTCGCGCAGTGCTTACAAGTTAAAATGGGCAACGTCATTTCTACTGATCCCACCGTTGGTCTCTTGCTGGTTGGAGTCTGGTTTTGTGTGGCAGGAGTGAGCATTCAAATCCCTGCTCCCATCTACTCGTGTACCAAGGTTATCCTGGCTTTGGCGGGATGGGGGGGGGGGTCTCTCCTCCCCTCCCCTCCCCCACCCACCTGACATCAACCCTCCCCACTTTTGCCTCAGGACTGAACAAAGAAGCCTGGTGCTGTCACTGTCGGAATGCTCCTTACTTCAAAGGCAGCCTGCCTGAGTTGGAAGCTCACACAGAGATTTGCAAATTTGATTGGTGGAGGCGCGGTGTGCTTTAATCTTCCGCAAATAAATCTGATGAATCTCATAAACCATCGTGCATTGTCAACTCAATCAGACATGAATGGCAAAGCCTGACCTGTCAGTCTACCCGGTTTGTGGTGACATTTATCCCCCCACAACCGCCTCTCCCCTCCCCCAAGTCGCCAGTTTCTTTGTTCTTTGATCTCCCACTGATCTTGCCCCCAAATGCCTTCTTCATTCTGAAGAGCTTGACCCAATGCCACTTTCTTCATTAGGCAAGAAACAGATAGGGCGGCATGGTGTCACAGTGGTTAGCACTGCTGCTTCACAGTGCCAGGAACCCAGGTTCAATTACTCATAGAATCATAGAAACCCTACAGTGCAGAAGGAGGCCATTCGGCCCATCGAGTCTGCACCGACCACAATCCCACCCAGGCCCTACCCCCACATATTTTACCCGCTAATCCCTCTAACCTACACATCCCAGGACTCTAAGGGGCAATTTTTAACCTGGCCAATCAACCTAACCCGCACATCTTTGGACTGTGGGAGGAAACCGGAGCACCCGGAGGAAACCCACGCAGACACGAGGAGAATGTGCAAACTCCACACAGACAGTGACCCGAGCCGGGAATCGAACCCAGGACCCTGGAGCTGTGAAGCAGCAGTGCTAACCACTGTGCTACCGTGCCGCCCCTGACTTGGGTCACTCTGTGAAGTTTGCACATTCTCCCCATGTCTGTGTGGGTTTCCTCCGGGTGCTCCGGTTTCCTCCCACAGTCCGAAAGACGTGCTGGTTAGGTGTATTGGCCGTGCTAAATTCTCCCTCCGTGTACCCGAACAGGTGCCAGTGTGGCGACTAGGGGATTTTCACAGTAACTTCATTGCAGTGTTAATGTGAGCCTACTTGTGACACTAATAAATAAACTTAAACTTGGGGGTTGTCAATCCCTCCAGGATTTCCCTAGAGTCTCCCGAAACTGCAGATTAACATTCAGGGATAAAACCGTAAAACAACGGGGGAAATACTCTGTGGAGATGCAGACAGACCCAAACCTGCCTGCACCCTTCAGTGGCACTGGTGCCGGGAATGTGTCAGGGTTCCGGGAATTGGTTCCGGCTTTTTATCCCTGCGCTGAGTCTCCTGGACTCCATGGAAATCCAGTCCAGTGTTTCAGTCTGAAGGATCTTTCATCAGACCTGATAGAACTAAGTAAAATATTCCAGATGGAGTGGGGAGAAGTGGATGGCAAATATTACATTGGAGATTCTGAAATTGATAGTGTGGAAGCCATAAGATTCCATACAGAGGAAGTACATCACAGAAACAGGCCATTCAGCCCAACAATTCCATACAGATGTTTATGCTCTGCTCAAGACACTTCTCATTTTTCTTCTACATCTTCCATTGTAACCATCTATTCCTTTCTCCCTGGCATGCTTGTCTCACTTTCCCTCGAATACACCGACACTATTCACTTCAGCCACTTCCTGTGATAATCAGTTCCACATTCTCACCACTCTCCGCATGGGTAAAGAGGTTTCTCCTGAATTCCCGATTGGATTTCTTGGCCAACGCCCCACTGGGATTTGAGCTACCGTCCCCTGTTGCCAGTTCTGGCTGGACATAATCCTGGAGGTTAGGCCACGTGATCACTTGTCTCCCACAGTCCTGCCCCCACACTCCTGCCTGGCCTCTCGATCTGTCAGTCTTTGGAACGCAGCACTCCTTTTGTACTTGCTGTTACCAGTTTTTCTTCCCTCCAATCTGAGCTCCCTCACAGGTTGCTGTTCCCCCTGGCAATCTGGATTAAACCCTCCCCAACAGCACGAGCAAAGTCTCCTTGCGAGAGAGAGTTGGAGGCTTAATTTTTCAAATTTCCATAATACCCTTGCCTAATTACATATTTAAAATTCACATCCATGTGTTTAAATCACGCCTGCTGCTTGTTCCTCCCTATCTCTGTAAAGCCCAGGGCCCTCTGAGGCTGAGAGCACTGCTAACTCTGACCTCTTGAGCATCTCTCATTCCTTCCCTCCAATGTTGGTGCCCAGCCTTCAGCTGCCCTGGTTCTAAACACTGGAAATTCCCCCCTTAATCCTCTCTGACTCTCTCTCCCTCTCGGTTTCTCTCCCTCTGCCTCTCTCTCTCTCTCGTTTCTCTCCCTCTCTTGACGTTTTTCTCCCTCTCTCTACATTTCTCTCTCTCTCCACGTTTCTCTCTCTCTCTACGTTTCTCTCTCTCTCTACGTTTTCTCTCTCTCTCTACGTTTCTCACTCTCTCTACGTTTCTCTCTCTCTCTACGTTTCTCTCTCTCTCTACGTTTCTCTCTCTCTCTACGTTTCTCTCTCTCTCTACGTTTCTCTCTCTCTCTACGTTTCTCTCTCTCTCTACGTTTCTCTCTCTCTCTACGTTTCTCTCTCTCTCTACGTTTCTCTCTCTCTCTACGTTTCTCTCTCTCTTACGTTTCTCTCTCTCTCACGTTTCTCTCTCTCTCTACATTCTCTCTCTACGTTTCTCTCTCTCTCTACGTTTCTCTCTCTCTCTACGTTTCTCTCTCTCTCTACGTTTCTCTCCCTCTCTCTACGTTTCTCTCCCTCTCTCTACGTTTCTCTCCCTCTCTCTACGTTTCTCTCCCTCTCTCTACGTTTCTCTCCCTCTCTCTCGTTTCTCTCCCTCTCTCTACGTTTCTCTCCCTCTCTCTACGTTTCTCTCCCTCTCTCTACGTTTTCTCTCCCTCTCTCTACGTTTCTCTCCCTCTCTCTACGTTTCTCTCCCTCTCTCTACGTTTTCTCCCTCTCTCTACGTTTCTCTCCTCTCTCTACGTTTCTCTCCCTCTCTCTACGTTTCTCTCCCTCTCTCTACGTTTCTCTCCCTCTCTCTACGTTTCTCTCCCTCTCTCTACGTTCTCTCCCTCTCTCTACGTTTCTCTCCCTCTCTCTACGTTTCTCTCCCTCTCTCTACGTTTCTCTCCCTCTCTCTACGTTTCTCTCCCTCTCTCTACGTTTCTCTCCCTCTCTCTACGTTTTCTCTCCCTCTCTCTACGTTTCTCTCCCTCTCTCTACGTTTCTCTCCCTCTCTCTACGTTTCTCTCCCTCTCTCTACGTTTCTCTCCTCTCTCTACGTTTCTCTCCCTCTCTCTACGTTTCTCTCCCTCTCTCTACGTTTCTCTCCCTCTCTCTACGTTTCTCTCCCTCTCTCTACGTTTCTCTCCCTCTCTCTACGTTTCTCTCCCTCTCTCTACGTTTCTCTCCCTCTCTCTACGTTTCTCTCCCTCTCTCTACGTTTCTCTCCCTCTCTCTACGTTTCTCTCCCTCTCTCTACGTTTCTCTCCCTCTCTCTACGTTTCTCTCCCTCTCTCTACGTTTCTCTCCCTCTCTCTACGTTTCTCTCCCTCTCTCTACGTTTCTCTCCCTCTCTCTACGTTTCTCTCCCTCTCTCTACGTTTCTCTCCCTCTCTCTACGTTTCTCTCCCTCTCTCTACGTTTCTCTCCCTCTCTCTACGTTTCTCTCCCTCTCTCTACGTTTCTCTCCCTCTCTCTACGTTTCTCTCCCTCTCTCTACGTTTCTCTCCCTCTCTCTACGTTTCTCTCCCTCTCTCTACGTTTCTCTCCCTCTCTCTACGTTTCTCTCCCTCTCTCTACGTTTCTCTCCCTCTCTCTACGTTTCTCTCCCTCTCTCTACGTTTCTCTCCCTCTCTCTACGTTTCTCTCCCTCTCTCTACGTTTCTCTCCCTCTCTCTACGTTTCTCTCCCTCTCTCTACGTTTCTCTCCCTCTCTCTACGTTTCTCTCCCTCTCTCTACGTTTCTCTCCCTCTCTCTACGTTTCTCTCCCTCTCTCTACGTTTCTCTCCCTCTCTCTACGTTTCTCTCCCTCTCTCTACGTTTCTCTCCCTCTCTCTACGTTTCTCTCCCTCTCTCTACGTTTCTCTCCCTCTCTCTACGTTTCTCTCCCTCTCTCTACGTTTCTCTCCCTCTCTCTACGTTTCTCTCCCTCTCTCTACGTTTCTCTCCCTCTCTCTACGTTTCTCTCCCTCTCTCTACGTTTCTCTCCCCCTCTCTACGTTTCTCTCCCCCTCTCTACGTTTCTCTCCCCTCTCTACGTTTCTCTCCCTCTCTCTACGTTTCTCTCCCTCTCTCTACGTTTCTCTCCCTCTCTCTACGTTTCTCTCCCTCTCTCTACGTTTCTCTCCCTCTCTCTACGTTTCTCTCCCTCTCTCTACGTTTCTCTCCCTCTCTCTACGTTTCTCTCCCTCTCTCTACGTTTCTCTCCCTCTCTCTACGTTTCTCTCCCTCTCTCTACGTTTCTCTCCCTCTCTCTACGTTTCTCTCCCTCTCTCTACGTTTCTCTCCCTCTCTCTACGTTTCTCTCCCTCTCTCTACGTTTCTCTCCCTCTCTCTACGTTTCTCTCCCTCTCTCTACGTTTCTCTCCCTCTCTCTACGTTTCTCTCCCTCTCTCTACGTTTCTCTCCCTCTCTCTACGTTTCTCTCCCTCTCTCTACGTTTCTCTCCCTCTCTCTACGTTTCTCTCCCTCTCTCTACGTTTCTCTCCCTCTCTCTACGTTTCTCTCCCTCTCTCTACGTTTCTCTCCCTCTCTCTACGTTTCTCTCCCTCTCTCTACGTTTCTCTCCCTCTCTCTACGTTTCTCTCCCTCTCTCTACGTTTCTCTCCCTCTCTCTACGTTTCTCTCCCTCTCTCTACGTTTCCCTCTCTCCCTCTCTCTACGTTTCTCTCTCTCCCTCTCTCTACGTTTCTCTCTCTCCCTCTCTCTACGTTTCTTTCTCTCCCTCTCTCTACGTTTCTCTCCCTCTCTCTACGTTTCTCTCCCTCTCTCTACGTTTCTCTCCCTCTCTCTACGTTTCTCTCTCTCCCTCTCTCTACGTTTCTCTCTCTCCCTCTCTCTACGTTTCTTTCTCTCCCTCTCTCTACGTTTCTCTCCCTCTCTCTACGTTTCTCTCCCTCTCTCTACGTTTCTCTCCCTCTCTCTACGTTTCTCTCCCTCTCTCTACGTTTCTCTCCCTCTCTCTACGTTTCTCTCCCTCCCTCTCTCTACGTTTCTCTCTCTCCCTCTCTCTACGTTTCTCTCCCTCTCTCTACGTTTCTCTCCCTCTCTCTACGTTTCCCTCTCTCCCTCTCTCTACGTTTCTCTCTCTCCCTCTCTCTACGTTTCTCTCTCTCCCTCTCTCTACGTTTCTTTCTCTCCCTCTCTCTACGTTTCTCTCCCTCTCTCTACGTTTCTCTCCCTCTCTCTACGTTTCTCTCCCTCTCTCTACGTTTCTCTCTCTCCCTCTCTCTACGTTTCTCTCTCTCCCTCTCTCTACGTTTCTTTCTCTCCCTCTCTCTACGTTTCTCTCCCTCTCTCTACGTTTCTCTCCCTCTCTCTACGTTTCTCTCCCTCTCTCTACGTTTCTCTCCCTCTCTCTACGTTTCTCTCCCTCTCTCTACGTTTCTCTCCCTCCCTCTCTCTACGTTTCTCTCTCTCCCTCTCTCTACGTTTCTCTCCCTCTCTCTACGTTTCTCTCCCTCTCTCTACGTTTCTCTCCCTCTCTCTACGTTTCTCTCCCTCTCTCTACGTTTCTCTCCCTCTCTCTACGTTTCTCTCCCTCTCTCTACGTTTCTCTCCCTCCCTCTCTCTACGTTTCTCTCTCTCCCTCTCTCTACGTTTCTCTCCCTCTCTCTACGTTTCTCTCCCTCTCTCTACGTTTCTCTCCCTCTCTCTACGTTTCTCTCTCTCTCTCTCTCTACGTTTCTCTCTCTCTCTCTCTCTACGTTTCTCTCTCTCTCTCTCTCTCTACGTTTCTCTCTCTCTCTCCTTGTTTCCCTCTCTCTCTCTCTCTCTCTCCGTTTCTCTCTCTCCTCCTCCTAAGGCACACTCTAAAACCAGCCTCTTTGGCTACCTTTTTGTTTATCTGTCCTAATGTCACCCTCTATGGTTTGGTGTGAGATTGTGTTTGGAGTTTTGTCCTGTGTCGTGCCGTGGGATATTTTATTACCTTAAATGTGCCGCTTTCCTCAAAACAAATAAAGTATAATCTTGCAGGCGCAGCCTCTTACTGAATCACAGTTGCAGATATTTGTTCCTTTGAATGATATAGAACTGAAATAACAAAACAATCGGAATGCACTCTCATTCTCAAAATGATTACTCATTGCGCAATACCAACTAGGGGGAGATTTCCACTTTGTATAGGTTACTGGGCTGTGCATTGCCAAGTGCACAGTTCCATGCTGGGCACATTTAACTCTTTCTGGGGGCTAGAAGGGTTGGAAAGTAAAGACGATGGGCTGAGTGGCCCCCTTCTGTACCATAACAATTCCAGTTTTTGAAAACAAATAGGGTGAATTTGTGGAGCGCAATGTTTAGGAAGGATGTCCTGGCCTTGGAGGGGGTCCAGAGGAGGTTCACAAGAATGATCCCAGGAATGAAGGGTTTGTCATATGAGGAGCGGTTGAGAAGTCTGGGTCTATACTCGATGGAGTTTAGAAGGATATGGGGGGATTGAATTGAAACTTACAGAATACTGAGAAGCCTGGATGGAGTGGACGTGGAGAGGATGTTTCCACTAGTGGGAGAGACTAGAACTCGAGGGCACAACCTCAGAGTGAAGGGACACTCCTCACCTGATGAAGGAGTAGCGCTCTGAAAGCTCATGATTCCAAATAAACCTGTTGGACTTTAACCTGGTGTTGAGAGACTTCTTACTGCGCCTACCCCAGTCCAACACCGGCACCTCCACCTCATTTTTAACTATAGCGTCAGTGTTCTGTTCTGTTACGAACAAGTGGTTTATTAATTAAGAAGGAAAATGGGGTCCAGTTTTCTTGTGATTCATTCGACAGGGAAATTAGTAGCCACCCAGAAGAAAATCCTCTTTAATGTGAGTGATGCTCAGATATCCAAGAATTTGTGAACTTTCTGTAGAGTTCCAGTTGGAAACTGTGAAACCTATTCTTTCAGGATTGGATTTTGTAAAATACGAGAAGAAAAGGTTAAAACTCAAATAACCCCTGCAACAGCTGTGAAGGAGTGAGTAAGCTAACACTCTCTCTCCTCCGAGTCAAGAGGTCATGGGAACAAGACACACTTCAGAGACCTCAGCATGGAATCCAGACATCACCCTCAGTGCAGTGCTGAGGGAGTGCCGCACTGTCAGAGGGTCAGTGCTGAGGGAGTGCTGCACTGTCAGAGGGTCAGTGCTGAGGGAGTGCTGCACTGTCAGAGGGTCAGTGCTGAGGGAGTGCTGCACTGTCAGAGGGTCAGTGCTGAGGGAGTGCCGCACTGTCAGAGGGTCAGTACTGAGGGAGTGCTGCAGTGTCAGAGGGTCAGTGCTGAGGGAGTGCCGCACTGTCAGAGGGTCAGTACTGAGGGAGTGCCGCACTGTCAGAGGGTCAGTGCTGAGGGAGTGCCGCACTGTCAGAGGGTCAGTGCTGAGGGAGTGCCGCACTGTCAGAGGGTCAGTACTGAGGGAGTGCCGCACTGTCAGAGGGTCAGTGCTGAGGGAGTGCCGCACTGTCAGAGGGTCAGTGCTGAGGGAGTGCCGCACTGTCAGAGGGTCAGTGCTGAGGGAGTGCCGCACTGTCAGAGGGTCAGTGCTGAGGGAGTGCCGCACTGTCAGAAGGTCAGTGCTGAGGGAGTGCCGCACTGTCAGAGGGTCAGTACTGAGGGAGTGCCGCACTGTCAGAGGGTCAGTGCTGAGGGAGTGCCGCACTGTCAGAGGGTCAGTGCTGAGGGAGTGCCGCACTGTCAGAGGGTCAGTGCTGAGGGAGTGCCGCACTGTCAGAGGGTCAGTACTGAGGGAGTGCCGCACTGTCAGAGGGTCAGTGCTGAGGGAGTGCCGCACTGTCAGAGGGTCAGTGCTGAGGGAGTGCCGCACTGTCAGAGGGTCAGTGCTGAGGGAGTGCCGCACTGTCAGAGGGTCAGTACTGAGGGAGTGCCGCACTGTCAGAGGGTCAGTGCTGAGGGAGTGCCGCACTGTCAGAGGGTCAGTACTGAGGGAGTGCCGCACTGTCAGAGGGTCAGTACTGAGGGAGTGCTGCACTGTCAGAGGGTCAGTGCTGAGGGAGTGCCGCACTGTCAGAGGGTCAGTGCTGAGGGAGTGCCGCACTGTCAGAGGGTCAGTGCTGAGGGAGTGCCGCACTGTCAGAGGGTCAGTGCTGAGGGAGTGCCGCACTGTCAGAGGGTCAGTACTGAGGGAGTGCCGCACTGTCAGAGGGTCAGTACTGAGGGAGTGCCGCACTGTCAGAGGGTCAGTACTGAGGGAGTGCCGCACTGTCAGAGGGTCAGTGCTGAGGGAGTGCCGCACTGTCAGAGGGTCAGTACTGAGGGAGTGCCGCACTGTCAGAGGGTCAGTGCTGAGGGAGTGCCGCACTGTCAGAGGGTCAGTACTGAGGGAGTGCCGCACTGTCAGAGGGTCAGTACTGAGGGAGTGCCGCACTGTCAGAGGGTCAGTACTGAGGGAGTGCCGCACTGTCAGAGGGTCAGTGCTGAGGGAGTGCCGCACTGTCAGAGGGTCAGTGCTGAGGGAGTGCCGCACTGTCAGAGGGTCAGTGCTGAGGGAGTGCCGCACTGTCAGAGGGTCAGTACTGAGGGAGTGCCGCACTGTCAGAGGGTCAGTACTGAGGGAGTGCCGCACTGTCAGAGGGTCAGTGCTGAGGGAGTGCCGCACTGTCAGAGGGTCAGTGCTGAGGGAGTGCCGCACTGTCAGAGGGTCAGTGCTGAGGGAGTGCCGCACTGTCAGAGGGTCAGTGCTGAGGGAGTGCCGCACTGTCAGAGGGTCAGTGCTGAGGGAGTGCCGCACTGTCAGAGGGTCAGTGCTGAGGGAGTGCCGCACTGTCAGAGGGTCAGTGCTGAGGGAGTGCCGCACTGTCAGGGGGTCAGTGCTGAGGGAGTGCCGCACTGTCAGAGGGTCAGTGCTGAGGGAGTGCCGCACTGTCAGAGGGTCAGTGCTGAGGGAGTGCCGCACTGTCAGAGAGTCAGTGCTGAGGGAGTGCCGCACTGTCAGAGGGTCAGTGCTGAGGGAGTGTCGCACTGTCAGAGGGTCAGTGCCGAGGGAGTGCCGCACTGTCAGAGAGTCAGTGCTGAGGGAGTGCCGCACTGTCTTTTGGATGTGACCTTTATGGAGAAGGAGGGAAAAAAATTGAATAAATGTGCCTTCAAGATGCAGAGCTCCCTCCAACAACATTGATGAGCGGCACAGTGGTTAACACTGCTGCCTCACAGCGCCAGGGACCCTGGTTCAATTCCAACCTTGGGTGACTGTCTGTGTGGAGTTTGCACGTTCTCCCCGTGTCTATGTGGGTTTCCTCCGGGTGCCCTAGTTTCCTCCCACAGTCCAAAGATGTGCGGGTTAGGTGAATTGGCCATGCTAAATTGCCCTGTAGTGTCAGGGGGATTAACAGGGTAAATACGTGGGTTATGGGGATAGAGCCTGGGTGGGATTGTTGCTGGTGCAGATGGGCCGAATGGCCTCCTTCTGCACTGTCGGGATTCTATATAAAAAAACATTTCCTCTGTTGGAGTAGCAGGAGTCATTTGTGAAGCCAATCTCTGTTACAAAAGACATTTATTTTAATCTAAATTATAGCAGGAAGCAGGAAGCCAATTTAAGTTTCAGTCTGAGCAGTCAGTTTCCGTTGCGTTGCACCATTACTCCTGATTTTCACCCTCACTCCAGTGTTTCCTTGATCGTTTGCCATTTGAGTATTCCAGTGCTCTCCTGATCCGTCACCCTCTCCCGTAACAGTGAGCTTATCTGAAACTCTATCCTAACTCGCTCCAAGTTGGGTTTAGCCATCACCCACACTCCATGCTCTCTGACCTACACAGGCTCCAGGTATCGCAACGGCTCAGGGTTTAACATTCTCCACCTTGTTCTGAAATCCTCCCCCCCCCCCCACCCTCCCCATGGCCTTGTCCATCTCTACCTCTGCGATCTCCCCCAGCCTCGCAGCGGAGTTTAGTACATAAAATACTAAAAGGGATTGATAAAGCAAATGTGTAGACCAAATGTTTCCTCTGATGGGGTAATCTCAAACAAGAGATCACAGGTAAGGACCCCACGCACCCCGGACATTCTCTCTTCCACCTTCTTCCATCGGGAAAAAGATACAAAAGTCTGAGGTCACGTACCAACCGACTCATTGGTTTCAAATTCATAGATCATTGGGAAGTCTTCATGAGAGGATGGCACCTGTACGGAAAGGATGGGTTACACCTTAACTGGAAGGGCACAAATATCCTGGCTGGGAGTTTTGCTAGCGTGTTTTGGCAGGGTTTAAACTAGTGTGGCAGGGGGGTGGGGATCAAAACAGTAGTTCAGTAAGTACTGAGGCCGGGGTCGAGCTGGGGGCCAGGGCAAGGCTAGCTAAGAAGAAGAGCATTCTGGAGCCGGGTGACCTGAGTGGGCCTGGAGGTCTGGAGTGCATCTGCTTCAATGCGAGGAGCGTAACGGGTAAGACAGACAAACTTAGGGCCTTAATGCTTACGCAGAATTTGGATGTGGTTGCGCTGACGGAGACATGGTTAAAAGGACAGGACTGGCAGCTGAATATTCCGGGGTATAAGTGTTTTAGGCGAGACAGAGGAGAGGCTAAAAAAGGTGGGGGAGTAGCGGCATTAGTTAGGGAGCATATTACCGCGGTGCAGAGGGTGGACAATTTAGAGGGGTCATGTAATGAGTCACTGTGGGTGGAGCTCAGAAACAGGAAAGGTGCAATCACTATGCTGGGGGTATACTACAGGCCACCCAACAGCCCACGGGAAGTGGAGGAACGGATATGTCAGGAGATTCTGGATATGTGCAGAAAAAATAGGATTGTTGTGTGGGAGACTTCAATTTCCCTGGTATAGACTGGAAAGTGCTTAGGGCTGGGGGCCTGGACGGGGAGGAATTTGTAAAATGCGTACTGGAAGGTTCTTTGGAACAGTATGTAGATAGCCCAACTAGAGAGGGGGCTATACTGGACCTAGTTCTGGGAAATGAGCCCAGTCAGGTCGTCAAAGTTTCGGTAGGGGAACATGTGGCAAATAGTGACCACAACTCTGTTAACTTTAGGATAGTAATGGAGTGTTGTCCTAAGGGTAGGGTGCTAAATTGGGGGAATGCTAACTATAGCCGGATTAGGCAGGAATTGGTGGCCGTTGATTGGGAGAGGCTGTTCGGGGGTAAGTCCACGTCTGGCATGTGGGAGTCTTTTAAGGAACAGTTGATAAGGCTGCAGGATAGGCATGTGCCTGTAAAAAGGAAGGATAGGAAAGGTAGGATTCGAAAGCCGTGGATAACCAGGGAAATTGAGGATCTGATCACAAAGAAAAGAGAGGCGTACGTTAGGTCCAGTCAACTGAAAACAGGTGGAGCTCTGGAGGAAGGCATGATGTGGAGATGCCGGCGTTGGACTGGGGTAAACACAGTAAGAAGTTTAACAACACCAGGTTAAAGTCCGACAGGTTTATTTGGTAGCAAAAGCCACACAAGCTTTCGAGGCTCTGAGCCCCTTCTTCAGGTAGGCCCTACCTGAAGAAGGGGCTCAGAGCCTCGAAAGCTTGTGTGGCTTTTGCTACCAAATAAACCTGTTGGACTTTAACCTGGTGTTGTTAAACTTCTTGCTCTGGAGGAATACAGAGAGAGTAGGAAAGAACTCAAACGGGGAGTTAGAAGGGCAAAAAGAGGTAACGAAATGTTCTTGGCAGGCAGGATTAAGGAGAATCCTAAGACATTTTATTCATATGTTAGGAACAAAAGAGTTGTCAGGGAAAAAGTCAGACCTCTCGGGGACAAAGGAGGGGAATTATGCTTAGAACCCAAGGGAATAGGGGAGATCCTAAATGAATACTTTGCATCGGTATTCACAAAGGAGAGGGACTTGTTGACTGGGAGTGTCTCAGAGGGAGGTGTTGACCTGTTGGAGAGAATCTCTATTACAAGGGAGGAAGTGTTAGGTTTTTTAGGTAACATTAAAACTGACAAATCCCCAGGGCCTGATGGTATCTATCCTAGACTGCTCAGGGAGACAAGAGATGTAATTGCTGGGCCTCTGACGGAAATCTTTGTCTCTTCATTGGACACAGGTGAGGTCCCTGAGGATTGGAGGATAGCGAATGTGGTACCGTTATTTAAGAAGGGTAGCAGGGATAACCCGGATAATTATAGGCCAGTGAGCTTGACGTCCGTGGTGGGGAAGTTGTTGGAGAGGATTCTTAGAGACAGGATGTATGCGCATTTAGAACAGAACAATCTCATTAGTGACAGACAGCATGGTTTTGTAAGAGGGAGGTCGTGCCTTACAAATTTGGTGGAGTTTTTTGAGGAAGTGACAAAAACGGTTGATGAAGGAAGGGCCGTGGATGTCGTCTATATGGATTTCAGTAAGGCATTTGAGAAAGTCCCACATGGCAGGTTGGTTAAGAAGGTTAAGGCTCATGGGATACAAGGGGAGGTGGCTAGATGGGTAGAAAACTGGCTTGGCCACAGGAGACAGAGAGTAGCAGTCGAAGGGTCTTTTTCCAGCTGGAGGTCTGTGACCAGTGGTGTTCTGCAGGGCTCTGTACTGGGACCTCTGCTATTTGTGATATATATAAATGATTTGGAAGAAGGTGTAACTGGTGCTATCAGCAAGTTTGCGGATGACATGAAGATGGTTGGACTTGCGGATAGCGATGAACATTGTCGGACAATACAGCAGGGTGTAGATAGGCTGGAAACCTGGGCGGAGAAATGGCAGATGGAATTTAATCCGGATAAATGCGAAGTGATGCATTTTGGAAGAACTAATGTAGGGAGGAGTTATACAATAAATGGCAGAGCCATCAAGAGTATAGAAACACAGAGGGACCTAGGTGTGCAAGTCCACAAATCCTTGAAGGTGGCAGCACAGGTGGAGAAGGTGGTGAAGAAGGCATATGGTATGCTTGCCTTTATAGGACGGGGTATAGAGTATAAAAGCTGGAGTCTGATGTTGCAGCTGTATAGAACGCTGGTTAGGCCACATTTGGAGTACTGCGTCCAGTTCTGGTCGCCGCACTACCAGAAGGACGTGGAGGCTTTGGAGAGAGTGCAGAGAAGGTTTACCAGGATGTTGCCTGGTATGGAGGGTCTTAGCTATGAGGAGAGATGGGTAACCTGGGCTTGTTCTCCCTGGAAAGACGGAGAATGAGGGGAGACCTAATAGAGGTGTACAAAATTATGAAGGGTATAGATAGGGTGAACAGTGGGAAGCTTTTTCCCAGGTCGGAGGTGACGATCACGAGGGTCACGGGCTCAAGGTGAGAGGGGCGAGGTATAACTCAGATATCAGAGGGACGTTTTTTACACAGAGAGTGGTGGGGGCCTGGAATGCGCTGCCAAGTAGGGTGGTGGAGGCAGACACGCTGGCATCGTTTAAGACTTACCTGGATAGTCACATGAGCAGTCTGGGAATGGAGGGATACAAACGATTGGTCTAGTTGGACCAATGAGCGGCACGGGCTTGGAGGGCCGAAGGGCCTGTTTCCTGTGCTGTACTGTTCTTTGTTGTTCAAGAGCAGCTTCTTCCCTGCTGCCACCAGACTTTTGAATGGATCGACCTCGCACTTAATTGATCTTTCTCTACACCCTTTTTTAAAAGTTTATTTTATTAGCCACAAGTAAGGCTTACATTAACACTTCAATTAAGTTACTGTGAAATTCCCTTAGTCGCCACATTTCGGCGCCTGTTTGGGTCAATGCACCGAACCACGTCTTTCAGAATGTGGGAGGAAACCGGAGCACCCGGAGGAAACCCACGCAGACACGGGGAGAACGTGCAAACTCCACACAGACAGTGACCCAAGCCGGGAATCAAACCCGGGACCCTGGTGCTGTGAGGCAGCAGTGCTAACCACTGTGCTGCCCTAGCTTTGACTGTAACACTACATTCTGCACTTTCCTTCTGTGAATGGTAGGCTTTGCATAGCGCGCAAGAAACAATACTTTTCACTGTATGTTAATACATGTGACAACAATAAATCAAATCAAAGCAAACAGGTAAAGGTTGAGAGGCGGTAGTTTTGAAACTGAGATGAGGAGGAACTACTTCTCACAGAGGGTGGATCGCTGCCCCATAGCGCGGTGGAGTTTGAATCGTTGAATGGTTTCAGGAGGGAGATAGATATATTTTTAACTTATAAAAAGGGATAAGAGGATCTGGGGAACAGGTGGGGAGGTGGATTTGAGACCAGGGAGAGAGCAGCCATGATCTGATTGGATGGTGGAGCAGGCTCGAAGGGCTGAATTTGCCAACTTCTGCTCCTAATTCCTATGTTCCTCACGAGTTGGGATGGGGCACTACGAATGCGTCACTCCAATTCGGTCCTCTTGCATATCCAGGACTTCAATTGCTTTTCCTCTGAAAGGAAGAGGGAGAGAGAGAGAGTCAGAACGGTTTCAGGAGAGAATTCCAGAGCTCAGGACCAACACAATCCGATGTGCGGCCGCCAACAGTGGAGCAATTAAAATTGGGGGGGGCCTGTAGGAGGCCAGAGTTGGAGGAGCGCAGTGATCTCAGAGGGTTTTCAGGGCCTGGTAGAGATTATTATAGATAGTGTGGAATTCACTACCACCGAATGTAGTTGAGGCCAAAACGTTGTCTGATTTCAAGAAGAAATTAGCTCTTGGGGCTTAAGGGATCAAGGGATATGGCTGGGGGGGCGGTAGTGGGATCAGGATATCGAATTCGATGATCAGCCATGATCAAGATGAAGGACTGAATGGCCTCCTCCTGCTTTTAGTTTCTATACCATGTTGGGGGGGAGCGGGGTGGGGGGGGGAGGTTGGGACCATGAATTTAAACACAAGGATGAGAATTTAACATTT
This sequence comes from Mustelus asterias, assembly GCF_964213995.1. Taxonomy (NCBI): domain Eukaryota; kingdom Metazoa; phylum Chordata; class Chondrichthyes; order Carcharhiniformes; family Triakidae; genus Mustelus; species Mustelus asterias. Next base: position 5,094,331 of record NC_135810.1, on the reverse strand, counting down.
TAGACATTCAGACTGGGAGCAACTGTAGACAGAGGCACAGGTGGGTTCCTTTTTTATCCGGGATGTGGGTATCGCTGACTGGGCCAGCATTTATTGCCCATCCCTGAGGGCATTTAAGAATCAATCACATTGAACAAAGAACAATACAGCACAGGAACAGGCCCTTCGGCCCTCCAAGCCTGCGCCGCTCATGTGCCCAACTAGACCATTCGTTTGTATCCCTCTATTCCCAGTCTGTTCATGTGGTTATCGAGATAAGTCTTAAACCATCCCAGCATGTCCACCTCAATCACCTTGCTTGGCAGTGCATTCCAGGCCCCCACCACCCTCTGTGTAAAATACGTCCCCCTGACATCTGTGTTGAACCTTGCCCCCCTCACCTTGAACCTGTGACCCCTTGTGCTTGTCACCTCCGACCTGGGAAAAAGCTTCCCACTGTTCACCTTACCTACGCCCTTCATAATTTTATACACCTCTATTAGGTCGCCCCACATCCTCCGTCTTTCCAGGGAGAACAACCCCAGTTTACCCAATCTCTCCTCATAGCTAAGACCCTCCATACCAGGCAACATCCTGGTAAACCTTTTCTGTACTCTCTCCAAAGCCTCCACGTCCTTCTGGTCGTGTGGCGACCAGAACTGGACGCAGTATTCCAAATGTGGCCTAACCAACGTTCTATACAGCTGCAATATCATATGCCAACTTTTATATTCTATGCCCCGTCCAATAAAGGCAAGCATGCCATATGCCGCCTTCACCACCCTCTCCACCTGTGCTGCCACCTTTAAGGATCTGTGGACTTGTACACCCAGGTCCCTCTGTGTGTCTATACTCCTGATGGTTCTGCCATTTATTGCATAGCTCCCCCTTACATTAGATCTACCGAAATGCATCACTTCGCATTTATCTGGATTAAATTCCATCTGCCATTTCTCCGCCCAATGTTCCAGCCTATCTATGTCCTGCTGTATTCCCTGACAATGGTCATCACTATCCGCGACTCCAGCAATCTTTGTGTCATCTGCAAACTTACTGATCACACCAGCTACATCTTCCTCCAAATCATTTATATATATCACAAACAGCAGAGGTCCCAGTACAGAGCCCTGCAGAACACCACTAGTCACAGACCTCCAACCGGAAAAAGACCCTTCCACTGTTACCCACTGTCTTCTATGGCGAAGCCAGTTCTCCACCCATCTAGCTAGCTTACCTTTTATCCCGTGAGATTTAACCTTTTGCACCAGCTTGCCATGAGGGACCTTGTCAAACGCTTTACTAAAATCCATATAGCGACATCCACGGCCCTTCCCTCGTCAATCGTTTTTGTCACCTCCTCAAAAAACTCAACCAAATTTGTGAGGCATGACCTCCCTCGTACAAAACCATGCTCTCTATCGCTAATGAGATTATTCAGTTCTAAATGCGCATATATCCTATCTCTAAGAATCTTCTCCAACAATTATAGTGGTGGTGGAAGTGGATTCGATTGAGTCTTTTAAGAGACTTTTGGATAGGTTCATGGAGGTTAGTAAGATAGAGGGTTATAGATGAGCCTAGAAGGTATGGAAATTGTTCGGCGTAACTTGTGGGCCGAAGGGCCTGTTTGCGCTGTAGCTTTTCTATGTTTCTAATTTCCCTACCATGGACGTCAAGCTCACCGGCCTATAATTACCTGGGTTATCCTTGCTACCCTTCTTAAATAACGGGACCACATTTGCTATCCTCCAATCCTCTGGGACCTCACCTGTGTCCAGTGAAGAGGCAAAGATTTCTGTTAGAGGCCCAGCAATTTTGTCTCTTGCCTCCCTGAGGAGTCTAGGATAGATGCCACCCGGCCCTGGGGATTTATCTGTCTTAATGTTTCCTAAAAAACCTAACACTTCCTCCCTTGTAATTGAGATTTTTTCTAACGGGTCAACACATCTCTCTGAGACTCTGCCAGTCAACATGTCCCTCTCCTTTGTGAATACTGATGCAAAGTATTCGTTTAGGATCTCACCTACTTCCTTTGGTTCTAAGCATAATTCCCCTCCTTTGTCCCTGAGAGGTCCGATTCTTTCCCTAACAACCCTCTTGTTCCTAACGTATGTATAAAATGCCTTGGGATTCGCCTTAATCCTGTCTGCCAAGGACATTTCGTGACCCCTTTTTGCCCTTCTAACTCCCTGTTTGAGTTCTTTTCTACTTTCTCTGTATTCCTCCAGTGCTCCATCTGTTTTTGGCTGCCTGGACCTCATGTATGCCTCTTTTTTCTTTTTGATTAGACCCACAATTTCCCTGGTTATCCACGGCTCTCGAATCCTACCTTTCCTATCCTTCCTCTTTACAGGCACATGCCTGTCCTGCAGTCCTATCAACTGCTCCTGAAAAGACTCCCACATGCCAGATGTGGATTTACCCTCGAACAGCCTCTCCCAATCAACAGCCACCAAATCCTGCCTAATCCGGCTGTAGTTAGCCTTCCCCCAATTCAGCACCTTACCCATAGGACAACACTCATCTTTTTCCATTACTATCCTAAAGTTTACAGAATTGTGGTCACTGTTCGCCACATGTTCCCCCACAGTAACTTTGATGACCTGACCGGGCTCATTCCCCAGTACTAGGTCCAGTATAGCCCCCTCTCTAGTTGGACTGTCAACATATTGTTCCAAAGAACCTTCCTGTACGCATTTTATCAATTCTTCCCCGTCCAGGCCCCCAGCCCTAAGCGATTTCCAGTCTATGTGAGGGAAATTAAAGTCTCCCACTACAACAACCCTATTTTTTCTGCACCTGTCCAGAATCTCCTTACATATCCGTTCCTCAACTTCCCGTGGGCTGTTGGGAGGCCTGTAGTATACCCCTAGCATAGTGACTGCACCCTTCCTGTTTCTGAGCTCCACCCACAGTGACTCGTTACCTGACCCTTCCGAATTATCCACCCTCTGTACCGCTGTAATATGCTCCCTAACCAGCATTGCTACTCCCTCACTTCTCCTAGCCCCTCCTCTGTCTCGTCTAAAACACTTATACCCCGGATTATTCAGCTGCCAGTCCTGTCCTTCTTTTAACCAAGTCTCCGTCACTGCAACCACATCCAAGTTCCGCACAAGCATTAAGGCTCTAAGCTCGTCTGTCTTGCCCGTGACGCTCCTTGCATTGAAGCAGATGCACTCCAGACCTCCAGGCCCACTGAGGTCATCCTCCCCCAGAATGCTCTTCCTCTTAGATAGCCTTGTCTTGGCCCCAACCTCGTCCCCAGCCTCTATGACCTATTGTTCTGATCCCCACCCCCCCTGCCACATTTATTTACACCCACCCGAACCGCACTAGCAAAACTCCCAGCTAGGAAATTCGTGCCCCTCCAGTTTAGGTGTAACCCATCCTCCTTGTACAGGTGCCATCCTCTCTTGAAGACTTCCCAGTGATCCACGAATTTGAAACCCTCCCTCCTGCACCAGTCCTTTAGCCACGCGTTCAGCTGTACAATCTCCCTGTTCCTAGCCTCACTAGCTTGTGGCACTGGGAGTAGTCCAGAGATCGCTACCCTAGAGGCCCTGCTTTTCAGCCTCCTACCCAACTCCCTGAATTGCTCTCTCGGGACCGGCTGTGACTCTGGAGTCACGTGTAGGCCAGACCAGGTAGGGACGACAGATTTCCTTCCCTAAAGGACATTAGTGAGCTAGATGAGTTCTTACGACAATGGTTTCATCATTCGACTTTTAATCCCAGATTTTTATTGAATTCAGATTTCACCATGGTGGGATTTGAACCCGGGTCCCTAGAGCATTACCCAGGGTCTCTGGATTCCTAGTCAAACAACAATACCACTACACCACTACCTCCCCATTGATGGGGAAACAAGGTTTGGTGTGAGTTAGCGAATAGGCAGCAGATTCCTATACTAGCCCAAGTTTACACAGGGAGGCAGATGGGAGGTGGGCTGGAAGAACATTGGAATTGTGGCGTCCAGAAGTACTGAAGGCTGGAATGAGGAGAGGCGGAGCTGGGTGATTAAAGGAATAGATCAGACACTGCAAGCCAGCAATCTCTCAGATTCACTTTGATCAGAACTCTGGCACACCCAGTTAGTGAATGAGTCTTTACATGTCGCAGGTTTGCATTTTAACACCTTGGTGAAGGTTTGGCCCTGGCTGGTTATGATCCTGACAGCGCAATTTGCCTGCTTTGATATCCGAACATTGCATTTTTTACAGTGATATGGGTAAAATCCATCACTAGTTAAACCACTTAACATAACTATATGGGATGTCGTGAGCAAAGCCCGATCCATCACGCAAACCAGCCTCTCATCCATTGACTCTGTCTACACTTCCCACTGCCTCGGCAAAGCAGCCAGCATAATTAAGGACCCCACGCACCCGGGACATTCTCTCTTCCAATTTCTTCCATCGGGAAAAAGATAAAAAAGTCTGAGGTCACGTACCAACCGACTCAAGAACAGCTTCTTCCCTGCTGCTGTCAGACTTTTGAATGGATCTACCTCGCATTAAGTTGATCTTTCTCTACACCCTAACTATGACTGTAACACTACATTCTGCGCACTCTCCTTTCCTTCTCTATGAATGGTATGCTTTGTCTGTATAGCGCGCAAGAAACAATACTTTTCACTGTATTCCAATACATGTGACGATAATAAATCAAATCAAAATGACTGTTGGGAAATGAGAAACAAGAGTGACCGTCTCAGCTGTGGCTGTGGGTAAGGTTCTCAGCTCAGAGAAGGCAACATAAGCACATGGTCTAACCGCAGCACCAAGGCACTGCCACATTGTTAGAGGTGCCGCCTTTCAGCTGAGACATTAAAGATGTGTGGGTTAGGTTGATTGGCCGTGGTAAATGTGGGGATTTAGTGTCAGGGGGATTAGCAGGGTAAATATGTGGGGTTACGGGGATAGGGCCTGGGTGGGATTGTTGTTGGTGCAGGCTCGATGGGCCGAATGGTCTCCTGCACTGTAGGGATTCTACGATTAAAGCAGCTATGCTATGATAGGGCAGGGGTGAGGGCCTTTGCAAGATTATCTGTGAGAGAGTCGGTGCAGACTCGATGGGCCACCTCCTGCACTGTAGGGATTCTATGATTCTACGTAGCTGGGGCTCTTTTCCCTGGGAGGATGGACAGTAACTGAATAGTGGTCTGCCAGACTGTGAAAGGATTTGATAGAGTGGACATGGAGAAGAAGTTTCCACTTGTGGGAATGTCTAAAACAATAGTATCGTCACGAATAAATCCAATGGGAATTCAGGAGAAACAATGTTTCACCCAGAGAGGGGCGAGATGTGGAACTCGCTAACACGGAATGGTTGATGAATAGTATTGATATATTTAAGGGGAAGCTGGATAGACACATGAGGGAGAAAGGAATAGAAGGTTATGGTTCAATAGGGATTGGAGGAGGTTAATGTGCCCCACAAACACTGGCATAGACCCATCTGACTGTACATCCTGACCTTTTATTTTTCTATTTCCGTTCTATCTAAGACGTCCTTCAACTTGATTCAATCCTGCTTAAAAATTTGGAGCGAAATAGTTTTGCTTATTTCAAGTGTAAACAATTTGAGGTTGCAAATTCTCACTGACAGGAAGATTGTTACACAATCTTTTGCTGAAATCCTTCATATCGCACATATTGAGGAGCACAGAACCCATATTTGAGTTAAGAGTGTGGATATTTTAACAAGTGCCTTGACAAATGTTTCATGGCAAATTGTGAACCTGCTGATGTTAGAAACCAGACTGCCGGTCGTGAATAATGGATACAAATTTCATGTTTACATCTGCCTCCTAATTTATGACCTGATGGCAAATGCCGTTGCCTGGCTACCAAATAAACTTTAGCCAGGCTATTGAATCACAAGGAGAGCTTGTGGCGCAGTGCGTAGCATCCCTGTCTCGGAGCCAGAAGCTCTGGGTTCGATTCCCACCCCCAGGACTTGCTGGCCAAGGAAGGTGCATTCGTAACGCGGACAAACGGATACCAACCTGCAAATCCTTCCAATGGCTGGCGGTAAGAGCGGGAGTGACCCCCTGCTCAGCCACGCTTAATGTGAAATGGAGCCCCTCAAGCTATAAGCCCCTGGCGACAGATTAGCGACCTGTCCCGGGAAAACCCTTGCTATGGAAGCAGATTAAAGTCTGCTTTGTGCAGCGCTAGGTGCGGGAAGAGAAACAACAATAGTTGAATCAGAAAACTGAAATCATTCGATATTAAAACCTGTAAATTTGGGCAACAGATGCTGTTAATTTTCTAAATGCATAAATAGAGTAAAATGATTTACAAAGACTTTATATTTCAAAAACATTTAGATACGGGATAAGGAGTATTTTTTACAATGTCTTCCACAGTATTTACTGCAAAGCAACAAGCTATTCAGCCTAACTGATCTACTTGACCAAATGGGGCAGTTGGAGATGAGAGATTACTTAGAATTACATAGAATATGTGGCACAAAAAAAGGCCATTCAGCCCTGACGCTCCCCTGAGCCTCTCTCCCTTTTTCCTCATTTATATCTATTGTAGTAATCCTCTATTCCCTTCTCTCTTAATAAATATATCAACACTATTCACCTCAACCGCTCCCCGTGGGAGCAAGTTCCACATTCTCCCCACTCCCCGTGGGAGCCAGTTCCACATTCTCCCCACTCCCCGTGGGAGCCAGTTCCACATTCTCCCCACTCCCCGTGGGAGCCAGTTCCACATTCTCCCCACTCTCCCTGGGAGCCAGTTCTACATTCCCCTCGCTTCCCGTGGGAGCCAGTTCCACATTCCCGCCACTCCCCGTGGGAGCCAGTTCCACATTCTCCCCACTCCCCTGGGAGCCAGTTCCACATTCTCCCCACTCCCCGTGGGAGCGAGTTCCACATTCTCACCCACTCCCCGTGGGAGCCAGTTCCACATTCTCCCCACTCCCCATGTGAGCGAGTTCCACATTCTCCCCACTCCCCGTGCAACCGAGGTCCACATTCTCCCCCACTCTCTGTGGGAGCGCGTTTCACATTCTACCCACTCCCCGCCACTGACTTGGGTCACTGTGTGGAGTTTGCACATTCGCCCCGTGTCTGCGTGGGTTTTCTCCGGGTGCTCTGGTTTCCTCCCACAGTCCGAAAGACATGCTGGTTAGGTTCATTGGCCATAGTAAATTCTCCCTTAGTGTACCCGAACAGGCACGGGAGTGTGGCGACTAGGGGATTTTCACAGTAACTTCAATGCAGTGTTAATGTAAGCCTACTTGTGATGAATAATAAATAAATAAACATCTATCATGGCTAATCTATCTAACCTACACATCTTTGGACAATAAGGGGCAATTTAGCATGGCCAAACCACCTAACCCACATTTGCTAAAGTGTGGAAAAAACACATTACTGAAAGGAGCCCATCAGGACAAACGCAAGAATACCAAATTTCAAACAATCGCAACAATTTATACTTCAGGAGGAAAGGGGGCTGATTGATTGGCAAGGTGACTTTGATATCTGAAATATTGTCAGGGTGGTATCACCACAACAGAATCGACTTGCCAACCCATTTCTGCTGTAGTAGTATGGGGCAGCATGGTGGCACAGTGGCCAGCACTGCTGCCTCTCAGCGCCAGGGACCCGGGTTCGATTCCCGGCTTGGGTCACTGTCTGTGTGGAGTTTGCACATTCTCCCCGTGTCTGCGTGGGTTTCCTCCGGGTGCTCCGGTTTCCTCCCACAGTCCGAAAGATGTACAGGTTTGGTGTGTTGACCCGAACAGGCGCCAGAGTGTGGAGACTAGGGGAATTTCACAGTAACTTTGTTGCAGTGTTGATGTAAGCCTTACTTGTGACTAATAAATAAACTTTTTTACTTTTGAAATTGTGATTGTTTGAAATTTGGTATTCTTGTGGCTGTCCTGTTGAGTGGAAGATGAAAACTTTGGCAACATGTTTCTGTTTTCAGCGAGATTCCAGTTCGGTAATACCAAACGGACACCCTGCCTTAGTGTTAAGAACCCACTGTATTCGGGATGTGAAAATTCTGGTTGTGTAGTCCAGGTGTCTGGGAGCGGCTGCAGAGACTAATGCTACCTTCACACTTGCTTCACCCGCTATGATGGAGGATATAGACTGGGCGTGGCTTTACTGAGATAATTCAGGTTTGAGGCGTGCCCTATTCGAACTGCTGTTCAGACATCGGCACTGCTGTCTGCCAATCAGATAAGCTTCTGCAGAGTTGCTGCTACAAAGATCAGGGTTGGTTTTATGTTTTACCCGCAGGTCACTCTGATGGCGTGCACCTGTTGTAACAGAAAAGCAAATAACGGCAGTGAGAGAGGGGTGGATCAGACGCCCGGTTTCACACTCCTCCCTGACAGAACTCTATTACATTCGCTAAAATTACCACAGCAAAACCGAGCGAGGAGTGGCGGGCGTGTGCTGGGAGGTTAAGTAGTTTAAGTTAATCTTGAACCGACAAATCGATGCGTCTCACCAAGAGCGCAGCATCTGGAGCTGTCAACCTTTATCACTCTGGGGATTACAGCAGTAGGCTGATCAGACAGACCTGACTATTGCCCTTAACTACAGCACCACACAACACACTCACTACATTAATCTGGTCAATATTGCCTCAACCTGACAATTGTTTGAGCAGCAGCCTTGGAGTTTTGCAGGTAAGTCAAATCCAGAAGAAATGAAAGCAAGAATAGGCCATTAACAACAACACCACCCCCTCCACCCCCCCAGAGTTCATGGCTGATCTCACCTCCACCTGCCACACTGTCTCTATATCCTCTGAGTCTCTGTGTCACCCAAAACACTTTGTCTAGAGTATACACTGAGCATCCAGAGGCCACAGGGGAAGAGAATTCCAAAGATTTGGGCGGCATGGTGGCACAGTGGTTAACACTGCTGCCTCACAGTGCCAGGGACCTGGGTTCAATTCCGGCCTTGGGTGACTGTCTGTGTGGATGTTCTCCCCGTGTCCGCATGTGTTTCCTCCGGGTGCTCTGGTTTCCTCCCACAGTCCAAAGATGTGTGGGTTCGGTTGATTGGCCATGCTAAATTGCCCTTAGTGTCCAAAGATGTGTTGGTTAGGGGGACTAGCGGATTAAATGTGTGAGGTTACAGGGATAGGGCGGCAGGTGGGCATGGGTAAGATGCTCTCTTGGAGAGTCGGTGTAGACCCGATGGGCTGAATGGCCTCCTTTTGCATTGTAGGGATTCTGTGATGATTCACAATCTCCCAAGTTATATATTTTGTCCAATTGGCCAATTCACTGCTAGGTGACTGGTACATCGATTCTCCCCCCACTCCCAGCAACCTTCCAACAAGGGTCACCCATGTGACCCCGATTTTGGGATTTTAACCCAAATCCTGGCCATGAACTCTGTTTCCATCTCCGCTGAGCAGCCCGAATAGAAACATAGAAAACGGGAGCAGGAATAGGTCATTTGGCCCTTTGAGCCTGCTCTGCTATTCAATATGATCATGGCTGATCCTCCATCACAAGGCCGCACTCCCGTGCTCTTCCCCTGCCCCTTGACCTTAGAAATCTATCTGTTTCCTTCTTAAATATATTCAGTGATGTGGCCTCCACAGCTTTCTGTGGTAGAGAATCCCACAGGTTCACCACCCTCTGAGTGAAGAAGTTTCTCCTCATCTCGGTCCTAAAGGGCCTGCCCTGTTTCCTGAGACTGTGACCTTTGTTCTGGACACCCCCCAGCCAGAGGAAACAATATCTCTGTGTCCAGCCCTGTCAGAATTTTATGTTTCAATTGGGTCCCCTCTCATTCTTCTGAACTCCGGTGAATAAAGGCCCAGTAGACACCACCCCCGCCGCCGCCCACCCATCCATCCAATAATATCCCTTAATTCCTTCAGAAGTCAAAACTCTCTTCTTTTTTTATCTCCATTTTCTTTTATTCTTTCATGGGACATGGGCGTCACTGGCTGGGCCAGCATTTATTGCCCATCTCTACTTGCCCTTGAGGGGGCATTGTAAATATCATCCACATTGCTGTGGGTCTGTAGGCCAGACCGGGTAAGGACAGCAGATTTCCTTCCCTGAAGGACATTAGTGAACCAGATGCGTTTTTAACAACAATCGACAATGGTGTCAGATTTTTATTGAATTCAAATGTCACCATCTGCTGTGGTGGGATTTGAATCTGGATCCCCAGAGCGTTACCCTGGGTCTCTGGGTTGCCAGTCCAGTGACATCACCATTAGGACACTGCCTCCCCACTGTCTTGAATATGGTCAGTGACTGAGCATCCGCCCTTCACTGGAGCAGAGAATTGCAACCATTCACAACCCCTTGAGTGAAGAAGCTTCTCCTCATCTCAGTCCTAGATGATGGAGCCCTTATTCAGAGACTGTGACCCCACATTTTAGCCTTGTCAGCCAGGGGAATCGTTACTCTTTGCTTTGTATAGATAGCGGCTGAAATCTTCCATCCTCGTTAGTGGCTGGGATTTTCCAGTGCCGCTGAGAGTGAAGGGAGTTTTGGCTGGAACACCAAATTTTCTGTTCTCGCTCGCAATGGGCCCTGCCCACGGGCAAGGCTGGAGAACCCATCCTGCATCTCCCCGTTACCAAAACTTTCCAGCCTATAGAGGTGAACCAGTTCAACCTCATTGGTGAACCAGTTCAACCTCATTCTCCAGGTATTCCAAAAGATTTTTTTTAAATCATGTTTTTAATTATTTTTCTAAATTTTCATAGAATCATGGAATCTCTACAGTGCAGAAGGAGGCCATTGAGCCCATCAGGTCAGCACCAACTCTCTGACAGAGTACCTTATCCAGGCCATCTTCCCCCTCCTTATCTCTGTAATCCCACACATTTAGCATGGCCAATCCATCTAACCTACACATCTTTGGACTGTAGGGGGAAACCAGAGCACCCGGAGAAAACACATGCAGACACGGGGAGAATGTTCAAACTCCACATAGACAGTGACCCAAGTCAGGAATTGAACCCAGGTCCCTGGAGCTGTGAGGCAGCAGTGATAACCATGTCACCCCTCTTGAACTTATCAGAACAGATGCAAGAATGTCAAACTGCAAAGGGAGCAACATCACAACTAACCAGTTGACTAGCCAACCAATCCGCGCCGCCTTCTCGTGTAGTATGAATTGTTGCTCCCTGTGAAATTTGGCATTCTTGCATTTGTCCTGATGAGTGCAAGATTAAAAACTTTGACAGTGGGTCTCTTTTTTTTTCCAGCAAAACTCAAGTCTATCTAATGGGGCAGGCCACACACCAACTCTTAGCCTGGTATATCCTAACCCAGAAGGACACATCTACTGTGTAAATGCTGCTGCTTGCCTTTCCAACTCCACTGATGTATCTGGACAGCCGAAATAAGATTGTCTCTGTGGTAAATTGAGGGCAGGATCTTGATTTAGAAATCACTTCAATGTCTAAATTATTAAAATATCTAATCTCATGCAGGCAGAAATTATTCAATAATTGGATGTTAAAGTCATAATTCTAGTCAACGTGAGATCCCAGGGGAATGGAATTAGCGGCAAGACTTCCTTTGTCTGTCTTGTTAGAATGAGTTGAGTTGGAGGCAAAGCCTTGAATACTGATAATATTCACCTTGTTTTCCAAGACTCCAGAAACATTAATGTTGGGAAAATCTCTGATCATCTTAACTGATTTAAGATTAAGTTAACATATGTCGACAGTCGTCTTATAAATTAACATTCTTTGAGGACAGGGACATCAGAAATATAAGCCGCACAGTTGTCAACTTGATCAGTAATTCCAGCAGATTAGGCAGGTGGGAAAATCATATGAGGAAAGGGTGAGGGGCTTGAGGTTGTTTTCGTTAGAGAGAAGAAGGTTAAGAGGTGACTTAATAGAGGCATACAAGATGATCAGTGGATTAGATAGGGTGGATAGTGAGAGCCTTTTTCCTCGGATGGTGATGGCTAACACTAGGGGACATTGCTTTAAATTGAGGGGTGAGAGATATAGGACAGATGTTAGAGGTAGGTTCTTTACTCAGAGGGTGGTGAGGGCGTGGAATGCCCTGCCTGCAGCAGTAGTGGACTCGGTCAACATTAGGAGCATTCAAATGGTTATTGGATAAACATATGGATGATATTGGAATAGTGTAGGTTAGATGGGCTTTAGATTGGTTTCACAGGTCGGCGCAACATCGAAGGCCGAAGGGTCTGTACTGCGCTGTAATGTTCTATGTATGTCAACTCATTGTCGTGTGTTAAACTGATCGCACACTTGTATTCAATTTGCCCCCAGCCTGCAATCTCCCCCTGCCTCCACAACCCTCTGATAGCTCTGCACTCTTCCAATTCTGATCTTGTGCATATCATCGCAACATCAATGGAGGAGATGCCTGGGCCCCAAGTCCTGGAATTTCCTCCCTGAACACTCTCCTCCTCTCTCTCCTCCTTTAGGACTCTCCTGCCTCACCTGGCCTAATATTTCGGGGTCAGGTTTTATTCGGTAACGTTCCTGTGAGGTCCCTTGGGTCGTTTTGCTCTTACAGGCACCATCCATTGACTCTGTCTACACTTCCCGCTTCCTTGGCAAAGCAGGCAGCATAATTAAGGACCCCACACACCCCGGACATTCTCTCTTCCACCTGCTTCCGTCGGGAAAAAGATACAAAAGTCTGAGGTCACGTACCAACCGACTCGAACAGCTTCTTCCCTGCTGCTGTCAGACTTTTGAATGGACCTACCTCGCATTAAGTTGATCTTTCTCTACTCCCTAGCTATGACTATAACACTACATTCTGCACTCTATCCTTTCCTTCTTTATGAACGGTATGCTTTATCTGTATAGCGTGTAAGAAACAATACTTTTCACTATGTTAATGCATGTGACAATAAACCAAATCAAAAGAATGGATGCAGTGCAGAAGGAGGCCATTCGGCCCATCGAGCCTGCACCGACTCCCAAAAGAGCATCCCACCCAGACCCTACCCCCATAACCCGTATTGCGTACATATCCCGCCATTCCCCCTAACCTACACATCTTGGTACACCAAGGGGCAGTTTTAGCATTTCCAACCCACCTAACCTGCACATCTTTGGAGTGTGGGAGGAAACCGGAGCACCCGGAGGAAACCCATGCAGACATTGGGAGAATGTGCATGCAGACAGTGATCCAAGGCCAGAATTGAAGCTGGATCCCTGGCGCTGTGGGGCAGCAGTGCTAACCCATTGTGCCACCGTGCTGCCCTTATTGTGCTGCCTTTATTAGGACACAACTGTATTTTGACAACCCTAACGTCGCTGGACTACACGGCAGATTATTTAATATATTGGAAGCTAAACCGTCACTTGGTGAGTGGGGGCACGGTGGGAAGAAGATGGTCAAGAAAGTACTTGAAAATTTAAATAGGAAAATAGTATTAAAGACTCTAGATTTATTTTCTAGAAGATTCTGAAGACCAAATTACCCACCAGAATGTAGATCAAAACAAATCTGTTTCATATATTTCCAATAGGTTTGAATGTTCAATAAAAATGGAATTGCACAGTTTTCATCTAAAATGTAAAAAACATTTCCTCAGCTTTACTCAAAAATCCTCTCTCTCGTTCTGCGAATGAATTTTTTGTATTTTAAAACACTTTCGACTTGTCATGAAATCTCGGCAGTGCAGAAGGAGGCCATTCGGCCCATCGAGTCTGCACCGACTCCCCGACAGAGCATTTTACCCAGGCTCTCCCCCCATCTCCATAACCCCACGTATTTACCCCACTAACGCCCCCCCCCCTAATCTACAGGTCTTGGGACACTAAGCGACAATTGGGCGTGGCCAATCCACCGAACTTGCACATCGTTGGGCTGAGTACAATTTTTTGTGCTTTTTAAGAAGTCTGACTGGGTTTGAGCCCAATCTGAATAACACCAGGAATTATTTCTTTCTTTATTCTCTCCTGGGATCTGGGTGTTGCTGGCAAGGCCCATTCTGAATTGCCCTTGTACCGAGTGGCTTGCTCGCGAGAGCGGTCGGAGGCTGGGGTTGAATGTAGGCCAGACCAGAAAAGGACAGCAGACTTCCTTCCCTAAAGGTGAACCAGATGGGCTTTTAACAACAATCAATGAAAATGTCATAGTCGCCATTATTGAGACTAGCTTTCTATTAGATCTTAAGACATAGGAGCAGAATTAGGCCACTCGGCCCATCGAGTCTGCTCCGCCATTCAATCATGGCTGATATTTTTCTCATCCCCATTCTCCTGCCTTTTCCCCATAACCCTTGATCCCCTTATTAATCAAGAACCTATCTATCTCTGTCTTACAGACACTCAATGACCCAGCCTCCACTGCCTTCTGCGGCAAAGAATTCCACAGATTCGCCACTCTCTGGCTGAAGAAATTCCTCCTGATCTCTGTTTTAAAGAATCGTCCCTTTAGCCTGAGGTTGTACCCTTTGGTTCTAGTTTTTCCTACTAGTGGAAACATCCTCTCCACGTCCACTCTAACCAGGCCTCGCAGTATCCTGTAAGTTTCAATAAGATCCCCCCCTCCTCCTTCTAAACTCCAACGAGTACAGACCCAGAGTCCTCAACTGTTCCTCATGACAAGCTCTTCATTCCAGGGATCATTCTTGCGAAGCTCCTCTGGACCCTTTCCAAGGCCAGGTTTATTGATTGAATTTAAACTCCACCAGCTACAGATCATTAGCTTAGGCCTCTGGATTACTGTTGCAGTGACATTACCACAAGCCACTGTCTGCCCATCGAATCCCGAGTTGCCCATTCTTCTCTGCTCGTTCAATACTGCTGGCTGTTTTTTTTTCAGTCGATGCCTGATACTTTACCTTTAAGCTTTTATTTTAATTTTTATTCGTCTCCCTGCCCGTATAACCAGTCCAGAAGCTTTTGCAAACCTTCAACTATAATGACAGTATTGATGCTTAACTAATGTACCCCTATCCCTGGCACCTGCCCCACATTCAGCGGGAATCTTCAGCATTTGATTAGCCTTTCCCATCTGCACGTTGCAGCGATTATGATCCTACACAACTGAAAGCAAGAATTGCCCCACCACTTCTTTCTGTTAAGCATGAGTTTGATTTGAGCTATGAGGAAGACTTCATTCACATAATGCACGCTTATTTTCATCAGGTTAATGTGCACCTTCCCAGATACAGATCTGTGAATTATTCATCATATCACTCAGCTATTCACTCTGTGCCAGATTCTACCCAGTGTAAATACACAAGGAACAATGGACGATTATGTGATCAATGGGTTTGGAGTCAGAAGGTTAAGAGTTCAAGTCCCACTCTGGATCCTTGACTTGAAGACAAAATCTAAGCTGTCACACCAGTGCTGTACTGAGGGAGTGCCGCAGTGTCTGACGTGCCGTGTTTTAGGTAAGATGTTGAACTGAGGCCTCATCTGCTCATCAAGTAGGTGGTTGTTCAAAGCCAGCAATTAGGAAGGCAAATGGTATGTCAGCTTTTGTCACACAGGGTAATTTGATGACAGAAGTAAAGATGTCTTGCTCCAATTGTACAGGATAAAAGCAAAATACTGCGGATGCTGGAATCTGAAACAAAAACAAAAAATGCGGGAAAATCATAGAATCCTACAGTGCAGAAGGAGGCCATTTGGCCCATCGAGTCTGCACCGACCACAATCCCACCCAGCCCCTATCCCATAACCCCATGCATTTACCCTAGCTAGTCCCCCTGACGCTCAGGAGTAATTTAGTATGACCAAACAACCTAACCCACACATCTTTGGATTGTGGGAGGAAACTGGAGCACCCGGAGAAAACCCATGCAGACACTGGGAGAATGTGCAAACTCCACACAGACAGTGACCCAAGCCGGGAATTGAACCTGAGTCCTTGGTGCTGTGAGGCAGCAGTGCTAACCACTGTGCCACCATGCCGCCCAAAACCTCAGCAGGTCTGACAGCATCTGTGGGGAGAGGATAGAGCCAACGTTTCGAGTCTGGATGACCCTTCGTCAGAGTGAAACCAATTGTATAGGACCTTGGTTAGAGCGCACCTGGAGCACTGTGTACAGTATTGGTCTCCTTATCTAAGGAAGGATGTACTTGCCATAGAGGGAATGCAATGGAGGTTCACTAGAATAATGCTTGGGATGGCAGGATTCTTCAGTGAGGAGAACTGAGGAGACTGGGTCTGTATTCTCCAGACAGATCTAATCGAAACTTGTAACATTTTTAAGGGACTGGACAACAGTGATTGCAGAAAGGACATTTCCCCTGGCAAGGGGATCTCAAACCAGGGACACATGGTGGCACAGTGATTAGCACTGCTGCCTCATTGCGCCAGGGACCCGGGTTCAATTCCAGGCTTGGGTCACTGTCTGTGTGGAGTTTGCACGTTCTCCCCGTGTCTGCGTGGTTTTCCTCCGGGTGCTCCGATTTCCACCCACAGTTGGAAAGACGTGCTGGTTAAGTGCATTGGCCGTGCTAAATTCTCCCTCGGTGTACCCGAACAGGCACCGGAGTGTGGCGACGAGGGATTTTTCCACAGTAACTTCATTGCAGTGTTAATGTAAGCCTACTTGTGACACTAATAAATAAACTTCAGGAGAGAATAGATGGCAGGCCATTTAGGGCTAAGATGGGGATGAATTTGAAGGTGGTAATATTCTATCCCAGAAGGCCATGGAAACTCAGTCATCAAGACAAGAAGTGGACGGATTTCTCGACACTAATGACCACAAGGGATATAGAGATAGCACAGGAATGTGGCATTGAGGTAAATGATCAGTCATGATTGAGTTAAATATTGGAGCAGGCCTGAGGGGTTGAACGGCCTCCTCCTGCTCCTATTTCCACCATTTGAAGAGGACCAGGGAAGATGTCCTACCTTTATCCCACAACCAACATCACAAAAAGCAGATTATCTGATCAGGTTAGCACAGCTGCCCCACAGAGTCAGGGACCTGGGTTCAATCCCAGCCTCGGGCCACTGTCTGTGCAGAGTCTGCACGTTCTCCCCATGTCTGCATGGGTTTCCTCCCACAGTCCAGATGTGTGGGTTAGGTTGATTGGCCATGCTAAATTGCCCCTCAGTGTTAGGGGATTGGCGGGGTAAATACATGGGGTTAAGGGGATATGGACTGGGTGGGATTGTGGTCAGTGCAGTCGCGATGGGCCAAATGGCCGCCTCCTGGACTGTAGGAATTCTATGCTGTTTGTGGGATCTTGCTGTGCACAGATTGGTTGCTGCATTCTCTGCATTGCAGCAGTGCACAATTCCAAAGTACGTTCTTGGCTGTAAAGTGCTTTGGCCCATCCTGAAGCTATAAAAAGTACAAATTATTCCCTTTTTTCATTGTCAGATCTGCCTGTTGAATTAATATTGTACCTAATGAGTTCCAAATGTAAAACCTCCCGTAATCCGCTGTGTTTGTTCCTGAGGATAATAGAGCCAGAATTTAAATATTTCTGGCAGGGACATCCTTGGTGTACGTTGTTGCATTTCTGGAAACCTAGACTGTTTCATTTGTTATGTCACTGGATTAGTAATCCCGAGGCTCTGGGGGAAAGGATTCGAATCCCAGCAAGGCAGCTTGTGAGATCCGAAGTCCGAAAATAAATCTGGAATTGAAAGTTAGCCTCAGTAATGGTGACCATGAAACTACTGTCGATTTTTGTAAAAACCCATCTGATTTCACTAATGTCCTTTTAGGAAGAAAATCTGCCGTCCTTACTTGGTCTGGCTACATGTTTTGTTTTTATTTGATTTATTATTGTCATGTGTATGAGTATACAGTGAAAAGTATTGTTACTTGTGCGCCATACAGATGAAGCATACCGTTCATAGAGTACATAGGGGAGGAGGAAAGGAGAGGGGGCAGAATATAGTGTTACAGTCATACTTCGGGTGTGGAGAAAGATCAAGCTAGGTCCATTCAAAAGTCTGATGGCAGCAGGAAAGAAGCTGTTCTTGAGTCGGTTGGTACGTGACCTCAGAGTTTTGCATCTTTTTCCTGCTGGAAGAAGGTGGAAGAGAGAATGTCCGGAATGCGTGGAGTCTTTGATTATGCTGGCTGCTTTTCCTAAGGCAGCGGGAAGTGTAGACCGAGTCAATGGATGGGAGGCTGATTTGGGTGGTGGACTGGGCTTCGTTCACGACGCTTTGCTGTCTTGGGACAGAGCAGGAGCCATTCCAAGCTGTGATACATTCAGAAAGAATGCTTTCTCTGATGCACCTGTAAAAATTGGTGAGAGTTGCGGCAGACATGTGATTCCAAACCCACAGTGAGAGTTGCAGTGGACATGTGACTCCAGACCCACAGCAATGTGGTTGACTCTTAACTGCCCTCTGAAATGGCTGAGCAAGCCACTCAGTTGAAGGGCAATGACAGGCGGGCATCAAATGCTGGCCCAGCCAGTGAAGTCCATGTTCCATAAAAGAAAATAATTATTCTTTGCCATTGATACTGGTTTCCCTCACAGAACAAGTTGGATGGAGTGACAATTTTCCATCCAGAAGAAGCTAATTATTTGTTTTATTTCTGCATTTCTGCAGTATCTGCCCTCCCAACAACCTTATTTTTAAAAAAACGTGGTCCAGGATACATTACTAAAATAACCTAAAATGTTTTTAAAATCTAAACTCCCTCTTTTTTTACAGACCTGGTTTTAATTAAAATGTGGCTGGGCATTTCCTCGGTACAGTTTGTTTTGTTTACTTTGGCCAATTTGAATTCACATTATACAACATAAAAGTTTCTTATTAAAGACTGAAGGCAGCCTTTATTACTGAAGGCTGGTGCCAGTGTTCTCCCTACCTCCCTTTATCTGATATCTGCGGAAGCAAGGCTTTGATATTCAGCTAAACAAATCACTTAGGCAAATGCAAGAAAAAGAGTGTCCCTTACCGTGCAAACTTAACCCTCTCGTGCATAGTGATTTTCCAATTTACCACCTTTTACAGAGCCATAGAATCCCTACAGTGCAAAAGGAGGCCATTCGGCCCATTGAGTCTGCACCTACTCTCCAACAGAGCATTTTGTTCAGGCCTCTTCCCCTACCCTATCCTCATAACCCCACACATTTCCCATGGCTAATCCATCTAACTCGCGCATCTTTGGACACTAAGGGGCCATTTAGCATGGCCAATCCACCTAGCCTGCACATCCATAGAATCCCTACAGTGCAGAAGGAGACCATTCGGCCCATCGAGTCTGCACCGACCACAATCCCACCCAAGTCCTATTCCCTAAACCCCACAAATTTACTCTGTTAATCCCCTGACACTAAGGGTCAATTTAGCATGGCCAATCAACCTAATCTGCACATCTTTGGACAGTGGGAGGAAACCGGAGCACCCGGAGGAAACCCGACGCAGTATTTTAAATAAGCCTGGTGGTAGTTCCATTTTATTCACAAGGTGAAATAGATTATGATGAAGTTATGGGCAATAGGGAGGATGTAAGAAATGGTAATTTACTACGGGCACTCAGCTATGATCCATAATCCCATTGAATTTCAATGCTGTGCTTTATGACTTGATCTGAAACTGTAAATTATGCTTTTCACACTCTCTCCCAAGTGTGTCTACGTCAATAGATAAAGCTGATGAGTCATCCACTGCATCAAGAAAGGAAAATGTTTAACTGGGGAAGATTAAGTGTTCTTTTTGATGTAGTGCGGATCTATAAGGCTACGCTGGGTTAAAAGGGACTGGAGGAGGCTCAGGCCAAGGTGAGATTGCTCTGTCATCTCCAGGAGTTGAAGACCCAGACACTTCAGTGTGCAATCCTAGAAAAATATCACAGGGACACGAGAAGAGATTGTTTTATAAGAAAAAAGGTCTGTATTGCTGGCAGTCAAATATTATCCAATTGGGTTATGTGAGTTTTTGTTTCCTAATTTGCATAGGTGTGTCACAAGGATGGATGTATTGGTCAAGTATCACGGGGAGGCGATGGCCCAGTGGTATTATCGCTAGACTATTAATCCAGAAACTCAGCTAATGTTCTGGGGACTCGGGTTCGAATCCCGCCACGGCAGATGGTGGAATTTGAAGTCAATTTTTAAAAATCTGGAATTAAGAATCTACTGATGACCATGAAACTATTGTCGATTGTTGGAAAAATCTGGTTCACTAATGTCCTTCAGGGAAGGAAATCTGCCATCCTTACCCGGTCTGGCCTACATGTGACTCCAGAACCACAGCAATGTGGTTGACTCTCAACTGCCCTCTAAGGGCAACAAGGGGTGGGCAATAAACCCACATCCCACAAATGAATTTTTTTTAAAAAGTAAGAGCTGGGGGGTGACGGGGGGGCAGTCGTGTGATGAAATCTCCTGGGATACATTTAACCGCAGTTGGCAAGCCGATGAGGCACAGTGATGCCTGCATAGACCACTTGGCCGAATGGCTTTCTGAGTGTCGACTCCGTGTAAGATTCCTGGTTTGTGTAGGGTTGTCTGATCTGAGCGAGTATGGCAATCGAGAACTTGTCAGCTCCCGGGGAAAGGAATGAAGATGAGGGTTCCAGCTTCTGATCGCTATCAAGCCAAACGTGCAAACACAAGTGCTGGGTCTAGACTTGTACGAGAGGGAAGTCTTTCTTTCTCAGCTGTTCCTGGCAAAGGCCCCCCCTTCCGTTGCAAGTCCATAAGTTGGATCTGCGAATGGGGCATTAACTTGCCGCCCCCTGTTGGCTTTCCCCTCCTTTCTGAGAGTCAGCCCATCCATTCACAAGCGTGCTGTCACATTTGGCAGTGGGCAGGGCTTCCATTCCACCCTGATTGGCTGCCAGCTCTCCAACCCAGCCAGGCGCAGTGGCCAGAGGCGGTACTGCGGCACTCTGCCTGGGACTACGTCCCAGGACCATTGGAAAGATGAGTCTTGGGGGTGGGAGGGTAGAGGAGCCCTGGGGGTAGGGAGGGGTACTATCATGGCATTGGGGGTAGGCCAGAGGTCCATGGATCCAGAGAGGAGGATGTCCCAACTTTGAAGAGACTTTCCCCACTGAGATAGAATAGAATAGAAACCCTACAGTACAGAAAGAGGCCATTCGGCCCATCGAGTCTGCACCGACCACAATCCCACCCAGGCCCTACACCCATATCCCTACATATTTTACCCGCTAATCCCTCTAATCTACGCATCCCAGGACACTAAGGGGCAATTTTAGCATGGCCAATCAACCTAACCTGCACATCTTTGGACTGTGGGAGGAAACCGGAGCACCCGGAGGAAACCCACACAGACACGAGGAGAATGTGCAAACTCCACACAGACAGTGACCCAAGCCGGGAATCGAACCCAGGTCCCTGGAGCTGTGAAGCAGCAGTGCTAACCACTGTGCTACCATGCCGCCCGCATGGGGAGAAGTTTTTTTTTTCTTTGTTTCCCACTCTACCCACACTTGCCAGCCTGAATATTTTTTTTCATGGTAACTTTCGATATTTTATTTCTAATTTAAAAAAAAAGCCAATTCAAACGAAGTCCAATCATGGTCCCCACATGAAGGACAAACCTGATCCAAGCTTACAAGACATTGCATCCCATCTTGGGCTCGATCCAGCAAGATCCAAGCTGACAGGATGAGGCATTGCAACCCCCTCCCAGGCTTGATCTAACACTTCATCTTAGCCAGAAGGCTGAGATGGCTTTAAAAAATTGCATCAGGTAGAGCGTCAGTTTAACCTCATTGGCTACCCTGAGTCTTTACTCTACCCTAGCCTGGGCAAACCACCATCGCAGGTGCCAGCACACCCCCAGCGCACTGGGCTAGCCTCGCCCCCCTGCCTGATCACGGTTTCACCCCTGCCAGCCTGAAAATTGAGGCTGTGTGGGATAAGGCCCTTAAGTAGCCATTAAGTGGTCACTAAAGCAACAGTAACAGGTGAGTGGGTGGGTTTCCTGCCTGACACCCTGCCCACCCAAGTGTGGAATTGCATCTGGGTTTGGGCAGATGACTTCTGGGTGTGGGGGCGGGGTGGGGAGTCCCGTCCCGACCTGTGTAGCACGAGCTTTCAGAGCAGCGCAAGTCCAAATCAACCTGATGGACTTTAACCTGCGAGGCTACTTACTGTGCCTCAGAAAACCGGCCTTGGTGGGGGCTGGGGGGTAAAATTCAGCCCCACATGAGGCTTGGTTTAGAACGATCCTGTCTACGTTGCTTGAAAGGTTCATGTTGTTACAGTCGGAGTTGTGAAAGCTTCAGAACTCAAGCAGAGCGCTGTGAGGAAAATACCCAGAGGGAGGAAAAAAATCATCGGGCCATCTAATAAAGCGATTGTGAATTTTATTCATTCTCTGTGAACACCTTTTGTTTATTAGATTTTAGGAATGAAAGGAGCCGGGGGAGCAGAAACTGCTTGGCCAAGAGCCAATGGAGCCAGAAAGACTCCGCTCGCATTGCAATTGGCTGTGTGGAGGCAGGGTGGAAGAATTGGACAGCCAATGACACGATTGGGTTTGGGTGGTGGGTGGAGGCTGTGTAAGGCAGGAGGTCATGTGATTAAATCTCCAGGAATTTGAC
The DNA here is from genome assembly GCF_964213995.1 of Mustelus asterias. Taxonomy (NCBI): domain Eukaryota; kingdom Metazoa; phylum Chordata; class Chondrichthyes; order Carcharhiniformes; family Triakidae; genus Mustelus; species Mustelus asterias. The sequence goes on along the minus strand of NC_135810.1, from coordinate 5,071,875 downwards.
CAGGCAGAGTTGGCAGCTGCAGCCCTCCAGTTGGTGTGTGGACCCAGCCTGGTTGGTCCAAATTGGATTCACTGGAGCATTTTTTTTATTCATTCGTGGGACATGGGTGTCGCTGGCTGGGCCAGCATTTATTGCCCATCCCTAGTTGCCTTGAGAAGGTGGTGGTGAGCTGCCTTCTTGAATCGCTGCAGTCCACGCGCTGTGGGTTGTCCCACAATGCCGTTAGGGTAGGAATTCCAGGATTTTGACCCAGCGACTGCGAAGGAAAGCAACATATTTCCAAGTCAGGATGGTGAGTGGCTTGGAGGGGAACTTATATGTGGTGGTGTTCCCATTTATCTGCTGCCCTTGTCCTTCTAGATGGAAGTGGTCATGGGCTTGGTGCTTGGAGTTTGCCCTTTGATCTTTTTCATCAAGAGATGTGTGGGTTAGGTGGATTGACCATGCTAAACTGCCCCTTAGTGGCCAAAACATGGGTAGGTTGGGGGATCAGCAGGGTAAATACTCAAGGTTGTAGGTATAGGGCCAGGGTATGATGCTGGCGGAGAGTTGGTGCAGACTTGATGGGCCGAATGGCCTCCTGCACTGTAGGGATTCTATGATTCTACGAGATAGCTATGAAGGCCGGGATCTTGGGTTCATGTCACACTACTTGTAACCCTCATCATACTGCCTGGGTTTGCAAAATCCTTCTAACTGTCCTGGCTTGAGACAACTCGCACCTCTTTAACCTGTGATTGTCCCCCTCTCCACGCACACTGTTCATATCTGCAAAGACTCGCAATCCAACCACTCTTTTACATTCCAATCTTAATTCCAATTTTTACATTCCAATCTGTAAGGGTAGCACAATGGTTAGCATTGCTGCCTCACAGCGCCAGGGACCTGGCTTCGATTCCCGGCTTGGGTCACTGCTGTGCGGAGTCTGCACACTCTCCCCGTGTCTGCGTGGGTTTCCTCCGGGCGCTCCAGTTTCCTCCCACAGTCCAAAAGACGTGCTGGTTAGGTGCATTGGCCATGATAAATTCTCTCTGTGTACCTGAACAGGCGACGGAGTGTGGCGACCAGGGGATTTTCACAGTAACTTCATTGCGGTGTTAATGTAAGCCTACTTGTGACACTAATAAATAAACTTTAAAAATGTTAGTTGTTACTAAAGACTTGCTGTTAATATGCTCAAGACCACAAAGCTTACTTCATGGTGTCTGCACAGAAAGAAGTCTCTCAACACCAGGTTAAAGTCCTTTAACCTGTGTTCCAAATAAACACAGGTTTATTTGGAATCATGAGCTTTCGGAGCGCGGCTCCTTCAAGAGGTGAGTGGAGGTTAATTCACAAACACGGCATATATAGGCAAAGACACAATTACAAGATAATTACGGATTGGAATGTAAAGAGTGGTTGGATTGCGAGTCTTTACAGGTAAGAACAGTGTGCGTGGAGAGAGGGATAATCATAGGTTAATGAGGTTTGAATTGTCCCAAGCCTGGACAGTTAGTAGGATTTTGCAAACCCAGGCAGTATGGTGAGGGTTACAAGTAGTGTGACATGGACCCAAGATCCTGGCCTTCAGTGCTTCAGACACCATGAAGTGGATTCTTCCCTCACTGCAAGGTGAGTGGTCAAAGTGATTAATATTGATCCATTTGAGAGGAAAGCAGAGGGAGCTGGGAATTACAACGAGAGATTTAGATGAGAAAAGATGGCAGGAGGCTCAAGTGGAGTACTGACACTGTGGACTGGTGTCCATGTGTATCCTTATCCTGCAAAGATTCCCTCCTTAGTAATAAATGCTTCAACATGGCTCAGAGGGTGGCTGTCTCAATCTTGGGAGTCAGAAGGTTGCAGCTTCAAGTCCCACCCCTGAGACCTGAATACAGAATGTGAGCTGACATTCCCAGTGCGGTGCTGAGGGTGTGCTGCACTGTCAGAGGCGGCGTTTTTCAGATGAGACATTCAACGGAGGTTAAGAGTACCCACCCTTTGACTATTTCATTGGCTGTCAAGTGCTTTGAGGTGTCCCAAGGTTATGAAAGGTGCTATATAAATGTAAGTTTTTCATCTTCTGATTCTCCTGTATACCACTGGAAACTTGTGGGAGACTAATTAAAAGCTGAAATCTCTTGATATATTTTGGCGCTATGACCGGGAGGAGATTTCGACATTTCTCTCTCTCTCTCTTTCTCTTTCTCTCTCTCAGGCTGAATTTGATCTCTCGTCCCATTCGAGCTTCCGCTAACACAGTTTCAATCTCCCTTAATGCATCAAAATGATATTAATCTAATCAACAAAATGGGGTGCAGAATTCATCAAATTATTAAATTGTGTTCCCATTAGTTCAGCCGACAGTCGGGTTAATTGAGTCATTTATCTCCTCATTGATTGGAGTCTAATAATGAAATGGAACGTGTGATTGCTAACATCTCTGTCCTTGGCTGAAAGCCTTGCCTTTTCAGCGTTACAGTTTGTTCACAGTTCTCATTGCAACAGCCAAAGAAATAAACCCTCTCTTCATTCGCAAAGTTACGTGCCCTCCGCTCCTCCAGCAGCTTGTGCTTCGACCCAGGAGGAAGACAAGAAGGCCAGTGTTCCTCAGTGCGGCCGATTCCCCAGAGTCTTGGAGCAACAGTTTTTACTGCGGCTGCCCCCTCGGTCTCACCAGTCCTGACAGATCCAGTGCCTGTTGCGTTCTGAGTCGCTCGTTTGGTTCATTTTCTTGGCATGGGTCCTTATTGCTAACCCACTGCCATTGTTCATTCACACCCGCCGCTCAGAAAGAAAAGAGTTCTGTTGAGAGTCATTTCCACTCGTTGCCTTGGTCTGATTTAGATTCACTGCAGCCAGAGGCTGGAGACCCGGCTATCTGCTGTGTCTCTGCCGTGCTGTGCCGCTTGGATTGCGAGCAACTTCCTTGTTTCATTTCTCCTGCCAGACCACTTAAGAATAACCACTTGTGCTCATGGTGCAGAGTTCTGTGTGCGCCTTGTTTCAGCATTGTGAGAAAGATGGACTACTGTCTCTGCTTCCAGGATATCTGGAGATAGCAAATTAAGATTATCAATGCAGCCCTTGTAATCTTTATTTGTCTGATTCCCTTTCTAAATGCGTTATCTCTGTGTTATGGTACAATCCTATGCTTGCTGGTTGCATACTGGTTTGTGAATGCACCAGTTGGCAATTAGCTGTGTGTGGTCCTTACACAGAGTGTTGGTTAACAAGACTTGCATTGGATTTATACCACAGAAACAGGCCATTCAGCCCAACTTGTCGGTGTGACTTGATCTGATTTATTACTGTCACATGTATTAGTAGTAAGAAGTTTAACAACATCAGGTTAAAATCCAATAGGTTTATTTGGTAGCAAAAGCCACACAAGCTTTCGGAGCCCCAAGCCCCGCAGCATGTATTAGTATACAGTGAAAAGTATTGTTTCTTGTGCACTATACAGACTGAGCATACCGTACATAGAGAAGGAAAGGAGAAAGTGCAGAATGTAGTGTTACAGTCATAGAGGCGAAAGAAATATACCCTCTAGGGTGTAGAGAAAGATCAACTTAATGCAAGGTAGGTCCATTCAAAAGTCTGATGGCAGCAGGGAAGAAGCTGTTCTTGAGTCGCTTGGTACGTGACCTCAGACTTTTGTATCTTTTTCCCGACGAAAGAAAGTGGAAGAGAGAATGTCTGGGGTGCGTGGGGTCCTTAATGATGCTGGCTGCTTTGCCAAGGCAGCGGGAAGTGTAGACAGAGTCAATGGATGGGAGGCTAGTTTGTGTGATGGATTGGGCTACATTCACTACCTTTTGGAGTTCCTTGCGGTCTTGGGCAGAGCAGGAGTCATACCAAGCTGTTATACAACCAGAAAGAATGCTTTCTATGGTGCATCTGTAAAGATTGGTGAGAGTTGTAGCTGACATGCCGAATTTCCTTTGCCTCCTGAGTAAGTAGAGGTGTTTATGATCCACACGAGCTTCCTTCCATCCTGTTGGCTTATTTTTCTCTTCCCAACATGTGTTTATTTAATTTCCCCTTAAATTCACCAATGGTTGTTTTTTTGCTTTCTCTCTCTAAGGTTCGGGCACCTAGAAACCCCTGGTGCTTACACAAGAACATAGAAAGTAGGAACAGAAATAGGCCAGATGGCCTGTCGAGCTTGCTCCGCCATTCAATATGATTATGGCTGATTTTGGGCTTAAACTCCACTTTCCTGCCCACTTGCCAAATCCCTTGTCTCCCTGAGAGATCAAAAATCTGTCTATCTCAGCCTTGAATGTATTCAGCAACAGAGAACCCATAACCATCTGGGATAGAGAATTCCAAAATTCACAACGCTTTAAGTGAAGACATTTCTCCCTTCTCAACCTTAAATAATCAACCCCTTAGCCTGAGACTCCATGTTTTGGATTCACTGACCGGGGCAAACGATCATGGAATCAAAACAGTGCGGAAGGAGGCCATTCGGCCCATCGAGTCTGCGCTAACTCTCCAAACGAGTATCTCGCCCAGGCCCACACCATCCCATCCTGTCCTCGTAACCTTGCTCATTTAGCATGGCCATTCCACCTAACCTACACATCTTTGGATGGTGGGAGGAAACCGGAGCACCCGGGGGAAACCCACGCAGACACGGGGGGGAGCGTGCAGACTCCACACAGGCAAGTGACCCAAGGCCGGAATCGAACCCGCGTCCCGAACACTGTGAGGCAGCAGTGCTAACATGCTAAGACGTGGCGGATGTTTCACTTCTGTTCCTATCTATCGTCCCTCTCTCAAACATTCTGCTCATTAAAATTCAGCTTTTGCAGTACCAGACCCCTGTTGTTATAAATACAGCACATCCTCTGACATGCTGTGAAAGATACACGAGTGTGGATGGACTTGGCAGTGTTACCCACTGCTGACTGCCAGATATAACAAAGCTCACTGCAGCGCTCAACCCCAAGAGACTCGAGTGTTGGAGAGATTTGAAATTGCTTATTACTGATTTTTCTTTTTCAGATCCAAGGGGGGGTTTACATTTCAGCAAATCATTGCCCTCCAGAGCAGAGTAAATAGTGTTCACGGGCACTGACTGATGTCTAAAAGAATTACTGAACGTTATTGCACAGATTGGATCCAAACATGGCTGACGCCAAAACATTTATTCAGGTTTCATACTGGCCCAAATCTTCCTGGAATGGGACATCTCCTGCCTCTCCCCACTCCTCATCATTCAACTCTATTCTTTTCTATCTCCGACTCGCTGGGGGAATAAACCAATAATGGAGCCATGAGGGCAACAGGGCATCGAGGACCCCAGGGAATGATAGTGGCTCAGGCAAGATACTGGGGGATTCAGCCATCCAAGGTTCAGGAGTGAAGGAAAAATCAAATTTGATTTGATTTATTATTGTCACGTGTTAGTACACAGTGAAAATTATTGTTTCTTGCGCACTATACAGACAAAGATACCGTTCATAGAGAAGGAAACAGAGTGCAGAATGTCATGTTACAGTCATAGCTAGGGTGTAGAGAAAGATCAACTTAGTGTGAGGTAGGTCCATTCAAAAGTCTGATGATAGCAGGGAAGAAGCTATTCTTGAGTCGGTTGGTACGTGATCTCCGACTTTTGTATCTTTTTCCCAACGGAAGAAGGTGGAAGAGAGAATGTCCGGGGTGCGTGAGATTCTTAATTATGCTGGCTGCTTTTCCGAGGCAGCGGGAAATGTAGACAGAGTCAGTGGATGGGAGGCTGGTTTGCATGATGGACTGGCCTTCATTCACAACCCTTTGTAGTTTCTTGCGATCTTGGGCAGAGCAGGAGCCAGACCAAGCTGTGATACATCTGGAAAGAATGCTTTCTATGGTAAAAGTTGGTGAGAGTCGGAGCTGACATGCCAAATTTCCTTAGTCTTCTGAGAAAGTAAGTGGTGAAAGAGCTTCTCGAGGAATTCCTTCTGTTTAATAGTGGCGATCTCGCCACAGGTTGTATCCCGAGCTCATTATATCCTGATGGTAGGGGAATGATTAACTCAGCCAGGTCAGCACTGGATACTGAGCTGGAGCGCAGAGACACTGGAGACATTCTGAAACATGGAATGTGCTTGTGGCATTCAGAATCTCCTAACAGCGATGTAAATCATTGAGCATTTAATGAACCCTATCTGACAACATATGAGCTATGGACTTTAATGCACAATGCAAGTAGACTTTTCACTTCTGTTCGAGGAGTTGGAGAGACTGGCATTTTGCGATGTATTGAAATTATTTTTAAATGAAATGATCATAACTGTGCCATCCTTTCATTATTTAATACTTAATTTCTATGTTGCTGTTAAAATAAAAATATGGAGCAGTAGTTGTCCATTCAGCCCTTCGATCCTGCACTGCCATTCGATAAAATAATGATTGATCTGGTTGTGGCCTACACTGCAGTTTCCTGTTTGTGCCCCCCCCCCCACTCCCCATTACCTGTCGTCCCCCCCCCACTCCCCATTACCTGCCCCCCCCCTCCCACCCCCACTCCCCATTACCTGTGCCCCCCCCCCAACTCCCCCATCCCCATTACCTGTGACTCCCATATCTAACAAAATCCTGTCCAGTTCAGCCTTGGATATATTCAGTGACTCAGCCTCCACCGCTCTCTGGGGAAGAAGGTTCCACACACGAACAGCCCTCGGAGAAACAAATATTCTCCTCATCTCAGTCTGAAAATGGAGACTCTTAATTTTTAACCTGTGTCCCCCGGTTCCAGTCTCTCCCCCAAGGGGAAACATCCTCTCAGCATCCACCCTGTCAAGTCCCCTCAGGATCTTGTATGTTTCAGTAAAATCACTTCTCAATCTTCTGTGGGCTTCAGGGTGGCACAGTGAGTTTTTAAAATTCATTTCATAGCACATGGGCGTCGCTGGCTGGGCCAACATTTATTGCCCATCCCTAGTTGCCCGAGGGCAGTTGAGAATCAACCACATTGCTGTGGCTCTGGAGTTACATGTAGGCCAGACCGGGTAAGGACGGCGGATTTCCTTCCCTAAAGGGCATTAGTGACCCAGATGGGTTTTTCCAACAATTGACACTGGTTTCATGGTCATCAGTAGCACTGACCCTCTGACAGTGCGGCACTCCCTCAGTACTGACCCTCTGACAGTGCGGCACTCCCTCAGTACTGACCCTCTGACAGTGCGGCACTCCCTCAGTACTGACCCTCTGACAGTGTGGCACTCCCTCAGTACTGACCCTCTGACAGTGCGGCACTCCCTCAGTACTGACCCTCTGACAGTGCGGCACTCCCTCAGTACTGACCCTCTGACAGTGCGGCACTCCCTCAGTACTGACCCTCTGACAGTGCGGCACTCCCTCAGTACTGACCCTCTGACAGTGCGGCACTCCCTCAGTACTGACCCTCTGACAGTGCGGCACTCCCTCAGTACTGATCCTCTGACAGTGCGGCACTCCCTCAGTACTGACCCACTGACAGTGCGGCACTCCCTCAGTGCTGACCCTCTGACAGTGCGGCACTCTCTCGGTACTGACCCTCCCAATAGTGCAGCACTCCCTCAGTCCTACACAGGTAGTGTTATCTTAGGTATTGTGTTTAATAAATGGAGATTAAAAGAATCTCATGAATGTAAAAGACCATTATACCCAGAGGTAAATATTCCTTTAACACGCGGTACTTTAGCTGCAATCTAATTAAAAAGCTGGTAATTCTAAGTTAATGGGTGTACAGTTCAAAATGGAACACCGCTGTTTAGATATTTGGCTGTGGTTGTGGATAAATATATCCCACTTCCTGCATCACCAGTGCAGCTTTCTTACCCTCAGATAACAGCTCCTTCATAAACTGTGAACAAGTCTCCCGAGTTACAGCACGGAATCACACAGGGGGCTGTATGAAACCATATGGCAGGGAAGGCAGTCACTGTCTGCTGTGTCGCTAGCTTTAACATCGATACCAGCTCTTTGGAGACTTACTGCAGAGCTTCCTCGGTGCTGTGAGAAGCACCCCGGGAGTGGGAAACAGGGGTGGGAACGATAGCAGAGATTGGAGGAGGGAGGGCGGATGTGGGGGGGAGAGGAGAGTGCAAAACTAAGTTTCTACCTCACGTGGAGAAGGTTCCTGAGCAAGTTTCAAATCCCATCATGATGCACGTGCACCCAAACGCTCCCGATTGCAAAATCACCTCTTGCCTTTCTTCAGCGGTTAGCACTGCTGCCTCACAGCGCCAGGGACCCGGGTTCGATTCCCGGCTCGGGTCACTGTCTGTGCGGAGTCTGCACGTTCTCCCCGGGTCTGCGTGGGTTTCCTCCGGGCGCTCCAGTTTCCTCCCACAGTCCGAAAGACGTGCTGGTTAGGTGCATTGGCCGTGCTAAATTCTTCCTCAGTGTACCCGAACAGGCGCCGGAGTGTGGCGACTAGGGGATTTTCGCAGTAACTTCATTGCAGTGTTAATCTAAGCCTACTTGTGACACTAATAAACTTTAAAACATTTATATTTCCCAGAACAGAAAACAATGAGAGAGATTTGCATTTATGTAGCACCTTTCACAATGTCTCAAAGCACTTTACAGCCAGTGAAGTACTTTTGAAGAGTAGGCACGGTTGAAATGTAGGAAACGCGGCAGCCAATTTACGCACAGCAAGCTCCCATAAACAGCATTGTGATCATGAGCAGACAATCTGCTTTTTTTGTCATGTTGATTGAGGGATGAACGTTGGCCAAGACAACCCCTGCTCTTCCTCAAGTTAGTGGCCTTGGAATCTTTAACATCCAGATAAGCAGACGGTGTGTTTGAACAGTGATGGGGAACCTAGGCTGTTGAGTGGGTCTCGTGAGTGGTCCTCCTTTATCTCAGGGGGCCGCAGCATTGAAATCGGACTTGTTCACTAACCGTGACCCAATGAATAAGATTAAATACATTTAATACACACTCAATATTTCACAACATGTGATAGAAAATGCTTAATCATTTTTATATTAATAGAACTGTCATCAACTACAAATGGTAAAAGCAAAAGAAATATTGACGCTTTGGACACAGAGGGAGCGCACGGCTCCCACAGTCATTGTTGTGAGCAATCAGCACACACCTCACTTCACTTGTACTCGCTTTATGTACATCGCACTTCAGTTACCCACTGGTCGTTTTAAAAAACTAGTTTTAAAAAAAAGCTATATGGACGGTAATCAGCAGAATGTGTCAACCCTGTGCAAGGGTCAACAAAATGTCTGGTGGGCTGCACTCTGAACCCAGATAGGCCGCATGTGGCCCCCTGGGCCACAGGTTACCCACCACTGGTTTAATGGATCATCTGGAAAAAGGCACCTCCAACCATTGCAGCATTCCCTCAGCACTGCGGCGGAGTGTCAGCCTGGGCCTTTGTGCTCGAGGGGAATAAGGAATCGGGGATCAGCACTGTCAGCCGGTTGTGAAGGAAGGCTGCAAGGGGGCAGAGGTCAGAGGTGAAAAGGAGAGACATCAAATGCCTGTCAGGTTAGTGCGCGCCACACATCAGTAGGTTTGTAATCATTGCTGGAGGGCTTTCCATATTAGAGCAGGAAATGTTTGACTGCAGTGTGAAGGGTGAAGGATATCCCCACCAAACACAACAGTCTTACGAATGTTCCCATCATTCTGTAGTAACTGACAAATGTGCATAATGCGAAAGCGAGCCTTTAGAGTTTTGAGGAAAGCTGCAGTAAAGAAACGGAAATAGGACGAGTGTGTCAAGGAAAGGTGGGCCCCAGATATTTAAATGTGGATGGAGACTGTTTGGGTGATTTCTGTCGGAGAGAGCTTGTGTCAACGTGCAGCCAATTTATTCCGTTGCATTGACCTCAACATCTGGAGGCTGAGTTGACGCTGGTGTGATCCAGCTCCCTGAGTAAACAAGGGAAATACCAGACCCTGCCCGCACTCCGGCTTTATGGATTAGTGACACCTGGAAAACAGGAAGACACCTGGAGAGTGAGAAGGTGGCTGGTTACTCCCTTCAGAGGAAGCTTAAATAGAGCAAGTCGGCAGGAGAGGAGTGGAACTGTGTGGTGCACACATTTCATCGTGAATTTAAACTGTAGAGTCACGCAGTGCAGAAGGAGGCCATTTGGCCCATCATGCTTGTACCAGTTCTTTGAAAGAGCAAGCCAATTAATCCCACACTTGCCTTGTAAATGTTTCCCCTTCAAATATTTATCCAATCCCTTTTTGCAAGTTCCTATTCAATCTCCTTTCACATCCGACAGAGAATTCCAGATTATAACAACTCTAAATTTCTCCTCCTCCTCCCCGTCTGGTTCTTTTGCCAATTATCTTAAATCAGTCTTTTCTTACTGGCCCTCCTGCCAATGGAAACAGTGCCTCCCTGTCTGCTGTATGAAAAGGTTAAATTTCCCCTTAACCTTCTCTGCTCGAGGAAGAACAATCCCAGCTTCTGCATGTAACTGAAACTATCCCAGTGAATCTCCTTTATTCAAAGAACCATAGAATTTATTATTGATTTATTATTGTCACATGCATTGGTGTACAGTGAAAAGTATTGTTTCTTGGGGGCTATGCCTGGATGGGTGTTAATTGAGAGAGATGGATACACAAGACTTTTCTCTGAAGACTAAGGAAATTTGGCATGTCAGCCACGACTCTCACCAACGTTTACAGATGCACCATGGAAAGCATTCTTTCTGGTTGTATCACAGCTTGAAATGGGCTCCTGCTCTGCCCAAGACCGCAAGGAACTACAAAAGGTCATGAATGTAGCCCAATCCATCACGCAAACCAGCCCCCCATCCATTGACTCTGTCTACACTTCCCGCTGCCTCGGCAAAGCAGCCAGAATAATTAAGGACCCCACGCACCCCAGACATTCTCTCTTCCACCTTTTTCCATTGGGAAAAAGATACAGAAGTCTGAAGTCACGTACCAACCGACCTCAAGAACAACCTCTTCCCGGCTGCTGTCAGACTTTTGAATGGACTTGCCTTGCATTAAGTTGATCTTTCTCTACACCCTAGCTATGACTGTAACACTACATTCTGCACTCCTTTCCTTCTCTATGAACGGTATGCTTTGTCTGTATAGCGCGCAAGAAACAATACTTTTCACTGTATATTAATACATGTGACAATAATAAATCAAATCAAATCACAGTGAGACCTTGGTGTCCTCCTGCATCAGTCACTGAAAGTAAGAAGAGTGAGAGGGGATCTCATAGAAACTTATAAAATTCTAACAGGACTAGACAGGGTAGATTCAGAAAGAATGTTCCCGATGGTGGGGTGAGTCCAGAACTAGGGGTCATAGTTTCAGGATAAGGGGTAAACCTTTTAGAACTGAGGTGAGGAGAAATTTCTTCACCCAGAGAATGATGAATGCGTGGAATTTTTTTTATCCATTTGTGGGACATGGGCATGGCCAGGATTTATTGCCTATCCATAGTTGCCCTTATTCAGAGGGTAGTTGACTCCACATTGCTGTGGCTCTGGAGTCACATATAGGCCAGTCCAGGTAAGGATGGCAGATTTCCTTCCCTCAAGGACATGAGTGAACCAGATGGGTTTTCCGACAATTGACAATGGTTTCACCAGTAGATTCTTAACTCCAATTATTTCTTATTGAATTCAAATTCCACCATCTGCTGTGGCGGGATTCGAACCCAGGTCCCAGAGCATTAAGATTAATAGTCTAGCGATAATGCCACTAGGCCATCACCTCCCCTTTTAACTACCACAGAATATAGTTGTGGCCAAAACATTGTCTGATTTCAAGAAGAAATTAGGTCTAGCTCTTGGGGCTAAAGGGATCAAGGGATGTGTGGGAAAGGGGGGGATCAGGATATTGAATTTGATGATCAGCCATGATCAAAATGAATGGTGGAGCAGCTCGAAGGGCCAAAATGGCCTAATCCTGCTTGTAGTTTCTATGTTATACAGACAAAAGCATACTGTTCATAGAGTACATAGGGGAGAAGGAAAGGAGAGAGTGCAGAATAATGTGTTACAATTATAGGTAGAGTGTAGAGAAAGATCAACCCATAGATATGTTGAGCCAAATAACCTTTGTGCTGTAAATAGCGCTCTCTCTATTGAAGTTGGTCAACAGTTCTGGGCCAACATTCCGCCTAATCCTTACAGTGGCACAGTGGTGATCACTGCTGCCTCACAGCACCCCAGACCTGGGTTCAATTCCGGCCTCGGGTCACTGCCTGTGTGGAGTTTGCACATGTTCTCCCTGTGTCTGCGTGGGTTTCCTCCGGGTGCTCCAGTTTTCTCCCGTAGTCCAAAGATGTGCGGGTTAGGTTGATTGGCCAGGCTAAATTGACCCTAGTGTCAGGGGGATTAGCAGGCAAAAAAAAAAGTGGCGTTATGGGGATAGGGCTTGGGTGGGATTGTGGTCGGTGCAGACCCGATGGGCCAAATGGCCTCCTTCTGCATTGTAGGGATTCTATGATGTTACCTCCAGCTTTGCGGATGACCGTTAAAACACGTTTTCCCCCCACCACTTCATAGATTTCATAGAACCCATTCGGTGCAGAAGGAGGCTATTCGGCCCATCGAGTCTGCACAGGCCTTATCCCCGTAACCCCGCATATTTACCCTGCTAATCTCCCTGATACTAGGGGCAATTTAGCATAGCCAATCAACCTAACCCGCACATCTTTGGACTGTGGGAGGAAACCGGAGCACCCGGAGGAAACCCACGCAGACACGGGGAGAATGTGCAAACTCCACACAGACAATGAGCCGAGGCCGGAATTGAACCCAGGTCCCTGGCGCTGTGAGGCAGCAGTGCTAACCACTGTGCCACCGTGCCACCCCTTGTTACGTTTATTCTGAATGGTTTCAGCGTGACTGAGTAGAATCAATCCAGTTGCGATTTATATGGGAGGGGCATGTCAGTAACATAAAGCTCTTGGGCTGCGTAAGTACCAATTTAGGACATTTAGCAGCACAGAAAGACATCTGCTCTTCAGTTAACTGACTATTCCATCTTTAATGTTACAGTACCCTCGAGACAATCCATAGTGACTTTTACATGCAGTGTTTGGATTGATGGCCTGTTACTTCCTGCATGGGCTGTTATATCTGAATGATAATGATGTGTGCCATTATAGAGAGCAGAATCTGCAGAGCTACTGACTAATCTCGGCACCGACAGAACTGGCACTGCAGAACGGTTACTCCGTGTTTGAACCTTCGATGTGTGTTGTTGATCAGATGAGTTATTGTGAAACTCTGCTGTTTCTCTTTAGTGTGGTGTGAAATGTTGTTGACCTGTCTCATTCAAAAAGTTGTTTGAATTATTTACATGCAAGGGAGTACATTAAAAAAAGCTTTGTATTGTCGTGAAAGCTGTGCTTTTCTTTTATTTAAAAGTAGCTTTCGGGTAGAATAAATTGGCTCCCACTCCAGTCCCTTGGGCTAGTAACTAAAGACACCAGGCAGAGTAATTGGAAATGAAAAAAGCATGGTGTTCAACGATTTAATCAGCCTGTAAGTGCTGGGAATATTGTATGTGTACACACAACAAAGGCTTTACTTTAAACAGTGTCAGGTTACTCAGAAAAAGTTCAGTGATGTGTGGTGGTCCAATTGTGGCTGTTTTAGTGAATCTGTGGCTATTTTGCCAAACGACTCCCCCTCCCCACCTCCCGTCCACTGAGCTGCGCTGGTTCTGGCAAAACCACCAGTTCAAAATATTCATCTTTCCTTAGGGCAGCATGATGGCACAGTGGTTAGCACTGCTGCCTCATAGCGCCAGGGACCCGGGTTCAATTCCGGCCTCGGGTCACTGTCTGTGTGGAGTCTGCACGTTCTCCCCGTGTCTGCGTGGGTTTCCTCCGGGTGCTCCGGTTTCCTCCCACAGTCCAAAGATGTGCAGGTTAGGTTGATTGGCCATGCTAAATTGACCCTAGTGTCAGGGGGACTAGCAGAGTCAATGTATGGGGTTGCGGGAATAGAGCCTGGGTGGGATTGTGGTCGGTACAGACTCGATGGGCTGAACGGCCTCCTTCTGTACTATAGGGATTCTATGATTCTGAATTGCCCCTTAGTGTCCCAAGATGTGTAGGTTAGGGGATTAGTGGGGTAAATATGTGGGGTTACGGGGATGGGGCCTGGGTAAGATGCTCTTTCGGAGAGTCAGTGCAGACCCAATGGGCTGAATGGTCTCCTTCTGCACTGAAGGGATTGTGGGATTCTATTCTATGATTGTAATCTCCAGCAGCCCAGGAACTCCAAGATCTCTTGCGCACTTCCAATTTCCATCACTCCAGCATTGGAATTAACTCCCTAAACCTCTCCGCCACTCCCTCCATATTTAAGACGCTATTTAAACCCTGCCACTTTGACTAAATCATTTTTGGTCTCTTTCCCTCATCGCCTTCTGGGACTCAATGTCAAACTTCCTTCCAACGCTCCTGCGAAGCATTTCACTGTGTCAAAAGTGCTATGTAAATGCAACTTGTTGCTCCAGTGAAGGGGAAATTCAGCCAGGCTTTCTGCTGCTGATAACCAGCAAGAGTGTCCTTGTGCCCAGTGAGCCCTAGATGATCATTAGCTGCCGAAGCACGTTGGGATGAATTGAGAATTCTGTTCACACAGAGTGTTGTGATGATCCGGGATGTGTTAGCTGAAAGCAGATTCCAGGGTGAATTTTGGAAGGTAACTGGGCCTATGTTTGAAGGGGGCGAATTTTCCGGGTTAAAGAGAAGTTGCAGAATGAAACTGAACTTTCAAAGAGCCGGCACAGCCACGATGGGCCGAATGGTCACCTGTGCTACTGTGAGATTCTTTGACAGTATCAGCTGCTTGGTCCCTCTGTCGTCCAGTATCCCCCCAAAGTGGGGAACCAAAGAGGTTTGTGTCTGAAAACGGGGTCCCAGAAGGTTTGAGGCCCGGATGGATTTGGAGCATCACTTTGAGCCAGTGACTTCAGGGGAGAAAGTTAGCAAAATTTAAAATTCATTCTAAGTATGTTGGGCTACAGTGGAAGAAATGAAGGGAGATTTTCTGTCTGTTTAGTGTCATAGAAGTCATAGAATCCCTACAGTGCAGAAGGAGGCCATTCGGCCCATCGAGTCTACACTGACAACAATCCCACCTAGGCCCGATCACCGTGTCATTAAATGTAAATCCTGTTCATAGAATCCCTACAGTACAGAAGGAGACCATTCGGCCCATCGTGTCTGTGCCGACCACAATCCCACCCAGGCCCCATTCCCATAACCTCACATTGGGAAGAACAAGCGGCCTGGAGGCAGCTCCAACAACATTCTGCAGTGAGTACCTCACCTCCTGACTCCTCAAAGCCTATCCACCATCTACAAGGCACAAGTCAGGAGTGTGATGGAATACTCCCCACTTGCCTGGATAGGTGCAGCCCCAACAACACTCACGAAGCTCGACACCATCCAGGATAAAGCAGCCCCACTTGATTGGCACCACATCCACCATAATAAACACTCACTCCCTCCACTACCACCGATGCACAGTGGACCATCTACAAAATGCACTGCAGCAACTCGCCAAAGCTCCTTCAGCACCTTCCAAACCCAGGACCTCTACCACCTAGAAGGACAAGAGCAGCGGGGACACGGGAACACCACTGCTAGCAAGTTCCCCTCCGAACTACTCATGATCCTGAGTTGGAAATATATCACAGAATCTCGACAGTGCGGAGGGAGGCAATTTGGCCCATCGCGTCTGCACCAGCAACAATCTCACCTAGACCCTGTCCCCATAACCCCACATATTTATCCTGCCAATTCCCCCTGACACTAAGGGGAAATTTAGCATAGCCAATCAACCTAACCAGCCTGTCTTTCGGACTGTGGGATGAAACCGGAGCACCCGGAGGAAACCCACGCAGACACGGGGAGAACATGCAGATTCCGCGCAGACAGTGACCCAAGCTGAGAATTGAACCCGGGTCCCTGGCGCTGTGAGGCAGCAGTGCTAACCACTGTGCCACTGGCTTACCACAACCTTCTTGGGGTTGGGCAATCAGTGTTGTCCTCACCAGCGACGCCCACATCCCATGAATGTGTTTTTTTAATGTACCTGTTATTATGAGAGGTCGTGCCAGAAAATCCTGTGGCTTCACAATTTTCATAGCAAACAGTTTTGAAGAAGTTTTTGAAAGCACGCAAACAAATAATTGTAAATGGCCTTAGAATATTCCTTTGCCATCTTGTTGATATCATGCCGATGCGGGCACACTAATCTCTGCTGATCTGAATTCTGCCCAAGACCGCAAGAAACTACAAAGGGTGGTGAACGAAGCCCAGTCCATCACACAAACCAGCCTCCCATCCATTGACTCTGTCTACACTTCCCACTGCCTCGGCAAAGCAGCCAGCATAATCAAGGACTCCACACATCCCGGACATACTCTCTTCCATCAGGAAAAAGATACAAAAGTCTGAGATCAATTACCAACCGACTCAAGAACAGTAAGTAGTCTCACAACACCAGGTTAAAGTCCAACAGGTTTATTTGGTAGCACGAGCTTTCGGAGCGCTGCCCCTTCATCAGGTGAGTGCTGCTCCTTCATCAGGCACTCACCTGATGAAGGAGCAGTGCTCCGAAAGCTCGTGCTACCAAATAAACCTGTTGGACTTTAGCCTGGTGTTGTGAGACTCCTTACTGTGCCCACCCCAGTCCAACGCCGGCAATTCTACATCACGACTCAAGAACAGCTTCTTCCCTGCTGCTGTCAGACTTTTGAATGGACCTAGCTCACATTAAGTTGATCTTTCTCTACACCCGAGCCATGACTGTAACGCTACATTCTGCACTCTCTCATTTCCTTCTCTATGAACGGTATGCTTTGTCTGTATAGCGCGCAGGAAACAATACTTTTCACTGTATACCAATACATGTGACAATAATAAATCAAAATCAAACAATATGGTCTCTGACTCTGCCAGCAATGGGACACAAAGCAGGGTGTGTGCTAATGATTGGATTCTAGCATTGATCAAAGCCCTCAACAAACCGGCTCAAACTCGACCCTTGTTGCTTTTATCATGAAACCATTAGTCCGCCAGAGGACAAACAATTCTGACTGTGTCAGTGGGGCTTGAGGAGCTATGAGGTTTTGTGCTTCCTGAGTTTCACCCTGACTAACGTGCTTGGTTTGAAGCATCGTCTGCTTTTCTCCGTAACCTGATCATTTCCAGGTGTCACCTGCGACTGACGTAGATTTTCCCTGGCAGAGACGCGGGCACTTAATCCAGGACCACTTTCCCCTGCACCACTGAGGGAGTGCTGCACTCCTGGCAGTTCTATCTCTCGGACGGGCTGACAATATTCAATATTGAGTGCAGTTTTGGTCTCCTTTTCTGAGGAAGGATGTTCTTGCTCTCGAGGGAGTGCAGCGAAGGTTTATCAGGCTGATTCTGGGGATGACGGGGCTGATGTATGAGAAGAGAATGACTAGGTTAGGATTGTTTTCGCTGGAGTTCAGATGAATGAGGGGGGATCTCATAGAGATTTATAAAATTCTAATAGAACTAGACAGGGTAGATGCAGGAAGGATGTTCCCAATGGTGGGGGAGTCCAGAATCAGGGGCCACAGTCCGAGGATTCGGGGTAGACCATTTCGGAAGGAGGTGAGGAGACATTTCTTCACCCAAAGAGTGGTGAGCCTGTGGAATTCATTACCACAGGAAGTAGTTGATACCAAAACATTGAATGTATTCAAGAGGCGGCTGGATATAGCATTTCGGGCGAATGGGATCAAAGGTTATGGGGAGATGGCAGGATCAGGCTATTGAGTTGGATGATCAGCCAGGATTGTGATGAATGGCGGAGCAGGCTCGAAGGGCCGAATGGCCTCCTCCTGCTTCTATCTTCTATGTTTCTAAAAACAGTGGCATAGTCTGTCCTCATGGATGTATGAACAAAATCCCATGGTCACTGCTGGAAGAAGAGCAGGGCAGTTGTGATGATGTCTTGGTCAACATTGATTCCTCAACCAACATCACTTTCTAAAATAAACTCAATCATAAATTTAATTGCTGGGATCATGCTGTGTAGGAATCTGCTGCCTATATTGGAACAGTAACTGGACTTCACTAGTACTTCCATGGCTGTAAAGCACTCTGATTTGATTTATTATTGTCACATGTATTGGAATGCAGTGAAAAGTATTGTTTCTTGCGCGCTATACAGACAAAGCATACCGTTCATAGAGTATATAGAGGAGAAGGAAAGGAGAGAGTGCAGAATGTAGTGTAACAGTCATAGCTAGGGTGTAGAGAAAGATCAACTTAATATATTTATTTATTAGTCACAGTAGGCTTACATTAACACTGCAATGAAGTTACTGTGAAAATCCCTTGGTCACCACACCCCAGCGTCTGTTCAGGTACACTGAGGGAGAATTTAGCATGGCCAATGCACCTAACCAGCATGTCTTTCGGACTGTGGGAGGAAACTGGAGTACCCGAAGGAAACCCACGCAGACACGGGGAGAATGTGCAAACTC
Organism: Mustelus asterias; assembly: GCF_964213995.1. Lineage (NCBI taxonomy): Eukaryota > Metazoa > Chordata > Chondrichthyes > Carcharhiniformes > Triakidae > Mustelus > Mustelus asterias. The sequence continues at coordinate 5,053,413 of NC_135810.1, read as the reverse complement.
TGCACAGAAAGTCTAAAGGCAGCAGGGAAGAAGCTGTTGTCTGGGATGTCCTGTCCATGTGAAATGTGCTATATGAATGCAAGTTCTTTTTAAACTTGCAAAGGTTGCAAAGGCGCATCTATCTGATCCACATTGTGTAGCTCCTGTTGTATTTTCCATCGCTGCACTCTCTGGCTTGTTCCGCCATCAGGATCACCCGCAGGTTTGACGGTTACAACTGCTGGATGCCCTCACTCACTAATCACCTGATGTTTGCATTCCTCAGTCAAAGCCAGACATTGTCTTTGAGACAGTCAAAGAGCTCAGGTGCTGACTGGCAGTGCCCAGCATCAAGCTGGTAAATTTCATTGGTTGTAAATCACCTCGGGAGGTCTGGAGGCTGTGACAGGCGCTACAGAAATGCAAGTCGTTCTGTCTTTTATGACCTGCCAAGCTGGTAAATGACTCTGTTTGGATCTTGTTTCAGTTTCAATCCGCTCTCAAATATTCGTTGCTCTGTACTTTGACCTGTAACCCCTGCCCCCTCCTCCCCTCCCCCACCACCCCTGCATGCACACCTCCCAGACATGTAGGCAAAGACTGGGAGATAATGAGATCCTGAGGGAAGACGTCATCATTTTAGTTTTTGGAGACAGCAAGTTTGACGGGACAATTGGCTTCTTGCCTCGAGCCTTTTCGAAATTTGTGTCGTTGACAAAAAGCTGATCTGTTTTACAGTGGGACTGTTTTGGGCATTTCAGAGAGATTAATTCCCCCCCACCCCCACCCCCACCCCACACACCCCACACCCCCCACACCCCCACACCCCCACCCCCCAACCATAATTGGAGTTGGATGTTTTCCCATTCAGTTCCTCGTGACTTCACAGCGTAAAACTGTCCTTAACGTTGACACTTGGTTCATAGAATCCCTCCAGTGCAGAAGGAGACCATTCGGCACATTGAGTCTGCACCGTCCACAATCCCCGTCCACAATCCCACCCAGGCCCTATTCCCGTAACCCCACATATTTACCCTGCTAATCCCCCTGACACGAGGGTCAATTTGGCATGGCCAATCAACCTAACCCGCACGTCTTTCGACTGTGGGAGGAAACCCAGTAAGAAGTTTAACAACACCAGGTTAAAGTCCAACAGGTTTATTTAACCTGGTGTTGTTAAACTTCTTACTGTGTTTACCCCAGTCCAACGCCAGCATCTCCACAGGAGGAAACCCACGCAGACATAGGGAGAACATGCAAACTCCACACAGTGACCCAAGCTGGGAATCGAACCTGGGACCCTGGCGCTGTGAGGCAGCAGTGCTAACCACTGTGCCACTGAGCCGCCCCGGTTCGAGGTAGTGGATCTCACTCTGAGAGAGGTCAGTCGTGTGAGGTTATTGCTGTTACTGCAAACGTTCTGATGTTAGTTGGATAGATGATATTGATGGGTAACATAAACAGAACTACTTGCATTTCTGTAACGCCTTTCACATATCCCAAACCTCCCAAGGCGCTTTACAGCCAATGAAATGCTTCTGATGTCAGTGTTGTTGTCACTTTGAGAAAGTTACCCCATAGATTGGTAAAGGGAGAATAAGTGAAAAGTCAGGTGCATTTAGCAGGAGGCTCGGTAAGTTGTGGCTTGATCATCAGGCTGATAAAGCGGGTGCCCAGGCTACTGCTCTGGGGACGCAGGTTCAAATCCCACCACTGCAGCTGGTGGAATTTTCATTTAAATCTGGAATTAAAAATATGACAATGTGTGTGGGCACAGTGGTTAGCACTGCTGCCTCACAGCGCCAGGGACCCGGGTTCGATTCCCGGCTTGGGTCACTGTGTGGAGTCTGCACGTTCTCCCCGTGTCCGCATGGGTTTCCGCTGAGTGCTCCGGTTTCCTCCCACAGTCCGAAAGATGTGCAGGTTGGGTGCGTTGGCCGTGCTAAATTCTCCCTCAGTGTACCCGAACAGGTCGAACCCGGGTCCCTGGCACTGAGGCAACAGTGTTAACCACTTTGCCACCACTCTAAAGTACTCTCGAGTACTTATGTACTCTATGAACGGTATGCCCTGTCTGTATAGCGTGTAAGAAACAATACTTTTCACTGACCCCAATACATGTGACAATAAATCAAATCATCTGCAGCAATCTCGAAAGAATGTGATTACATGTACTCTTATTTGTGCTCTCTCTCTCTCTGTCAATCTCTGTCTGTGAATCTATCTCTCTGTATCAATCTATCTCTCTTTTTCTTTCTGACTCTCTGTCTGTCTGTCCGAGGGCTGTGTTTGCAATGATGTCTGTTCCGTGACTGATTCGCTGTCTTTCTGTAGACTCTGCACTTGAACGTTGTCCTCTCGGGCAGAATGCTCGGAGCCTGCGTCAGACACATGTTTCCAGGGGAGAAAATAATATCTGTTCACTGTGGACTTGGTTAAAAAGTCAGTGCAGCTTTTTTGGGCTTTCTCACTGTGGCAGCATCAAGATCTGCTCAGTGGACAGGGTTAAAGGTGTGGCCTGGGTTCCGACTCCAGGTTGCTACCCTGCACCCCCTGCTGGTTGTGTATATGTCTGCGTGTGGACATCAGGTACAGGCTGGGAGAGACATGCCAAAAGTGTCTCATTTCGCTCATTGTTAATGCTCACGTGAGCGACGGGCCTTGGGTGATGGAGCAGGGGAAAGCATGAAGAATATCAGCATTTATATAGCACCTTTCAAATCCCCCAGGCGTCCCAAAGCTCTTTCCAGCCATTGGCCGAGTTCAGTTTTTGAAGGGTAGTCACTGTGCTGAGGTAGGAATTGGTGCAGCCAATTTGTGGACAGTAAACTCCCACAAAGCAACAATGACCACATCTTGTGGGGAGCTACTCCCCCACACTCCTCCTCCTGGGCGGCACGCTGGTGCAGTGGTTAGCACTACTGCCTCACAACGCCAGGGACTCGGGTTCAATTCTGGCTTTGGGTCACTGTCTGTGTGGAGTTTGCGCGTTCTCCCCCTGTCTGCGTGGGTTTCCTCGGGGGACTCCAGTTTCCTCCCACAGTCATGTGCGGGTTAGGTTGATTGGCTATGCTAAATTGACCCCAGTGTCAGGGGCATTAGCAGGGTAAATGTGCGGGGTTGCGGGAATAGGGCCTGGGTGGGATTGTGGTCGGCAGAGACTCAATGGGCTGAATGGCCTCCTTCTGTACTGTAGGGATTCTATGGATTCCTTACACGTATCAGCACTGCTCAATGGGTCGCACTTCTGCCTCTATAAGTGCTGGGTTCAAATACTACTCCTGAGATAACTTCAAGTTGACACTCCCAATGCAGCGCTGCGGGTGTGCTGCACTGTTGGAGGTGTCGACTTTCAAACCAGCTGAGGCCCCGCCTGCCCTCTGGGGCGGGTGTGAAAGAATTCCAGGGCCACTATTCTGAAGAGGAGCAAGGGGAGTTCTCCACAGCCCCCAGGCCAATCTTCATCCCTCAGGCAACAGCACAAAAACAGAGGATCTGGTTGTTACCACCTTGCTCTCTGTGGGAGCTTGCTGTGCACGAGTTGGCATTTGCTACATTATGTCAGTGAGTACTCTTCAAAACCAAGCACTTCATTGTCTGGAAGGTGCTTTGAGACATCCGGTGGCCATATAAGGCACTATAGAAGTGCAAGTCTTCATTGCTCTCATTGTCATTCTCATCTTCAGCTGCAGAAACCTTTCACATGTTGGTTATGATCTGCCCGTGCTCATGGAAGATTCCAGAACTGTGCCCTTGAACATTTTTTAGATCAGCTGTTTTTTTTTTATTGATACCGTTTTTATTTGTAATGAAAAAAGCCAATTCAAATGAAGTCCAATCGTGGTCCCCACATGAAGGACAAACCAGATCCAAGCTGACAAGACATTGCAGCCCATCTTGGGCTCGATCAGACAAGATCCAAGCTGACAGGATGAGGCATTGCACCTCCTCCCGGGCTTGATCTAACGCTTCATCTTAGTCAAAAGGCCAAGATTCCTTTGAAAAATTGCATCAGGTAAAGCCTCAGTTTAACCTCATTGGCTGTGCTGAGCCTTCACTCTACCCTAGCCGGGGCAAACCACCATCGCAGGCGCCAGCACACCCCCAGTGCCCTGGGCTAGCCTCGCCCCCTGCCTGATCAGTGAGAGCTAAGAATTTTGGGATATCACAGCTGCAACCCTCTGGGGAGGTGGGGCTGTGGTCTGATGGTGCTTCAGCCCTGACCATGCATGGGGGGTTTCTCCAAGGGCTGTTTTTTTCCTCTCCCCAGACAGTGCCTGAAAGATGGGAGGCAGCAGTGGAGGTACCAACACTGTGCTTCCAGTTCTGTCCCTGTCTGGTCCTGTGCCCCAGCTACTCCCGCAGGTTGAATGGTGTCTGGGTTGAAGAGGGTACAGGAGTTATACTCCGAGGAACGTCACAGGGCCTTTTGCAGAAGTTTCCAATGTTAGAAAAACCTCTGTGCATTTCTGTAGCACCTTGCATGACCACCTCACATCGCCTACAACTTAGTGGGGTGATGTAAGAGATGCAGCAGCCAATTGGCGCACAGCAGGATCCCCCAAACCATGATGCAACGATGACCAAATGACCTGCTTTCATCCGAGCAATAAATATTGATGTGGAGATGCTGGCATTGGACTGGGGTAAACACAGTAAGAAGTCTGGGGAACCTGGTGTTGTGAGACTTCTTACAATAAATATTGGCCTGGAGAACTCAACCCTGCTCCCCCTCAAAATGGGACCTTTGGCATCCAGCTAACGGGCCACGGTTTAATGTCCCATGTGACAGTGGGCACCTCCGGCAGAGCAGCATTCCGTCAGCATCGCAGGAGGAGAATCAGCCTTGATTTTCATGCTTCATTACTGGAGAGCAAACCTTCCAACTCATCAGAGGTGAGATTGTTACTGGACCATGGCTGAAAGGGTTAAACTGCCAGATTCCAAAGTTATTTGTTTCATGGAATCCCTACAGCGCAGAAGGAGCCCATTCGGCCCATCGAGCCTGCACCGACCACAGTCCCACCCAGGCCCTATCCCCAGAACCCCACATATTTACCCTGCTAATCCCCCTGATACTAAGGGGCAATTTACCACGGCCAATCCACCTGACCTGCACATCTGTGGAGTGTGGGAGGAAACCGGAGCGCCCGGAGGAAACCCACGCAGACACGGGGAGAAGGTGCAAACTCCACACAGACAGTGACCCGAGGCCGGAATCGAACTCGGGTCCCAGGCGCTGTGAGGCAGCAGTGCTAACCACTGTGCCACCAGGCCGTGTTTGAAGAGGGAGGTTTTGGTATTTGCTTTTTCAGTTGAACAGAAGTGTCCTTTTGCTACTTCTGTCCTTGCTGCCTTGGGGGCTGTTAGTAATTTACACTTGGCCATAGAGTCTCTGTTCAGCACTCCTTGTCAATCTCCATTACCGTCTAACTTTGAGATATTCCAGCTTATTTTAGCATTCGTTCAGCTGAATCAACTATAGATCCACTTGCTGGCTGCAAAAGTCTGACCAGAGTTCCTTCTGAATGTCCAACAGTTGCTTTCCTACAACAACAGCAACCTGCATTTATCTAGCTTCTTAAACGTAGTGAAGTGACCCAAGCCAGTTCACAGATGCATTATCTGTGGGGCGGCACAGTGGTTAGCACTGCTGCCTCAGCGCCAGGTACCTGGGTTCAATTCCCAGCTTGGGTCACTGTCCGTGTGGAGTGTGCACGTTCTCCCCGTGTCTGCATGGGTTTCCTCTGGGCGCTCCGGTTTCCTCCCACACTCAAGACGTGCTGGTTAGGTTGATTGGCCATGCTAAATTGACCCTTAGTGTCACGGGGATTAGTGTTAGGAATGGGTTAACTGAACCTTCCACTTTCAACCCAATTGGTATGTTAATTGTTTAATAGTACTCACCGGGATACATAAGTAAAGAGGTTACAGATGGCACTGGGTGTTGGGTGTGGGTATGTGGAGTTGTAAAAGAGAATAAAGTGAGTTTGTGAAGAAGCTGGATTTGCATCATCTTTATTACTGGACTGCAACTGGGAAGCTTAACAACTTACAATTAACAATTTAACCTGTGCTTAATGCTCCCTCCACCCACATTGTCTGTATCTTTAAGATCTGGTTGGCTGGAGGGATTCGCATTCTAATCAGTATTCTGTAACTTGATTTTGTGTCTCTGTGCCCTGTTTGAGAGCAGATTTCCACTCCATTTGACGAAGGAGCAGCGCTCCGAAAGCGAATGGTATTTGCTACCAAATAAACCTGTTGGACTTTAACCTAGTGTTGTTAAAACTCTTACTAAGCTTAACAATTAGCAGGGTAAATAAGTGGGATTACAGGGATAGGGCCTGGGTGGGATTGTGGTTGGTGCAGGCTTGATGGGGCGAATGGCCTCCTTCTGCACTGTAGGATTCTATGATCTGACAAAATTTAACACTGAGCCACAGAAGGAGATATTGTGACAGGTGGCCCGAAATTGTCAAAGAGTTAGATTTTTAAAAAAAAGCATTTTCTTAAAGGAGGACGCAATAAGAAGTCTGACACCACCAGGTTAAAGTCCAACAGGTTTATTTGATACCACGAGCTTTCGGAGTGCTGCTCCTTCATTAGGTGAGTGGAGAGGTGGGTTCACAAACACAGCATATATAGACAAAGACACAATTGCAAGATAATGATTGGAATGTGAGTCTTTTCAGGTAATGAAGTCTTTGCAGATGCAGACAGTGTGAGTGGAGAGATGGATAATCACAGGTTAAAGAGGTGTGAATTAACTCAAACCAGGACAGTTAGTGAGATTTTGCAAGCCCAGGCAAGTCGTGGGGGTTACAGAGAGCGTGACATGAACCCAAGATCCCGGTTGAGGCCGTCCTCATGTGTGTGGAACTTGGCTATCAGTCTCTGCTCAGCGACTCTGTATCGTTGTGTGTCATGAAGGCTTCCTTGGAGAACACTTACCCGAAGATCAGAGGCTGAATGCCCGTGACCGCTGAAGTGTTCCCAGGGAGGAGAACCTCAAGGAGGAATGAGAGGCGGAACGGTTTAGGGAGGGTGTCCCAGAGCCTGTGGATGTTGGAGGGGGGCGGGGGGGGGGAAGGCGGTTACAGGGTAGCTGAAGGCATGGCCGCCAGCGGTGGAGCATTGGAAATTGGGGGATGCATTAAAAGTCAGTACTGGAGAAGCGCAGAGATCTCGGGAGGGCTGTAGGGCTGGAGAAGGTTACAGAGATGGGCAGGGGCCAGATTGAGAAGGGTTTTAGCAACCAGGATGAGAAAGCAAAATCTCTGCTCATCTGAACACCTGGGTGATCAGCGTTTCAAATCGGGGGCAGCGAAGACTGGGTTCAGAGAGAGGCAGAGCTGAAAAAAGAACAGAGAACTGATAATTTAAAATTTGATTTGATTTATTACTGTCACATGTATTAGGATACAGTGAAAAGTATTGTTTCTTGCGCGCTATACAGACAGAGCATACCATTCATAGAGAAGGAAAGGAGAAAGTACAGAATGTAGTGTTACAGTGTTAGGGCGGCACGGTAGCACAGTGGTTAGCACAGTGGTTAGCACTGCTGCTTCACAGCTCCAGGGTCCCGGGTTCGATTCCCGGCTCGGGTCACTGTCTGTGTGGAGTTTGCACATTCTCCTCGTGTCTGCGTGGGTTTCCTCCAGGTGCTCCGGTTTCCTCCCACAGTCCAAAGATGTGCGGGTTAGGTTGATTGGCCAGGTTAAAAAATTGCCCCTTAGAGTCCTGGGATGTGTAGGTTAGAGGGATTAGCGGGTAAAATATGTGGGGGTAGGGCCTGGGTGGGATTGTGGTCGGTGCAGACTCGATGGGCCGAATGGCCTCCTTCTGCACTGTAGGGTTTCTATTCTATTTCTATGATAGTCATAGCTAGGGTGTAGAGAAAGATCAACTTAATGCAAGGTAAGTCCATTCAAAAGTCTGACAGCAGCAGGGAAGAAGCTGTTCTCGGTTGGTACGTGACCTCAGACTTTTGTATCTTTTTCCCGATGGAAGAAGGTGGAAGAGAGAATGTCCAGGGTCCGTGGAGTCCTTAATTATGCTGGCTGCTTTTCTGAGGCAGCAGGAAGTATAGACAGAGTCAATGGATGGGAGGCTGGTTTGTGTGATGGGCTGGGCTTCGTTCATGACCCTTTGTAGTTTCTTGCGGTCTTGGGCAGAACAGGAGCCATACCAAGCTGTGATACAACCAGAAAGAATGCTTTCTATGGTGCATCTGTAAAAGTTGGTGAGAGTTGTAGCTGACATGTCAAATTTCCCTAGTCTTCTGAGAAAGTAGAGGCGAGGGTGAGCTTCCGTAACTATAGTGTCGGCGTGGGGGGGACCAGGACAGGTTGTTGGTTTTCTGGACACCTAAAAACTTGAAGCTCTCGACCCTTTCTACTTTGTCCCCGTTGATGTCGACAGGGGCATGTTCTCCTTTACCCTTCCTGAAGTCGATGACAATCTCCTGTGTTTTTTTGACATTGAGAGAGAGATTATTGTTGCCGCACCAGTTCACCAGATTCTCTATCTTTTTCCTGTACTCTGTCTCGTCATTGTTTGAGATCCGACCCACTACGGTGGTGTCGTCAGCAAACTTGAAAATCAAGTTGGAGGGGAATTTGGCCGCACAGTCACAGGTGTGTAAGGAGTATAGTAGGGGACTGAGAACACAGCTTTGTGGGGCACCAGTGTTGAGGATGATTGTGGGGGAGGTGTTGTTGTCTATCCTCACTGATTATGGTCAAAAGTGAAATTTTAGTTTTGAAGTGGCCCAGGCAATTTTTCTCCTGGTAAAAGCAAAATACTACCAATGCTGGAATGTGAAACAGAAAATGCTGGAAAATCTCAGCGGGTCTGACAGCATCTGTGGAGAGAGAATAGAGCCAACATTTGGAGACTGGATGACCCTTCGTCCGAGGTTTCTCCTGGTGTTGTTGGCAACACTGTCTGTGTGGAGTTTGCACATTCTCCTCGTGTCTGCGTGGGTTTCCTCCGGGTGCTCCGGTTTCCTCCCACAGTCTGAAGATGTGCGGGTTAGGTTGATTGGCCGTGCTAAAACTGCCCTTGGTGACCTGGGATGCGTAGGTTAGAGGGATTAGTGGGTAAATATATAGGGATATGGGGGTAGGGCCTGGGTGGGATTGTGGTCGGTGCAGACTCGATGGGCCGAATGGCCTCTTTCTGTGCTGTAGGGTTTCTATGATTTCTTTCTAAGATTTACAACAAGGAGATTAATCTTCTCATTCTTAGATTATGCCAGGACCATATGGAGGCTTGACAAACTGAAGCCAGGGTGTATATATTGATACGTAATATACACGCACCCATTAACCCTAAATCACAATGTCCACGAGCAGTGACGGATTCACAGACTGGATATTGGACGTAGTGGTGATTTTTGCAAAGTTTGTTTTTTAGACTGCGGGAGTTAGAAAGCAGTGCAGCGCGCAGCGAGAGCTCTTCTCTGTCTGCTGGTGTGCGGCACCTCAGTTCACGTGGTTTTGGCACCGTGTCAAACCCACAACCCTCGGTTTGCCAGGCCGGAGGCATTTCCTGAGCTCTGTCTAAGTGGTGCCTGGTTTATAGTTTTATATAGATCAGCACAGAGTCACTTTTCAAACCGCCCCAGCACAGAGTTGCTTGGCCAACAGTAGGGGGAGTTGCTTCTTGTAGGATAGAATCCCTACAGTGCAGAAGAGGCCATTCAGCCCATCGAGCCTGCACCGACTCTGTGACAGAGTATTTTACCCAGGCCCTCTCCCCATGTAATAAGTCTTTGGAGGCTGAAGTCCCTTCACCAAAATCCCTTTATTTACAAACTCTAACAGCAATACACAGAGTGCTATCAGACAGCAGTCTACCTTCGGGGGTGCCAGAGGAACTGACACTCGCGGTTAAATACAAGGAAAAGATTCCCTGGCCCACCAATTGGCTCCTTAATCAGGGAGTTCATATTCCAATCGGCCAATCTCAATGACCTGATTGAAGTCATTACACCCCATAACCCCACGCATTTACCATGGCTAATCCATCTAACCTAGACATGGTGTCCCCATGTGTCTGCTGCCCTTGTCCTTCAAGATGGTAGAGGTCGTGGGTTTGGAAGGTGCTGTTGAAGGATTCTGGTGAGTTGCTGCAGTGAATCTTGTAACTGGTGCACACTGCTCCCTCTGTGTGTCAGTGGTGGAGGGAGTGAATGTTGAAGGTGGGTGGAGGGGATGTTAGTCAAGCAGGGCTGCTTTGTCCTGGATGATGTCGAGCTTCTTGAGTGTTGTTGGAGCTGCGCCCATCCAGATAAGTGGAGAGTATTCCATCACATTCCCAACTTGTGCTTTGTAGATGGTGGACAGACTTTGGGGAGTCAGGAGGTGAGGTATTCACTGCAGAATTCCCAGCCTCTGACTGCCTCTTGTAGTCACGGTGTTTATATGACTGGGCCAGTTCAGTTCCTGGTCCGTAGTGAACTCCAGGATGTTGATGGTGGGATCTCAGTGACATTAATGTCATGGAGAGGTGGTTAGAAACATAAAAATAGGAGCAGGAATACGGCGTGGCCCTTCGATCCTGCTCCGCCATTCAACCTGATCAGGGCTGATCCTCTATCTCCATGCCATGCTCCCGCGCTCTCCCCATGTCCCTTGACACGTTTAGACTCTCTCTCGATGGTCATTGCCTGGCATTTGTGTGGGGTGTATGTCTACCATCCCGTACAGTCTAACGGCTTGTAATTTTTCGCTGTTAATACAGAGAGAATGACAACTTGCCTGAAGTTCTTGAGAACCTGCACCTCAGCTGGGGTTTCTCACCCTCCTGTTTTCCAACACCCCCCCCCCGCCACCCCAGGACTCTCCAGGAATTAAAGCTTTTCCAGTTATTTGACAGGAAGAATGTTGGAGCCTCAGCCGTGACTATTTATAGCAGCACACCACAGCATAGCTGTAAAACGTGCATGTTGCCATAGCAACTCAGACACCCCGAGTGAACTGTAACACACCACCCCCACCATCTTGTATCGCTGGCCTCTAGCTTTGCTCTCTCTGGCAAGTGGAAACCCTCTTTCTGTGTCTCATTTATCCAAGACTTTCATCATTTTAAAGAGCTCGCTGAGCCACTCCTCAGATGCCTTGTTTCAAGAGAAAAGTGATCCGGCCTTTTCACCCTCTCCAGACGGACAGACAAACAGATGGAGAGGCAGATAGACGGAGAGCCAGATGGAGGGACAGACACATAGACGGACAGGTCTATCCTCATAGTTTTGGTGTCACCCCTGTGAATCTTTGTTGCACCTTCCCCGGAGCCTATATTATTTAGAATGATTAGCCAGACCAGTACACTGTGCTCCCCAGTGTGGTCTAACCGAGATTTGATACAACTTCAGCATAATTTCTTCACCTTTCAGTAACTACCCCTCTAGAAATAAACCCTTACTTGGAGGGTTGTCAGATTTGAGAGTTTTTTTGCGAGGAGTTAATCATGTATTTTAGGCCGCACTTCTGGATAGTCGGTTGGTGACGGATCAGACTGGGGCCAATCTTCACTCAGACTGGCATTTATTTACAGAGTGAAACATTACAAGGAGGAAATCCACGCAGACACGGGGAGAACGCCTCCCAACCTAACCACATCGCGCTCTCAATCAGTGTCATAGAATCCTACCGTGCAGAAGGAGGCCATCCAGCCCATTGATTCTGCACCGACCACAATCCCACCCAGGCCCTATCCCCATAACCCCATGCATTTACCCTAGCGAGTCCTCTTGACACTAAGGGGCAATTTTAGCATGGCCAATCCACCTAACCCGCACATCTTTCGACTGTGGGAGGAAACCGGAGCACCCGGAGGAAACCCACGCAGACACGGGGAGAATGTGCAAACTCCACACAGACAGTGACCCAAGTCGGGATTCAAACCCGGGTCCCTGGTGTTGAGAGGCAGCAGTGCTAACCACTGTGTCATCATGCCACCCTCACTTTACCTGTGCTCAAGTGAAGCACCAGCCCAGGACCTTCAATAAAATAAACACAATCAATATGCAATTAATAATATCACTGCAATCCTTCTGATATTAGAATTAAAATGAACAGATCTGGAAGCAATCCTCACGTCACAACGCTTTCAGATTTGTGCTGTGTCTAATAGTGTGATTGTTTAGGTGGGGTTAGGGTCCACGATTACTGTTACAACGCATAGGTTGATTCCCGTTTGGGAAGCCACGCCGAATCCCCCAAAGAGGAATACCTCGCTTCGTAATGTGTTAAAATGCTTGAGAAGGTGTTAACTATCCTTCATTAACATTTAGAGGTTCATTAACAGAAATAACTGACACATACTTTAAGTGAATAATTAACCAGTTATTTATTTAACCAACCGGGAACTTTAAATAAGTAATATATCAATTAAAGTAAGGTTCTACTAGAATGCTGTTCAAATAAATACAAGGATCATTCATTAACAAAAAAAAATTTAGTCAAAAATATACAAACAGGTTTTGTGGCTTTGGAAAAACTTTTGGAGTTCTTCTGGCGATTCCATTGTCTGTAAGCTCTTTCTGATTTAATACCCTTTTGTCAGATAGATGGAGAGTTCTTTTAAGAGCTGTTTTAGTTGACAGGGAGCTGCTCTTCCCACTCTAGGTGTTGAGAGATGGCAGCTCTTCAGTAGAACTACAGGCAGGCAGCTGAGTTCCTCTTTATAACTCTGATGACCAATCAATTTTCCTACACCAGGATTGATCTGATGTTGTCAACAACAGCGAATTTAAATTTGATAGGTTCTTGGTAGCTGAGCGTCTACTTTAGACTGATAGGCTGCTGAATTCAAAATTCAAAAGCCTGTTACCAAGGCAGCCCTGATACTTGGTCCTTGTTACAAATGTTGCAATCTGTGTACCCTGTATTTTAAACATCCCAGCGCTGACACAAAACCAGCTTTTAAAGGGACCACGCATCACAAACTCAACTTCACAACATTACCAATCCATTGAATTGAAGGGGGGGGGGTGTGGGTGTCCTGCAACCACGGCATTTGGAGAAGGTACGGGTCAGGAGATTTAGAGGGGATTTGAGGAAAAGCCTTTTCACACGGAGGGTGGAGAGAATCTGGAATTCGCTGCCTGAAAGGTGGGAGAGGCAGGAACCCTCATTACAGTTAAAAAGCATTTAGATGAGCACTTGAAATGCCAAAGCATACAAGGCTACGGACCAAGTGCTGGAAAATGGGATTATGATAGATAGGTGCTTGATGCCCAGCGCAGACATGGTGGGCCAAAGGGTCTCATTCTGTGCTGTAAAACTCTCTGGGCGCGATCTTACCACCCGTTCACTCCACCCTCCCGCTGCAGCGAGGCTGGAGAATTTGGCGGCCAGCCAAATCTCCGTTCACTGCAGCGGGATGGGAAAATCCCGCTGGCGTGAGCGGCGGTAAGATTCCGGCCTGTGACTCTAAGCATTGAACTATACGGTTGCTTTATGCACTGACTGATAAAAGATCACTTAATGAGGAGGAGGGGGCCCCGTGTACACAGTTAATCTCGGAATAATTAAATGGGCAAAAGAATCGGAGTCAGCTGTGAATGGACAGATGCAGGATATGGAGAGAATGTGATAAGTGCCAGGAGGTGATGGATTTCTTTTGTAGAATTCCGAGTTACAGCTCGTCATTAGAAATTCTTACTAAAAGCCATGAATCAGTCTCTCTGTCTTTGTTCAATGGATTAGGATTTCTAGAATGCACGGAATTCAGGTCAAGAAGCATATTTAATTCAGGCTAACAAACGGCCCTGCATGTTAATCAATAATAAGTGAATTCATAAATGATTTAGGTGTATAAGGCAGCCAGCCCTCTGCTACCATTTAAAGGTCAGCAAACTTATTGCAATTTAGTCAACAGCACGTTGCCTGTTTTTCCTGCACCGGGTGTGACACAGCCAGCAGTATAACTCGGGGATTTCCATGCTGCACTGCTGAAGTATGAAACTGTTTCTAATCAGTACCAGGACTATAATTTTTTTTTATTCATTCGTGGGACATGGGCATCGCTGGCTGGGCCAGCAGTTGTTGCCCATCCCCAGTTGCCCTTGAACTGAGTGGCTCGCTAGGCCATTTCAGAGGGCAGTTGAGAGTCAACCACATTGATGTGACTCTGGAGTCACATGTAGACAGTGACTCCCGACTGATTCAAGCAGAGGCAGTGGCGTAGTGGTATTGTAGCTGGACCTGTAACCCAGAGATCCAGGGTAATGTTCCGGAGACCCCAGTTCGAATCCCACCATGGCAGATGGTGAAATATGAATTCAATAATAAATCTGGAATTAAACATAGAAGATCGGAGCAGGAGGAGGCCATTCGGCCCTTCGGGCCTGCTCCGCCATTCATCACCATCATGGCTGATCGTCCAACTCAATAGCCTCATCCTGCTTTCTCCCCATAACCTTTGATCCCATTCGCCCCAAGTGCTATATCCAGCCACCTCTTGAATACGTTCAATGTTTTGGCATCAACTACTTCCTGTGGTAATGAATTCCACAGGCTCACCACTCTTTGGGTGAAGAAATGTCTCCTCATCTCTGTCCAAAATGGTCTACCCCGAATCTTCAGACTGTGACCCCTGGTTCTGGATTCCCCCACCATCAGGAACAGCCTCCCTGCATCTACCCTGTCTAATCCTATTAGAATTTAAGTCCCCATGAGATTCCCTCCCCCCTCATTCGTCTGAACTCCAGTGAAAACAATCCTAACCTATTCAATCTCTCCTCATACATCACCTGTCCTGCCACACCCGGAATCAGCCTGGTAAACCTTCGCTGCACTCCCTTGAGAGCAAGAACATCCTTCCTTAAAAAGGAGACCAAAACTGCACACAATACTCTAGGTGTGGCCTCACCAAGGCCCTGTATAATTGCAACAACACATCCCTCCTCCTGTACTCGAAACCTCTCGCAATGAAGTCTGATGATGACCATGAAACCATTGCCGATTGTCGGAAAACCCCATCTGGTTCACTAATGTCCTTTGGGGAAGGAAATCTGTCGCCCTTACCCGGTCTGGCCTACATGTGACTCCAGAACCACAGCAATGTGGTTGACTCTCAAATTCCCTTAGCGATGAACAATAAATGCTGGTCAGCCAGCGATGCTCACATGCCATGAACAAAAAAGAAATTAAAGGAAGACTGGGTAAGGACAGCAGATTTCCTTCCCTAAAGGACATTAGCGAACCAGACGGATTTTTCCAACAATCGACAATACTTTCATGGTCATCAGTGGATCCTTAATTCCAGATTTTTGTTTTATTGAATTCAAATTCCACCATCTGCCGTGGCGGGATTTGAACCCCGGTCCCCAGAACATTAGCTGAGTTTCAGGATTAATAGTCTAGCGATAATACCACTAGGCCATCGCCTCCCCCATCTTGATGTACGTGTGGACAGACTGAGAGTAGGATGAGGCTCGTGTGGAGCGTAAAACGCCAGTACAGACCAGTTGGGCTGAATGGCCTGCACTGTAAATTTGATGTAGTTCTACACAAAGTGATGATAGCAACAACAAAGAAACCAAGATGCAAATACAGCACAAGAACCTTTCCACAGTTGGCAGACAAAACGGTGTCAAGTGCCAATTAATTTAATTCCGTACAGCCCTGTGTTTATTTATTACAGCGATGGAACGTTATGTTCCAGATCAGGACGAGTGTGATGAAGCCGAATGTGTCCACTTTACAAATGGCCCAGATTTCGCTGCCAAAATGAAGCTGGGTTTAATGGCCCTCATCATCATTGATGCTAATCCTCCAGTAACCTGTGCCAGAGAAGATTTCTGCCCTGCCCCCAGAGTTGTGAACCTCTTCACAAGTTGCTGGATGCTTTGCTCCACTCCACCATTAGCCTCACAAAGGGTCTTGAACAAGGGGGTCACAGTCTCAGGATACGGGGTGGGCCATTTAGGACTGAGATGAGAAGAAACTTATTCACTCAAGACGATGGTGAACCTGTGGAATTCTCGACCACAGAAGCCTATGAAGGCCAAGTCACTGAATGTAATTAAGGAAGTAGATTTCTAGACTCTAAAGGCATCAAGGGGCATGGGCTTGGTGGGAGGAGTATCGTGCCGAGATAGAGGATCAGCCATGATCATTGCTACGGTAGCACAGTGGTTAGCACTGCTGCTTCACAGCTCTCGGGACCTGGGTTCGATTCCCGGCTTGGGTCACTGTCTGTGTGGAGTTTGCACATTCTCCTCCTCGTGTCTGTGTGGGTTTCCTCCGGGTGCTCCGGTTTCCTCCCACAGTCCAAAGATGTGCGGGTTAGGTTGATTGGCCATGCTAAAATTGCCCTTAGTGTCTTGAGTTGTGTAGGTTAGAGGGATTAGTGGGTAAAATATGTAGGGGTATGGGGGTAGGGCCTGGGTGGGATTGTGGTCGGTGCAAACTCGATGGGCTGAATGGCCTCTTTCTGTGCTGTAGATTCTATGATTCTTATATATATATATATATACCTCACAGCTCCTGGGGCCCGGGTTCAATTGCTGGCTTGGATCACTGTGTGGAGTTTGCACGTTCTCCATGTCTGCGTGGGTTTCCTCCGGGTGCTCCGGTTTCCTCCCACAGTCCAAAGATATGCGGGTTAGGTGGATTGGCCGTGTTAAATTGCCCCTTCGTGCAGGGGGACGAGCTAGGGTAAATGCATCGGGTCATGGGGATAGGACCTGGGTGGAACTGTGGTCGGTGCTGACTCGATGGGCCAAATGGCCTCCTTCTGCACGGTAGGAGTCTATGATAATTCTATATTGAATGGCAGAGCAGGCTCGAGGGGCTGAATGGTCTATTCCTGCTCATATTTTCTTTGTTTCTACCTGTGACTCCAAAACCAATAAAAAATTCATTATCTAGAATTAAGAATCTACTGATGACCATGAAACCATTGTTGATTGTCGGAAAAACCCATCTGGGTCACTAATGTCCTTTAGGGAAGGAAATCTGTCATCCTTACTTGATCTGGTCTATTTGAGACTCCAGAGCTACAGCAATGTGGTTGACTCTCAACTGTCCTCGGGCAACTAGGGATGGACAATAAATGCTGGCCAGCCAGCGACGCCCATGTCCCACGAATGAATAATAAAGTTTTAAAAGTTTATTTATTAGTGTCACAAATAGGCTTAGATTAACACTGCAATGAAGTTCCCGTGAAAATCCCTAGTCGCCACACTCCGGTGCCTGTTCGGGTACACTGAGGGAGAATTTAGCATGGCCAATGCACCCTAACCAGCACGTCTCACGGACTGTGGGATAAAACCGGAGCACCCGGAGGAAACCGGAGCAGACACGGGGAGAATGTGCAAACTCCGCACATACAGTGACCCAAGGCCTGAATTGAACCTGCGTCCCTGGTGCTGTGAGGCACCGTGCCACCCTAGCATTGGCCATGCTAAATTCTCCCTCAGTGTACCCGGACAAGTGCCAGAGTGTGGCGACGAGGGGATTTTCACAGTAACTTCATTGCAATGTTAATGTAAGCCTACTTGTGATAGGAATAAATAAACCTTAATTTTTTAACCAAGAATACTGGAAAGCAATTGTGGCTGAATCTGTTAATTTCTGATTTTAAGTCTGCAGTCTGTTTAAGGATATTGCCAATAATAATATTCAGTGAGAAAGTTATTAATCACTTTTAATTGGAACGGAGTCGATGACATCAGTTGTCATTTCTGGGCTGGTCTCACTGGAATCCATCTCATTTATCTGATTACAACAGTCTGTATGAAGTCCTCTTCGCATCGGAGTGCATCCTGCTTTAGAGAGCACACAGAGATCTCCTCAGTCCAATTGCAGTACGGAATCACATTTTTTAATTGAGCCCTTGTCTGTCCCCTCGCCCTAGATGTGAAAAGGAACCATGTGTGCTATTTTGAAGAAGGGTGCAAAGTTATCTAGATTGGAGAGGTTGGGTCTGCTGTCCTTGGAGAGGCCAAGAGGAGATTTGTTCGAGGTGTTTAAAACCACGAGAGGTCTGGACAAGGGTGGATGAGAGAGAGACTCTTCCCATTGGATTGAGAACGAGAGGACACAGATTGAAGGTGATTGATAGAAGGAGCAATGGAGGCACGAGGAGGAACTTCTTCACACAGCGAGTGGTCCGGAATCCGCTGCCTGAGAGTTTGGTGGAGGCAGATTCAATTGAACATTTGGAAAGGAAATTGGATGACTTTTTTTGAGGAGGGAGAAGGGTTATTGGGAGATATCTGGAGAATGGTACTTGATGAATTGATCCTTCAGAGAGCCAACACGGAAACTATGGGCTGAGTGGCCTCCTGTGCGGTAACCATTCCATGAAATTCCTTCTGGCATGCTGGATGAATATTTCTTCTTC